>NC_064536.1:22519387-23223470 GCF_023856365.1 Brienomyrus brachyistius | reverse complement strand
GAAAACGCCGTGGCGGGAAAGTAGCAGCAGCTCTGCTCTTGGTTGGTTTTTGTTGTTGGTTTGATTGCATTCTTTTGGATTACTCGTGTGTGACAGTTTTTGGTTTCCTGGTTTTTGTCTCTTGCCTTATCCTTCTGTACCTTTGCCTTCGGTTTTGACTGCTTTCTGGTTTGTGATCTCTTGCCTTCCTCCTGACTACTCTCTTTGCCTCGCCCCTTTGGTTACTGTGTTTTGGCTTTGGTGTGTTCTGTATGTTCATTTCTGTTAAGTACGTAGGGAGTGACTGCTATTTTGTTTTGCGTACGTGTGGCTTATTCTGTGTTTTGGTTAGGGAGTTAGGCTTAGTCTGTGTCATTTCTTTTCTCATCTTTTTCGTTTTGTTTAGAATTAGTTTAGTCGTGGACGGGTTCGGTAGTGCTGTTTTGTTTATTGTTTTGGAGGTCTCACTCCCGAAGTCTGTTACCCTATTGTTTGTGAAAGTCTTTGTGAATAAATATAAAAAAATACAAAAAAATATCCCTTTGTGTCCCGTGTTCCCTTTTCCCATACCCTGGTTGTCTCGTTTTCCCCTCTCCTTTCCCTTTACCTTTCTGACGGTCCTCAACCCTAGACTGAGGATCGTAACAATCGTGTATAATATAATTCTGACATACTGTTGTTAATATATAATTCACTCCAACCTAAATCCATAAGACAAAGTTGGATGCAGAATTCCATGCTATCAGGGTATATGAATATTATACACACATCAGCACAAGACAGAATAAGACCATTCCTGTATACTGCTGCCACATAGTGGACAAAAAGAAGACTGCAGTCAGTTCTGAAATCATCCGGTCAGTCTACATTTAACCTCTGCACTACAAACACGAAGTGACAAAAACCATAATAGGTGATCCCTTGTTCTGTATTTAATGAAAGAGAGAGAGTGGTAAGGAGCGTATGCTGATACAGCAGATTACCTCAGCACCACACTGGTTTGGATGGAGTGGAACAGCATTACGTTTTTTTTTCCAGTGGCTGGAGGTCATTACCAATCCTTCACTGCCCCAGTGAAATCAGTTGCTCAGCAGTCTGACAGGGCAGCCAGCAGAGGCTGCAGCCCCATGGCTGATGATTTTAGAGCAGCTGAACTGAAACTCCTCTGACGTGTGGAGATTGAGTCTCCCTGAAGAGTACGCTTGTCTTGAAGCTGTACCTATCAACAGTAGGTTGGTGTAGCTCACACCTTAGTTTGACACAAGCCTAATTAGGATAGGAAGCCGCCTACACACATGCCATGGCAGAGCCCAGGATGCAGTGTTAGTGAAGACTGGTAAGAGACAGGAGAATCACTGGGGTATCATTTATAAGTGTCTCACTACAAGAGTGTTGTACCTAGATGTCATGCTTAGCCTTGACACAGACTCATTCCTCGTCATTATGTAACTGTACTGCATGGAGAGGGAAGCCAGGGCACCAATTTTAAGGGAGCCACTGTAGTACTGAGCTGAGAGGCTCTTAATGCTTTAGGATCCTCTATAAAGGAGCAACTGGCAGCCCAGAAAATCACTTACCGCATTAATCCACCTAGTGCTCCACCTGCTCAGTGAAGGCAGCCTTGTACAGCACCTTAGGCCCACATACTGCGGACTGTACTAGCTAAGGAAGAAGGGATTAAGTGTCCTTGGATGTAGCTGATCCTGATCCCATCTCACCAAATACTCCCCTGATGGGGCGGCCAAATTCAGCCCTTCCTCAGGTGATCTACCCCACATCAGAGCGACTCAGCCGAAGGAGATGGAGCCAGGTACTTGCTGACCAGCTCTGGAGGAGCTTCATCAGGGACGACCTGCTAACCCTCCAGACCAGGTATGACCTGCTAACCCTCCAGACCAGGTATGACCTACTAAACCTCCAGAACAGGCAGAAATGGCAGATGGACGCAGTCAACCTGGCGAATGGGACTAAGGTTATGATTGTGGATCCTCAAACACGGTCAGTGTGGTTTACATGGTTAACATCCACATATGTGTTCTAATCGGCTCCCTGCTGAGATCATCTCCATGTATAAACTGGCATCTCCAGTATCTAAATTCTCCTCCCCTCTTTACATTTGGTTTCACTTATTTCTCAATTTTTGGGAAAGTGTCTCTGTATAATGTACTTTTTCTGGTAAACTCCAACCTGGCTCTTCCCTGTTTCTCATTGATGAAAAGCCTCTTACTTGCTTTATTCCTTGCACTTCACACCATTTAATGTTCTTTAAGGTCACATGAGGTCATCCTCTGATTTCTGAGTCACAGCCGTATAAGCTGACAGTCGTCTCTGGCATTAAAAAGCTGCTTCTACCCTCTACATGGATACTGTAGTTTCTGGTCGTTCCCAGTGTCTCCTGCTTTGTTTTGTTCTTGTTACTGCTGTCTTAGTAACTTTGAGCCTGGAAGCAGCCTGCTGCGCAGTGTAACCTTCTGCCAGCAGATCCAGGATTAAACCAGGATTTTAAGAAGCTGATCGGTTTAAAAATATAGGAGTGATATCTTAATTTTTTCCAGAGCTGTATAATATAGAGCCTTGTGCTTATTGGGTGTCAGACAGCGGTTGGATCTTCCCTGGTAATACCCTGGAAAACACCCCCCCCCCCCCCCCCGCAATTTGTCCAGCAAAACACACAGACCCCCTTCATGAGTAAAACGGTCAGGTTCGTTTAGTATTTATCTAAGCAAACATAAGCATAAATGATTCACAATCAGATTTTAGGTCAATACTTACTTTCAGTGCTGGTTGTGGTTGCAGTTCTCGGACTGACAGTAATATGAACTGGGATCTGTAGGGTTCCATTATCACACCAATACCAGCCTGTGTCCTTCCTCTCCAGTCCCCTCATTGTCACACTAAAGATGTTATTATCTCTGTCATCCGTGATCAAAACAGGCCTCCCATCCAAACCCCAAGAACTTGATACACAGGAGCGCCTGACCTTACACCACTGCTTCTGCCTGTAACTGTCTGTATAGCGACACTGAACAGTGACACTGTCTCCTTCCACACCCGTCACCTCCTGTTTGTCCACTGACAGCCCTGGGAAACCTGAACACACAGATTAGGAAGAAACACTGTGACATTTACATAACAATAAAATAGTCATGAATATGAGCCAGTTATGTTAATTTTATACACATATATTTCATACGCATATGAAGCTAAAGCAAATGACAAAAGGATAAAAAATAAAATTCTCTTTATTCTGACATTTAACAAATACAAAAAACATTTGCTGATCCTAACTGACCTAAAACAGATTTACTCTGATTAAATGTCCGGCAGTGAGAAAAAAAGTTTTTGTGTCTTTTTCTGAAGTGTATCTAAACTTCTGGTTTCAACTATTTATTAAAATATTATTTTCTGTATTTGTGTTAATGTCCTTCCCTTCTGACTGAATGACATGTTACATACTATGCATCTCATTGACTACAGTCTGCAGTACAGACATCTTACCCGCAGTGACTGCCAGCTGCATCCATGTTCCCACAGCTGAACCGCTGCTGATCTCCACACCACACCAGTAGTAATCAGAGTCCCGAGTTTGCAGATTGTTCATGCTCACAGTGAAGACTCGCTGGCCAGGATCATCTCTGATTGACACATCATCCTTCTTCTGTGGAGAGTCACTGCTTACGATGGGAGTACATGAATCTGAAGAATAATAATCTCTGCACCAGTATTTCACATGTTGCTGATATCTGTTGTTATAGAAACATGGGATGGTGACAGATCCTCCTCTCTGTACAGACACCCATCTCACTGAGGACACACTGTCAGCACCTGTGGGGAAAACAACCAACTGAATTCACATTTTCAGCATCACAGTCTCTCTGGTTAATATTATATATTATCAGTTTGTGTAACACTTGTACCAGGAGTCATGGCACAGAGAGATGGGTTTAAGAGGACAGTGAGGAGGTGAAACAGCAAGACTGTCATTTTGCTATAAGAACAAGGGAAAGACACAGGAAAACAAAGCAGGTGTGTTCTAGGGGAGGGTCACTCAGCTATCATCCCCATCAGGGGCACATAGCCATGGTCCACATCATTTATTGAGCAGGGATGGGGGGGGACTGGATTGAATTGTTTCAGTGCAGCATTTGCCATTTGGGCAGCCCTGTTTTAGGGTCTGAGAGGAAAACCAGTAGCTTAAGTCGCTGGTAATAAAGGCACAGTGAGGAGAATGAATGGGATAATCACTTTGTGGTGACCACACCCCTTTAACACTAAGGCTGTATTTGTAAATACATCAAATTCAGTCATTTTTGGCTTTTGAATGGCATACGGTAAGTACTGAACTGCATTTTAGCTTAGTGATCCATCTTCCATATGCGTATCCAGTACAGAATCAGTGGAGCTGATCTGAGGCAGTACAGGGCACAAGGCAGGGGAACACCCAGGACAGGATGCCAGTCTGTCACAAAGGCAGGGGAACACCCAGGACAGGATGCCAGTCTGTCACAAAGGCAGGGGAACACCCAGGACAGGATGCCAGTCTGTCACAAAGGCAGGGGAACACCCAGGACAGGATGGCAGTCTGTCATAAAGGCAGGGGAACACCCAGGACAGGATGCCAGTCTGTCACAAAGGCAGGGGAACACCCAGGACAGGATGCCAGTCTGTCACAAAGGCAGGGGAACACCCAGAACAGGATGCCAGTCTGTCACAAAGGCAGGGGAACACCCAGGACAGGATGCCAGTCTGTCACAAAGGCAGGGGAACACCCAGGACAGGATGCCAGTCTGTCACAAAGGCAGGGGAACACCCAGGACAGGATGCCAGTCTGTCACAAAGGCAGGGGAACACCCAGGACAGGATGCCAGTCTGTCACAAAGGCAGGGGAACACCCAGAACAGGATGCCAGTCTGTCACAAAGGCAGGGGAACACCCAGGACAGGATGCCAGTCTGTCACAAAGGCAGGGGAACACCCAGGACAGGATGCCAGTCTGTCACAAAGACAGGGGAATACCCAGGACAGGATGCCAGTCTGTCACAAAGTTCTCTTAGGAATCCATTCCAGTCAGATTTCCTGTTCCTTTAACTACACATGGCTATATCTGCAAATCTGAATATTTTTCTAATTAACATTCTGGTCAAAATATCGTGTATAATATAATTCTGACATACTGTTGTTAATATATAATTCACTCCAACCTAAATCCGTAAGACAAAGTTGGATGCAGAATTCCATGCTATCTAGGTATATGAATTTATACACACATCAGCCACAAGACAGAATAAGACCATTCCTGTATACTGCTGCCACATAGTGGACAAAAAGAAGACTGCAGTCAGTTCTGAAATCATCCGGTCAGTCTACATTTAACCTCTGCACTCAAACAGGAAGTGACAAAAACCATAATAGGTGATCCCTTGTTCTGCATTTAATGAAAAAGAGAGAGTGGTAAGGAGCGTATGCTGATACAGCACATTGCCTCAGCACCACACTGGTTGGGATGGAGTGGAACAGTATTAAGTTTTTTTTTCCAGTGGCTGGAGGTCATTACCAATCCTTCACTGCCCCAGTGAAACCAGTTGCTCAGCAGTCTGACAGGGCAGCCAGCAGGGGCTGCAGCCCCATGGCTGATGATTTTAGAGCAGCTGAACAGAAACTCCTCTGACGTGTGGAGATTGAGTCTCCCTGAAGAGTACGCTTGTCTTGAAGCTGTACCTATCAGCAGTAGGTTGGTGTAGCTCACACCTTAGTTTGACACAAGCCTAATCAAGGTAGGAAGCCGCCTACACACATGCCATGGCAGAGCCCAGGATGCAGCGTAACCCAATGCTAGATCCAATCCATAGGGTCACCTCACTGCGGATTAAGGGTTATGATGAGCAGCTGCATCTTTTAGGACCAGAACATGTTTTTGCGGAACTGAGGAGGTGCTGTTGGGTTCTCAGGGGAAAGACAACAGTCCAGAGAAACAGTTTGGATGTATGTCGTGTCACAGACACCGTGGTAAATCCCTCAGATGGCTGATTTGCCCCCCTCTAGTTTGAGACTGCATTGTTCAACATTTTACTCTACAGGTATGGACTGATTTGGTCCTTTCTTAGTGAAGATCGGTAGGAGACAGGAGAATCACTGGGGTATCATTTATAAGTGTCTCACTACAAGAGTGTTGTACCTAGATGTCATGCTTAGCCTTGACACAGACTCATTCCTCGTCATTATGTACTGCATGGAGAGGGAAGCCAGGGCACCAATTTTAAGGGAGCCACTGTAGTACTGAGCTGAGAGGCTCTTAATGCTTTAGGATCCTCTATAAAGGAGCAACTGGCAGCCCAGAAAATCACTTCCCGCATTAATCCACCTAGTGCTCCACCTGCTCAGTGAAGGCAGCCTTGTACAGCACCTTAGGCCCACATACTGCGGACTGTACTAGCTAAGGAAGAACGGATTAAGTGTCCTTGGATGTAGCTGATCCTGATCCCATCTCACCAAATACTCCCCTGATGGGGCGGTCAAATTCAGCCCTTCCTCACATCAGAGCGACTCAGCCGAAGGAGATGGAGCCAGGTACTTGCTGACCAGCTCTGGAGGAGCTTCATCAGGGACGACCTGCTAACCCTCCAGACCAGGGATGACCTGCTAACCCTCCAGACCAGGGATGACCTGCTAACCCTCCAGACCAGGTATGACCTACTAACCCTCCAGAACAGGCAGAAATGGCAGATGGACGCAGCCAACCTGGCGAATGGGACTAAGGTTATGATTGTGGATCCTCAAAAACCTCAAGCACGGTCAGTGTGGTTAACATGGTTAACATCCACATATGTGTTCTAATCGGCTCCGTGCTGAGATCATCTCCATGTATAAACTGGCATTTCCAGTATCTAAATTCTCCTCCCCTCTTTACATTTGGTTTCACTTATTTCTCAGTTCATGGGAAAGTGTCTCTGTATAATGTACTTTTTCTGGTAAACTCCAACCTGGCTCTTCCCTGTTTCTCATTGATGAAAAGCCTCTTACTTGCTTTATTCCTTGCACTTCACACCATTTAATGTTCTTTAAGGTCACATGAGGTCATCCTCTGATTTCTGAGTCACAGCCGTATAAGCTGACAGTCGTCTCTGGCATTAAAAAGCTGCTTCTACCCTCTACATGGATACTGTAGTTTCTGGTCGTTCCCAGTGTCTCCTGCTTTGTTTTGTTCTTGTTACTGCTGTCTTAGTAACTTTGAGCCTGGAAGCAGCCTGCTGCGCAGTGTAACCTTCTGCCAGCAGATCCAGGATTAAACCAGGATTTTAAGAAGCTGATCGGTTTAAAAATATAGGAGTGATATCTTAATTTTTTCCAGAGCTGTATAATATAGAGCCTTGTGCTGATTGGGTGTCAGACAGCGGTTGGATCTTCCCTGGTTATTCCCTGGAAAACAACCCCCCCCCCACCAATTTATCCAGCAAAACACACAGGCCCCCTTCATGAGTAAGGCTGTTGGGCTCATTTACTATTTATCTAAGCAAATTTAAGCATAAATGATTCACAATCAGATTTTAGGTTAATACTTACGTTCAGTGCTGGTTGTGGTTGTAGTTCTCAGACTGACAGTAATATGAACTGGGATCTGCACTTTTCCAGTATCACACCAGTACCAGCCTCTGTCCTTCCTCTCCAGTCCCCTCATTGTCACACTGAAGACTTTCTTTACTTTGTCATCCCTGATCAGGACAGGCCTCCCATCCAAACCCAAAGACCTTGATACACAGGAGCGCCTGACCTTACACCACTGCTTCCGACTGTAACTGTCTGTATAGCGACACTGAACAGTGACACTGTCTCCTTCCACACCCGTCACCTCCTGTTTGTCCACTGACAGCCCTGGGGAACCTGAAAACAGATTAGGAAGGAACACTGAGATATTTACATAACAATAAAATTGTCATGAATATGAGCCAGTTATGTTCATATTATACACATATATTTCATATGCATATGAAGCTAAAGCAAAGGACAAAAGGATAAAAAGTAAAATTCTCTCTTTATTCTGATATTTAACAAATACAAAAAAAAATTGCTGATCCTAACTGACCTAAAACAGATTTACTCTGATTAAATGTCCGGCAGTGAGAAAAAAGTTTTTGTGTCTTTTTCTGAAGTTTATGTAAATTTTTGGTTTCAACTATTTATTAAAATATTTTCTCCTCTGTTTGTGTTAATGTCCTTCCTTTCTGACTGAATGACATGTTACATACTGTGCATCTCACTGGCTACAGTCTGCAGTACAGACATCTTACCCTCAGTGACTGACAGCTGCATCCATGTTCCAACAGCTAAACCTCCGCTGATCCCCACACCACACCAGTAGGTACCAGAGTCCCCAGCTGTCAGATTGTTCATGGTCACATTGAAGACTCGCTGGTCAGGATCATCTCTGATTGACACTTCACCATTAATATGTGGATAGTCAGTGCGTACTATGGGAGTACATGAACTCCAGTAACTCCCTCTGCACCAGTGTTTCACATGTTGTTGATACATGTTGTCATAGAAACATGGGATGGTGACAGATCCTCCTCTCTGTACAGACACCCATCTCACTGAGGACACACTGTCAGCACCTGTGGGGAAAACAACCAACTGAATTCACATTTTCAGCATCACAGTATCTCTGGTTAATATTATATATTATCAGTTTGTGTAACACTTGTACCAGGAGTCATGGCACAGAGACATGGGTTTAAGAGGACATTGAGGAGGTGAAACAGCAAGACTGTCATCTTGCATAAGAACAAGCGAAAGACACAGGAAAACAAAACAGGTGTGTCCTAGGGGAGGGTCACTCAGCTATCATCCCCATCAGGGGCACATAGCCAAGGTCCACATCATTTGCTGACCAGGGATGGGGGGGCGACTGGACTGAATTGTGTTTCAGTCCAGAATTTGCCATTTGGGCAGTCCTGTTTTAGGGCCAGAGAGCAAACCAGGTCCTTTCTTCCACATCTTCCACAGGGTCAGTACAGTACAGGGAGCATGGAGCTGATCTGAGGCAGCACAGGGCACAAGGTAGGGGAACACCCAGGATAGGGTGCCAGTCTGTCACAAAGGCAGGGGAACACCCAGGATAGGGTGCCAGTCTGTCACAAAGGCAGGGGAACACCCAGGACAGGATGCCAGTCTGTCACAAAGGCAGGGGAACATCCAGGACAGGATGCCAGTCTGTCACAAAGGCAGGGGAACATCCAGGACAGGATGGTAGTCTGTCACAAAGGCAGGGGAACACCCAGGACAGGATGCCAGTCTGTCACAAAGGCAGGAGAACACCCAGGACAGGATGCCAGTCTGTCACAAAGGCAGGAGAACACCCAGGACAGGATGCCAGTCTGTCACAAAGGCAGGAGAACACCCAGGACAGGATGGTAGTCTGTCACAAAGGCAGGGGAACACCCAGGACAGGATGCCAGTCTGTCACAAAGGCAGGAGAACACCCAGGACAGGATGCCAGTCTGTCACAAAGGCAGGGGAACACCCAGGACAGTTTGCCAGTCTGTCACAAAGGCAGGGGAACACGCAGGACAGGATGCCAGTCTGTCACAAAGGCAGGAGAACACCCAGGACAGGATGCCAGTCTGTCACAAAGGCAGGAGAACACCCAGGACAGGATGCCAGTCTGTCACAAAGGCAGGAGAACACCCAGGACAGGATGGTAGTCTGTCACAAAGGCAGGGGAACACCCAGGACAGGATGCCAGTCTGTCACAAAGGCAGGAGAACACCCAGGACAGGATGCCAGTCTGTCACAAAGGCAGGAGAACACCCAGGACAGGGTGCCAGTCTGTCACAAAGGCAGGAGAACACCCAGGACAGGAGGGTAGTCTGTCACAAAGGCAGGGGAACACCCAGGACAGGATGCCAGTCTGTCACGAAGGTAGGGGAACACCCAGGACAGGATGGGCAGTCTGTCACAAAGGCAGGGGAACACCCAGGACAAGATGCCATTCTGTCACAAAGGCAGGGGAACACCCAGGACAGGATGCCAGTCTGTCACGAAGGTAGGGGAACACCCAGGACAGGATGGGCAGTCTGTCACAAAGGCAGGGGAACACCCAGGACAAGATGCCATTCTGTCACAAAGGCAGGGGAACACCCAGGACAGGACGGCAGTCTGTCACAAAGGCAGGGGAACACCCAGGACAGGATGCCAGTCTGTCACAAAGGCAGGAGAACACCCAGGACAGGATGCCAGTCTGTCACAAAGGCAGGGAAACACCCAGGACTGGATGGTAGTCTGTCACAAAGGGAGGGGAACACCCAGGACAGGATGGTAGTATGTCACAAAGGCAGGAGAACACCCAGGACAGGATGCCAGTCTGTCACAAAGGCAGGGTAACACCCAGGACAGGATGCCAGTCTGTCACAAAGGCAGGTGAACACCCAGGACAGGATGCCAGTCTGTCACAAAGGCAGGGGAACACCCAGGACAGTTTGCCAGTCTGTCACAAAGGTAGGGGAACACCCAGGACAGGATGCCAGTCTGTCACGAAGGTAGGGGAACACCCAGGACAGGATGGCAGTCTGTCACAAAGGCAGGGGAACACCCAGGACAAGATGCCATTCTGTCACAAAGGCAGGGGAACACCCAGGACAGGATGCCAGTCTGTCACAAAGGCAGGGAAACACCCAGGACTGGATGGTAGTCTGTCACAAAGGCAGGGGAACACCCAGGACAGGATGGTAGTATGTCACAAAGGCAGGAGAACACCCAGGACAGGATGCCAGTCTGTCACAAAGGCAGCGGAACACCCAGGACAGGATGCCAGTTTATCACAGGGCAAACACTCACACACAGTCACTATGGGCACTTTTACAGGCATCAATTCACCTGGACTATGTATTCTTGAATATAAAACCAGTGAGCTCATAGGAAACCAGTGCAGATACAGGGAGACCATGCAAACTCACCACAGAGAGCTGGGCCAGATACTGGAACCACAAGCCTGGAGGTGTGAAGCCCCCATGCTGCCCAGCTAGAGCTTAATTACTTCTCCAAACCTGCAGCAGAATAAAATACAACCAGGTCTAATCTGAAGGCCAATTCATACTTTCCTTTTCTGCAGGTGACGTAAGATCTGGTGAGGTGATGTAAATTTCATCATCAGGTGCGTGTAGCCCAGATTTATTTTTTTTTATCTGCCGGAGATTGACTAGATGTTTCCAGTACGTGGCAGCCCTGACTTTTACAGAGCAGAGGTCAACCAAGAAATAGCAGAAGAATAATTGTTGCAGGAGATGTGCAGGTATCTGCTTATCTATTTTTTACATTTTTACTGTCCAGATCATTTTTACTGTCCAGACATTATACCACGGTATACGGTATTTTCAAAAACAATACTACTCTGCCCAAGCCCCTACTAACAACTTTAAAACTGTTTGTAAAATTCAATTCAAAAGCAGTCTCACTAAAATAAAAATTCATGCATACATAGTTATGTAGACAAGCATGTGACATTAAGTTTAGTTAAAGTGCAACTTTACAAGCTACACTGACCATCACCTGCACTGTTACTGTTCACCAGTCTGATGGCTTCTGGAACAAACACAAACTTCCTCCTATTTGGTTTGCATACATGGGGTCTGAATCACATTCCTGATGGCAACATATGAAAGTCACCATATAGGACATGGGTGGGGTCATTGATAACCTTACATTCCTTTTAAGGACTTGTTCAGAATTAAACTGCACTAGAGATCTATGTGTTTGTCCAATAAAGGTTAACAACGCCATGTAGTTGATTGTTATCTATTTGACAGATTTAAACCAGCAAATAAATAAAAACATTAAAATACTTTCAATAAAAGAAGAATAAAACATTATCTGTAGTCTTTGATCTACTCCAAATGGGTTTAATTTACGTAGGAAATACAGTCACTGCTGGACTTTTCCACAGTGATTTCTGTATTGTCACTAAATCTCAGTCTGTCATCAAACACAGTACCCAAGTATTTGTAGGTCTGGGCAACTCTAACATTAGTGACATGAATTGCTGTTGCGGGATGTGAATGTGGTTTAGTGAGAGGATCATATCTTTTTATTTGGACACATTTCAATCCAGAAAGGATTTATCACACCAGTCTACAGATTCTTGTATTATGGGTTCATGCGAATGATCTGACCAACTGTGAAGAGGCATGATGACACTGTTATCAGCAGTATGCAGAGTAAAAAGTAAAGGAGAAAGTACACAACTCTGCAGTGACCCAGTGGAGGCAGAGATGGATTCAGATGTGCAGTCATATATAACTACTGTCTGAGTTCTGTTAGAGAGGAAACTGATAATCCATCTAATGAGCTGACGATCCAAATGAAAACAAGATATAAGCTGTCTGACAAGTATGTGAGGTTGTACTGTTGTGCTGCCCTCATTACACATCCTGTATGACTAGACAGCCAGCTAACTCTTTCCCACATCAAGACTCTGAAGACAGCGTGTTCCTTTGTACACAGGTTTACTGAGCAGGGAAAGTGTAAAACTGAAAGTACAAAACGCTACCATTTACTTTCAGGCGAGTTTGCGTTTCATGTACATACCTAAACAGTGCAATATACAAATATAAGTTTATCACTCTGTTCTTTACTGCAAATATAAGTTTAACCAAAAATATAGTGCTATAGTATCAAACATCAAAACAAGGATCGGTGCTCGCAGATAAAAATAACACAATACATACCCACGATGCTACTGAAGGCGCAAGATGTTTGCAGACGCTGTAGTAAGAGCAGATTTAACAGTGTTTGTGTGCAGCTCATTCCACTACTAGCTCTAATGCGCAAGTGTGACTACGTGGTGAATACGCAAGCAAGTAGTAGTGATGGGAATTCCGGCTCTTTTAAAAGAGACGGCTCTTTCGGCTCCCAAGTGGCTCTTCAGAATTATTTTGGTGCTTAAATGAATTTATTACCAGAAATAATGTAAATTTATTAGTGAAATGAATTACTATGGTTGGAAATCACGTGCAATCATTTTAGCCAGTTCCTCATCAATTGTTTTCTGTTTTACTGGAGTCATAGCTTTTTGCACAAACTGTCTCTTAAAGCTCTAGGTTCTTAACTCCCTCACTTTTCTCTTGTGCATGAGCATAAAGCACCTAAATCATTAGCATGATATAGAAAATATTCTCAGACACTTATTCTGAACAGCAGAAATGTCGTCATACAGCATGTGAGGGTGAGACTCTGTATAAACACTGTGTGCTGTATACAGAGGGTCTGTCCTCAGGCCTTTGGTTCAGTCTTTACTATGTCTTATACAGTTTAAGTACCACTTCAGTAGGTCCTTTTAATATCTGTGGATCAGTAGGAAACAAGAAGTGTAATAGGAAGGTGTCTCTGTAAGACATGGGTGGGGGGTGTCCTGGGGGTGGGGGCAAAGTCAGGTGATGAGCACATTGATTCTCTTCACCTGGGTCTTATCAGCAGTCCTATCAGACTGAGAGCTGTTTGTGTTTCTCTCAGCTTCCAACAGACACAGACCCCCAAGTTCAGAGCCTGTTGTTTCATTACAGAGATTCTTACAGATAAAACACAGATAAAATACACTTATTTGGGTCTTACTGACCTCAGGTCTGTGGAGACTGACACTCCCTCCTGGATTCTCCATATTTTCACTGTTTCTCTGTCTCTGTCTGTGACCAGGACTCCTGGAGTCCAATAAAAACCCACTTTCTCCCCTCCGCTTGGTTTATACAGGTTCTGCACTCTTCTGTTCCGTTTACATGGGGTGTCGCTCCTTCTCAGCAACTGACCACAAACTTTATCGTCATGCTGCCTTTGCACAGCCCACCTGACCAACATCATCACTTACAGCAATGGCTGGCTGTGGCATGTGTGGCTGGGGCTCTACATCAGCAGGAAACTGTCTGCAGGACAATAAACTTCCCTGTCAAGAAAGACAAAGTAAAGCAGCACTGAGATACAGTGACTGATAATTAAGTGAGCTGTCCTCACCTTCTGCTTCTATACTCAGCAAAAAAAGAAATGTCCCTTTTTCAGGACTGTGTATTTCAACAATAATGTTGTAAAAATCCAAATAACTTTACAGATCGTCATTGTAAAGGGTTTAAACAATGTTTTCCATGCATGTTCAATTAACCATAATCAATTAATTAACATGCACCTGTGGAATGGTCGTTAAGACCTTAACAGCTTACAGAAAGTAGGCATTTAAGGTCACAGGTCTAAAAACGCAGGACACTAAAGAGACTTGTCTACCGACTGTGAAAAACACCCAAAGAAAGATGCCCAGGGTCCCTGCTCATCTGCGTGAACGTGCATTGGGCATGCTGCAGGGAGGCATGAGGACTGCTGAGGTGGCTAGGGCAATAAGGGCCATGTCCGCACTGTGAGACGCCTAAGACAGCGCTACAGGGAGACAGGAAGGACAGCTGATCATCCTCGCAGTGGAAGACCACGTGTAACAACACCTGCACAGGATCGGTACATCCGAATATCACACCTGCGTGACAGGTACAGGATGGCCACAACTGCCCGAGTCACACCAGGAACACACAATCCCTCCATCAGTGCTCACATCACCATCGGACTGAGCTTGTTGTCATTGCAGGCAATCTCAATGCCTTGCGGTACAGGGAAGACATCCTCCTCCCTCATGTGGTACCCTTTATGCATGCTCATCCGGACATGATCCTCCAGTAGGACAATGCCACCAGCCATACTGCTCGTTCTGTGCGTGAGTTTCTGCATGACAGCAATGTCAGTGTTCTGCCATGGCCAGCGAAGAGCCCGGATCTCAATCCCATTGAGCACGTCTGGGACCTGTTGGATCGCAGGGTGAGGGCTAGGGCCGTTCCCCCCAGAAATGTCCAGGAACTTGCAGGTGCCTTGGTGGAAGAGTGGGGTAACATCTCACGGCAAGAACTGACAAATCTGGTCCAGTCCATGAGGAGGAGATGCACTGCAGTACTTCAAGCAGCTGGTGGCCACACAAGTACCATTGATTTTGAGCCTCCCTTCATTCAGGGACACATTGTGAAACATTTTTAGTTTATGCTGTTGACTCTTAGTGTTTATACAAATACATTTATTTACACATTCAGTTTACTGAAAGTAAAAACAGTTGAAAGAGGACGTTTCTTTTCTTGCTGAGTATACTTCCTGGGGGGAACTTCTCCCTCTGTTGTGACCATACCCCTCTCCCCCCGCGCCCCCAACACCCAGATCACCTAGTGCTGTCTAACTGGACCAGCCGTAAGCTTCTAGGCGGCCTGTTGGCTGGGGGGCAGGGCCTGGTCTGGACTGACTTCCTGATGAACAGCTCATTCAATAAACAACTATCTGTTCAGCTTATTCATGATTACGGAATATAAAGAAGATTTGATTTTACAGTCTGGGTCGGTCATTCATTCATTCATTCATTCATTCATCCATCCTTTGGAGAAAAATATCTGCGGGGAACAAGGATACGTATTTCACTATTATACATTGTTTCACCGCAAGAGGGCAGACATTTTCATTTTCTACATTTACATAGAGTGTCATATACTCTGCCTTTCTCCTCCTTGTCAAAGTCCTTTCTAAAACTGAAATAAAAATTCTGAAAATATTTAATAGGCTGGTTGGATACAGAATAATAAATTACGGTTATGACAAAAGTGTTCATATGCCATGTCACCCACAGTCAAACTGAGATTAAATATTTCATTAATATATCATAATAAATTTATGATGGACCTGGATTAACTAATACAGAGTACAACTGTAACACTGGCCTTTTCTGTAATTATTAACCATCTATAATAACCCATTCTGCAAAGCTTTAGTAACAATCCCTACATGGCAGAAAAATATGGATATAAATATGGTTTTAAAATATGGATTTAATTGAATATACACAAAACACATGGCTGTATCACTGGTGACTGTCTGTGGGAAAAGTCTGCGTATTTGTCATTTTACAAAGATTCATCATAAACTAGAATTAGCCAAATCCAGAGGCTTTAGTTCAGCTCCCAGGTGTAACATGTAGATCAGACACTCATGTATTTGATAAAGAGCAGGACCTGTATTATGGGATGTCTCCCTTAGGGCTAATGCTGATATGAAAGTAAACCTTTTATTACAGTCATACAGACACATAAAACAATCAGGGCACAGGGATGGAGTACATCCTGGATGGGACACCAGTCAGTCACAGGGCACACAGACTCACATTCCTATTTAGAGACACCAATTAGCCTGACTGCATGTCTTTGAACAACACAAGGAAACACACACAACTTATAGAGAACATGCAAACTCCATAAAGACAGCATTAGTGAGATTCAAACATGGAGGTGTGAAGCAACAGCACCATCTACTGGGCCACTGGGCCTCCCGCATAGACACTATTGTCTCAGCAAATTGCCCTATTCAACAACAGTTGAAAAATGTTAACAATTCCCATCCCTACATATCCCTGTATCCTTACCTCATATTCAAGCCACTCGGACAGGTGACAGAGGGCCGGTATGGGAGTGACAATAGGGTTAACCCACAGGCATGTTTTCGGAAACAAACGAATTATGTATACATTTGTTTCATCCATTTTGGAAGATGAGATGCAGGGTGGCAGTGATAACTCCTCTGAGGCAGCAATCGCGTCACGCCCAGAAAAACGAAACCCGTTCATGGTAGCTTTCCAGGCAGCGAAATGTGATGAGCAGAGGGTGAAGCTGCCGCCGGGCTGTGACAACGTTCGTGGTGCAAGGTTTGCATCCTTTCACCACAGTAGAGCAAAAAGCTTTTTGGTTGGTACTAGTAGTGAAATGCTTTCATTAGTAAGTTTAAGTAAGTTTAACATGTTCGAGTGTTAAGAAGATGGCCTGGTTTTGTGGTAATGTGCCCCTGTGCTTGTTACTACAGTGTTATACGAAATATTGGTACCACTTTACAATAAGGCTCCCCTTTGCCACTTAGAAATGGTACTGACTCATTAATAAATAGAAAACTGTAGTATAACTTGTTTATAATTGTCTATTAATGATTTATGAAGTGTTACAACTTAATTTATAACCCGCTTATAAACCATTCATAACCCCTTTATGAGGGTAGCCTTATTGTAAAGTGGTACCGAAATATTTTTATTTTAACTTACTCATAGCTGACTCTTAGAGTAACAGCCAGTACCCATACAGTGACACAATGAGAGCCCTCATTGAACCTTATGGACAACCACAGCCTTACAGCATATTGTTATGCTGGTAGATGGGCCTAACATTAGATCCAGAGATCTTAGAGGGTTCAGCAAGTTGTCATTGACTGTACGGACACTCGTAGGAATGTCAAATCAGCTTGGTCAAGAGGGTCTGACAGAGTTGAGTTGTGGGTCTCATGTCTCCACATTACTGGTTAAGCTGCCATATGATCTGAGAGCTAACTTTAGGAGATACATTAAGGCACCATAGGTAAAGTTACCCGTGACTGTGGAGACACAGAATACCCTAGACATGCATGATCTCCTGGATGACAGCTGGTGTTAAGGAAGCGAGGCATAGTGCAGGCAGAAAAAGAAGGTGACAATCCACTGGCAGCTCTGAGACATAGGGGGGGTTATTACAGAAACTAAAGCACTGGTAAAACTACAAAGGAAAGGACCACAAGGGGTCAAAAAGCAAAATAGGGAAAACAATGACTAAGTACAAGGAATGACAAGGAAATAAGATCTAGGAACAAAGCAACACAGGAACATGGAGCAGGAACAAGGTAGGGAACTCATACTGCACCACACGGTACCATCTAACATTCCAACACAATAACCTACTCAGAGAAAAGAACACAAGCAGGCACTAAAATACACAGATAACGAGTACTAACAAAAGGTAGGTGTGAATACACAAAATCAATTAGAACAGACACTTTAAATAGGACACAGGTGGAATTCACTAACAAAATCACGGAATAAAGATACTGACAGAGAAAAATGGAAACAAGGCTCATCACTCAGTACAGACAGGAGACTGAGGCAGTTAAGAGACTCGAGGATTGTACAGTTAAAGTTTCAGTCAAAGGCGTTGACCGATATGAGACTCGACTTCGGTGGAAAACCAGTTTTCCTCCTTTAGCAGTCAATATGGAAGCTATTCCTGCTCACCTTAGAGGAGCTGAGAAGCATCTAGCTAGAGGCTCTGATACACCTACAGATTATTGTAGGAAAATTATTGAATTAGTTGAAGCTGGCTATGTGTGTAAGGTTCCACCAGCCACCGCTAAGGGCAGTCCTGGGTGGTACATCCCACGCCAGTTAGTTTAGCATAACGGCAAGAACAGACTTGTCTTGTATTGCTCTTTCACCTACAGGGGTCTATGGCCTAAATGAATATCTTTGGCCGTCACTTGATGCTTTGCTGTTTTGATTCCTCCTCCATTTCCAGGAGTGCAAAGTAGCCATTAGTGATGATGAAAAGAGCATGTTTCTCCAGCTGTGAATGCTTAAGGAGGACCAGCCCCATCTCAGCTTCCTGTGACACAATCTGAACAGGGTAAACCTACCTGATGTTTATCAGCAGCAGTTTCTGCACTTTGGGACCGCCTGCAGTCCCTGCTACACCACCGTCGTATATTATAAGCATGTGATGGAACAAAGTCAGTCGGGAGTAGATGGACGCTCCTCACTTGAACACTGTTTTTATGTGGACAGCTGCGTTCAGATCTTAGCTACGCCCATGGAGGCTAAGGAACATGGGATATAACAGCCAGATTCCTGTTACCAATCATTATCCGAGGCTCAACAACATCCCCCCGGAGATAGCGAGACCATCGGGCGCTCCGTGGATTGATATCATTCCGCCAAGCGACGGAGGCGGCGGAAGGAACGAAAACAAAAGCGGGGCTGCGGGTCAGGCGTGTTAGTCAGGCCAAAGAAGCAGCCTTCTAATCCTCCGCTTCCCAGCATCTTTCTGACCAACGCACGGTCGATCGTCAACAAAATCGACGAACTGAACCACCTACTAACCGGACATCCACTCGTCCGCGATTGCTGTGCCTTGGTCGTCACGGAGACGTGGCTACGAGAAGAAATTCCCGACGCCTCGATGCAGCTATCAGACCGCACAATGCACTGCAGCGACATGAAGGCTGCAGCCGGAAAAAGCAGAGGTGGAGGTTTGTGCATTTACACACATAACAACTGGTGCACAAACACTAAGATCATCACCACAGTCTGCTCCCCGAACATAGAGGCAATGTCTGTTGTGTGCAGACCATTTTACTTGCCTAGGGAACTGCCTGTAGTGTTAATAACCGCTGTTTATATACCTCCGGATGCTATTGTTAGCTCCGCCCTTGCCTATCTGCATGATTCAATTTCTGAACAGCAGCGGACATATCCAGAGGGAGTACACATCATCGTAGGGGATTTTAACAAAGCATGCTTATGCACTGTGCTGCCTAAATTTGTTCAACGTGAAATGCCCCACGAGAGGGAATAACACCTTGGACCATGTATACACAAATATCAAGCGAGCCTACAGATCTGTTCCCCTCCCCCATCTGGGTATGTCTGATCACCTCTCCCTGCTTGCTGTCCCGGCATACATACCACTGAAGAAAAAGACAAAGCCCATCACCAAGACTATTAACACCTTGTCTGATGTAGCTCTGGCTCAGCTGCAGGACTGTTTCGCCCTTACAGAGTGGAGTGTTTGTGAACATGATGATCTAGAGACTTATACCTCTGCAGTGCTGGGTTACATCACGCATTGCATGGACACTGTCACCATGGAAACGCGGGTCCGGGTCTACCCCAACCGTATACCCTGGATGACGGGTAAGGTTCAGGCACTGTTAAAAGCACATAATTTTGCTTATAAATCTGGGGACCAGGATATGTACAGGAGAGCAAGAGCAGACCTTAAAAAAGGCATCAGAGAAGCAAAATGGGCCTATTCAAGTAAGCTATCGAATGACCTCTCAGACAATAATCCCAGAAAGGTATGGGAGGGATTGAAACAAATTACTAATTACAAAGGCAGCGGGACATTATGGGAAACATGGACATTTCATTAGCAGAGGAATTAAACCACTTCTTTGCTCGCTTTGGGAGAACTGTACAGTAGATACTCCTTCCATGCAAACTGCCCTGCCCATAGTGTCCTCTGAGCTCAGCCCAGACACACTCACCCTTCAAGAATATCAGGTCCGTAATATATTCAGAGCAGTAAATCAGAGGAAAGCTGTTGGCCCTGACGGAATACCTGGGAGAGTGCTCAAAGTCTGCGCTGACCAGTTGTCTCCTGTGTTCACCACACTTTTTAACATATCCCTGTCACAAGCCAGTGTCCCTCACTGCCTGAAATCTGCAATAATAGTTACAGTCCCCAAGTCCTCCACTGTCAGTAGCCTCAATGACTACAGACCCATTGCACTGACACCTGTGGTTGCAAAGTGTTTTGAGAAGCTGGTCCTAAAGCACATAAAGGACTGCCTCCCACTTGGCTTTGACCCCCATCAGTTTGCCTATAAGGCAGACAGGGCCACCGAGATTTCCATTGGCCTCCACTCTGCTCTGCAACATCTAGAGAATCCTAGGACTTCAGTAAGGAAGCTCTTCATTGATTTTAATTCAGCTCTTAATGCCATCATCCCGGACATCCTTATAGCCAAGCTGGCTAACATGGACCCCCCCCCCCCCCCCCGCCCCGCTACATGTGCATGGAACAAGAACTTTCTTACTGACCGGCAACAATATGTCAAAGTTGGTGACCGGAGATCATCCACCCTTTCACTCAGCACTGGCTCACCACAAGGATGTGTGCTGAGCCGTCTGTTGTTCACCATCTACACCAATGACTGTATCCTCATGCACTCTTACAGCACCATTATCAAATTCGCAGATGACACCACCCTGGTTGGGCTCATCACTAACGATGATGACACCGCCTATAGAGATGAGGTCCAGCGTCTGACAGAATGGTGTGACTACAACAACCTAACCCTCAACACTAGGTAAACCAAGGAAGTGGTCATGGACGTCCGTAAGGCAAAAGCTGATCCCCCTCCCCTCTACATAAAAGGTGACTGCATGGAGAAGGTGTCCTCCTTGAAGTTCCACGGGACTTACATCTCCAATGACCTGTCATGGACCACAAACACAACCGCCTTGGTGAAGAAAGCCCAGCAGCGCCTCCATTTCCTGAGGGTCCTGAGATGGAATAGGCTGCAGACCGTTCTGCTGGTGTCCTTCTACTGAGCCACAATCGAGAGTGTGCTGATGCACACCATCCCCGTGTGGTACGCTGGTTGTACAGGTACCGTCAAGTAGAGACTCCAGAGAGTCAATAGTACAGCAGAGAAGGTGATTGGCTGCCCACTCCCCTCCTTAGATTCCATTGCAAGCTCTAGATGTCTCTCTAGAGCCAGGGCGATTATAAAAGACCATTGACATCCAAACCATCACCTATTCATCAAACTGCGTTAAATGCTTCAGAACTATAAATGCATCAGACCCATGACATCGTTCCTCCCCATTATTGCTATGGAAACATACGGTGATCGTAAGTGTATGTGGGTAGGTGAGTGGGAGAGAGTATGTGTAGATCTGCTCCATATAGTCATTTTAACAGCTGCTATTTTAACTGTTGTGTTATTTATTTATTTATCTATTTATTTATTAATCTTGTAAAGTCTCTGTCACTTGCATCTTTGTGGTCTGTCAGTTAATTTTGTTGTCCAGGCAACTGAACAATGACAATAAAAGTCTTGTATCTTGAATCTTGAACTCCTCAGTAAGTTGCAACGCCTTCTACCTGTGGGAGGATTTAACTAACGCAAATGGGCTTGTAACTACCCAGAGGTCACCCAAAATCTCAGTCTAGAGCCCAAAGCAAAGAGTACTAAGGTCTGGCTCATGCAGCCAAGCTCTGACCCACAGCAGCACATCCTCAGGTTACGCTGGCAGTGCTAATCAGACACTTTGGGATATGAATATAGCCAGACAGAGAGAGCTGAACCCACAATGTGGGGGGTTTACCAAGTCCTCACCAGCCAGTATGACCCACTTGGGTTCATAGTCCCATATACCACCCGAGACAAGGTCCTGGTCTAGAAACTCTGGAGCAAGAAAAGTCTGCCTTCTTAGCCAGGAGGTCCAGAGCTGTACCTAAGCGGCAGCAGTCAATCTGTAGACTGGAGCTCTGTGCAGCTCTGACTGCAGCCGAGTTAGTGGCAGTACTACAGAAGGACCGTACTGTAGGGATCCATGACGTCAGCTACTGGACGGACTGTATTACTGTTCTTACTTGGCATCAGTTAGAATCCTGTCATTTTATTGCATTTGTAGGGACTAGGATTGCAGAGATACAGGAGCTGACAGATTGTCAGTCATGGCGAAATGTCGATAACAATATTAACCCAGCTGACGACATCACCAGGGGACTGACACTATCTCAGATAGCTGGAATCAACTGGTGGAGCCGAGGTCCTGAGTACCTACAGAGGCCTCGGTCACAGCTGAAGGCCCCTGGAGGATGAGCAGTCGAACTGAAACTCCTCTGACGTGGGCAGACCAACAGTTTCATTCTCTCCTGTTGGGTTTACATGGGGTGTTGCTCCTTCTCACCAACTGACCACAAACTTTATGGTCATGCTGTCTTTGCACAGCCCACCTGACCAACATCATCACTTACAGTAATGGCTGGCTGTGGCATGTGTGGCTGGGGCTCTACATCAGCAGGAAACTGTCTGCAAGACAATAAAATTGCCATGATGTGCAGACAGTATAGCAGCACTGAGATAGTGTGACTGATAATTAATTGAGCTGTCCTCACTCTCCACTTCTGCTTTGTGGGGAGGTACTTCCCCCTCTGTTCTGACCATACTGCCCCCCCCCCCCCCCGCCCCACCCCCAACACCCAGATCACCCAGTGCTGTACCATCAGCTACTAGGCGGCCTATTGGCTGGGGGGCAAGACCTCGCCTGGGCTGACTTCCTGTCAACGTGGGGGGTCAGTGTCATTCTTACAGTCTTGATGCGGCCTTTGGCAAAGTTCTCTTAGGATCCCAATTCTGTTGGATTACCTGTTACTTTAACTATGTATACCTACATCCAAAGGTGGAGATTTCAGGTCCAGAGAGTATAAATCTACACCAATATTTTGTTTCAAGCAACCAGTTGAGTACTCTGTGACTGTGACTATTTATACTCAACTGGTTGGTTGAAACAAAATCTTGGTCTGGATTTGTACTCTCTGGACCTGAAATCGCCACTTTTGCATACATCTGTAAATCTGAATAATTTTTAGATTAATTTCCTGGTGAAAACATTTTGTATAATTTAATATAGTGTTGTTGGTATGTAATTCGCTCCTGCCTAGATCCGAGACACAAAGCTGGAGGAAAAATTCCTTGCTATCAGGGTATATGAATGTATACACACATCAGCCACGAGACAGAATAAGACCATTCCTGTATACTGCTGCCACATAGTGGACACAAACAAGACTGCAGTCAAGTGTAAAATCATTCTGTCAGGCAGCATTTAACCTCTGCACTACAAACAGGAAGTGACTAAACCATAATAGATCGTCCGTTTTTCTGTATGTAATAAAAAAAAAACATTCAATAAACGTCTATCTGTTTGGCCTATTTGTGATTACGGAATACTGAGAGTATTTGATTTTACAGCATTCATTCATTCAATCATTCATTCATCCATCCATCATCCAGCTGTTTATCCTGGTCAGGGCACCAGTCATCAAGGAGCAATTAGAATTTAAACATATAAATCTATTACGAATGTTATTCGTAATGTATTGAAAAGTCTCTGTTGTCTGTATGTTTACCTTAAACATGCAACTGTAATCGAGAGAGGGTACTTGTCTCTAGTCACTATTTTATTTTACGTTCCCCAGCGCCCGCATACAATGATCTACAGTACCTTTCATTTTCATAGACTGACTGCAAATGTATTTACACTGTTTCACCACCAGAGGGCTCACATTCTCATTTACTACGTTGACACACAGTGTCCATAGCTTTGCTGCCCTCGTGTGGCTATGAACTGTAATTTCAGCCTGTGCTTTTCTTGAAAGTACTCAAGGTAGTAAAAGCTATTTGTCCATTAGACTGACAATATTTTCATTAGTCATGAAATATCAAATATCATCTTAGATAAATCCAAGACATTTCTCTGGTAAACTGTAAGTTATGCATGAAAATCAGGTGACAAACCAAAAAAATTTATGTAATGTCAGTTTCGAATTCAAGCAGGCTTTTTATGCATTGATACTGATAACATGCATTGATGCCAAGAGCTATAGAATGGATAATATATTAATTATTTTGCTCATACTAGAACAATAAAATTTGTATAGATATTTTAAAAAAAGATGTTTTATTTGCCATATTCTACAACTGCATTGGAAAGCTCACTTGTTTAGACGTAGTATACAAAGAATGACAAACAGCACCCAAATAAATATTAACAGACAATTGAAAGACATGCAGAACTGCAGAGAAATACCCTTGTGATACATTTATCATTATAATTCACAAACTCCACAGATGCAAACATCTAAAGTCAAAATTTGTGACGCTGTGAAATATCCTATGAGGCTCCAGGGCTGAGACCAGCTTGTGGTCGCTGTGGTTTGGGTCCCGTGATGCACTTTGCTGCAGCAGTGGTCAGTGTATATCCATGCAATGGATGGAAGTTGTCAGGGGTAACGCTAAACCCCTCAATTTTAACCAGATTATGCAGAAAATATGTAAAAATCAAATCTGTGGATTAATGAAAGTTATATTATGAAAGCCAGTTCTATCTAAAACTGACACAGTCCGTATTGCACAGACCTGCATGTTGTACCTGATACCACGTGATAGTTTCAAATCCCGTGACCCTTTTGCTGTAAGTCTACATCATCTGGGGAATCATATAATAATATATGATCAGATGAACTTAATTGATCCTGGGGGGAAATTTTTCATACAGCAGCAAGATACATAAACTGCAAACGTGATCGGAAGGTCGCCAGTTCGAACCCCGGCCTCAGCAGAATAGTCACATGTCTGTGGGTCCTTGACCAAGGCCCATAACCCCCAGCTCCAGGGGGCCACACATCGGCTGCCCCTGTGCCATCAGCCCTGAGCTATGGAGAGAAAGATGGGGGAAGGCAAGAATTAGATTCCAACTCGTACTCATGCAATGTGATATTGGCGATTAATAAATGTGTGCAAATAACAATTAATAAAGGTCTACACATATTTTAGATCATTCATTTATTCATTCATTCATTTTCTACATGCTTATCCAGTACAGAGTCAGTAAAGTACAGGGAGCATTGAGCTGATATAAGGAAGCACAGGGCACAAGGCAGAGCAAAATCCAGGACAGGATGCCAGTCTGTCACAAGGCAAACACTCACACACAGTCACTATGGGCACTTTTAGAGGCACCAATCCACCTAGACCATGTGTCTATAGATATGAAACCAGAGACCTCATAGGAAACCAGTATATATACAGGAAGAACATGCAACCTCTACACAGAGAGCTGGACCAGATACCAAAACAACAAGCCTGGAGGTGTGAGGCCCCCACGCTGCCCCCAGTGTCTAATAGCTAGAGTGTAACTAGCTCTGCAAACCTGCTGCAGAGTGAAAGACAAGCAGGTCTAATCTCCACCCTTGAAGACCAATATATACTTTCAGTATCACACAGGGTGAGGTGACATAAATTTCGTCATGAAGGGATTACGCCAGATATCTGTTGATGATGCATGTTTAGCCCAGATTTTTTGTTTGGTGGAGATCATGCACATTGGTGCACGTCGACTGCGCTTGTGCAAAATAACGGACTAGATCTTTCCAGTAGGTGGCAGCACTGACTTTCATAGACCAACCAAAATACAGCAAAGGAAGAAGAATTGTTGTAAGAGGAGGTATCCGTTGACGGGGTATGAATAGCCTGGGGATTTCGTGTAAGCCGTTCTGAAGGGAGCGGGCCTTACGTGGAGAGACGCGCGATACTGAAATGTAAGTTAAAAAGAGCGCTATTGTTCATTTCTGTGTTAAATGAATGTATGTCTTTGTATTCACAACCAACGGTTGTACGTATTTTTGTATTTCCTTGTGCAGTTCCAGTCCACTGCCGTATTTTACACACGGTAAAAAAAAGAAAAGTTAGATTCATTTTATTTAGAGTATTTGCTGCTGGGGAAAGCTGATTAGCACCCGTGTGTTGTAGCCATTGTACCGCACGGTAAAACTTATAAAGGAAAGAAAGGAAAGAAGGGGAAAACTCCGCTCAGTTGCCCTTCCATTTTCTTTTGGGCATCTAGCAAATAAAGAACCCCAAATTATTTGTGTTTGTCTGTGTGATGTTAATTGCACTGGCTACATATATTTTTATATTTTTACTGTGCAGATAATTTATGACTGCCTGCAGCCTGAAAGCCACATGGAAAAGGGAAGTATGAACGGGGCTTAATTGAGGCTGATCTTGAGCCCTGATAAGCAGAGACCTGCTGCAGTAGCACATGAAGCTGGGTGTTTAGACCCCTCTGACTGTACACACAGAAATGACTGACGGCATCCCGGCTGTCTGCTCACATAACCACCTGTGCTGCTGAAATGACCCCAGTAAGATAATCGTACACAACACAGAACATCAAAGCATACAAAGGACAAGGGCATTTTATCTGCACTAACAGTATTTGTACTGTTTGGTTACTAAAGAAACACATGGCAGTATTACAATGAATACTTAGATATTAAATTTATATTATCAATAACCTGTTACATGCAAATATTAGCATAGCAATTGCAAATGTTTTGATACAAACACCCAGGGGAGTTTCCAGCCACTGAAAAGATCAGGGACTGAGTCAAGTTACCAGGGGTTTGACTATTTTCTCTTTTAAAGGAAGATTGGCATCGGGGGTAAAATACTCAGAGCTACAGCCCTGACTGATCTGGCCTAACGATGCCCATGAATACAACCATAGGAATCCAAAAACTATTCACAATTTCAGAGACAATGTTATGTAAAGCATCTGAATCTTTTCACAACTGACATTTAGCGATTTCTCCTGACCAGATCTCCATCCTGATCTCCATACTGTATCTGACAGTGTGTGAGGAGCAGGAGAGAGATCTCTACTCAGTTCACTGTAATGAGTGACACTCACCTGTGCTCCCAGCAATGAGAAGAAACAGGAGCATCAGAGGATCCATGCGTGTGTGTGTCACTGAGCCCAGATCTGTGGAGAGTGACACTCACTTCCTCATCCTCTGTACCTTCACTGTCTCTGTCGTTTCTATTCTTACACACAGCAGGCAGAGTGAAGGGGGAGTGGACACTTTAAACAGGAAGTGAGAAAACCACAAGGCTGAATGTTTAGCCCTTCAGAAAGTCAGACCATTATTATTAGTGTGTAGAGAATTAAATCAACTATCAATGCACAGACTCAATTCACAAAATAAAAAATCTGCATGAATAAAGAAGACCATGAATTTCTCTGTTTATCATAGTTATTTATTATTAATATAATTATCTGGATTCTAATGCTGGAAGCACACAGTGTAAAGTGAGGTAAACCTTCAACAGCACGTCAGTCCATCGCAGGGCACTGGAATGTGGAGAAATGCCATGTGATAATAATAATCGATACTTTATTGATCCCCGTATGGAAATTGTCTTTACACCTCCCACAACTTGCTCTTTTTTCATAGAGTAAGTTGTCTGCTAAGGGCTGCCACCCGTAGTGGCGCCCTGGGAGCTGGGGGTTAAGGGCCTCGCTCAAGGACCCATAGGCTGAGGTTGGGTTTGAACCTGCAACCTTCTGATTACAGGCACAGCCCACAGAGCCACACGCTGCCCCCAATAACCCAGAAGGGATTCGAACCCACAATCCCCAGCTCTGGAGGCTGATGCCTTATCCATTAGGCCCCAGGGTCAGTGATATCAGTGATCAGAGGAAGGATCAGAGGAAGCCTGCAAACTGCAGAGAGACACAGTCATGGTCACATTCAAAGCCAACACTCAGGAGTGCTGAGATAGCAGGTGTATCAGTCAGATATATAATATCATGATGAGCTAAAGACACAGAGGGACTTTGAGGAACCACAGCAAGACCAACAGAAGACATGGGCTCCTGACAGTTAGGCCTCAAGATCCATCAGTTCACTGTTGCAGTCCAGTTGCTCTTAGTTGCAATTGCAGCCAAAGAGAAAAAAAAAACGTAAATCTTCAGCTTGCCCACTTTCCTGTGTTAGTCATGTGACTCACAGCCATTTTCTGCAGCTTCACAAGTAAACTTAAATAAACTGTGAGGTATAAAACAGTGATGTCACATCCTGCCTGCCATGTCTGCCTGACCCTCCTGTCTCCTCCCTCACGTGACCATGATGGGCTACACCTGGTGCTTGTTGCCCCTCATCAGTCAATGTATACAAGCACCTGTTTCTCTCGTCATTGCTTGTCTGGTGATAAACATCACTTGTCCTGTCAGTCCATGTCCTTCTTTGTCCTAACCTTCTCATTCTGATCCCTGCGGTCGTGTTAATTTGCAGTCCCTGTGTGTTTACTTTAATTCAAACTCATTTCTGTTTTGCCAAACACCTGCCCGGGATTCCCGCATGTTGTGACAGAATGACTGAACAATTCGATTCAATTCAATTCCAATCCATTTATTTATACAGTGCATTTTCCCATTACACTGTCTCAAGGCACTTTGTATTAACCCTGAAAAAGCCCCCAGTGAGGTAGCCAGAGGTGGCAGTAGAAAGGAAAATCTCCCTAGAAGGAAGAAACCTTTTGAGGAACCAAACTCAGAGGTGGAGCCCATCCTCCAGCGGCTGGCAGAGGAAGTCAAATGAGCAAGATAACAGGTATCTCTGGGAACCTCCTTCGCTTCACATCTCCACCTGCACACTCTCCCCTGCACCTGACCTCCTCCTGGTATCTGAGCCTCATGCACAGTGATGGTTGGTGGACAATCGAGCAACCTCGACGACCCTGAGGAGTCGCCCGGCGGGTGGATCACCCCACCCATATGGGGGTCATACTGGGCTCACCTTCACTACGGAGAAGACACCCCCACATTGACCCTCCAGAGCCCCGTGTCTCCAAGGTGGGCTGGTTTGACACTCTATCCTCTATCCTAAGTCCCGGTGCAGTCAGCAGTATCTCCTGGGCTGCAGTAGAGGGGCTGGCTGAGTCTCCGTCTCCAACAGAGGGAGATGGGGGACACACTGTCTGGATCAGTCACCCAGACTCTTGTCTAATCGACGTTATCTCGCCTGACGACACTCCTGCTGCGGCTGAGAGGAGAGGAGCCACGCCGTCCTCCTGCTCCTGCCCTGCAGTTCTCTCAGCACCCTGCAGCCTCACTCACTCTCAGGTCCTCTCCAGAATCATTGTAGCTCAGAGAATAAAAATACATGCAAGTGAAGCAAATATGTCAGATTTATCTCTGAACTGTTTGATTTCCTTGTTTTTCACTCATGCATGAGCAGAAAGCAGCTAAATCATTAGCATGATGCAGAAAATATTTTAACACTTATTCTGAAAAGCAGAAATGTCGTCATACAGCATGTGAGGGTGAGACTCTGCAGAAACACTGTGTGCTGTATACAGAGGGTCTGTCCTCAGGCCTTTGGTTCAGCCTTTACTATGTTTTATACAGTTTTCTATAGTGCCACTGTAGTAGGTCCTTTTAATCTCTGTGGATCAGTAGAAAACAAGAGGCCTAATAGGAAGGTGTCACTGTAAGACAGGGGTGGGGGCTGTCCTGGGGGGGCAAAGTCAGGTGATGAGCACATTGATTCACTTCACCTGGGCCTTATCAGCCGTCCTACCAGACTGAGAGCTGTTTGTGTTCTTCTCAGCCCCCGACAGACACAGATGCCCAAATTCACAGCCTGTCGTTTCATTATAGATTATGATTCTCCATACTGTCACTGTTTCTCTGTGACCCAGGACTCCTTAAATCCAATGAAAAACCGACTTTCTCCCCTCCGCTTGGTTTATACAGGTTCTGCACTCTTCTGTTCGGTTTGCATGGGGTGTCGCCCCTTCTCACCAACTGACCACAAACTTTATTGTCATGCTGCCTTTGCACAGCCCACCTGACCAACATCATCACTTACAGTAATGGCTGGCTGTGGCATGTGTGGCTGGGGCTCTACATCAGCAGGAAACTGTCTGCAAGACAATAAACTTCCTTTGCAAGAAAGACAAAGTATAGCAGCACTGAGATACAGTGACTGATAATTAAGTGAGCTGTCCTCACCTTCTGCTTCTACTTCCTGGGGGGGACTTCTCCCTCTGTTGTGACCATACCCCTCCCCCCCCCACCCGCGCCCCCAACACCCAGATCACCTAGTGCTGTCTAACTGGACCAGCCGTAAGCTTCTAGGCGGCCTGTTGGCTGGGGGGCAGGGCCTGGTCTGGGCTGACTTCCTGTCCCAAGAACGTGGGGGGTCAGTGCTGGTGGTGGGTCAGTGTCATTCTTACAGTCTTGATGCGGCCTTTGGCAAAGTTCTCTTAGGATCCCAATTCTGTTGGATTACCTGTTACTTTAACTATGTATACCTACATCCAAAGGTGGAGATTTCAGGTCCAGAGAGTACAAATCCAGACCAACTCTCTGTACTCTCTGGACCTGAAATGTCCACTTTTGCATACATCTGCAAATCTGAATAATTTTCAGATTAATTTCCTGGTGAAAACATTTTGTATAATTTAATATACTGTTGTTAGTTTGTAATTCGCTCCTGCCTAGATCCGAGACACAAAGCTGGAAGAAAAATTCCTTGCTTTCAGGGTATATGAATGTATACACACATCAGCCACGAGACAGAATAAGACCATTCCTGTACACTGCTGCCACATAGTGGACACAAACAAGACTGCACAAAAATGTAAAATCATTCCATTAGTCTGCATTTAACCTCTGCACTAAAAACATGAATTGACTAAACCATAATAGATCATCCGTTTCTCTGTATGTAATAAAAAAAAAAATTCAATAAACGTCTATCTGTTTGGCCTATTTGTGATTACGGAATACTGAGAGTATTTGATTTTACAGCATTCATTCATTCAATCATTCATTCATCCATCCATCATCCAGCTGTTTATCCTGGTCAGGGCACCAGTCATCAAGGAGCAATTAGAATTTAAACATATAAATCTATTACGAATGTTATTCGTAATGTATTGAAAAGTCTCTGTTGTCTGTATGTTTACCTTAAACATGCAACTGTAATCGAGAGAGGACACTTGTCTCTAGTCACTATTTTATTTTACGTTCCCCAGCGCCCGCATACAATGATCTACAGTACCTTTCATTTTCATAGACTGACTGCAAATGTATTTACACTGTTTCACCACCAGAGGGCTCACATTCTCATTTACTACGTTGACACACAGTGTCCATAGCTTTGCTGCCCTCGTGTGGCTATGAACTGTAATTTCAGCCTGTGCTTTTCTTGAAAGTACTCAAGGTAGTAAAAGCTATTTGTCCATTAGACTGACAATATTTTCATTAGTCATGAAATATCAAATATCATCTTAGATAAATCCAAGACATTTCTCTGGTAAACTGTAAGTTATGCATGAAAATCAGGTGACAAACCAAAAAAATTTATATAATGTCAGTTTCGAATTCAAGCAGGCTTTTTATGCATTGATAGCGATAACATGCATTGATGCCAAGAGCTATAGAATGGATAATATATTAATTATTTTGCTGATACTAGAGCAATAAAATTTGTATAGATATTTTAAAAAAAAAAGACGTTTTATTTGCCATATTCTACAACTGCATTGGAAAGCTCACTTGTTTAGACATAGTATACAAAGAATGACAAACAGCACCCAAATAAATATTAACAGACAACTGATAGACATGCAGAACTGCAGAGAAATACCCTTGTGATACATTTATCATTATAATTCACAAACTCCACAGATGCAAACATCTAAAGTCAAAATTTGTGACGCTGTGAAATATCCTATGAGGCTCCAGGGCTGAGACCAGCTTGTGGTCGCTGTGGTTTGGGTCCCGTGATGCACTTTGCTGCAGCAGTGGTCAGTGTATATCCATGCAATGGATGGAAGTTGTCAGGGGTAACGCTAGACCCCTCAATTTTAACCAGATTATGCAGAAAATATGTAAAAATCAAATCTGTGGATTAATGAAAGTTATATTATAAAAGCCACTTCTATCTAAATCTGACACAGTCCATATTGCACAGACCTGAATGTTGTACCTGATACCACATGATAGTTTCAAATCCCGTGACCTTTTGCTGTAAGTCTACATCATCTGGGGAATCATATAATAATATATGGTCAGATGAACTTAATTGATCCTGGGGGGAAATTTTTCATACAGCAGCAAGATACATAAACTGCAAACGTGATCGGAAGGTCGCCAGTTCGAACCCCGGCCTCAGCAGAATAGTCACATGTCTGTGGGTCCTTGACCAAGGCCCATAACCCCCAGCTCCAGGGGGCCACACATCGGCTGCCCCTGTGCTATCAGCCCTGAGCTATGGAGAGCAAGATGGGGGAAGGCAAGAATTAGATTCCAACTCGTAATCATGCAATGTGATATTGGCGATTAATAAATGTGTGCAAATAACAATTAATAAAGGTCTACACATATTTTAGATCATTCATTCATTCATTCATTTTCTACATACTTATCTAGTACAGAGTCAGTAAAGTACAGGGAGCATTGAGCTGATATAAGGCAGCACAGGGCACAAGGCAGAGGAAAATCCAGGACAGGATGCCAGTCTGTCACAAGGCAAACACTCACACACAGTCACTACGGGCACTTTTAGAGGCACCAATTCACCTAGAACATGTGACTTTAGATATGAAACCAGAGACCTCATAGGAAACCAGTATATATACAGGAAGAACATGCAAACTCTACACAGAGAGCTGGGCCAGATACCAAAACCACAAGCCTGGAGGTGTGAGGCCCCCACGCTGCCCCCAGTGTCTAACAGCTAGAGCTTAACTAGCTCTGCAAACCTGCTGCAGAGTGAAAGACAAGCAGGTCTAATCTCCACCCCTGAAGACCAATTTATACTTTCAGTATCACACAGGGTGAGGTGACATAAATTTCGTCATCAAGGGATTACGCCAGATATCTGTTGATGATGCATGTTTAGCCCAGATTTTTCGTTTGGTGGAGGTCATGCACATTGGTGCATGTCGACTGCGCTTGTGCAAGTTAACGGACTAGATCTTTCCAGTAGGTGGCAGCACTGACTTTCATAGACCAACCAAAATACAGCAAAGGAAGAATTGTTGTAAGAGGATGTATCCGTTGACGGGGTATGAATAGCCTGGGGATTTCGTGTAAGCCGTTCTGAAGGGAGCGGACCGTACGTGGAGTGACGTGCGATACTGAAATGTAAGTTAAAAAGAGCGCTATTGTTCATTTCTGTGTTAAATGAATGTATGTCTTTGTATTCACAACCAACGGTTGTACGTATTTTTGTATTTCCTTGTGCAGTTCCAGTCCACTGCCGTATTTTACACACGGTAAAAAAAGAAAAGTTAGATTTATTTTATTTAGAGTATTTGCTGCTGGGGAAAGCTGATTTGCACCCGTGTGTTGTAGCCATTGTACCGCACGGTAAAACTTATAAAGGAAAGAAAGGAAAGAAGGGGAAAACTCCGCTCAGTTGCCCTTCCATTTTCTTTTGGGCATCTAGCAAATAAAGAACCCCAAATTATTTGTGTTTGTCTGTGTGATGTTAATTGCACTGGCTACATATATTTTTATATTTTTACTGTGCAGATAATTTATGACTGCCTGCAGCCTGAAAGCCACATGGAAAAGGGAAGTATGAACGGGGCTTAATTGAGGCAGATCTTGAGCCCTGATAAGCAGAGACCTGCTGCAGTAGCACGTGAAGCTGGGTGTTTAGACCCCTCTGACTGTACACACAGAAATGACTGACGGCATCCCGGCTGTCTGCTCACATAACCACCTGTGCTGCTGAAATGACCCCAGTAAGATAATCGTACACAACACAGAATATCAAAGCATGCAAAGGACAAGGGCATTTTATCTGCACTAACAGTCTTTGTACTGTTTGGTTACTAAAGAAACACATGGCAGTATTACAGTGAATACTTAGATATTAAATTTATATTATCAATAACCTGTTACATGCAAATATTAGCATAGCAATTACAAATGTTTTGATACAAACACCCAGGGGAGTTTCCAGCTACTGAAAAGATCAGGGACTGAGTCAAGTTACCAGGGGTTTGACTATTTTCTCTTTTAAAGGAAGATTGACATTGGGGGTAAAATACTCAGAGCTACAGCCCTGACTGATCTGGCCTAACGACGCCCATGAATACAACCATAGGAATCCAAAAAATATTCAAAATTTCCAAGACAACGTTACACAAGGCAGGTGAATCTCTTCAAAATTGATATTTTGCTATTTCTCCTGACCAGATCTCCATCCTGATCTCCATACTGTGGCTGACAGTGTGTGAGGAGCAGGAGAGAGATCTCTACTCAGTTCACTGTAATGAGTGACACTCACCTGTGAGCCCAGCGATGAGAAGAAACACGAGCATCAGAGGATCCATACGTGTGTGTGTCACTGAGCCCAGACCTGTGCAGAGTGACTCTCACTTCCTCATCCTCTGTACCTTCACTGTTTTTGTCATTTCTATTGTTACACACAGCAGGCAGAGTGAAGGAGGAGTGTACATTTTAAAGAGGAAGTGAGAAAACCACAAGGCTGAATGTTTAGCCCTTCAGAAAGTCTGACCATTATTATTAGTGTGTAGAGAATTAAATCAACTATCAATGCACAGACTCAATTCACAAAATAAAAAATCTGCATGAATAAAGAAGACCATGAATTTCTCTGTTTATCATAGTTATTTATTATTAGTATAATTATCTGGATCCTAATGCTGGAAGCACACAGTGTAAAGTGAGGTAAACCTTCAACAGCACGTCAGTCCACTGCAGGGCACTGGAAGCTGGAGAAATGCCATGTGATAATAATAATAATAATAATCATTGATACTTTATTGATCCCCGTAGGTAAATTGTCTTTATGCCTTCCACAACTTGCTCTTTTTTCATAGGGTAAGTTGTCTACTAAGGGCTGCCACCCATAGCGGCGCCCAGGGAGCTGGGGGTTAAGGGCCTCACTCAAGGACCCACAGGCTGAGGCTGGGTTTGAACCTGCAACCTTCTGATTACAGGCACACAGGCTTAGCCCACAGAGCCACATGCTGCCCCCAATAACCCAGATGGGACTCAAACCCACGATCCGCAGCTCCGGAGGCTGATGCCTTATCCATTAGGCCACTGGGTCAGTGATATCAGTGATCAGAGGAAGGATCAGAGGAAGCCTGCAAACTGCAGAGAGACACAGTCATGGTCACATTCAAAGCCAACACTCAGGAGTGCTGAGATAGCAGGTGTATCAGTCAGATATCTAATATCATGATGAGCTAAAAACACAGAGGGACTTTGAGGAAGCACAGCAAGACCAACAGAAGACATGGGCTCCTGACAGTAAGGCCTCAAGATCCATCATTTTACTGTTGCAGTCCAGTTGCTCTTAGCTGCAATTGCAGCCAAAGAAAAAAAAATGTAAATTTTCAGCTTGCCTACTTTCCTGTGTTAGTCATGTGACTCACAGCAATTTTCTGCAGCTTCACAAGTAAACTGAAATAAACTGTGAGGTATAAAACAGTGATGTCACATCCTGCCTGCCATGTCTGCCTGACCCTCCTGTCTCCTCCCTCACGTGACCATGATGGGCTACACCTGGTGCTTGTTGCCCCTCATTAGTCTATGTATACAAGCACCTGTTTGTCTCACCATTGCTTGTCTGGTGATAAACATCACTTGTCCTGTCAATCCATGTCCTTCTTTGTCCTAACCTTCTCATTCTGATCCCTGCAGTCGTGTTAATTTGCAATCCCTGTGTGTTTACTTTAATTAAACCTCTTTTCTGTTTTGCCAAACACCTGCCATGGAGTCCCGCATGTTGTGACGGAATGATTGAACAATTCAATTCAATTCAATTGTGCAGTACATTTCCCATTACAGTATCTCTAGGCACTTTACATTATCGCTGCCCAAACCCCACAGTGAGGAAGCCAGAGGTAACAGTGGTAAGGAAAATCTCCCTAGAAGACAGAAACTTTTGAGGAACCAGACGCAGAGGTGGAGCCCATCCTCCAGGGGGCCGGCAGAGGACATCAAATGAGCAAGATAACAGGTATCCCTGGGAACCTCCTTCGCTTCACATCTCCACCTGCACACTTTCCACTGACCTCCTACTAGTATTTGAGCTTCACGCACAATGATGGTTGGTAGACAATCCTCTCATCGACCCACTGAGCGAGAGCGACCTCGAGGACCCTGAGGAGTCGCCCGGCGGGTGGATCACCCCACCCATGTGGGGGTCATACTGGGCTCACCTTCACTACGGAGAAGACACCCCCACATTGACCCTCCAGAGCCCCACGTCTCCAAGGTGGGTTGGTTTGACACTCTATCCTCTATCCTAAGTCCCGGTGCAGTCAGCAGTATCTCCTGGGCTGCAGTAGAGGGGCTGGCTGAGTCTCCGTCTCCAACAGAGGGAGATGGGGGACACACTATCTGGATCAGTCACCCAGACTCTTGTCTAATCGGCGTTATTCCGCCTGACGACACTCCTGCTGCGGCTGAGAGGAGAGGAGCCACGCCGTCCTCCTGCTCCTGTCCTGCAGTTCTCTCAGCACCCTGCAGCCTCACTGGCCCTCCGAGCCTCTCAGGTCCTCTCCAGAATCATTGTAGCTCAGAGAATAAAAATACATGCAAGTGAAGCAAATATGTCAGATTTATCTCTGAACTGTTTGATTTCCTTGTTTTTCACTCATGCATGTGCAGAAAGCAGCTAAATCATTAGCATGATGCAGAAAATATTTTTACACTTATTCTGAAAAGCAGAAATGTCGTCATACAGGATGTGAGGGTGAGACTCTGCAGAAACACTGTGCTGTATACAGAGGGTCTGTCCTCAGGCCTTTGGTTCAGCCTTTATTATGTGTTATACAGTTTTCTATAGTGCCACTGTAGTAGGTCCTTTTAATCTCTGCAGATCAGTAGGAAACAAGAGGCCTAATAGGAAGGTGTCTCTGTAAGACAGGGGTGGGGGCCGTCCTGGGGGGGCAAAGTCAGGTGTTGAGCACATTGATTCACTTCACCTGGGCCTTATCAGCCGTCCTGTCAGACTGAGAGCTGTTTGTGTTTCTCTCATCCCCAGACAGACACAGATGCCCAAATTCACAGCTTGTCGTTTCATTACACAGATTATGATTCTCCACATCTTCACTGTTTCTCTGTCTCTGTCTGTGACCAGGACTCCTGGAGTCCAATGAAAACCCACTTTCTCCCCTCCGCTTGGTTTATACAGGTTCTGCACTCTTCTGTTCCGTTTACATGGGGTGTTGCTCCTTCTCAGCAACTGACCACAAACTTTATCGTCATGCTGCCTTTGCACAGCCCACCTGACCAACATCATCACTTACAGCAATGGCTGGCTGTGGCATGTGTGGCTGGGGCTCTACATCAGCAGGAAACTGTCTGCAAGACAATAGACTTCCTTTGCAAGAGAGACAAAGTATAGCAGCACTGAGATACAGTGACTGATAATTAAGTTAGCTGTCCTCATCCTGCACTTTACACTTTTACTTCCTGTTGCTTCCCCCTCTATTGTGACCATGCTGCTCCCCCCCCCCCCCAACACCCAGATCACCCAGTGTTTTCTAGCTGAACCACCCTGCAGCTTCCAGGTAGCTTACTGGCTGGGGGCTGGGGGGTGCTGTTTGGTCTGGGCTGACTTCCTGTTCTGAGAAGCTGGGGGGGGTCAGTGCTGGTGCTGGGTCAGTATCATTCTTACAGTCTTGTTTCAGCTTTTGGCAAAGTTCTCTTAGGATCCCATTCCTGCTGGTTTTCCTGTTACTTTAACTATGCAACTATGCAATTTTGTTCCTAAAGGAAAGTGCATAATATAATTCTGTCATACTTTAATATACTGTACATACTGCTATAATATACTGTAATATACTATACATAATTTAATATACTGTTGTTAGTATGTAATTCACTCCTGCCTTGATCCCTGAGGCACAGAGTTGGAGGCAGAATTCCATGCTATCAGGGTATATGAATGTATACACACACCAGCCACTAACACAAAATAAGACCATTCCTGTATACTGCTGCCACATAGTGGACAGAAAGAAGACTGCAGTCAAGTGTAAAATCATTCTGTCAGGCTGCATTTAACCTCTGCACTACAAACAGGAAGTGTTCAAACCACAATAGGTCACACATTATTCTATACTGTATGTAATGGAAAAAAAATTGTTCACTAAACATCTACCTTTTCTGCTTATTTGTGACTACAGATTACTGTGAGTATTTGATTATACAGCAGAGGTCATTCATTCATTCATCCGTCCTCCAGTTACTTATCCTGTTTCTTCATCTTCATTATAAAATTGTGATTTAGTGCAAGTACTAGTCTCCCATCACGATTTTACTTTATGTTCTGGTGACATGCAGTAATTTTCATTTCCATAGATTGATTGTGGAAGTAATTTACATCGTTTCACCGCCAGAGGGCTGAAATTTTCATTTACCATGTTTACAGTGGATATAAAAAGTTACACACCCCTGTTAAAATGCCAAGCTTTTGTAATGTAAAAAAATGAGGCCAAAATGAATCATCACAAAACTTTTCCCACCTTTAATGTTACCTGTAATCTGCACAATTCAATTGAAAAGCAAACAAATCTGTTAGGGGGGAAACTATAAAAAAATATGCAAGTTGCACAAGTCTGCACTTCCTTAAACTTATACTTTTTTGAAGCACCTTTTGATTTCATTACAGCATACAGTCTTTTTGGGTTCAAACCTGCAGGCAATTAAAGTGATGCTGATTAACCCCAGATGAAGTTCAGCTGTTCTAGCAGGATTTTCCAGACATTTATTCAGTTGCATCCTGCAGCAAAAGCCATGGTTCACATAGAGCTTGCAAAGCATCAAAGGGATCTCATTGTTGAAAGGTATCAGTCAGTAGAAGGGTACAAAAAAATTCCATGGCATTAGATATACCATGGAACACAGGGAATGGGACAGACAGAACCAGGAGGCGAAATAATGAGGGAGGTAGGACAGACAGGGTACACAGGAACTGGGATGGGGCCACCAGATGAGGGAACACAGCTGGGAACAGACCTTGGGGACCAGGGACCTATAAACTGGGAACAGGACACGGGAACTGAGGGACAGAACCAGAGAGAGACCAGTTGGAAACAGGATGTGAGGACTGAGGGACAGGAACAGGAACAAGAGGCCAGGACCAGGAAAGAGAAGGGGAACTGAAAGGGAAAGGAAAGAAAATGAGCCTGATGGGACAACAGGCTCAGGAACCGAGGAGGAAGGGACTGGGTAGTAATAGACTGGGGTCAAAGGGACAGTGGAAGGTTTCCAGAGTGGGGACGAGATACACAAGGATGGGGTGAATGGATCACCACAGGCCTAGATGAAGAATGAGCAGCTGCAATTTAGGAGATGGAGGCAAGTCAAGTGTGTGGATGGAAACCACAGGATGGGAACTGGAGGGCGATGAGGAGACTACAGAATGGGAGCTGGAGGGTGACAGGGGGACTGGAGGGTGACAGGGGGACTGCAGGACGGTAATAGGCAGGAGAGTTGGAAACTGGTCCTGGACGGCTGGCATGAGTGATATGTCCCTGTCTCCCCCTTTGAAAGACAGAGAACCAGCCTGGCCCTGTACTGCTCCCCTGTCTGCACCACAGATGGAACAGGTGCTTGGGGCCTAATCAGCCCAAGCCTCAGGTGGAGGCTGGAGCCTGAAACGTGGGACTCAGGACCAGGTCCAAGGGTTCCCACTCCAAGTCCTCTGGAGCGGTATCCTCCAGGTCCATCCCCACTAGGATGGGGGTGACCTCAGGCCAATATGCAGGACCCAAGGCAAACTCGAGTGGAGCTACAGGGGCAAAGTCAGGATGAGTGGCCTCCTGTCGGCCGGAATCGATAGTTAACAATGAAGTCAGAGGGAAGTTCCCCGAATTCTCTCAGAAACAAAGTGTATGATCCCGGTGGTCTGTGTACTATAAGAATATAGATGGGCAGGTCGGACACCATGTGAATTATCATTGCTTCAAATGTTGTGAAATCCTTGATAATCTTGCGTTCAGTTTTCAACAGTGAGTTAAAATAGCTGCCAGGCCGCCTCCGCGCCCAGAGCCGCGTGGTTTCTGTACAGAACTAAACCCATCAGGTGAGGCTTCAACAAGAGGTACAGTGTCTGTGTGTCTCAGTCAGGTTTCAGTTAAAAAGCACAGGTCTGCACCAGTGTCCAGCACCATGTCATTAACAAAAAGTGATTTACTTCCCAAAGAGCGAATGTTCAATAGTGCACATTTTATGGTGGGTTTATGTTGTGATTCAATCGGTCTTATTAATGGCATTGATATTAAGTTATCCACACAAAAGCCCCCAGTGGAACATTTAGATCTAAGTCTTGGTCTAACAATATCCTTCCTAATCTCACTCAACTGTTCCTAAATAGTTGCCGTGTGACGGAGCACCTGGGTGAAGACCGAACATGATCTAAACGTGGGAGAATAAACAGCCTTTGATTTAAGATGGCAAGGCTGAGGCCTGGGTGCTGCTCTCAGTCAGGCAGGTAATTTACTCGCCATTCTGGGATAACATAAATGATCCTCCCCAATTAGGGTGAAGACCGTCCCGTTTATAAAAACCAGGCTGTTCCCAGAAGAGATCCTAATTTTTATGTATTTATATTTTGAATTTTTCTTTTTTACTCCTACTTTACTTTTTACTTATTTTTTCTTATATTTTTACACAGCCAAATAGGGTGACTCAGAGACTGCATGTGACAAATAAACCTCTTGAATCTTCAATCTAATTATAAATAAAGGCAATGTTTTGAGATGTGCACCAAGTCTCTAAGCAGCGGTTTAGGGAGAGTAGGGTACTCTAGGTTACATCCCCTCTATAGAGAATTGGTAAGTGGGGCATGGGGGAGTGATGGACGATCCATGTTGCAGCTCACAGAAACAACAAGGGACTTTATTGTATCTGAACTCAAAACAAAGAGAAACAAAAGGAAGCATGCGGGGTATAAAGACAGGCAGGTAGAAAACAAGAATGAAAGCAGGGAGAAGCACAGAAGAAAACAATGCAGAACACAGAGAAAGGCAGGGAGTGAGCAGCCGCACGCAGGAACAAATACAATGGCCGACTCGGGAACAGGGTGGGGGCAGGCACTTAAATACACATAATAACGAGGGCTTCCACAAAGGACAGGTGGGGGCTATAACTAAACGAGAGGCTGTGGGCAATGAAGAACAGGTGAGGGTAATCACCATCAATTACACACAAGGGACTAAGGCTACACTGGAGATAAAGGGAACACAGGTGAAATAATTACAAAACTACTGCAGATAACCAGACACAAACAAAAACAAGATCCGATACAGAAATAACCAGAATGCAAGGTAACAATGGGAAAAAAACAAAAACTCAAAATGTCAAACAAAGTGAAGCTGGGCTCTGGAGAGCCTCAAACCCATGGCAGAGAAAATGCTTGGTTTTCTGCTAAACATTCAGCCCATTCAGCCACACAGCAGCCCAGGCAGCAGTGGAACACACTAAGGACCTGTGAAGCATAATAGACCAGGGGAACAGAAAGTGGAATGACCAGCGACACCAGCTGGACAAAGAGGGAAACTGGGACAGGTATTGACAGCTCTGTGTTACATCACTCTCTGACAGGGTCACTGATTGGTGGGATCTGGTAGTGCAACGTGACCTGAAAACCACAAAAATTTTCACTTCTTTTTAATCATTTTAATAACCCCAGAAAATACAAAATGCACAGTAAACCATATCTATATCAATCATTAATTAAATCAGAACAAATAATTAAAAATTTCACTAATGAGTAAATTATTATTAACTACTTATACTACAGTTAGCATAACCATTAATCACCCCCCCTTCCCCCCAAAAAAAGTAATCTCTAACAGGGAGATTTATGCACAAAAAATGGCTATAACATTAACAGATCTACGTATATGAAGACACATTTCATACAAGCACAGCATGACCCTGCTGATACAGCCTTAAGGTTTGTTCATTTTTATGTGCTAAGAGGCTGCACAAAAGATAAACAAGCTTGTATATTTTAACAGAATTTCTTAAGACCCGTGGTTTGTATTGGCTCCTCCCTCTGCTTCTCTCTGATTGGATCCCCTCTTTCTACAGGAGCTCCAGTGCAGCTGAATGGCGATGATGGTGCAGATCAGATAAAACACACCAGTCCCAGCTTTCAGTACAGCATCCAGAACCTGCTCCCACCTGTCAGACATATAATACATCAGTGTGTCTGTCAGTCACACGTATCACATTTACACCTGAAGAACAATGCAGTGAATCTAGAATTATGGCCATCAACAGCAGCACCAATAAGCCCAGTCCTACATACAGAGCCAGCAAGGGATGGCTTCCGTTTTGGAACTGGATCTTATTGCTGCAAAAAACCGGAATCATACACCCCTGATTCCTCTAACGATTCATCAAGAGAGTCTAGCTGCAGATGCCTGTAGAGTGGAGCTCCACCGGAAATACGTCACCTCCACAGGAAACACGTGATCTTTAAGGACGTAAAGTGGAGCTCCGGTTAGGGTTAAGGTTAAGGTCAGGGTCTATTCGGTGTAACACAGAGTTGAGGTCACGTGTTTCCTGTGGAGCTCCACTCTACAGGCGTCTGCAGCTGGACCCTCTCCGATTCATACGGACTTTTTGAGTCGCGCAAAATGACGCCGCGACCTGAAATCCACATGATGAAGCACAGGAAACGGTCCAGGGCATGGCTGCACTTTACAAAGGACGACCATTGTGCAGTGTGCAGCCAATGCAAAGCCGATGTCACCTCTAAGGGTGGTAACACTAGTATATATAACACTAGTATATATAACACTAGTATATATAACACTAGTATATATAACACTAGCTTAAGCATTTAAGCCGCCAACACGGCATTACATTTAAAGATCGGCATGTGTTCCCCTCTCTGCCGAGCGCAAGCTCCGTGGTCTCCATAGTCACGGGTAACTTTAACTACGGTGCCTTAACCTACAGGCACCTTTTCTGAAACATCGATAAGAAGAATCAATGATGGCACCGATATCAATAATTTCTTAACGATTCCAAACTCCTAGAGCCAGCTGGACCAAGGAGCTGAATAAGATTGTGAGTTTGAACAGTAAAGTCTGACATGCTTTACAGCAATACGATTCAGTCACATCTGTACTATTACACAAGCTGCATGTGAGGAACAGGAGACATTAACAATGAATATAAAAATAGCTAGAGTGTTTTACTATGGTTATTTAAAAACATGGTATATTATTTTGTAAAATCAATCCATCCACCCATCTTCCAAACTGGCCTGCAGCCTTTCCCCAGCAGCATAGGGCACAAAGCAGGAGCTCAACCTGGATGTGATGCCATCACAGGGAAATTATAATTAAGGAATAAAAGAAAAACAATGTTCCCATAAAGTAAGAGAAGTTTCCCATCACTGTGTGATCAGGCAGACGCTCATAGCTGGACACCACACTGCTGTAAGTGCTGCTGGATGCTTACCTCTGTTTTTCATTATTCCCTCCTTCTTCATCATCTGCCAAGAATGGACAGCAGTGGAAACAAGAGAAAGGATTGTTACATAAAATATAAACGTCCCTGTTCCTGGGGGCCACTACAGATTTTGGGCCCCTGAAAGCATATCAGATTGGGCCCCCAGCCCAGACCAATACGATTATGTTCCTAATGTCTTAGAGGCCTGTCACTTAGGGGTCCAAGAAATTATCTTAACTCCCCCCCCCCTTTTTACAGCACCTCTGCCCTGATCTGTCAGCCAGTACAGACTGTGAAAGGTCATTTCTAAAACTGAAAAAGAATAACCAGAAATATTCAGTAAAATATCTGTTTGGATGCAGAATAATAAATTAGGATTGTGACCAAAGTGTCCACATCCCAGGGCCCTAATAGTGGGCAGGTGAGATAAATAATGTTATTAATAAATCATAATGTATTTATGATGGAACTGGGTCAGATATTACAGAGTGTAACTGTAACATTGGCCTTTGCTGCAGTTAGAAACTACCTGCAGACAATCACCCAGTCTGTACACCTTTAGTAACAATTAATCCCTACAAATGTCAGAAATATGAAGGGAATAAAGTTTTTGATGTATGTCGGTAAAAACCTACATGTAACGTTTTCCGAACATTGCACACATGATAAATGGCTGTAAGATGAATATGTCTGTCTGTCTGTTTCCTGTAAGCTGATGCCTGTGATGTTTTATGAAAGACATCTGACTGGGTGTCTGACTGAGAAAATAGTCAGATCTGTAATATTTGTCATATTATACAAATGTGTCATAAACTAGAAATATGTGAATCCTGAGGCCTCTGTACAGCTGCCAGGTGTAACATGCAGATCAGACACTCATGTATTTAATAAAGAGCAGAACCTGTATCTGATGAGGTCATCAGGCTGTATTATGGGATGTCTCCCTTAGAGGTAATGCTGATATGTAAGTTAATCTTTCTGTACATTCATAGAGACACATGAAATTAATGCCATCAAACATCAGTAACTGGCAGTAAATTATATTTTAAAATGTTGATATTGAATGTATTTTCTCCTGTGTTTGTGTTTATGTCCTTCCTTTCTGTCTGCATGATATTTGACATACTGTGCATCTCATCATCTTATCTTACCCTCAGTGACTGACAGGTAAACCCGTGTTCCCACAGCTGAACCTCTGCTGATCTCCACACCACACCAGTAGGTACCAGAGTCCCCATCTGTCAGATTGTTCATGGTCACATTGAAGACTCGCTGGTCAGGATCATCTCTGATTGGCACATCACCCTTTGTCTGTAGAGAGTCAGTACGTACTATGGTAATACATGAACTCCAGTCACTCCCTCTGCACCAGTATTTCACCTGCTGTTGATATATGTTGTTATAGAAACATGGGATGGTGACAGATCCTCCTCTCTGTACAGTCACCATGTTCAGTGTGGACACACCTGCAGGGACAGTATGAAAATTACGCAGCTGATTAACTCTCACTCCCTCTTACACCATTTATACACATATTAACACAGAGTCAGTACCAGTCTACTGTAGGTTACACTGCTTCAATTTGCAGCATATTAAAATTTCTTTAATTAAATGTTCTATTTACTCTGTATTTGCAAAAACAAAACAGTGTAATGAAACATTAACTGATTATTCAGAATAAAATTACCTCTAAAAACCTGCTTTTCCGGACTATTGTCATTTATTTTCATGTAAAGGTCAAGCATCAGCAACAGAGTCAAACTGACTCTCGATGATGATGATGATGATGAAAACCCTTTATTGCTGTTTCAATATACCATGTCACTAGTTACGAGTACCAGCGAAAAAACTGGCCATCAACCCGACCATATATATACACAAACATCACAGTAGGGGGTAGACCGGTCGGGAGACAGGGGAAGAGAGAAGAAAAGAAACAGAATAACATGAGGAGAGAGGAGGAGAATAATAAAAAAAACAGCCCCCAGACTGTACTCCAGTGGGGAGGACATTGTGGGAACCGAAAAAAACACCTCAGCAACATAAGCACATGATCACTACACCTTACAACATAAAAATGACACGACTCGCAACGGGTGAGGGAAAAGGGGTGGTGGAGGTAGTCCAGCAGAGACAGACAGCCATCCGGTCCTGCAGCCATGTAGGCGCTGGTCAACAGACAGTTGACAGTGTCTGTTCACGCTGGGGGTATGAAGCGGCGAAGGCGTTGGATGGGGGGAGGGTGCGGTAAGTCCTTGGGATCGGGGGAGAGGAATGCAAGAGAGTCTCACTGCCTTGTTCTTCTGGGGGAGTTGTTAGTTCAGCAGCGGCCTTGGCCGAGGCCAGTGCTGATTGGGGGGAGCCAAAACCTGATATAATAGGGTTGTTTGGGTTTCCGTACGAGAAGCTGTAATTTCCAGCTCCACTAATGTCCACGCTGGTCTCTGCCATCCAATAAGTTTTGCAAAGCTGTGAGCTTCTCCATGATGTTATCCAGTTTCACAGTCTGAGTGCTAACAGCTCTGCCCACTCCATCAATCATTCCGGCCAGCCTAGTGGGGCTTTGAGCGGCTGTCACCGTCTTCTTCAATCTTTGATAAACCAGGGCAATGCCTAATCCAATCAGCATAATACCTGTAATCATAGTTCCGAATAGGTAGATGTCTTCAATGTCCTCCACGGAAAGAGCTGCCAGGCACACGACCCTCCATCGCTCCCATCCGCCCATCGTGTAGCCAGCAGCATACGTTCCTGCCGGACAGTTAGGTTCCCCCGAACCTAGGCTTCTCGTCGAGAAGATGGTGTCAATTGCGTTGAGAGACCAGCTGATCAAATCCATCGTTTTTCGTAATTTGGAGAGCAGGGCTGAGAGAGTCTCTCAAGTATAAGACAGTAGACTAGACGAGACGAGAGGAGCGAAGCAGGGAAGATAAGGGGAGGGAGAGGGAGAGAAGTGCGACCGCCTCCGCTGAGAGCCAAACGAGACTCTCCTTATGCTTGCACTCACCTAACTGTCTGCACTGCCTCTAATTTCCTCTACTTTAGCTAATTGCAGGGCGGCATGATAGTGCAGTGGTTAGCACTGTTGCCTCACACCCCTGGGACCCGGGTTCGAGTCTCCGCCTGGGTCACATGTGTGCGGAGTTTGCATGTTCTCCCCATGTCATTGTGGGGTTTCCTCCGGGTACTCCGGTTTCCCCCCACAGTCCCCCCACACAATTAGCTAAAGTAGAGGCTAATTGGAGTTACTAAATTACCCGTAGGTGTGCATGCGTGAGTGACTGGTGTGTGAGTGTGCCCTGCGATGGGCTGGCCCCCCATCCTGGGTTGTTCCCTGCCTCGTGCCCATTGCTTCCGGGATGGGCTCTGGACCCCCCGCGACCCAGTAGGATAAGCGGTTTGGAAAATGGATGGATGGCTAATTGCACTTTCCTCTACCCTTCCTGGAGTGTGCTGCACTGACTCGCACCCAGCTCTGCACCTCACACTATAGGTCTATCTGGGAGTGAGCAGTTAGCTAGAGCTAGACGATACAAATGTACTTTTTATCCATGATGATACGTTTTCATCAGCTTCAGGTCTGCAGTGTGCTGCCTGGAGACCTCATAATATCAAGATATTCTGTTGTCTCTACTACCTGTAGTGTCTTTTCCTGCCTGCTTGCTCGTCTATCTGAGGTGTCTCTCCTGCATGCCATGCTGCTGTACCACTGTTCCTCCTGCCATCAGAAGCAGTACCAGCACCTGCCTGCCTCCCGCTTTAATACTCAAATGTGAAAATTTGGTCTGTGTGAATTGAGACTTTGTCATCCTGCTCATTTGACTTCCTCTGCCGCCCCTGGAGGATGGGCTCCCCCTTTGAGGCTGGTTCCTCCCAAGGCTTCTTCCTTCTAGGGAGATTTTCCTTGCCACTGTTGGCTCTGACTTGATCACTGGGGCATTGGACTTTGAGCAGGGATAATGTAGGCGATGCAATCTTGCGGAAATGCAATATACAGATAAAATGGAATTCAACTGAATTAACACTTTATACATCCCAGTGGAGAAAATATCCTTGCCACTGTCCCCTCTGGCTTGCTCACTGAGGGCTTTGGGTGGGGATAATTACAATTTTATTTATCTTTTTTTAACCACAAAATCCCATTGAGATCAAAATCTGTTTTACAAGAGAGAACTGGAGACGGTAGCAGAAATATGGATGTAAAAACTGCCGCTCCAGTGTGGTAATTAGGGCCCCACAGTCCTCCTGCTCTCAAGGAGAGAAGCGTCAGCTCCCCCCCCCAGCAACATTGCCAGGTGACCCGCTGTTTGCTGGGGGATCAGACACTGAGCTTGAACTATGTACAAGGTTGGCACCAGCCCAATATGCTGCTCTGCCCTGTGGTACCTACTGCGCTATAATATATCCATGTATATGCATATTTCAAATAAATTAACGTGTTAAAACTACATGATAGTTATTCTTTTTAATTTTCTTCTCTTATTTCGGATTTTTTTACTTGACGTGTTCATTTATTTTGCACAGAGGGCTTGTGAATATGAACCTTGTGTTCATTCCCAGTAATATGTGAAACAGCGCCCCCTGGAGTCACACATTATGACAGCCACAAAATACGGTGTAACACTGGCATTGATAAAGGAAGTGATAAGCTCAGAGGCGAACGATTCTGACGCTTTGGAAAATTTGGAACCGGTTCTCAATTCCCATCCCTAGTACCAGGTCCATTAAGTCCCTTTACTTTCCAAGATATAAACTTCACAGGATGGCCTCCTATAGCAACAGCCATGTTAGCCATAATAAAAGACATTCACAGCCTGTGACCCAAAACAGCAGAAGGGTACAGGCTGCATGTGAGCACATGCAATGTAAAATAAGTTTGGTCCCTTCATAACACTAAAAAGGAGACGCTGCCATGGTAACACCCAGAACATTCCCCCCCATCTCTTTATAAGAACAAGAAAGAACATTTAACACCTAAAGCTGTATCTTCTTCCCAACTGAGGTAAATCGTAGCCATTGCATAACGAAAAACTCATATGATTCCTCATACAAATAAAACTTGAAAACAATGAAACTGAGGACGACTCGCTTCCTTGAAATTCCCGTGTTCATCTGTTCCACCTTTAGGGTTTTTCCAGGCCAAAGATGACAAAGGTCAAGCAAACCATTAAAAACTATGGCAGCTCACTTCATGCTCAAGCCGGAAGTCCCCAGTGAAGTTTTAAAATATTGAAATAGAATATTTTCTAAAATATTTTGTCCTTCCTTTCTGCCTGAATGACATGTTACATACTGAGCATCTCACTGGCTACAGTCTGCAGTACAGACATCTTACCCTCAGTGACTGACAGGTAAACCTGTGTTCCCACAGCTGAACCTCTGCTGATCTCCACACCACACCAGTAGGAACCAGAGTCCACAGCTGTCAGATTGTTCATGGTCACATTGAAGACTCGCTGGTCAGGATCATCTCTGATTGACACTTCACCGCTTTTCTTTTGAGAGTCAGTACGTACTATGGGAGTACATGAACTGCAGTCACTCCCATTGCACCAGTATTTCTGATGCTGTTGATACATGTTGTCATAGGAACATGGGATGGTGACAGATCCTCCTCTCTGTACAGACACCGTGTTCAGTGTGGACACACCTGCAGGGACAGAATGAAAATTACCCAGCTGATTAACTCTCACTCCCTCTTACACAATTTATACACATATTAATAAAGAGTCAGTACCAGTCCACTGTAGGTTACAGTACTTCAATTTGCAGAACATTAAAATTTGTTTTAAATAAATGTTCAAATTACTATCACTGTATTTGCATAAACAAAACAGTGTAATAAATGAATAACTCATTATTCAGAATAAAATTATCTGGAAAAACCTGCTTTGTGGAGTTATTCTCATTTAATTTTTCATATATAGGTTAAGCATCAGCAGCAGAGTCACTGCGATGCCCTTTTATGGTATGTTAAAACATATTTATGCTTTTCTATGGAATTTATGCATTTATTTAAAATTCACTTAACATTTAACCAAAGAATATCAACCTCCTGAAACAGCCCATTTACTGTTATTCCTCCCAGGTCTCATTCATGGTGTCCCTCTTATATACAGTATCTCACAAAAGTGAATGCACCCCTCACATTCTTGTAAATATTTTGTTATATCTTTTCATGGGACAACACTGAAGATATGACACTTTGATACAATGTAAAGTAGTCATTGTACAGCTTGTAGTGTTAATTTGCTGTCCCCTAAACACACAGCTATTAATGTCTAAACTGCTGGTAACAAAAGTGAGTACAACCCTAAGTGAAAATGTCCAAATTGTGCCCAATTAGCCATTTTCCCTCCCCGGTGTCATGTGACTCATTAGTGTTACAAGGTCTCAGGTGTGAATGGGGAGCAGGTGTGTTAAACTTGGTGTTATCGCTCTCACACTCTCTCATACTGCTCACTGGAAATTCACCTCATGGCAAAGAACTCTGAGGATCTGAGAAAAAGAATTGTTGCTCTACATAAAGATGGCCTAGGCCATAAGAAGACTGCCAACACCTTGAAGCTGAGCTGCAGCATAGTGGTCAAAACCATACAGGACAGCTTGCACTCAGAACAGGCCTCGTCATGGTCAACCAAAGAAGCTGAGTGCACATGCTGAGCGTCTTATCCAGAGGTTGTATTTTAAAAACAGACGAATGAGTGCTGTCAGTATTGCTGCAGAGGTTGAAGGGCTGGGGGGGTCAGCCTGTCAGTGCTCAGACCATACGCTGCATACTGTATAAATTGGTCTGAATTATTGCTGATCAGGAAAATTATCCAGCTGATTAACTCTCACTCCCTCTTACACCATCTATACACATATTAACACAGAGTCAGTACCAGTCTACTGTAGGTTACAGTACCTCACAATATAAATATTTGTTTTGATTATTTGCTGTATTTACAATCAATGTATTTGTAAAAGTTAAATAGTGTGATAAATTATCTGATTACTTAGTATAAAATTAGGCTGCAAAAACCTCCTTTGCTGGTTTACAGTTAAATTAATATAAATAGGTCAAACTTCACAGAGCCAAACTGATGTCCTTTCACAGTATGTTTATTTACAGATTTATGTTTTTCATTAAAATTAATGAATTTATTGCAAAACCAAAGAACATTTATTAACATATTACATATCACATTTGACCCCCTGAAGTAGCCCATTTATACTGACACTGTTACTTCTCCCAGGTCTCATTTGAGGTATTGATCAAAACTAAAATTCAGTCCCTCTTATATGCTGAAATATTTTCTCCTTTGTTTGTGTTAATGTCCTTCCTTTAAGTTTGAATGACATGTTACATACTGTGCATCTCATTGGCTACAGTCTGCAGTACAGACATCTTACCCGCAGTGACTGACAGGGAAACCCGTGATCCCACAGCTGCACCTCCGCTGATCTCCACACCACACCAGTAGGAACCAGAGTCCCCAGCTGTCAGATTGTTCATGATCACAGTGAAGACTCGTTGGTCAGGATCATCTCTGATTGACACTTTAACCTTTGTCTGTGGAGAGTCACTGCGTACTATGGGAGTACATGAACTCCAGTCACTCCCATTGCACCAGTATTTCACATGTTGTTGATATATTTTGTCATAGAAACATGGGATGGTGACAGATCCTCCTCTCTGTACAGTCACCGATCCCACTGAGGAAACACTGTCAGCACCTGTGGGGAAAACAACCAACTGAATTCACATTTTCAGCATCACAGTGTCTCTGGTTAATATATATTATCAGTTTGTGTAACACTTGTACCAGGAGTCATGGCACAGAGAGATGGGTTTAAGAGGACAGTGAGGAAACAGCAAGACTGTCATTTTGCCATAAGAACAAGGGAAAGACACAGGAAAACAAAGCAGGTGTGTTCTAGGGGAGGGTCACTAAGTTATCATCCCCATCAGGGGAACATAGCCATGGTCCACATCATTTACTGACCAGGGATGGGGGGGGGGAGGGGGGGCTAAACAAAATTGCGTTTCAGTCCAGAATTTGCCATTTAGGCAGCCCTGTTGTATGGTCTTTTAGAGGAAAAGCAGGACCTTAAGTCACAGGACAGGATGCTAGTCTGTAACAAAGAAAGTGGAACACCCAGGACAGGATGCCAGTCTGTCACAAAGGCAGGGGAACACCCAGGACAGGATGCCAGTCTGTCATAAAAGCAGGGGAACACCCAGGACAGGATGCCAGTCTGTCACAAAGGCAGGGAACACCCAGGACAGCATGCCAGTCTGTCACAAAGGCAGGGGAACACCCAGGACAGGATGCCAGTCTGTCACAAAAACAGGGGAACACCCAGGACAGGATGCCAGTCTGTCACAAAGGCAGGGGAACACCCAGGACAGGATGCCAGTCTGTCACAAAGGCAGGGGAAGACCCAGGACAGGATGCCAGTCTGTCACAAAGGCAGGGGAAGACCCAGGACAGGATGCCAGTCTGTCACAAAGACAGGGGAACACCCAGGACAGGATGCCAGTCTGTCACAAATGCAGGGGAACACCCAGGACAGGATGCCAGTCTGTCACAAAGGCAGGGAAACACCCAGGACAGGATGCCAGTCTGTCACAAAGGAAGGGGAACACCCAGGACAGGATGCCAGTTTGTCACAAAGGCAGGGGAACACCCAGGACAATATGCCAGTCTGTCACAAAGGCAGGGGAACACCCAGGACAGGACGCCAGTCTGTCACAAAGGCAGGGGAACACCCAGGACAGGATGCCAATCTGTCACAGGGCAAACACTCACACACAGTCACTATGGGCACTTTTAGAGGCACCACTTCACCTAGACCATGTGACTTTAGATATGAAAAGACCAATTTATTCTTTCAGTATCACACAGGGTGCGGTGACATAAATTTCGTCATCAAGGGATTACGCCAGATATCTGTTGATGATGCATGTTTAGCCCAGATTTTTCGTTTGGTGGAGGTCATGCATATTGGTGCATGTCGACTGCGCTTGTGTAAGATAACTGTGATCGAGAGCGGGTACTTGTCTCTAGTCACTATTTTATTTTACGTTCCCCAGCGCCCGCATACAATGATCTACAGTACCTTTCATTTTCATAGACTGACTGCAAAAGTATTTATACTGTTTCACCACCAGAGGGCTCACATTCTCATTTACTACGTTGACACACAGTGTCCATAGCTTTGCTGCCCTCGTGTGGCCGTGAACTGTAATTTCAGCCTGTGCTTTTCTTGAAAGTACTCAAGGTAGTAAAAGCTATTTCTCCATTAGACTGACAATATTTTCATTAGTCATGAAATATCAAATATCATCTTAGATAAATCCAAGACATTTCTCTGGTAAACTGTAGGTTATGCATGAAAATCAGGTGACAAACCAAAAAAATGTATATAATGTCAGTTTCGAATTCAAGCAGGCTTTTTAAACATTGATAGCGATAACATGCATTGATGCCAAGAGCTATAGAATGGATAATATATTAATTATTTTGCTGATACTAGAACAATAATATTTGTATAGATATTTTTAAAAAAAGACGTTTTATTTGCCATATTCTACAACTGCATTGGAAAGCTCACTTGTTCAGACATAGTATACAAAGAATGACAAACAGCACCCAAATAAATATTAACAGACAATTGAACGACATGCAGAACTGCAGAGAAATACCCTTGTGATACATTTATCATTATAATTCACAAACTCCACAGATGCAAACATCTAAAGTCAAAATTTGTGACGCTGTGAAATATCCTATGAGGCTCCAGGGCTGAGACCAGCTTGTGGTCGCTGTGGTTTGGGTCCCGTGATGCACTTTGCTGCAGCAGTGGTCAGTGTATATCCATGCAATGGATGGAAGTTGTCAGGGGTAACGCTAGACCCCTCAATTTTAACCAGATTATGCAGAAAATATGTAAAAATCAAATCTGTGGATTAATGAAAGTTATATTATAAAAGCCACTTCAATCGAAATCTGACACAGTCCATATTGCACAGACCCGAATGTTGTACCTGATACCACATGATAGTTTCACATCCCGTGACCCTTTTGCTGTAAGTCTACATCATCTGGGGAATCATATAATAATATATGATCAGATGAACTTAATTGATCCTGGGGGGACATTTTTCATACAGCAGCAAGATACATAAACTGCAAACGTGATCGGAAGGTCACCAGTTCGAGACCCAGCCTCAGCAGAACAGTCACATGTCTGTGGGTCCTTGACCAAGGCCCATAACCCCCATCTCCGGGGGGCCACACATTGGCTGCCCCTGTGCCATCAGCCCTGAGCTATGGAGAGCAAGATGGTGGAAGGCAAGAATTAGATTCCAACTCGTACTCATGCAATGTGATATTGGCGATTAATAAATGTGTGCAAATAACAATTAATAAAGGTCTAAACATATTTTAGTTCATTCATTCATTCATCCATTCATTCATTCATTCATTCATTCATTCATTTTCTACATACATATCCAGTACAGAGTCAGTAAAGGGAGCATTGAGCCGATATAAGGCAGCACAGGGCACAAGGCAGAGGAAAATCCAGGACAGGATGCCAGTCTGTCACAAGGCAAACACTCACATACAGTCACTATGGGCACTTTTAGAGGCACCAATCCACCTAGACCATGTGACTTTAGATATGAAACCAGAGACCTCATAGGAAACCAGTATATATACAGGAAGAACATGCAAACTCTACACAGAGAGCTGGGCCAGATACCAAAACCACAAGCCTGGAGGTGTGAGGCCCCCACGCTGCCCCCAGTGTCTAACAGCTAGAGTGTAACTAGCTCTCCAAACCTGCTGCAGAGTGAAAGACAAGCAGGTCTAATCTCCACCCCTGAAGACCAATTTATTCTTTCAGTATCACACAGGGTGAGGTGACATAAATTTCGTCATCAAGGGATTACGCCAGATATCTGTTGATGATGCATGTTTAGCCCAGATTTTTCGTTTGGTGGAGGTCATGCACATTGGTGCATGTCGACTGCGCTTGTGTAAGATAACTGACTAGATCTTTCCAGTAGGTGGCAGCACTGACTTTCATAGACCAACCAAAATACAGCAGAGGAAGAAGAATTGTTGTAAGAGGAGGTATCTGCATATCTATTTTTAAATTTTTACTATGCAGGTAATTTATGACTGTCTGCACCCTGAAAGCCACATGGAAAATGGAAGAATGAAGTGGGCTTGAGGCTGATCTTCACCCCTTATAAACAGAGACCTGCTGCAGTAGCACATGAAGCTGGGTGTTTAGACCCCTCTGACTGTACACACAGAAATGACTGATGGCATCCCGGCTGTCTGCTCACATAACCACCTGTGCTGCTGAAATGACCCCAGTAAGATCAATCATAGGCCTCAAAGAGCATCAAAGGATACAAGGGACAAGGGCATTTATCTGCACTAACGGAGTCTTTATACTGCTTGGTTACTAAAGAAAGACAGGGCAGTATTACACTGAGTATTTAGATATTAAATCTGTCATCAGTAACCTGATACATGGTAAATTGGTGTTTAAAATATTAGTATAGGAATTACAAATGTTTTGATACAAACATCCAGGGGAGTTTCCAGCTACTGAACAGATCAGGGACTGAGTCAAGTTACCAGGGGTTTGACTATTTTCTCTTTTGAAGGAAGATTGGCATCGGGGGTAAAATACTCAGAGCTACAGCCCTGACTGATCTGGCCTAACGACACCCATGAATACAACCATAGGAATCCAAAAAATATTAAAAATTTCCAAGACAACGTTACACAAGGCAGGTGAATCTCTTCAAAATTGATATTTTGCTATTTATCCTGACCAGATCTCCATCCTGATCTCCATCCTGTAGCTGACAGTGTGTGAGGAGCAGGAGAGAGATCTCTACTCAGTTCACTGTAATGAGTGACACTCACCTGTGAGCCCAGCGATGTGGAGAAACAGGAGCATCAGAGGATCCATGCGTGTGTGTGTCACTGAGCCCAGATCTGTGGAGACTGACACTCACTTCCTCATCCTCTGTACCTTCACTGTCTCTGTCGTTTATATTCTTACACACAGCAGGCAGAGTGAAGGGGGAGTGGACATTTTAAACAGGAAGTGACAAAACCACAAGACTGAATCTTTAGCCTTTCAGAAAGTCAGACCATTATTATTACTTTGTAGAGAATTAAATCAACTATCAATGCACAGACTCAATTCACAAAATAAAAAATCTGCATGAATAAAGAAGACCATGAATTTCTCTGTTTATCATAGTTATTTATTATTAGTATAATTATCTGGATCCTAATGCTGGAAGCACACAGTGTAAAGTGAGCTAAACCTTCAACAGGGGTGACAGCGTGTGGTGCAGTGGGCTGTGCCTGTAAACAGCAGGTCACAGGCACAAACCCAGCCACAGCATGTCTGTGGGTCCTTGAGCGAGGCCTATAACCCCCAACTCTCTGGGTGCCATTGCAGGTGGCAGCCCTTCGTGGACAGCTTACTCTACATGGAGCAAAGAGGGAGGCGTAAAGACAATTTCCCCACAGAGGGATCAATAAAGTATGAATTATTATTATTATTATTATTAACAGCACGTAAGTCCATTGCAGGGCACTGTAAGCTGGAGAAATGCCATGTGATCAGAGGAAGCCTGCAAACTGCACGCAGACACAGTCATGGTTTCATTCAAAGCCAACACTCAGGAGTGCTGAGATAGCAGGTGTATCAGTCAGATATATAATATCATGATGAGCTAAAGACACAGAGGGACTTTGAGGAAGCAACTGTGGCAAGGTAAATCTACCTAGAAGACAGAAACTTTTGAGGAACCAGACTCAAATGAGGAGCCCATCCTCCAATATCCGAGGAAGTCAAATGAGCGTGAAACAGGTATCTCTGGGAGCTTCTTTCACTTCACATCTCCACCTGCATGCTTTCCCCAGCGCCTGACCTCCTCTTGGTGTCTGAGCCTTGCTCGTAACGATAGTTGGTGGACAATCCTTCAGGACCCTAAGGAGTCTCCCAGCATGTGGGTCGCCCCGCCCATGTGGAGGTCATTCTGGGCTCACCTCCACTATGAAGGAGATATGTCCGTATTGACCCTCCAGAGCCCCACGTCTCGAAGGTGGCCTGGTTTGCCGCTTTCCTGCTGCATGAAGCCACTCAGTCTGCCGCCTCTCTGCTACATGAAGGTGGTCATCCCGCTGCCTCTCCACAGGGTGAAGCAGCTCAGTCTCTTGACTGAGGGTGGGGGCTGGGGGGTGTCCTAGGGAGAGGCAAAGTCAGGTGATGAGCACATTGATTCACTTAATCTGGGCCATATCAACAGTCCTATCAGACTAAGCGCTTTTGTGTTTCTCTTAGCCCCCGATAGACACATGCAGACACAGATGCTCGCAGCCTGTAGTTTCACTACAGAGATTCTTACAGATAAAATACACTTATTTGTGTCTCACTGACCTCAGGTCTGTGTCTGGTGACTGACACTCACTTCCTGATTCTCCATATCTTCACTGTTTCTCTGTCTCTGTCTGTGACCCAGGACTCCTAGAGTCTGTTGAAAAACCCCTCCTGTCTGCTTGGCTTAGACTGGTTCTGCACTCTTATGTTCTGTTTGCGTGGGGTGTTGCCCCTTCTCACCAACTGACCACAAACTTTATCGTCATGCTGCCTTTGCACAGCCCACCTCACCAACATCATCACTTACAGTAATGGCTGGCTGTTTTATTTTCTATGTTTCACCGTGTACATTTATCCAGTAGGACTGTAACGACAACCTAAATAAGCCTAGAATTATGTTATATTGCATCATGCACACATCATCCATCCATCCATCCATTTTCCAAACCACCTATCCTACTGGTTCACGGGGGGTCTGGAGCCTATCCTGGAACCTATGGGAACAAGGCAGGGAACATCCCAGGACGGGGGGCTAGCCTGTCACAGGGCACATTCACACACCATTCACACACACACCATTCACTCCTAACTGGAGTTTAGTAACTCCCATTAGCTTCAGTATGTCTTTAGACTGTGGGGGGACACTGGAGTACCCGGAGGAAACCCCACGACGACATGGGGAGAACATGCAAACACAGAGACTCGAACCAAGGTCTCAGAGGTGCGAGGCAACAGTGCTAACCACTGTACCCCCATGCCGCCCCCTTGCATATATCATCTAGAGTTTATTGCATCATTTTCTGATGCAATGCAGTACTGCTGCCAGGAGGCTGCTGAAGTAAGCTGACGTCAGCAGTGTACTATATAAAGCCCAGTCGGAAAGGTTGAGCATTTAAAATACTTCAGACTTCGTGGGATACAGGTTAGGCTACTGTTACATAAAACTGTTATTACTTTATCCATTTAGTTACAGTACAGAACAGTAATACCGTGGACAATCTTTGCTAAATTTGTAGGGAAGGGACATTTGTCAAGCAGAAGAAAAGTATCACTTCTCAAGTGAAGAAGGCATATCATCTATACTTGGGATGCAAGATTGGCGACCAAGACGAGCCTCGAGCCCCACATATATGCTGTGCTACATGTACAACACAGCTTTCACAGTGGTTGAACGGCAAAAGACCATCAATGCCGTTTGCAGTCCCCGTGGTGTGAAGAGAGCCAGGCAACCGCACAAATGACTGTTTCTTCTGCTTGGTTCCTCCTCTTTCCATTGGGATAACGAAGCAAAAGACGTCGAGAATAGTCTACCCCAAGACTTCATCTGCATTGAGACCAGTTCCACATGGTGAGGGACATCCTATTCCAGAACCTCCAGCAGAATATTCTCTTGATTCAGCTGCTGAGGACGAGGGTGAGCCGACCTGTTCTTCTCCTGGTCCGTCAGCATGCAGTGATCCAGATTTTCACTGTGGTGCACCATCATCAACCATACACAGAATAACACAGGAATTTTGTGATGTAAACAATAATTATTGCAAATTACAAAAAAAACTAGAACCAATTTAGCATTTTCACTGTCATATTCGTGTTGAGCAAATAAAAATCGATAAAGGAATTTTATCTCAGTAACAAGAATTTTGTAAAAATTTGTTGAATAGTGTTAACTTCCTGGTCAAAACATTTTGTGTAATGTAATTTTGTCATACTGTCTTTAGTATGAAATTCACTCCTGCCTAAATCCCTGACATAAATTTGGAGACAGAATTCCATGTTATCAGGGTATATGAATTTATACACGAGACAGAATAAGACCATTCCTGTATACTGCTGCCACATAGTGGACACAAAGAAAACTGCAGTGAATTCTAAAATTACTGTCAGGATACAATTTAAGCTAGGTACACTATAAACAGGAAGTGACCAATTATACTATAAGAGGTATAACTGTTTTGCATGTAATAAAAAAATTCAATAAATGTCTGTCTGTTCAGCTTATTTGTGATTACAGAATAATGAGAATAATTGATTTTACATCCATGCCTCCGCCAGCTGCTGGTCAGGGCACCAGTTTTCATGATTGGTTGCAGGGGCAGGAGTCAGGGAAAACCAAGGAAGTTTATTTAAACAAATCAAACAGGAAACAAAACAGGATCACACAGGAACAAAAAAGGGACATCAATGATGGAACTGGTCCCCCACAAGACTGGGAAGCAGTTAAATACTGGATTAATGAGGGAGCAAACAGGAAGCAGCTGGGCATGATCAACATGAGTACAGGGGTGGATCTCAATACCAAGAATGCAAAGACCGTACTTGTGGTCTTGGCAAAACTGGTCTTGTGAATTTTCCTTCCAAGCATGATCTCACAAGATCATGAAAACAGAGAACACTATGAGTCTTCAGCTTTTAAGAAGCACAAGCTGACTGATGCCACTGGACATCTGCAGGGCAAGGTCTGTCCCCAGCATGACAAACCCCTGGAGGTCTGCTGCCGTACCGACCAGCAGTGTATCTGTTATCTCTGTACGATGGATAAACACAGAGGCCATGATACAGTCTCAGCTGCTGCAGGAAGGGCAGATATACAGGTCAGACCAGAACTGTATTGTATATATTATATTATATGTTTAAAATGAACATGAAAATGTAAGGTTTTCTGTCTGTTTCTGTGTTAGTGTGTCGGCTTTGAAGACACAGAAATTTAGTTTGGCTATATAAGCTGCAAGGATGATATACAGAAAATTAGTTACTGTGAATTTCCTATTACTATAATCAGTTGCTGTTTTTTCAATGATGCAAAATATCTGATGTTACTATAAAGTGCAAAATGGTCTGACTGAATTCATAATGAAAACTGCTTCAAACAGTCAGTTATTAACTGTGGTCATGCTAACCACACTTTATTGGTAACCACACATTTTAAGTGCGGATGATTTTACCAAGTATCAGCACATACAAAATTACAGTATCAGATCACGCATAGGAAAATGGTTCACGATGTACTGTCATATGTATGAAGTACAGGATAAAGCACAGGACTTCACTATACTTGGATTCTTTTAACAGTAACTGTGGTTTCAGCTTGAAACATATGAAACAGATTATGTGCCACCTTGAAATGCAAACACAACTTACTATGCGGAAGAAAAACAATCGACAAAATGTATTCATTTTCAGTACGCGGCATGCAGAAACCAAGCTTTACAATAAACTAGCATATCAAGGCAACACCCCAACAGAAGTAGGAGCAACGGCGGAAAAACACACAGCAACAAAACGCAATGAATTGAACCCATGACTGGAGGGTTAACAGTACCCACTGAGCTATGCCGTGGTGTGGGAAACCGGGGAAAACACACTAGGGACTGAAGGGTAGGAGACATGAAGGGTGGAGTCGGATGGGTGCTGGCCTTGACTGTACCCCCCCACCAAAGGCGGGAACACTGGGCATGCAAGGGCACTGCCAGGGCCAGAAAGACTAGGAGAATAAAAAACTTAAAGCACAGAACAGGAGGCGAAAAAAAACCCACTAACGGGAGCTAAGGAACTGGACAGACAGAGCCAGGAGGTGAAATAATGGAGCATGGACAGAAAGGCCAAACACATGGAATTGTGGTAGGACCACCAGATGAGGGAACCAGACAAGAAACAGATCAATGGGACCAGGAACACATAAATTGGGGACAGGATGAGTGACATGAGGTGGGGACTGGGATGGAGTACAGGAAATGAAAGGGAAGGGTACAAAAGGTGCTCGATGTGGGGGCCAGACTCGGGAACAGAGGAGGAAGGCACTGGGTAAAAACAGACCAGGGTCGAAAGGACACTGGAGGGTTTGATAGACCGGGAATGAGACACAAAAAGACAGGGTGAGTTGACCGTCATAAGTCTAAATGAAGGATCTCCTGGGCTGAGCAGCGGCATGGCTGGATCCAGTGGGCGCCTGGGGACGACAGGACAGGAGCAGACGGGTGATGAGGGGACTGCAGGATGGGAACAGAGGGCCGATGAAGAGACTGCAGGACTGTAACAGGAACTAGGGTCAGAGGGTATTGAAGGACCTGCAGGATGAAGACAAGGGAGCCCCGAGGGCCCTGCAGGACAGGAGTACTCCAAGGGGACTGCAGGGCTGGAGCAGGAGGGAGACATGAGACCTGGGTCAGGGTGGCTGGCCCAACTCCTCCAGGATTCCGCATCAATACGTACCTTTGCCAGAAAGTTTGCTGTGTCTCTCAGCACAGTCTGAAAAGCATGGAGGAGATTCCAGGAGACAGGCAGTTACTCTAGAAGAGCTGGACAGGGCAGTAGAAGGTCCTTAACCAGGGCTGGACTGGGACAAAAAAAGGGCCCTGGCATTTTCGCTTAGTCCGGCCCACCACGATCGGTCGGACACAACCAACAAGTACACCATCATTGCGGTCCCTGTAGATATGCATATCTACTGTTCCATTCCCAAAAATTGACTATACATAAGGACAGAGAGAAATGATTGAATAATTAAAATAATCAAATAGCATCATCTAAGTTTTTCTAGAGAAGGGCTGTCGACGGCCGTTATGTGTTTTAAAGGGTTACCATTAGAATAGTCAGCAGAAGTTGCAATTGAATAAGTTAACTCTGCTAACCTAGCTACAAAAACAATGCAAAATAGCTTATGCTGTGTAATTTGACATTAGCTGACTGAGTCGCTAGTGCAGTAACAGACTGATAATATGACAGACTTTATAATAGTGACAACGATTAGTTTGTTTTATTATAATTAGGGGTGGCCATGGATTATTTTTTTTTATCTAGATTAATTTAGAAATTAATCATTTGAATTCTGCCAAAGACATTCAGAATATCTGTGCTACCTAAATAATGATTAAAAGTAACTAGTGTTTCAGGGGGTCGTTAGAGAATGTTTTGTTTCACAGACGTACTTGGTGATTTTAATCCCTTCCGAATCTGCTATGTCTGTGTTTTTCTCTCACAACCTCTGTGATAATTTCCGAATGCGATGTCTTTGATATACTTTTTCATTCTTTCATCATAGCTTGCATAGTATAAGACCCAGCTCCCAACTTAGTGAATAGATTAACGGCAATATATTTTTTTAATCGCGCAATAAGAGAATCGCATTAACACAGCACGTTAACGCCGATAACGGCCCACCATTAATTATAATATTCATTAATTTAGGTAAATCATCATCTTCCTCGAGGCCCAGCCAGGCCCACACACGCTATCCTGCTGCATCCGCCCTGTTTAACACTCCCTCCCTGTTAAATCATGTAGCTACCATGCTTACCGTTTCAACTGCACTCTCCCTCTCCTCCTGCTCACTCTGTCTCTGTCCCTCCTTGACTTCACTGTCAGACACCTGCTCCTCTGCCTGGGTGCCGCCATGACTAGTCACCTCTCCTTCTATGTGCTATGTTCACCTGTTTAGTGTCATCAGGTAACGTTACTGTTGGCTTGGAAACCGAAGCTACAGCACTAAACATGTCGGTTATTTTTGCACATGTTGAGGCATCAACCTCTAGATTTTATTTTTTTTTTGGCCCGCAACTTCTCTGCACCCCCCTTGCGCTTTTGGTTCTCCATCCTAAATCCACTGATTTCTGGCTCTGGCCACTGACTGCATCTGACACAAGAAACAGAGGGGGAGGGTGGAGCCTGTTAAGAGATGATTAGGCCAGCCCAGTGTCAGTACAGAAAATGAACCAATGGGCCGATGTCCCTGCTTTATGGGCCGGTCGTTGGCCAATTAAAAAATATATATATATTCTTATTAAATCAACCAGCCCCCAAGTGCGTCGGCCCACCGGGCATTTGCCAGGTATGCCAGATTACCAGTCCAGCCCTGTCCTTAACTCATCTGCAGGCACTGTGCTCACTGCCCGGCACCATGCACCCTGAGCACATGTGACAGATGTGAAAGGGTATGGAGAAGCTGTGGAGAACATTATGCTGCCTGTATCATTGTTCAGCATGACCAGTTTGGTGGTGGGTCAGTGATGGTCTGGGGAGGCATATCCATGGAGGGACACACAGACCTCTACAGGCTAGACAACGGCACCTTGACTGCCATAAGTTATTGGGATGAAATCCTTGTACCCATTGTCAGACCCAACACTGGTGCAGTGGGTCCTGGGTTCCCGTTGGTGCATAACAATCCCGGCCTCATGTGGCAAGATGTATGCAGGCAGTTCCTGGAGAATGAAGGAATTGATACGATTGACTGGCCCCCATGCTCGCCTGAAATCCAATATGACACCTCTGGGACATTATGCTTTGGGCCATCCGGCCCTGCCAGGTTGCACCTCAGACTGTCCAGAAGCTCAGTGATGCCCTGGTTCAGATCTGGGAGGAGATCCCCCAGGACACCCTCAGTCGTCTCATTAGAAGCATGCCCCGACATTGTCAGGAATGCATACAAGCACGTGGGGGCCATACAAACTACCGAGTACGATTCTGAAATGAAATTTCTGCAAGACACATTACCCAGTCCGTATCTGTATAGATATCCAGCATTATTTTTTCCCATTAAGATCTGATGTGTTTTCAAAGTGTTCCATTTTATAATGTTTACACAAAAAGAGCTTTTACTGTGTTTACATTTTATACATCCTAGAATGTGCTTACAGTATGCATTTTATTCTTCTTTGATTGGAAGGTGATGAGATATGACAGAATTTGATGGTCCAGGTTTTCAGCACCATGGACAGCATCCAATTACTGTGTCATTTATAATCAGAAATCACTTTGTCAGAATTCACTGGCCAGGTACATCTGCATGTTCACCTGTTTTGGCAATGTGGGTGCATACATTCATAGACAACACAGAACATAAATTAAGAAAAATAGAATAAGTAAAAAAAAAATAAAACCATTAAAATCTATGTGAGTATGGAACAAGTATTACTGTACTTAGACCCAGGTCGGTAAAAAATACTGATGGTCAATTTATGGTTCATCCATCCATCCATTTTCTGTAACCACTTGTACTATTTAGGGTTGGGGGGGATCTGGGATGCCCAGGATGGGGCGCCAGCCCATTGTAGGGCAAACTCACAGCTATGAACATTTTGGTAACTTCAGTTAACCTCAGTGGGTTTTTGGACTGTGGGGGGACACCGGAGTAGCCAGAAGAAACCCCACAACATCACGGGCAGAACATGCTAACTCCACACACATGGAGCCATTTCAGAGAGTCAAACACTGGTCCTGTGTGAGGTAACAGTGCTGACCACTGCACCACCGTGCCGCCCACAATTTATGATAACTATATTATATATATATATAAAAAAAAAATTAAAAATTCCCCACTCGCCCTCCTGTGGGCGGTCTTTTGTCCTTCAAGCTCGGGTCCTCTACCAGAGGCCTGGGAGCTTGAGGGTCCTGCGCAGTATCTTAGCTGTTCCTAGGATTGCGCTCTTCTGGACAGAGATCTCAGATGTCATTCCTGGAATCTGTTGGAGCCACTCTCCCAGTTTGGGCGTTACTGCCCCGAGTGTTCCAATTACCACTGGGACCACTGTTACCTTCACCTTCCACATCTTTTCTAGCTCTTCTCTCAGTCCTTGGTATTTCTCGAGCTTCTCATGTTCCTTCTTCCTGATGTTACCATCACTTGGGATTGCTACGTCTATCACTACGGCCTTCTTCCTCTGCTTGTCCACCACTACTATGTCCGGTTGGTTAGCCATTACCAGTTTGTCAGTCTGTATCTGGAAGTCCCACAGGATCTTAGCCTTATCATTCTCAGCCACCTTTGGAGGTGTCTCCCATCTTGACCCTGGGACTTCCAGCCCATACTCCCCGCAGATGTTCCTGTACACTATGCCAGCCACTTGGTTATGGCGTTCCATGTACGCCTTGCCTGCTAGCATCTTGCACCCTGCTGTTATGTGCTGGATCGTCTCGGGGGCATCTTTGCACAGCCTGCACCTGGGGTCCTGCCTGGTGTGGTAGACCCCAGCCTCTATTGATCTTGTACTTAGAGCTTGTTCCTGTGCTGCCATGATTAATGCCTCTGTGCTGTCTTTCAGTCCAGCTTTGTCCAGCCACTGGTAGGATTTTTCAATGTCAGCCACTTCCTCTATCTGCCGGTGGTACATGCCGTGCAGGGGTTTATCTTTCCATGATGGTTCCTGTTCTTGCTCCTCTTCCTTCTTGGGTTTCTGTTGCCTGAGGTATTCACTGAGCACGTCATCAGTCGGGGCCATCTTCCTGATGTAATCATGGATCTTCGATGTTTCATCCTGGATAGTGGCTTTGACGCTCACTAGTCCTCTGCCTCCTTCTTTCCGCTTAGTGTATAGTCTCAGTGTGCTGGATTTGGGGTGAAACCCGCCATGCATTGTGAGGAGCTTCCTTGTCTTGATGTCAGTGGCTTCCATCTCCTCCTTTGGCCAGCTTATAACGCCAGCGGGGTATCTGATGACTGGTAGGGCGTAGGTATTGATTGCCCGGATCTTGTTCCTCCCATTCAGCTGACTTCTCAGGACTTGCCTTACTCGTTGCAGGTATTTGGTTGTTGCTGCTTTCCTTGTGGCCTCTTCATGGTTCCCGTTTGCCTGCGGGATTCCAAGGTACTTGTAGCTATCCTCAATGTCTGCTATGTTGCCCTCTGGCAGTACGATCCCCTCGGTTCTGACTACTTTCCCCCTCTTTGTTACCATTCGACTACACTTATCCAGCCCGAATGACATTCCGATGTCATTGCTGTAGATCCTGGTGGTGTGGATCAGTGAATCGATGTCTCGTTCACTCTTGGCATACAGCTTGATGTCATCCATGTAGAGGAGGTGGCTGATGTTCGCCCCATTCCGTAGTCGGTATCCGTAGCCAGTCTTGTTGATGATCTGGCTGAGAGGGTTAAGGCCTATGCAGAACAGCAGCGGGGACAGGGCATCTCCTTGGTAAATCCCGCACTTAATGGTAACCTGTGCTATTGGCTTGAAGTTGGCCTCTAGAGTTGTTTTCCACAGCCCCATTGAATTCCTGATGAAGGCTCTTAGAGTCCTGTTGATCTTGTACAGTTCCAAGCATTCTAGGATCCATGTGTGAGGCATTGAGTCATAGGCTTTCTTGTAATCAATCCAGGCGGTGCTCAGGTTGGTATGTCTGGTCTTACAGTCTTGAGTGACTGCTCTATCTACCAGTAGCTGGTGTTTTGCTCCTCTGGTATCTCTACCAATTCCTTTCTGGGTCCCGCTCATGTATTGATCCATGTGCCTATTCATCTTAGCCGCTATGATGCCTGATAGGAGCTTCCATGTTGTGCAGAGGCAGGTTATTGGCCGGTAGTTGGATGGGACCGGTCCCTTCTGGGGGTCCTTCGGTATCAGGACTGTCCTACCTTTGGTCAGCCATTCCGGGTGGGTCCCATCCATTAGCAGCTGGTTCATCTGTGCTGCCAGGCGCTCATGGAGTGCAGTTAACTTCTTTAGCCAGTAGGCGTGGATCATGTCGGGACCTGGTGCTGTCCAGTTCTTCATGTTTGAGACTCTTTCTTGGATGTCTGCCAATGTGATGGTTACTGGGGCTTGTTCAGGGAGGTTACTGTGGTCTGCTCTTAGTTCCACAAGCCACTGTGCATTGTTGTTATGTGATGCCTCTTTCTCCCATATGCTCTTCCAGTATTGCTCAGTCTCCAGCCTTGGTGGGTCTATCTTCATGCTATTACCCTGCCACTGAGAGTACACCTTGGATGGTTCAGTGGAGAAGGTCCGGTTTATTCTCCTGGCTTCTATATCTCTGGTGTACCTCTTCAGACGGGTAGCCAAGGCTGTGAGTCTTTGCTTGGCAGGCAAAGGCCTCAGCTATGGACAGCTTGTTATACTTCTTAGGTACCTCTTTTTTCATCACACCTTTCTGTAATTCCGATAGCTGGCTAACTTCCCTCCGTGCTGCCTTGATTTTAGCCTCTAACCTTCTCTTCCATGGGGGATACTGCTCCTTGCGGCTGTTGTTCATCTTATAGCCAAGCACCTCAAGGATCACTGTTGCTGTGGTGTAGATCAGCTGGTTGGTGTCAGTGATGGTTGTAGTAGGGATTGTCCGTAGTGCTGCATTCACATCTTCTAGTAGACCTTCTGAGGGTACTTCACGCATTCTTGGTAATCGGTGTCGGAGGGTCCAGGTTAGCCATGATCTTATTTCTCAGGTCAGCTGCTCTTGTATTCAGCCTACTAGGGCTTGTAGTTCTTGGGGCTTGGTACCCAATCTCGGAATGTGGGGATGATGATGATGATGATATCTCCCCCCTGACCTGTCGTCCTGGCTCCCCCTTGTCGTAGCAATCGTGTTGTACCTTGTGATAGCAGTTGTTTCTTGCAGATGTTGGAACATTGAGCTACTAGTTGTTTTGGTGTTAGTCTTGATGTGGGGTGTCGAAGAATCCATAGGTCCCACATCCGCTTCATGTAACCTCTTTCACTGGGGTTACTTGTATAGTAGCATTCCAACAGTCCCTTGTTCTCATCTCTTGTCCATGCATGTCTTGTTCTTGTTCCAGTAGCCCACTTATCGTCAGATTGTCCTGGTTCCTCAACATCTGGCGCAGACCTTGTTAATCCGGGCGACGTCTGAGCCGGCATGACTCTATTCTTATGTTTGTCTCTCATATTTTTGAGGTAGGCACAGTATAGCGTGAGGAGGTCTTGCCTAAGGACCCCCTACGGATTCGAACCCCGGTCTCCCGTGTGAAAGGCGGCGATCTTACCACTACACTATCCAGCCACTATATATATATATATATATATATATATATATATATATATATATATATATATATATATATATATATATATATATATATATATATATACATATATAGAGAGATATATATATGTGCAGACATAGCAGCAGCAATATGCAAAAACTGCAAAGGATCTGGAGATAGTGTGTGGGCAGGACAGTGCAAACAATGTGGGGATAAGCTCAAGCCTGATCAGCATTATTACACATAGAAGTGGCTGTTTAAATCATGTTTTGATTCATGTTTGCTTTGTCAGTTACTGATGATGTCATTTAATGGGTGTTAAACCAGAAACCAATAGATTACACTTGGATATTTTCATTTGGTGTAGACAAATAGGTGTATGATGTCTTTATTTAAAATTTTGATCTGTCCCCGGGGCGGCATGGTGGTGCAGTGGTTAGCACTGTTGCCTCACACCTCTGGGACCCGGGTTCAAGTCTCCACCTGTGTCACATGTGTGTGGAGTTTTCATGTTCTCCCCATGTTGTCGTGGGGTTTCCTCCGGGTACTCTGGTTTCACCCAAGGTCCAAAAACATGCTGAGGCTAATTGGAGTTACTAAATTGCCCATAGGAGTGAATGCGTGAGTGAATAGTGTGTGAGTGTGCCCTGCGATGGGCTGGCGCCCCATCCTGGGCTGTTCCCTGCCTTGTGCCCATTGCTTCCGGAATAGGCTCTGGACCCCCCGCAACCCAGTAGGATAAGCGGTTTGGAAAATGGATGGATGGATCTGTCCCCTTTTCCCCTTGATTTATGGGCTGCTATTAGCTGACATGGGCTGGCATGGTTTTACTGTAGGGTGACAAATGAGTGGTCCTGGTTTTGCGTGTTACATCACACTCTGAGAGGCCCACTGATTGGTGGGCCCTGGCTGGGAGGCGTGACCTGAAAACCACAAACCATTTACTTCACGTTTGAAAGATTCTCCATTTTTAATGGTGCTTCCTATGAGCCAGGGAGACTGTGGTTTATGATTATGACTGAGAAAACTCTGTTCTGCCAGTCAGTAAAGAAAAATATTTTAAACCTGAAATGCGAATAATGTGAAATATACAGTAGAGCAGCTGGTTGGATGCAGAATAATAAACGAGGGTTAATGGGCAGGTGAGATGAAACATTTCATACATCATAATGTGTTTCTTTGTCGGGGCTCGTGACCCGGGACAGTCACTGTTTGGCTCTGGGAACATTCCAGAAAGAAAGAGAGAGAGAGAGAGAGAGAGAGAGCAGAGCCAGTGCCTGCTACCGTGCTGTCAGTGTGGGAACAGACTGCTCTGTCCTGCCCGACTCCCGTGGGTTTGCTGGATGTGTGGCAAGACAGAGCAGGAGAATGGGCATGTGGGAAGGGCTCCAGGCTCCCGCTGAGGCCACAGCAAGAGGGCGTTAACATGGAACAGGCGATGACATCACGGTTATTACTCAGAAACATAGGCGACTGTAGGCTTTCCTCCCAGGGCGTGAAAGGGGAGAGAGCCCAACCAGTTATGCATCCATAGTAAACATGGTATATAGTCCCAAATACTTATTCTGACACATTGACATTTTCAAATATAACTTTGCAGTGTAACTTTATTTAATTTAACTTAATATATAATAATAACATTTTCATCAGACCAGTAGGGGGTAAATTTCACCTTGCAACCTTGGCAGAAGTGACATATTCATGAGCGCCCCGCACAAGTCCTTAAGAACACGCAGAACACCAGCTAACCTTTTCTCTATCACTTTTTCACCACCATCTTTCTTCCAGTTCTCGGCTCCTGCTTCCTCCCATGCTCACTAATGCCCAGCCCACCTTAATCTCCCATCCTATGGATATGCGGCAGGCATGTTTAACAAGCATTTGTGTTTGTATGTGTGGGAAAGTCATCCCAACGTTTATATCTACAGAGGCTGCTGAATCCCAGGATCCTATAGCTGTAAAATAAAACATGCAGTCAGTATTACCCAATGCATACACTTCAAGTCTACAAAGAGCCTTAAATAATTGTTACTTGGTGGGAGAGCATAATACCCATGAACACCACAGATTAACAATCCCAGTTAAATCTTCCAGTTTTCCCATTGTGTACTTTCATGGTGCTAATTGTAAAATACAGAACTTGGTGTAAAAGAACTCCTGAAGAGTCACTGTGGGAATATTAGCCGGTCAATACGCACAGCTCTACCTGTAAAGTGCCATGAATTTTAAAAGGATTTAATATGCTGTGCACATTTTGATCTGAGAATAGAGCAAGAATTTGTCTTTTCTGATTTTTTTATTATTTGTTTATTACTACCCAATGCCCATCCCACACTCCACAGCACTGCATCAAAAAAAAAAAATTGACAAATTTAATACCAGCAGTATCATTTTACAGGATCTTGCAGATAGAAGCACACAGGACTGCAAAGTCTCCAGAATGTGTCTGATTTATGGTTCAGATCATGTGTCAATTTCTCCTTCAGGAGAAGGGCTGATATCTGTGACATCCTCATATAGGAACATGGGGAATGGACCAGAGAAGCAAAATGCATTTTTGCTAAAAACAGTAGTGTCAGGATCGCGGGTGTAGCGACGGGCTGGCTGGCAGGAAGGAACAGGCAGGCAGGCGGAATACGGGAAAACTGGGGATTTATTAGGGGATAGAGGGCTAAGGGAATAGCAGGACATCGCTCAGACACTAACATCAATGACGGACAACTAGGCAGGGCAAGACGTGGACTAATAAAGAAAAGACATGGCGAAATAACAAGGAACAGCTGGGTACGATCGGGGAAGCACACGTGGATAATCAGGGGGGCGTGGCACACACGAGGATCAGATGGGCCGGGCATGACAAATAGAGTAGTGAGCAAATTTTAAAATCCCCTGGTCCAATAAATAAAAGAGAGAGGATATTGTAAATTGCTTCTCAAGAATGTCTTGCATTAGAGACTGAACCTCTTTCCAGAACTTTTATATATGTTCACAAGACCAAAACAGGTGGAAAAATTATCCAGCATGTGCTTTGCATTTATAACACAGATTTGAAATATTAGGGAACATTCTATGGAGGCGGGCTGCTGTGTAATATGTCTTTTGAAAAAACTAAACATTTTGTTCATGTATTGAAATCGAGGTATATTTGGGAAAGATCTTGGTACAAACCGTGTTCCAGTCTGCAGGGCTAAATAATACATCCAGGTCATGTTGCCAAATTGGGTTAAAAGCAGCAAAAGACGATGCATCGGAGTACAGGAGTAAGAAATAAATCTCAGAAATATTACCTGAAATGTTCTGGCAGAGAGTAAGAGATTTTCAAGTTCTGAAAGCTTCTAACATGTCCCATTCTCCTTTAACAGAAAGTCAATAAAGTCTCGTATCTGAAAGAACTTTAAAAAAAATCATTATTTGAGATGCTATAATTGGTCCTAAGTTACTTAAAAGACTTTAGGGAGTCATCAATCAGTAGATCTGAAATATCTAACAGATTGTTCAACAAATAAACCAGTGATTCTTAACTGTACATGAAAATCAGGATGTAAAGTCAAAGGTGAATGTAAGGAGAAAGTCCATGGGATTTTAAAATATCTTTTCTCATCTCTACATAGCAACAAAGTGTTATATGTAATAATATTATCTCTAACAGAGATTGCCTGATGAAAGGTTGAGATTTAAGCAAATGCTGGTGGCTGGGTAAAGACTCCAAACCAATCCATAAAGAATCGTGTTGATTCATCAACCAAGTCAACACTATATTGGACCTGTGCCTCTCCACTACATATTTCAAGTACAATGAATGTTTTTACAGACAAAAACACGGCTGTGCCATGAGTTCACCTGTGTCCCCTATTGTGGCCAATCTCTACATGGAAGAAGTAGAGATCAGAGCCCTGAGCTCGTTCCTAGGGATCATACCCTACCACTGGTTCAGGTACTGTATGTGGATGGTACCTGAGTCAACATAAAAACAGGGTGAGGTGGAGAATTTCACCACACACATCAACGCTGTGGACATTAACATCAAATTCACTCGAGAAGATGTCACAGGCAATAGCTTGGCCTTCTTGGACTGTGCGCTACACATTGAGGAGGACAGGAACCTCAACACTGAAGTGTACAGGAAACCCAGACATACTGACCAGTATTTGCTCTTTGACTCTCACCACCCGCTGGATCACAAACAGAGTAATCAGAACCCTACCCCATCGGGCAAAAAATACCCCAGCTAGAACAGAGGGAAAGGAGAAGGAACACAAACATATCAAGGAGTCCCTCAAAACATGTGGATATCCTAACTGGGCTTCCTTGAAATCTATGAGAAGATCAAATAAGAGCACTACTACAATGGACAGGAAAGAGAACAAACGTAAGAGCGTTGTCATCGCTTATGTTGCAGGGGTGGCTGAAAAGCTCAGGAGGATTTTCAACAAACACGGCATCCCTGTATGTTTCAAAGCAGGCAACACACTGAGACAGAAACTGGTCCACACCAAGGACAAGACACACGAACACAGAGCAACGTAGTACATGCAGTTCAGTGCAGTGTGGAATGTACATATCTGTACACAGGAGAAACCAAACAGCAGCTCCAGAAACGCAAGGCTCAACACAGAAGAGCCAGCTAATCAGGACAAGACTCAGCAGTTCATCTACATCTGAAAGTCAAGGGCCACTCCTTTGGTGGCCAGGACGTTAATATTCTAGACCGGGAGGCTGACTGCTTCAAACGAGGTGTGAGAGAAGCAGTTTACTGCAAGATTGAAGGACCCTCGTTAAACAGAGGAGGTGGCCTTAGGCATAATTTATCACCTATTTACAATGCAGTTCTTTCATCTCTACTGAGACGGTTTCATAGTCGTTCACACTCTGGCCCAGGTGGTCACAGTGACATACATGAAAGCCAAAGGAAACAACAACCCACAGGTGACCATCAAGTATTAACGACTTGAGGGCTTTATAAAGGATTTATAAACCTGCTACTCTAACCAGTCAGGCAGAATTCAGAAAGTCCTCTGGGTTGAAGGGAGAGATGTTTTCAATGAACTAAACAAGTCCAGTTGTCATCGAATCACCTTTCTTTGGATAACCATGACCTGGATGACTGAGAATCTTCACAGACAAGTCAACATATTTTTAATTGTGGCAGAACAACAGTAGTGTTGTAAATCAGGCAAGGATAATCCCCCAGATCTGTTGGTTTGGTAGTTTATAAAACTTGACTCTTGGGTGTTTATTGTTCCAGGTGTAATGATAAATGAGAGAATTTAAAATAAAAAAAAATGTCTTCATGATACAGCATGGGAAATTCTGAAATAAATAGTTTAGTCAAGGAAGTAAGTTCATTTTTATAACATTAATTCTGGCAAGAAAGGAGGTTGGTGAAGATGGACATTTCCCCAAATCCCTTTTAATTCTTCGTACTAAAGGAAATAAATTAAACTCAAATTCTTGTGCCACCTGTGGTTTTCCAAATTGTCACCTACTAGCAGAAGCCAGTCCCCTGTTTTCTGCAGGCTGAGTAAGTCGATGTTGTGACGGTTGTAGCTATCATCCTTACTGGAGATTCTGCTCTCAGCCTCGCCTAAGTGTCTTTCTACACTAGTCACTAGGTTAAAGAGGTTTGAAAGAGAAGTTTTGAGTGAGGTAACAGACGTCGTTATGTCGTTTACGGCACCATCCATGCCCTCTAGATGAGTTCTGATAGATTCCTCTATGCTATTTAAACGAGTGGCCATGGATTTAACCTCCGACAAAATCTGCTCCATAGTTGCTGGACTAGCTGTCTGCAGCATACTGACCTCAACACCCTGACCATCATCAGCAGTGCATGCAACTACCTGCTGAGCTGCTCTTCTCTTCCCAATGTGAGAATGAGTGAACGATGAAAGTGGGAGATTGTGGTGAGCAAGACTCTCTGCAGCATGCAGAAAGATCTGAATTTGTCTAATGACCGAAGCAGAGCAAATTTTTAGTCACCTGCCTTTCCGACTTTAATATTTACATTGTACCATAATATCTGATACCTCATAAAAACAAACCAGACTCGTCCATTCCAGCTGTTTATTCTGGTCAGAATGGTGGCCATCAATGATCCATATGAATATAAAGATTTACATGTAGGAAGAACCCAAAATGCATTGAAATGTTTCATTTACTTTGTTTGTATTTCTGTATAAATATGCTGGAATGTGGAGTAAGAGAGGGTGAGACCCTGTCCCAGAGTAAGTGATCCTCACCTGGAGGTCCATCAGTGAAGAAGAGGATGAAGAGGAGCATCAGAGGAGCCCTATGTGTGTTTCACTGACCTCAGATCTGTGGAGACTGACACTCACTTCCTGATTCCCTGTAACCTCACTGCCTCCCTTTTATGGGTTTTAAAAGTTTAAAAATAATCCATCTATCTTTCTCCCTCTTACCCAGGCTGGGGTCACTGTCAGTCTGGGGCACATCCCAGGAAGCACGGGACACAAATCGGGGGACTCAACACCACACTGAGATCCGAGGCAGAATTCAAACCCAAACCCCAGATAGTATGAGGCGTGTTACACACTGAGACACCACTGCAGCTTGTAGGATTAATGAAAAGCATCTTTATTAACAGTATGTATGATGAGCCACACAGTCTGGTCTGCATTTTAAATAATACTCAATTTATCAATAAGCAAACGCCTAAAATTCTGTGGAAACCTAAAGCTAAAGCTTTTATCATAAAATGTGATATAATGCTAACAGGTCAGCTTCTAATTCCACAGTCAGAGGAGAGCAGGGAGGCAGCGAAATTGCAAAGCTTCTCCAGCAGGGGGCAGTGAAGTGCGCAAGAAGAGCATAAAATTAAAGCCGGAGCCCTTAGACCTCAGTAAATGCTCAACAGTACAAGACACTGGCAAATACCCTGAAAATTATGCATATTGAAATAGCAAACATTTTATTTTATACTAAACAGCATAGCTGATGATATTTTTTCCATTTATATGAATGAAAAGTGATTCACAGACCAAGATTATACCTTACATTTACATTTATTCCATCTTGTCCAAAGCAACATACAAGTGAGGCAAACATTGATTATACTATAATGTGAGAGAGCTGCATGCTATTTAAATACAGCTCACATCACTGTAAGATGCTCCTGTCTGGTGATGATCACTGCAGTATCTGTGTCTCCCTCACAGCCCTCATCCAGAGCAGCAGCTCCCCACATGTAGAGGAGCCTCTCTGTGTTGCTGCCCCCTACTGGAAAAGGAACAGATAAGCATTAACATCGGCTACTTGATTCATCATTTCAGCTTCTGAGGCACCAGCACCTTCCTTAGCATTTCAGGGTGTCTGGTATGTTAATGTTACTGCTACAGGAACTGGAAATGAACCAGAGCAATAGATTAATCTAGGAAACCTCTTTAGTTCACTTTCATCTGGTTTATAATTTGAAGCCGAAGTAGCTGCGTATATGATGTATGAATTGTGGCTCTATGCAGCGTCAAAGGAAACATACGACACACATGAAGCATCACAGACTAAATGTATCACAGCTCACGTTAGAGCAGATTCTCTGCAAACTCACCTCTCTGTGCTTCAGGGTGACTAAGCTGTAGACCACATCACTGGCTGGGGTTATAGCAGGATGATGTGAAGAACATCTAGAGGACACCTGCTGAGAGTATTTAGCTGCTTACAGTGGAGGTACAAGACCGACCTTTGTACAGAAACCACAAATCCATGAACTCCCAAAACCTCCCCTCCAAATCACTGTGAAATATCAGGGGTATCGTGGTACTTCTTGGTACATTACAGCTAATTCTGATACACATGGATCTGAGAGATCAGCTGAGGTGTAGATGTAGCCAGTGAGGACATTATTGATATATGTTTTACTCTCATTGTGATACTCATGCTGAACACTGATTTACATAAAACCATCTTACCTGTGGATCTGGCAGGAGAATGGAGCTGTAGGTGACATCAGCACCAGGCTCCACAGAGGCCTGAGAGAGGAACATGTTATTTGCATTTAGAAAACATTTTAACTGCAACTTAACAACTGGCTTATGAGAATGTGCCTTATAAAATGCAGTTTCTTCACACACTAATAACATGTTTGGGGACAGGGGCTACACTCATAAATACCAACATAAGTATGTTATTTCTGTGCTTTACCTGCTCTGCCGGGTCTCCCTTGGTGATGCCAGTTCTGTCTATGACGGCGTATTCATGGTCTGGGTTCAACTAGAAAAAAGCCACAACTCAGCGTCCAAACCAATCACTCCTCACATCAGCGTTATGTGGCGAGTGGTGGTGAGAGAAATACTGCCAAATAGTACCAAACAATGGTACCAATAGCCACACGTTAGTCCGACTACGCCACCCCAGGTATTACACCCAGAGAAAGTTAAATCGCCCTATCCCCGGGCAAAGGCACACTGGTCCGTTCACCAGAAACAGCGGAGAGACGTTGTTCCAAACACACACACACACACACACACACACACACACACTTTTATTACACAATAAAACCATAAAAAGAGTAATCAGTCGATCCCAGCACCGTAAGCTTGGAGCACCGCCGCGTACCAGCAGCCACTTCCTGCCGATCTAAGGCTAGGCGCCGGGACCTAGAACAGCCAGAGTCGGGCGGGCACGAGCAAGGAGGGAAAAACAAGACGTAACCACAAACCAAACAAAATCACGCAAAACCCAAAGAAAAGCACTGCAGTCTAAAACAAATAAAATACAAAACCATTACATTAATACACAATAAAAACCCCATTCAAAACAGAACAAATGTATCAAAACAAACATAATACAATCAAAACAAAAACACAAACCCTTAGGAAGCGGAGGACCAGTCAGTTTCCCCAACACCCGCTCACACGCATGTAGGCACGCACACCCCCCTGCCCCCAGCTATGGACCCGCTAACGACTCAGCCTGCTATAGGCTAGACAGAGTAGAGACAAACCGGAAGCGCAAAGCGCGAAAGGGTGCAAACGTCACTAGACAGCAGCAATAAGGCAAGGTAAAGCTGAGCCACCGCTAGGCAGAGCAGGGCGCCGTCGCCGCTAGGCAGAGCAGCAGTAGTTCCACGCGAGATGAAGCAGCTGTCAACCCCACGCCACAACACACGGGACCCTGTAATAATAGAAGGTAAGGACTCAAAACCCAGCCGTATTAGCCCCAACGTCAACCGTTCTACTGCAGCTTGTAATATTCACCGTACCGGGCTGAACACACCAAGGTAAGATGTCCGCGGACGAACAGGAGATCTAGCAATTAAGGTGACCGCCGACAAGGAGCCTAGAACATTGGTGCCAGGGTAACCCTTATAGTCCGAGCGCCCTCTCCAATTGGCCACTCCCCTCCAAAACTTAATTAGGCACACACCTTGTTTCCTTCTCCTGCTACAGTCATTTACAGAGATAAACTTCTTAATGAGTTACTGGCTGTTAACAGTTTGGTTTCTGTTTTTGTTCTTTTTTAAAAGACAAAACCTTGTTGAATTTTCTACAGTTCCTCCCCATATTAAACATGAACTCACTGTTAATTCTGTACTTCCTGCATTTTGGTTCATGGCTCTTTTTTTCTCTACAGGGAAAGAAATGAGAAATAAAGACAAAGAAATTTATTCTGATCACATCACTCACTTTCAGCTGATTCTGTTAATTTGCTGTATGACAAACACACGGTCATTTCCTCTTGGTTATCATGTACATATGTGTGTAAATGTTACTCAGCCTAATAACTGCATAAAACTACACAAATGTATATGAGCCATTGGCAACTCAGCTGAAATCTGATTACCAGCCTGCACTTACAGGCAACCCAGTTAATGGTGCCCAGTTGTCTCTGGTTGGAATAACTAAGTTGTTCAGGGTTTTATAAGCTCAGCTGGGTGGACACAGACCCAGAGGGTCAGAGGAAAGTCTGCAGGATCATGGAGGAAGGATCCTTCAGGGCTGCTGTGCTCTGATGTCCTGTTTGCTCCACAGTGGGTTTTAGCTCTGCACTGTTTTTAGTCTGTGTTCCCAAAGGGGCTGTGACCATGTTTTATGTTTTAATGTCACTGCATAGACCTGTGTGTCTGAATGCTGCTGTCTGTGTCTCTGTCCAGCCGTCTTTGGAAAAGGATAAAAGCATGAAGTTTTAGCTGCTGCTTACAGGAGTGCAGAGGGACATGCATCACTGCTCAGACACTCAGGTCACTTACACACCGTCTGCATCAGCAGATACTCACTGTGTTTGTCCCACACTTTCCATGTGATGATGATGATGATCAACAGCAGCACCAATAAGCCCAGTCCTACATACAGTAACAAGCTGGACCAAAGAGCTGAATGAGAGGGTGGATGTGAACAGTAAAGTCTTACATGCTTTATAGCAACACGATTCAGCCACATCTGTACTATTACACAGGATACATGTGAGAAACAGGACATATTAAAGAATATAAAAACAGCTAGAAAATTATAACTGCCAGCTTTACTATGATTATTAAACAACATTTTATATCTATCCATCCATCCATCTTCCAAACTGGCCTGCAGTCTTCCCCCAGCAGCATAGAGTACAAAGCAGGAGCTCAACCTGGATGTGATGCCATCACAGGGAAATTATAATTAAGGAATAAAAGAAAAACAATGTTCCCATAAAATAACAGAAGTTTCCCATCACTGTGTCATCAGGGAAACGCTCATAGCTGGACACCACACTGCTGTAAGTGCTGCTGGATGCTTACCTCTGTTTTTCATTATTCCCTCCTTCTTCATCATGTGCCAAGAATGGACAGCAGTGGAAACAAGAGAAAGGATTGTTACATAAAAAATAAACAACCCTGTTCCCGGGGGCACTATAGATTTTGGGCTCCTGAAAGCATATCAGATTGGGCCACCAGCCCAGACCAATCCGATTATGTTCCTAATTTTTTAGAGCCCTGTTACTTAAGGGTCCATGGAATTATCCCCCCCCACACACACGTTAGAGCACCCCTGCCCTGATCTGTCAGCCAGTACAGACTGTGAAAGGTCATTTCTAAAACTGAAAAAGAATAACCAGAAATATTCAGTAAAATGGCTGTTTTTATGCAGAATAATGAATTAAGATTGTGACCAGAGTGTCCACATCCCAGGGCCCTGATAGTGGGCAGTTGAGATAAATAATGTAATTAATAAATCATAATGTATTTATGCTGGAACTGAATCAGTTATCACAGAGTGTAACTGTAACATTGGCCTTTGCTGCAGTTAGAAACTACCTACAGACAATCACCCAGTCTGTACACCTTTAGTAACAACTAATCCCTACAAATGTCTGAAATCTGAAGGGAATAAAGTTTTTGATGTATGACGGTAAAAACCTACATGTAACGTTTTCCAAACATTGCACACATCATAAATGGCTGTAAGATGAATATGTCTGTCTGTCTGTTTCCTGTAAGCTGATGCCTGTGATGTTTTATGAAAGACATCTGACTGGGTGTCTGACTGAGAAAATAGTCAGATCTGTAATATTTGTCATATTATACAAATGTATCATAAACTAGAAATATGTGAATCCTGAGGCCTCTGTACAGCTGCCAGGTGTAACATGCAGATCAGACACTCATGTATTTAATAAAGACCAAAACCTGTATCTGATGAGGTCATCAGGCTGTATTATGGGATGTCTCCCTTAGAGTTAATACTAATATGCAAATTAATTTTCCTGTACATTCATACAGACACTTTTAATTATAGCCATTAAACATACATAACTGATAGTAAATTAAGTTTCATAAAATTGATATTGAAAACATTTTCCATGTCAGGCAGATATCCTTTCTGCCTGACTGATATGTTACATACTGTGCATCTCATTGGCTACAGTCTGCAGTACAGACATCTTACCCTCAGTGACTGACAGGTAAACCCGTGTTCCCACAGCTGCACCTCCACTGATCTCCACACCACACCAGTAGGAACCAGTAGCTGTCAGATTGTTCATGGTCACAGTGAAGACTCGCTGGTCAGGATCATCTATGATTGACACTTCACCACTTATCTGTGTAGAGTCAGTACGTACTATGGGAGTACATGAACTCCAGTTACTCCCATTGCACCAGTATTTCACATGTGTTTTATATCTCTCATCATAGGGACATGGGATGGTGACAGATCCTCCTCTCTGTACAGACACCGTGTTCTGTGTGGACACACCTGCAGGGACAGTATGAAAATCACCCAGCTGATTAACTCTCACTCCCTATTATACCATTTATACACATATTAATAAAGAGTCAGTATCAGTCTACTGTAGGCTGCAGTACTTTACTCTGCAGAATATTAAAATTTGTTTTAATAAATGTTCTGTTTACTATCACTGTATTGGTAAAAAACAAAACAATGTAATGAATTATTCAATGAACTGATCATTTAGCAGAAGATTAGTCTGCAGAAACCTCATTTGCCAGCTCACACATTTAAGTTCACATATTTAGGTCAAAAATTAGGAACTGAGAGCCAAACAAATGATAGGATTTTCTCACCCCTGAAGTAGCCCATTGAAAAAGACACTGTTACTCGCCCCTCCCATATATCAATGAAGTTTTATTTTCTGTTTATTTTCCCTTTAGGAATGATATGATGCATGTACAATAATGCATAACATTCCCATTTCAGCATTTACAACAGGAGTCCCCTCACCCGACCCAAATGGACCTTGGCAGCAGGGCCGTTTCAGGGTGAGGGGACAACACACATGGCCACCCCTGTACCCCCCCCCCCCCCCCAAATGCACATGCTGCTTGGCTGTCAAATAAATGTACTATTACTGGTAAAAAGTGTAAAATGTAACTGCAAACATTACATAAATAGCTGATCGGTTTTTGTTAGGTTGAAGAAACTGTTAGTAATCATTTGTTATCATTTCTGTATAATCAGCAATGAGTGTAAATATGTATATACATTATTTTGTTTTCCTTTACCTTCATACTTTAGATTATATTAGTTTACACGTATCCTGAGCACGTGTTTAAATAGTTGTCTACCTGAGGAAAACCAGAACTTCTTCTTACTCTCACAGTCTTTTCTTTGTTCTCACTCCAAGACCCCTGCCCCCCATTGACTATAAATAAAGGTGCCAAGGGGAACCACCCTTTGTAACACATTCCTTTGTAGCCTAGCATGCAGAGAGTGTGGTTACCCTTGTGCAAGTAAAACTCTAAGTGTGTTGTCTCGTAATTAATGGTGTGTACAGAGTTGGAGTGGAAAGCCTGTCGCTTTCTCCAACATACACTGTATTGTAGTTTGGTCCTGTGTGCAGAGTTGGAGTGGAAAGCCTGACGCTTTCTCCAACAGTTTTCAAAAGTGTCCTTTGCCCCTTAATACTGACAATCTAATGTACGTGATACTTCGGGGACATGAAGGTCAAATGCATCTGTCCCCCCCATCAGAACAATTGGCCGCTGTCTGCCCCCCTCCCGACCATTAAAATGGTCTAGAACTGCCACTGATGTGTTCAAAAATGTACATTTTCATAGCCAAACCCAAACATGTGTCCAAGGCTCAGACACACCCAACATATATGTGAGATGGTCCAGAATACACTCACTCACAATGTACCAGCCGTCCTGTGAGCTAATCAAATGAATGTACAAAAATGGGGGGGGGTCCTCCAGTTACAATCAGAGACCCTCACCGAGTGCGTAGTAGACCCCCGGCGACCCAGTAGGACAAGCGGTTTGGAAAATGGATGGATGGATGGGAGTGTAATAAGTGATGAGTACTACAATTCCCAGGATGCTTTGTAAGGGTCAGGGGGTTTTGCTGAAATAAATTGTTACCTGCATGTTGGCAGTACAGGGTCTCTGCGTCTCATTTATGCCTGACGTTACATGGTGTCAGAAATGGGATTTTTTTGCCGAAATACAGTGCAAGCGTTCATGAAACTCGCGCTTCATCTCCATAGGAAAAAAAAAACAAAAAGAAAAAAAAAAAACCGCGTAGTAGTGGCACGAGTTACTAAAGGCTTGAGCTTCTCCATTTTTTTTCCCACCGGGAAGAAGAAAAAAATAAAAAAATTAAAATGGCTTTAGCAGCAGTGCAAATGGCTCTTCTGGAGCCTTTCGATTTTTCCAAACCGGCTGAATGGCCACGTTGGATACGACGATTTGAACGATACAGTTAAAAAACAGCAGGTAGTACTACATGGACCGGACACAAGAGGCGGGGCTAACACAAATGCAGATGCAATTAAAGGAAAACTAGTACAGAAGAAATCCTCCCAGTTTTATAATTACAACAGAAATGACAAGAAAATGACTAATAGACACAAGCCAAAAATTCAAAATGATTGTGGCAGATGTGGCACAGGGCAGAAACATGCTTGGAAGGACTGTCCAGCAAGAGAGGCCGAATGCCGTAAGTGTCATAAAATGGGTCATTTTGCTGTGGTATGTCGCACATTTAAGGTGGACACAGTAACTCAGGAACAGTGTGATTTCCCATCTGAAGACTATGTATTTTTAGGGGAAATGTCTTCAGTCACAGTTCAGGAGTGGATAGAATCTGTGGGAGTGAATGGTGATGTTATCCATTTTAAATTGGACACTGGAGCAGCAGTAGCAGCCATTCCAGAGTACAGTTTTGATGAAAAAAAGACATGGAACCCTTGGTACAACACATAAGACATTGTATGGGCCTGGGCACAATATGCTGGAAGTAAAAGGGTGTTTTCAGGCTGAACTGACAGCAAAGGGATGCAGCTCCACCCAGGAAATATATGCGGTGTCAGGACTTTCTAAGCCACTGCTAGGGTTACCAGCCATTACAGCCCTGAACCTGGTGCAGAGGACTGAGTCCATCACACAGCCAATAAGTGACTTCACAGCTGCCTACCCTTCAGTGTTTACTGGACTGGGGCTGTTACGAGAGCCGTACCGCATTGAGCTGGTGAGTGGCGTTACACCATATGGACTGTCCACACCTCGACGAGTACCTCTCCCTCACTGAACAAAAGTTAAAGAACAGCTTAACAGGATGGAGAGAATGGGCATCATTTCTAAGGTGAACAGGCCTACCGAATGGTATGCAGGGATGGTAGTGGTCCCCAAACCAAGTGGTGCAATACGTATTTGTGTTGACCTCACAAATTTAAACAAGTGGGTCAAGAGGGAACGACACATTCTTCCAGCTATAGACCAGTCATTGGCTCTGCTTTCAGATGCACATGTCTTCTCTAAATTGGCTGCAAAGGCAAGATCCCTCTCACAGAAGACACAAAGCCTCTCACCACCTTCATCACTCCATTTGGGAGATACTTTTTCAACCGTCTCCCATTTGGAATAGCGTCAGCACAAGAACACTTCCAAAGGCGCATGACCCAACTACTGGAAGATCTGGAAGGGGTGATTTGCCATGCGGACGACATTCTAGTCTTTGGACAGGACAAGGAGGAACACGATTTGCGTGTACACCGAGTTCTACAGAAGCTCCAGTCTGAGGGGTTAACTCTCAATGAAAAGTGTGAGTTTGGTAAGTCAGCATTGCACTTCGTGGGACACAAAATCATCCACAGTGGCATTGAAGCCGATCCATCCAAAGTCAAGGCCATTCTTCAGATGCCAGATCCAACATGTATTGCGGACGTACGCAGACTGCTGGGCATGGCTAACTTCTTGGCCAAATTCCTCCCTGAGTTATCCACTGTCACTGCACCTTTAAATCAGCTACTTAAACAGGAAAATGAGTGGTGTTGGGACGTGCCACAACAGCAGTCCTGTCACAGACTTAAGGAACACTTGAATTCTCCCAAGATTCTGGCCCGATACTCGCCTGACAAAGACACTAGAGTTGAAGCCGATGCTTCTTCGTACGGCTTAGGTGCAGTGCTTACACAGAAACAGCAGGATTGTACATGGAAGTACAATATGCCTGATGTTACAGGGAGTTTACCTCTGTTTCTGCTGGCTGTTTACATTCCGCCACAGCCGGATCATGTGACCGTGCTCAGGATATTACATGACATCATTAGCACGTGGGAGACTGCACATCCAGATACTGTGTCCATTGTGGCAGGTGATTTTAACCACTGCAACCTCAGGAATGTCCTCCCCATGTACCAACAACTTGTATAGCAACGTGGAGGACGCCTATAAGGCTGTGCCACAGCCACACTTCAGTCAGTCAGACCACTTCTCAGCGTTCCTCTACCCAACCCTACAGCCAGCTCCCCAAGCCAGCTCCCCCAGTAAGTAAAACCATTGAAGTGTGGACTGAAGAATCAGAACTGCTATTTTGTGACTTCTTTGACAGCACAAACTGGGGAGTGTTTAGTACTGCTGCTATGATGAGGGACTCTACAGTTGACTTACAGCGGTACTCTGCAGCTGCAACTGGCTATATTAGCACATGCTCTGAGAACATTGTTCCCATAAAACACTGTAACCTCCTGGGACCTCCTGTCCCAGTGATAAACCCTGGATTAAATGGGGAGTGCGGTCTATGCTACATGCTCCATTGGATTTGTCTCAGGTGAGGCTGAGGACTATAAAACAGCCAGACACAACCTGCACAGACCAATCAGGCCAAGAGGCAGTACAGACTGAAGGTGGAGGGATATTACACCATTGCTGATTCCCGAGGCATGTGCAGGACCTGCAACACATTACAGGGCAGCAGGAGAAGAGCCGGGGGATCATAACCAGCGAAATCACACCCCCCAGATGAGTTGAATGAGTTTTATGCTCAATTAGATGCCTTCAACACCAACCAGCTGGGCAGGATTCTGGCCACAGAGGGCATGCTGAACACACCACTGTCTGCGCCATCTTCCCAGCTAGTGTCATCACCAGCACAATCACAGTGTGGCATGGAAGCTGCTCTGCCTAGGGACAGGAAGGCTTTCCAGCGTGTGATAAAATCTGCACAGTTTCTCTCTGGAACAGCCTTCCCATCACTCCAGGACATCTACACCACCGGGGTAATCAGGAAGGCCCACAGCATTATTAAGGACAGCACACCCCCACAACATGGGCTCCTCACACTTCTGCTGTCAGGAAGCTGATACAGGAGGGTGAAATCAAGGACAACCAGCCTCACAAATAGCCCATCAGCCTCATGTACCATGAATCCAACACTGCTCCCCCATGAGTCTGGTTCCTCCCAAGGCTTCTTCCTGCTAGGGAGTTTTTCCTTGCCACTGTAGGCTCTGGTTTTCTCACTGGGGCTTTGGGCTTTGAGCAGGGATAATGTAAAGTGGTTTGAGACAATGTAATGTTGCGTAAATGCAATATACAGAATGGAATTCAACTGAATTAACACTGTATTGATCCCAGTGGAGAAAATAACCTTGCCACTGTCGCCTCTGGCTCACTCACTGAGGGCTTTGCGTGGGGATAATTAAAATTTTAATTATGTTTTTTTTAACCACAAAATCCCATTGAGATTAAAATCTGTTTTACAAGGGAGAACTGGAGACGGTAGCAGAAATATGGATGTAAAAACTGCCGCTCCAGTGTGGTAATTAGGGCCCCACAGTCCTCCTGCTCTCAAGGAGAGAAGCGTCAGCTCCCCCCCCCAGCAACATTGCCAGGTGACCCGCTGTTTGCTGGGGGATTAGACACTGAGCTTGAACTATGTACAAGGTTGGCACCAGCCCAATATGCCGCTCTGCCCTGTGGTACCTACTGCGCTATAATATATTCATGTATTTAAATGCATATTTCAAACAAATTAATGTGTTAAAATGATATGGTTGTCATGCCCAGCTCATACGATCCTCCTGTGTGCCACGCCCCCCTGATTATCCACGTGTGCTTCCCCGATCGTACCCAGCTGTACCTTGTTGTTTTGCTCTGTCTTGTCTATTTCAGTCCCTGTTTTGCCTTAGTTCATTGTCTGCCATTGATGTTAGTCGATGTTCGAGCCACTGTTCTGTCCTGCCCATCCCGTACCTAATAAATCCCCAGTTTACCCCGTGCTTTGCCTGCCTGCCTGCTCCTTGCTTACTCGCCTGCCTGAATGATCACCCATTCACGCACCGGATCCTGACAATGATAGTTATTCTTTTCAATTTTCTTCTCTTATTTCTGATTTTTTTATTTGGCGTGTTAATTTATTTTTCACAGAGGGCTTGTGAACATGAACAGGAACCTTGCGTTCATTCCCAGTAATATGTGAAACAGCGCCCCCTGGAGTGACATTGTGACAGTCACAAAATATGGTGTAACACTGGCATTCATAAAGGAATTGATAAGCTCAGAGGCGAACGATTCTGATGCTTTGGAAAATTTGTAACCTGTTCCCAATTCCAATCCCTAGTACCAGGTCCATTAAGCCCCTTTACTTTCCAAGATATAAACTTCACAGGATGGCCTCCTATAGCAACAGCCATGTTAGCCATAATGAAAGACATTCACAGCCTGTAACCCAAAACAGCAGAAGGGTAGAAGCTGCATGTGAGCACATGCAATGTAAAATAAGTTTGGTCCCTTCATAACACTGAAGAGGAGACGTTGCCATGGTAGCACCCAGAACATCCCTCCCATCCCTTATAAGGACAAGAAAGAACATTTAACCCGAAAAGCTGTATCTTCTTCCCCAGCTGAGGTAAATCTTAGCCACTACATAACGAAAAACGTATATGATTCCTCATACAACTGAATCAAATCAAATTGAAGGTGCCCCCCCCTCCTTGGTATTTGTATCTCTTCTACCTTTATTTACAGGTCAAAGATAATGCAGGTCAAGCAAAGTATTAAAAATTATATCAGCTCACTTCATGCTCAACCTGGAAGTCCCTAATGAAGCTTTAAAATATTGAAATAGAATGTTTTCTGAAATATTTTCTCCTCTGTTTGTGTTAATGTCCTTCCTTTCTACCTGAATGACATGTTACATACTGTGCATCTCATTGGCTACAGTCTGCAGTACAGACATCTTACCCTGAGTGACTGACAGGTAAACCCGTGTTCCCACAGCTGCACCTCCGCTGATCTCCACACCACACCAGTAGGAACCAGAGTCCCCAGCTGTCAGATTGTTCATGGTCACAGTGAAGACTCGCTGGCCAGGATCATCTCTGATTGACACTTCACCACTTTTCTTTGGAGAGTCAGTGCGTACTATGGGAGTACATGAACTCCAGTCACTCCCATTGCACCAGTATTTCTCATGTTGTTGATACATGTTGTCATAGAAACATGGGATGGTGACAGATCCTCCTCTCTGTACAGACACCGTGTTCAGTGTGGACACACCTGCAGGGACAGTATGAAAATTACCCAGCTGATTAACTCTCACTCCCTCTTACAGCATTTATACACATATTGATAAAGTCAGTATCCGTCTACTGTAGGTTACAGTACATTACTTCCATTTCTGAATTTGAATATTAAAGTTTGTTTTGATTAATCATTGTATTTACTATCACTGAATTTGTAAAGGTTAAGCAGTGTAATAAATTATTAACAGTTTCATTTGTATAAGATTAACCTGCAAAAACCTCCTTTGCTGGTTTGCAGTCAAATAACTTTAAATGTATAGGTCAAACATCAGTAACAAGCCAAACTGACGCTTTTCAATGAAATTCATGAATTAATTTTAAATTCACTTAAACAAACTAAAGGATATTTCATAACATGTTACTTATCATATTTAACCCCCTGAAGTAGCACATTTAAACTGACACTGTTATTTCTCCCAGGTGCCATTTATGCTGTTTATCAAAATAAAAATTTTGGTCCCTCTTATATATTAAAATATTTTCTCCTGTGTTTGTGTTAATGTCCTTCCTTTCTACCTGAATGACATGTTATATACTGTGCATCTCATTGGCTACAGTCTGCAGTATAGACATCCAAAGACATGCTGAGGCTAATTGGAGTTGCTAAATTGCCGGTAGGAGTGCGCATGTGAGTGACTGGTGTGTGAGTGTGTCCTGCGATGGGCTGCCCCCCCATCATGGGTTGTTCCCTGCCTCGTGCCCATTGCTTCCGGGATAGGCTCCTGACCCCCCGTGACCCCGTAGGATAAGCGCTTTGGAAAATGGATGTTTGTGTTAATGTCCTTCCTTTCTGACTGAATGACATGTTACATACTGTGCATCTCATTGGCTACAGTCTACAGTACAGACATCTTACCCTCAGTGACTGACAGGTAAACCCGTGTTCCCACAGCTGCACCTCTGCTGATCTCCACACCACACCAGTGGGAACCAGAGTCCACAGCTGTCAGATTGTTCATGGTTACATTGAAGACTCGCTGATCAGGATCATCTATGATTGACACTTCACCACTTTTCTTTGGAGAGTCACTGCGTACTATGGGAGTACATGAACTCCAGTCACTCCCATTGCACCAGTATTTCTCATGTTTTTTATATATGTTGTCATAGAAACATGGTATGGTGACAGATCCTCCTCTCTGTACAGACACCGTGTTCAGTGTGGACACACCTGCAGGGACAGTATGAAAATTACCCAGCTGATTAACTCTAACTCCCTCTTACACCATTTATACACATTAATAAAAAGTCAGTCCACTGTAGGTTACAGTACTTCATTTAGCAGAATATTATCATTTTGCGGCACAGATACCTGACATGATGATCCCAGTGATAATAAAGAGTCACAGACAGGTACTGATTTATGCCATATATACTCACAACACACAGACACTGGCCACTGTGCTGAGGGTCCCAGCTACTCCCACTACACATGGTGGCCCAAACAATGATAATCACAACAATTAACATTAACACTACAGTTGACATTGGGAGCTGGGATGCAATTCAGCCTCTTCACCAGCCTGTCACTCTGCTGATGGGGGTGGGGGAGGAGGGGGGGGGGGGTCTTCACAATCCCTAGCAGCCAGCTGACCTCACAGAACAGCAGTGTCATGCCCGGCTCGTCCGCTCCTCGTGTGTGCCACGCCCCCTGATTACCCACGTGTATTTCCCTGATCGTCTCCAGCTTTGTCTAGTTACTTTGATTAGTCCTGTGTATTTAAGTCCTGGTCTCCCCAGTTTCCCTTGTCCGTCATTGATGTCAGTCAGTGTCCGATGTTCCCTGTTCCCCGAAACCTTATTAAACCCTCGTTCTGCCCCGTATTTGCCTGTCCGCTTGTTCCTGTTCGCTCGCCTGCCCGACGATCGCCCGCTTTCCCAGCGAGATCGTGACAAGCAGCACCTTGAAGCTTCTCCCCTGGACTCCGTACAGCTACTCTGAAGCCCCAAAGCTCCTAGAGCTGTTTTCTGCCATGGTGGTCAGGTCACACTCTGCTCTGGAACCATGTGACCCTCAGCCCACTTTGTGAAGTAGTCCATGACCACAAGTATGTAGTGATTCCCAGCCTCAGTGTGGGGAAAGGGGCCCAGGACATCGACCCCCACATGCTCCCCTAGGTACAGCTGGAGGGCAGACCGGCACTGCCAGCTAGGACCCCTCTGAGCCGCACATGCAGCACAGCAATGCAGGAACATCTGGGCGTCCTGCTGGCAGCCGGCCAGGTGAAGCGCTGCCACAGCTTCCTCAGCATCTTCTTTACGCCGTACTGCCCGGCACCCAACGGCTCCGTGCACTGACCTCAGCATGAGAGAGCACAGGTGTAGCGCCCCCTTCAGGCCTTTTGCTGGGCCCCAGTTAACAATCACTTGACGGGGGCCCTGAGTTCACTATGGTGTCTGTCTGTAGGCTATATGTTCCCTTCAAAACTAACCCAGGGCTAACATGCCCACCCGAAATACTTTAGTCACCTTATTCAACAACTACACAATATAAAATTATGCAGTTAAATTTAAGAACTTTACTATATAAATTCTAAAATTAAGACGACAAAATATATACAATGTAAACAGTAGTTACAATAGTTCACACTCCATTATTGCCCACTGAAAAACCTAATCTGGCAAATAATTAAACTAAAGAAAAATTGTAGCAGGCCTGATCTGATTGCTCTCTCTATCGTCCTGGAGCCGGAGCAAGTGACTCGTCAGGCACTCGGTCCTTCACCGCTGTGAATCGAATAGCTCTCTCTCTACTCGCAGATGTCCTCTGGAATTTAATAGCTTCAGCAGTAAGCTTGCTGCCAGTGTGGAAGGAAGACATGCAGTCTTATCTCTTCTCCCTCGTATCCCGTATCTCCTGGGTCGATCCCAGCCCTTCACGGGGATTCATGGGATTACTCCCATTGGCAGATATTAAATGAATAACTTATTAAATTATATTTAACAAGCAATAAAAAGAATATAAAACCCAAATGATATAGAGCGTGTGTCAGCTCAGTACATAAGAAATTTAGAAATGAGAGGAGGCCATTCGGCCCATCAAGCTCGTTTGGGGAGAACTTAACTAATACATCAGAGTTGATAAAATTTTATCCAGCTCTAATTAAAAGGAACCAAAGGTAATGCTTGCACTACACTAAGAGGGAGAATATTCCATACTCTAACTACATGATGTGTAAAGAAGTGCTTTCTCAAATCCATTTTAAAATTATTCTACTTTCCACCTATGGCTAATACTGAAGTAGCTATTTGGCTGAACAGCATCCAGACCTGTTAGAATCTTATATACCTGGATCATGTCCCCCCTTAGTCTCCTTTGCTCAAGCATGAAGAGATTCAGTTCAGTTAACCTCTCATTATAAAGCATTCCTCTAAGTCCAGGAATAATTCTTGTAGTCCTACGCTGCACCCTTTTGAAGGCAGCAATGTCCTTTTTAAGGTAAGGTGACCAAACCTACAAACAATAACCTGGGTGGGGTCTTACAGTACCAAGGAATTATATAATTGTAGCATCACCTCCCTTGACTTAAACTCCACACACCTAGAGATGTAACCTAACATGCTATTGGCCTTTTTAATTGTTTCCCCACACTGGTGAGAGTGGGACATGGAGGCATCAACATACACACTGAGGTCTTTCTCATAATCAGTGGAACCCATAAATTGTCTGTACTTTATATTTCTACTCCCTGCATGGATTACCTTACATTTATCTACGTTAAATTTCAGCTACTAGCTATCTGTCCAGCCACTAATTAATTCAAAATCATGTTGTAACCTCTGTACTACTACTGTAGTTCAGTATCTGCTACATCCTCCCCAAAACAATACAAATCAGATTAATCATATACACTTTACCTAAACAAAAGAACCAGATACTGGGTTACACAGGCTCTGAGGCACCAGCAGCTGCTCCCCTGCACCATCCAGTGATCAGCTGCAGCTTAACAGCAGGCCCTCGTGTTCCTCAGGGTGCCCCACTGGGTGTGGTAGGCCTTGTTCTCTGGACCAGAGGCTGATATCGCCTCCCGACCCAGTCACCCTCCTTCATCCAGCTGCTCCCTCACCCTGGCCACCATGGGGCTGCTGTGCTGCTCTGTGATGATCTGCTGGCAAATGAAGTCTTGGTGGTGGCCTGGTTGTCCTGCACTGTGAGCTGCTGCAGGGTCAGCGAGACAGAGTGTCCATGTTTCCATGCAGCTTCCCAGGGTGATGTTGGACCTCAAACTCAAACTCTGCCATTACCTCCAACCAACAGACCAGCTGTCCTTCTGAGTGCCAGAAACTCAGGAGCCACCCAAGTGATTTGTGGTCCTTCTACAACCAGAACCACTGGCCACTGAGGTACAGACGGAAGTTCTTGCCGGCCTAGATAGAAGCTCCCTTCACGGTCCTGCCTGTGATTGCACAGCACCCAGCCCCTCGTTGCTAGTGTCTGTGTCCAGAATGACAAGGAGATGAGGGTCCAGGTACTCTAGCATGGGAACATCGGTGAGCGTCACACAGAGCTGGTTAAAAGCCGCGGCTCAGGCATCTGTCCACGCAAACCACTTCCCTTTTCTGTAGACGGTGCATTGTGTTTGCCATGCTGGCGAAGTCCTTACAAAGTGTTGGTAATATGACACTAACCCCAGGAAGCTGTGCAGCTCTGCTACAGTCTGTGCAGGGGGCCAGTCTCACACAGCAGCCGTCTTCTGCGGGTCGGTGTCCACGCCCTCCCTCTGATGATGTGACCCTGGAAGAGCATCATGCACTGGAGGAGGGAGCACTTCCGGGGGTTCAGCCACAACCCTGCACAGAGGGTCCCTGCAAACACTGTCTTTAAGTTCCACAATGTCTGGGCAAAATCAGCGGCGTGGAGCAGCAGATCATCAGTGTTGATGACACATTAGGTTCAGGTCAGCTGGGACATTAGCCTCCATTAGCCTCTTGAAGGTGACCAGGCTGTTACAGGGGCTGAATGAAACTGACTGATCTGTCATAGCCTGTGACCGATGGTGAACACGGTCTTAGGGTGGTTTACTGGGGACAGTTCGACCTGCCAGTAGCCACTCCGGAGGTCTAAGGAGCTGAACCATGTTGACCCAGTGATGCATGGAAACACATAGGAGTCCTTCCTTGTCACCTCGTTCAATGGTTGATAGTTGAAGCAAAATTAACATGACCCATCCTTTTTGGTGACAAGGTCCGTGCCGCTTACGGACTGTGGGAAGGCTTCATGCCTCCTGTCTGCCTTTTCTTGGATCTGCTGCTCAGACACTTGTAGTTTCACCAGAAGCAGTTGGTGCAGATGCAGATGGGTGAACAGGGCTGATTGCTGTACTGCCACAGTTGCTGCACAGCCTGCACTGTCTATGGAGACGGTCCTGCTGTGGTGCTGCCGTTCAGCACAGTCTGGGCTGGAGTTGCAGTCATGTGGCTGGTGGAGACTTTCCCTCAGGAGCTGTGGGCAGATCTTATCCCCCCACCGGGTGGACGGCTCTCCTCCTCTCTTCCCCCATCGCTATCCCTGGCCACTGCTCTCATGCTGGAGGACCCCCACATCTGTACCCAAAGCAGATGGCTGCCCCCAGCAGATCGATGGCGGCCCCTAGCTATACTAGTAAGTCCAGTCTGATAACACAGGGGTCAGCAGTGCTGGCTAGTCAGACCTCTTGTACCACCGATTGTCCAGTCAGTGTGACTTTCAGCTGCCCCCCCCATGGCCATGCGCACGATGGGTGCAGATCAGCTGTAGGGGTGGGGCTCTGCTTAATAGAGCTCGCAGTGCCTCCTCTTCCAGTGGCATCACCAGGTGCCCCCCATCTTGGGGGACCAGTGATTGGGCCGTGCCACCAGCCGGACCAGTACTTGGGAGGGTTCCAGGGGCCATTACCCACTGTACCGGGGCAGCTTTAGGGGGGTCTTCACTGCGATCGGCCGTGTCCCACGTCATGCTGCTCCCTGCTGAGTTCTGTCACCTTTATCCTCAGGTCTGTCACCAGTGTGGTTCGGGTACCAGAGTCACAGATAAGCACAGGAAGGCTACAAAGATGGGGTTTCCTGATGTCTGCCAGTCATACTCATGTCGCAGCGCTGGGCTCAGAGTTCAGGGGAACCACCCCTTAAGACACCGACTACGCCACCCTGGGAATTGCACCCAGGGAAATAGTTCCTAAGCTAAATGAAACTCCAAGAGAAAGGTACTCAGGTCCGTTATACACGGCAGCAGGAGACGTGACTCCACTTACAATCTTTTATTACAAAGAAATTAATAAAACACCATCCACACGACGAGATAAAACCTCGGGGCTGGTCCACACAGGGTAGGAGGTTAAACAGTTAAACAGCAGATGGCATCCTGAAACAAAACACTACAACTCCCATGCATACACACAATACAACATGCCACCACAAAGTTCCCTTCCTCCCTAATGGCATCCCAATCCCAAAGAATCTTAAAAACACACAAAATAAAATCCCTCACTTTAAACAATTAATCCTCGCAATTAAGCAAGGAATAAAAGGCTACCAATCCCCACATTCAGAATACAAAAAGAGGAGAGAAGACAAAAGCAGAGGCAAAGAGGCAAAGCAGCAGCAACTGCAGGACAGGCAATCCAGACCGCAGCTGTAAAAGCAGGCAGAGCAGCAATGCTTAATGGCGTAGTGATCTCCAACCAGCCGGATAAACTCCCTCCACGTTGCCAAACAGCCGCCTCCAATAAATCCGTCGTATGCAGATCTTTACCACGAAGTCAGGTAACCGGAAGAACCTTGCCAGCGTTCTACCCCCAGCCAACCACTGCCATTTTTATAGGGCGCTACCATGAATTACAATACAAATCGGCCTGCACATTTAAAGGCACAGGTACTTAAAATAGTCATACTACCACAGTCTACCCCCCCCTTTTTAAATCGTCGACCCGACGATGGAATACAAAGTCTAACTCCAGGGTCTAAAAAGGGCAGCAACTGCATTAGACACAGGGTCGAGAGAGCTTACAGTCCCTTGTGCCATCACCCCCGCAGGCCTCGGAAGATGGTAAACGTTAGAGTGTTGGCCTGCCGTTGCTCAGGTTGTCCTTCGCACTTCTACTTCCTGGGAGTGAGGATGACTCATGGCTGGAACCACTCTGGAACTAAGTGGCTGACTCACTACTGATGGAGAAACCACTGAGGGGCCTGGGACTTTAGCAGGCCGCAAAGGAGACTTCTGAGCAGCACATGTCCTTGCCACTGGCCTAGACAGTGAGGAACCAGACACTCCCCCCGGGCCTTCCTGCCTCAACACCACCAGGTCCTCATCATCCGAAGATTCATCTGATGAAAATGTTGACTCCATAGGCAAAGGGTTACCAGGGCAGACACCAGAGACATTTACTATGACCTTCAACAAAATTCGATGGACGTGCCTGACCTGGGTCTGGTCATCCACAGGTGCGATGGCGTAAACTGCTCCACCAGCCTTAGGCGTTTTTAGAACTCGGTACATCACAGAGCTCCACCAATCTCTAATTTTATGACGCCCTCTGGTACTACAATCACGAATGAGTACTAGCTGGCCTTCACTTAGAGGGCGATCTCGAACATACTGGTCATGGTTCTTCTTCCGGCGCTCAGCCGCCATCTTCAACCGTCCCCTGGCCCCATCAAAGGCCAACTGTAGTCGAGTCCGATGTTCTTCAATCCAATCATGGACATGTCCACTCACGGGTTCCGCCACTCTGCCTAGAAGGAAATCAACTGGAAGCCTAGGCTCCTGACCGAACATAAGAAAAAAAGGAGATTCCCCAGTCGCCTGATGGGGAGTAGTGTTATAACAATAAAGCACCTGTGGCAGACAGGAATCCCAATCTCTCTTCCGGGACACAGGCAAAGTACGCAACAAGTTGTGGAGAGTCCTATTAAAGCGTTCGCACTGACCATTGCCCGCCGGATGGTATGGAGTAGTGCGAGATTTCTCGATCCCATAAAGACCGCAAAGCTGCTGGATAAGGGAGCTTTCAAAGTTATGGCCTTGGTCTGAATGTATCCGGGCAGGAACACCAAACTTTGAAAACCATTCAGCTACCAGAACTTGGGCCACGGTGGAGGCGCGTTGATCATGGGTGGGGACAGCCAGAGTGTATTTACTAAAAACATCAGTCATGACCAAGACATTTTCAAGTCCACTCTGGGCAGGCTCTAACACAGTGTAGTCAACTGCTAAAATCTCATTGGGCCGAGAAGCCAACAAATGCCCCATAAAAGTACGAGCTGCTGGATGTGTATCCTTAGCCACTTGGCACCTCTCACATTGTTGACACCACTGGGCTACCTCGGAGGACATACCTGGCCAATAGCACCGCTATTACTCTGCATTAGGATGTTCCTTGCGAGTCCAAAATGGCAAGATTTCCCGAATAACTGGGTCAGCCTGCTGAAGCACACACAAATCAGGGGTAGAGCAAGGAAAAACTGCAATAGCACCTTGGGTTACCTCAGCCTTTCCCCATGACCAAGCTTGCTGTAAGGAATCAGGGAGTAAACTGCCAGGAACCATGGTATCCACTTCTAGTCGGCCCAGTGGGTATTGGCGAGACAACGCATCCGCATTCTGATTGCTTTTCCCAGACCGATACTTGATCTCAAAATCAAAAGATGCCAGTTGCGCCGCCCACCGTTGCTCCATAGCACCCAATTTAGCAGATGACAAATGGCTGAGTGGGTTATTATCAGTATAAACAATGCATTTATGACCTAACAGGTACTCCCTAAATTTCTCCGTCATAGCCCACTTGAGTGCCAAAAATTCTAATTTCATAGAGCTGTAATTGGACATATTCCGCTCTGATGGTCTCAAACCTCGGCTAGCATAGGCAATTGGCCTCACCTGACCTCCTTGCTCCTGGGATAGCACTGCCCCCAAGCCCGCATGGCTTGCATCCACCTCCAGGATAAATGGTAAAGAAAAATCAGCATAGGCAAGCACAGGTGCTGTAGTAAGCTTCAGCTTCAGCCCCTCAAAGCTCTTCTGGCACTCCTCGGTCCAAGTGCTAATCGCACCCTGTGTAGCCCCCTTTAGCTTCTTGCCTCCCAACTCAGCCACCAGTCGGTGCAGAGGGGCTGCCAACTTAGCAAACCCCTCCACAAACCGACGATAGTAACTAGCGAAGCCCAAAAAGGACCTCAGCTCCGTGACAGTAGTGGGACGCTGCCAGTTAGTTACTACCTCTATCTTGCCAGGATCAGTAGAGACGCCCTTGTCGGAAATCACATGGCCCAGGTACTGCACCTTCTGTTGGAAAAATGAACATTTAGAGAGCTTCACCTTCAAGCCCTCCTGGTGAAGCCGTCCCAGCACCAACTCCAGCCGCTGCAGATGTTGTTCAACCGTGGATGAAAAAACCACAATATCATCCAAATACAGCAATAACGACTGACACTGCTGGTCACCGAATATCCTTTGCATCAGTCTCTGAAAGGTGCTGGGGGCATTACAAAGCCCAAAGGGCATCCGGTTCCACTCAAACAGCCCAAAGGGGGTACAGAATGCCGTCTTGGATCTATCTTCCTCCGCAACTGGGACCTGGTTATAACCACTCGCCAAGTCCAGGGTAGAAAACCAGCACGCACTAGTAAGCGCATCCAGGGATTCCTCAATACGTGGCAGAGGAAATGCATCCTTCCTGGTCTTGCCATTCAACTGGCGGTAGTCTACACACATGCGCAGACTACCGTCCTTCTTTTTAACAAGGACAATGGGGGAAGCGTAAGGACTGCAGCTCTCCCGGATCACCTGTGTCTCCAACAGTTGATTAATGTGTTCCTTGACCACCTCATACTCAGACGGGGATATACGCCTATAGCGTTGCCTAACAGGGACATCGTCCAAAAGGGGAATGTCATGGGCTAGCAAGTTGGTACAGCCCACCTCCCCATCCTGAGCTGAAAAAACAGAGATATACCGCCTAAGAAGGGACCTCACCTGAACCTGCTGTTCAGCAGACAGTGAAGAGAGGTCCAAATTATCCACCTGATCCAACATGGCGGGGGCAACTGATAGAGATGCTACATCCGCAGTAACAGAGGGCACTTCGACAACACCAGCAGGTAAGCTGACCACATGAACACTATTCAAAGTACCCATAATGGTACGGGGATACAACACCACGTCAGTAGAACCTACATTTAGTACCGGTACTTAAGCAGTGCCTCCTTTCACCTGGACTAATGCAGGAAAAGCCAGCAACCCACCTGGTAAGCCAGAGAAGGTAGGTTCAAATAACACTGTAGCACTCGCATACTGCTTTGAACAAGTAGCTGCTACCAACTTCATCGTACCACCTAGGACACGACATACCTTCCGGCCACGCACCCTGACTTTACCTGAAGTACCACTGGAGAACTGCACCTCCGAACAATGGCATTGTTGCAATGCCTGCATAACAGGTTCTGGGGCTGCAGATACTGCAGGTGACTCAAATAAACCCAGCCCATGCTGTCCAAAAAGCTCTTGATAGCACCGCCGGATCACATTCATCCCCAAAACACCAGGGACCTGTGGGGATGACTCGCCTGGGGGGTCCCTAACCACTAACACCCCACACTGTGGCATTAACTTACCACAAAGCTCAACCTCCAACTCTAGATAGCCAATATAAGGAATGGCTAATCCATTGGCCGCCCGAAGTTGTAGCCAGTGACAAGCCTGAAGGCGCTCTTGACCCCACTGTCCAAAGTGTTGAATGAAACAACTTTCAGTAATGGTAGACACCATAGACCCAGTGTCGATTAAACAAGGCACTATAACCCCACCCAACACCACATCTAGATGTGGACATAGGGACATCAGTTGAGAGGCAGTGCCTAAACTTGTAGGAACCAACCTGGAGCCAGTAGGAGCCCCATCCGAACCGTGGCTCTGCGATCCGGTGGGCACTAGTTTCCCGACGCTGGCTGTGGGTGAGGCTCTCCTCCAGAAAATGGGGGAGCAGCTGAAGACTGGAACCGAGAAGGAGCCTGAACCCCATCACACTCCCTAGCAATATGCCCAGGCCGCTGACAGCGTCTACAAATGATGGAACTGCTGCGAGGTAAACGACTACGCTGATGAGAGCTCTGCAAGAGCTCAACACTCCGGGTAAGTAGGCGCAATTGCTCTTGCTGGCCCTTTAGTAATTCCCTCAGCTCACGCATCTCAGAACCCCGGACGGAATCACCCCCACCCCGGGGATTACCCTGTACTCCATACTGGATACCACAAGCTGATGGAACAGACTGACTTCGGCCACGACTACTCGGTAAACCTTCTCGCTCCCACCTAATCGCCTCACCCCTTACATCAAGTAAGGTGGCCGTGGGTTGCCTACGCACCATCTGCTTTAACTCCCGACGGAGAGCACCATCCAAAACATGCTCAACAAACTGGTCCCTCAACAAAACGTCAGCATTCAACGTGCCACTGGGGGCCCGCTGCTTCACCTTCTCCATAAGGCCCATCAATGAAAGGGAAAACTCCTGCAGTGTCTCCCCTTCTTGTTGCCTCCGAGAAAAGAAAGCCTCCTGCAAAGCTACATATGGCTCCGAGCACCCATACAACTCCTGCAAAACATCAATTATGCAAGCCGGATCCCCTCGTTCTACACCAGAGCGGTACCTTATCTCCTCACGAGCTTCCCCTTCTAGATGGTCAAATAAAAAGAACGCCTGATCAGACACACCTAAATGCCGCGCCCGCATACATGCCTGTACCTCCTCAAGCCACTCATTCAACCCTATACCAGAACGTCCTCTGAACATGGGGCACTTGCGCTCCCGAGGTACAAACACCACTCGCTCTCCTGCAGGTACTATAGGGCTGGAGAGGGCTGCATGAGGTGCTGAGGTAGAAGGTGTAGCACCCGGTTCAAATATACAAGCAACCTGCTGCTGGCGAAGCTGTTCGTTATCAGTCCGCAACTGCAAAACTAGGTTCCTCAATTCTTGCAATTCTTCCTCCATAATAGCACCATAGAGACCAGGCTGCACAACTGAGTAGCTTGGAGTACCAAACAATGGGTCACTCAAATATCCAGATATTACTTAAAAATAGCCACAAAACCAACTGCTGCTGCCTTGCCTCTTCCAAATTTACAATTCCAAAAAAAAAACATAGAATGGAGCACACGTCTCTGCTGACCGAAGTAAATCCTGCCGACTACGCCAAGTTGTCGCAGCGCTGGGCTCAGAGTTCAGGGGAACCACCCCTTAAGACACCGACTACGCCACCCTGGGAATTGCACCCAGGGAAATAGTTCCTAAGCTAAATGAAACTCCAAGAGAAAGGTACTCAGGTCCGTTATACACGGCAGCAGGAGACGTGACTCCACTTACAATCTTTTATTACAAAGAAATTAATAAAACACCATCCACACGACGAGATAAAACCTCGGGGCTGGTCCACACAGGGTAGGAGGTTAAACAGTTAAACAGCAGATGGCATCCTGAAACAAAACACTACAACTCCCATGCATACACACAATACAACATGCCACCACAAAGTTCCCTTCCTCCCTAATGGCATCCCAATCCCAAAGAATCTTAAAAACACACAAAATAAAATCCCTCACTTTAAACAATTAATCCTCGCAATTAAGCAAGGAATAAAAGGCTACCAATCCCCACATTCAGAATACAAAAAGAGGAGAGAAGACAAAAGCAGAGGCAAAGAGGCAAAGCAGCAGCAACTGCAGGACAGGCAATCCAGACCGCAGCTGTAAAAGCAGGCAGAGCAGCAATGCTTAATGGCGTAGTGATCTCCAACCAGCCGGATAAACTCCCTCCACGTTGCCAAACAGCCGCCTCCAATAAATCCGTCGTATGCAGATCTTTACCACGAAGTCAGGTAACCGGAAGAACCTTGCCAGCGTTCGACCCCCAGCCAACCACTGCCATTTTTATAGGGCGCTACCATAAATTACAATACAAATCGGCCCGCACATTTAAAGGCACAGGTACTTAAAATAGTCATACTGCCACAGTCACAACAGACACACAACACAATACATGGTAAATAAGCAAAGCTATTTACACTATTTACACTGAGGGCACCAGCCCAACATGCGACCTTGCTGTCCGATGGGCCCCCAATGAAACAACTTGTTTTGATTAAATGTTGTACTTACTATCACTGATTATTTAGTATAGAATTAGCCTGCAATAACCTTTTGCTTGCTTACAGTTATTTAAATTTACATTTATATGCCAACAACAGTAACCGACAGCCCAATTGACACTCTTTTACAGTATGTTTATTCATATATTTATGCTTTTATGAATTTAACATTCACTTAAAACTAAACCAAAGATTATTGCTTCTCATATTAAACCCCATGAAGTAGCACATTCATTGTTATTTCTCCCAGGTGTCATTTATGGTGTTGATCAAAACAAAAATTTGGTTCCTCTTGTATATTAAAATATTTTCTCCTGTGTTAGTGTTAATGCCCTTCCTTTAAGTCTCAATGACATGTTACATACTGTGCATCTCATTGGCTACGGTCTGCAGTACAGACATCTTACCTTCAGTGACTGACAGCTGGATCCATGTTCCCACAGCTGCACCTCCGCTGATCTCCACACCACACCAGTAGTAACCAGAGTCCACAGCTGTCAGATTGTTCATAGTCACATTGAAGACTCGTCGATCAGGATCATCTCTGATTGACACTTCATTCCTCTTCTGTAGAGAGTCACCACGTATTATGGGAGTACATGAATCTGAAGAATAATAATCTCTGCACCAGTATTTCACATATGCTTTATAACGGTCTTCATAGGAACATGGGATGGTGACAGATCCTCCTCTCTGTACAGACACCCGTCCCACTGAGGACACACTGTCAGCACCTGTGGGGAAAACAACCAACTGAATTCACATTTTCAGCATCACAGTATCTCTGATTAATATTATATATTATCAGTTTGTGTAACACTTCTACCAGGAGTCATGGCACAGAGAGATTGGTTTAAGAGGACAGTGAGGAGGTGAAACAGCAAGACTGTCATTTTGCCAAAAGAACAAGGGAAAGACACAGGAAAACAAAGCAGATGTGTTCTAGGGGAGGGTCACTCAGCTGCCCATCAGGGGCACATAGCCAAGGTCCACATCATTTACTGACCAGGGCTGGGGGGGGGCAGGATTGAATGGTGTTTCTGTTTCTGAGTTCATCCAGTTTAGGGTCAGTACAGTACAGGGAGCATGGAGCTGATCTGAGGCAGCACAGGATCCTCAAACAACTTAAGCAAGTTCAGTGTAGTTAACATGGTTAACATCCATGTATGTGTTCTAATTGGCTCCCTGCTGAGATCATCTCCATGTATAAACTGGCATCTCCAGTGTCTAAATCCTTCTCCCCTCTTTACATTTGGTTTCACTTATTTCTCAGTTCATGGGAAAGTGTCTCTGTATAATGTACTTTTTCTGGTAAACTCCAACCTGGCTCTTCCCTGTTTCTCATTGATGAAAAGCCTCTTACTTGCTTTATTCCTTGCACTTCACACCATTTAATGTTCTTTAAGGTCACATGAGGTCATCCTCTGATTTATGAGTCACAGCCGTATAAGTTGACAGTCATCTCTGGCATTAAAAAGCTGCTTCTACCCTCTACATGGATACTGTAGTTTCTGGTCGTTCCCAGTGTCTCCTGCTTTATTTTGTTCTTGTTACTGCTGTCTTAGTAACTCTGAGCCTGGAAGCAGCCTGCTGCGCAGTGTAACCTTCTGCCAGCGGATCCAGGATTAAACCAGGATTTAAAAAAGCTGATTGGTTTAAAAGTATAAGAGTGATATCTTAATGTTTTCCAGAGCAGTATAATATAGACCCTTGTGCTGATTGGGAGCCATACAGTGGTTGCATCCGTCCTGGTAATGGCCTGTAAACCAACCCCCCCCCCCCCCCCCAAAATTATCCCACAAAACACACAGACTTCCTTCTTCCGTAAAACTGTTGGGCTCATTTAGTATTTATCTAAGCCGATTTAAGCATAAATGATTTATAGTCAGAATTTAGATAATTACTTACATTCATTGCTGGTTGTGGTTGCAGTTCTCAGACTGATAGTAATATGAACTGGGATCTGCCAGTATCCATCATCATCACACCAGTACCAGCCTGTGTCCTTCCTCTCCAGTCCCCTCATTGTCACACTGAAGACTTTCTTTACTTTGTCATCCCTGATCAGGACAGGCCTCCCATCCAAACCCGAAGAACTTGACACACAGGAGCCCCCCATCCTACACCATGACATTTGACTGTAATAGTATTCATAGTGACACTGAACAGTGACACTGTCTCCTTCCACACCCGTCACCTCCTGTTTGTCCACTGACAGCTCTGAGGAACCTGAACACAGATTAGGAAGGAACACTGTGATATTTACATAACAATAAAATAGTCATGAATATGAGCCAGATATGTTAATATTATACACATAAATTTCATACCCATATGAATCTAAAGCAAAGGACAAAAGGATAAAAAATAAAATTGCTGAACCTAACTGACCTAAAATAGATTTACTCTGATTAAATGTCCGTCAGTGAGAAAAAAAAGTTTTTGTGTCTTTTTCTGAAGTGTTTGTAAACTTCTGGTTTCAACTATTTATTAAAATATTTTCTCTTGTGTTTGTGTTAATGTCCTTCCCTTCTGCCTGAATGACATGTTATATACTGTGCATCTCATTGGCTACAGTCTGCAGTACAGACATCTTACCCTCAGTGACTGACAGGGAAACCCATGTTCCCACAGCTGAACCTCTGCTGATCTCCACACCACACCAGCTGATTAACTCTCACTCCCTCTTACACCATTTATACACATATTCATGAAGTCAGTACCAGTCTACTGTAAATTGCAATACTTTACTCTGCAGAATATTGAAATTTGTTTTTTTATAATTTTGTATTTACTTTTGTATTTAATAAAATAAAAGTGAAATAGATGATTAACTGATCATTTAAAATAAAATTAGCCTGCAGAAACCTCCACTGCTGGTTTACAGTTATTTGCACCTGCAGTATGAAAATTACCCAGCTGATCAACTCTCACTCCCTCTTCCAGCATTCATACACATTAATAAAAAGTCAGACCACTGTAGGTTACAGTACTTCATTTAGCAGAATATTATAATTTTGCGTCACAGATACCAGACATGGTGATCCCAGTGATAATAAAGAGTCACAGACAGGTACTAATTTATGCCATATATACTCACAACACACAGACACTGGCCACTGTGCTGAGGGTCCCAGCTACTCTCACTACACATGGTGGCCCAAACAACGATAATTACAACAATTAACATTAACACTATACCTGACATTAACATGCGGCAAAATAACAACACAATACATGGTAAATACACAGAGCTATTTACATCATTCACACTATTTACACTGCTGGCACCGGTCCAGCACGCCACTGCGCTGCCCGACAGGAATCCCCAGTGCTACACTGCCCCCCTTCTGGGAGGGACCCAACCTGGTACCCCCCCAAAGTCCTGGCAGTGCTCCAGACAGCACTGAGCCCTCTGTGGCCACTGGGCCCCAGGTTCCCCGCCGTCCTCCTCAGTTCCTGCTGCTGGGAAACTCATCCCAGGTCCTGCTGATGGTTTCTCCAAGTGGGCCAAGGGTTGGTATGGAGCCAGCTGGTCTCTATGCAACATGACAGTCCTGCTTCATAGATTCACTTCAGGACCTCCGGGGGTCCCTCCAGTGGCTGTCCAGCTTGGGCAACCACCCCTTTTTCCTGATGGGCCAGTACACCCAGAGTCCCCAGCCTGGGAGACCTGTCCCCAGCAGCGGATGTCATAGGCTCACCTCTGTATGACTCTGGCCATGTCCTGATGTTACCTGGCCAGCTCATGCACGGTCCGCACATGGTCCTGGAGCTGGAGCAGATAATCCAGTCCTGGTGTCTCCGGCAGCTCCAGGCCAGGGGGTGAGGCAAACACCAGCTCTACCTGGGTCCACAGCCTACAGCTATACAAAAGGGAAGCTGGGGCACAGCCAGTGCCAGTGAGTGTCCCAATCATGCTGGTGCTCACCAACGAGGATTGTCTGCTAGGGAGCTCAGATGCGATTCAGCCTCTTCACCAGCCTGTCACTCTGCTGATGGGGGTGTGTGTGTGGGGAGGGGGGGCAGGGGTCTTCACAATCCCTAGCAGCCAGCTGACCTCACAGAACACCAGCACCTTGAAGTTTCTCTCCTGGACACTGTACAGCTGCTCTGAAGCCCCAAAGCTCCTAGAGCTGTTTTCTGCCATGGTGGTCAGGTCACACTCTGCTCTGGAACCATGTAACCCTCAGCCCACTTTGTGAAGTAGTCCATGACCACAAGTATGTAATGATTCCTGGCCTCAGTGTGGGGAAAGGGGCCCAGGACATCGACCCCCACATGCTCCCCTAGGTACAGCTGGAGGGCAGACCGGCACTGCCAGCTAGGACCCCTCTGAGCCGCACATGCAGCACAGCAATGCAGGAACATCTGGGCGTCCTGCTGGCAGCCGGCCAGGTGAAGCGCTGCCACAGCTTCCTCAGCATCTTCTTTACGCCGTACTGCCCGGCCCCGACGGCTCCGTGCACTGAAATCAGCATGAGAGAGCACAGGTGTAGCGCCCCCTTCAGGCCTTTTGCTGGGCCCCAGTTAACAATCACTTGACGGGGGGGCTGAGTTCACTATGGTGTCTGTCTGTAGGCTATATTCTCCCTTCAAAATTAACGCAGGGCTAACATGCCCACCCTAAATACTTTCGTCACCTTATTTAACGACTACGCAATATAATACAATGAAGTTAAATTTAAGAACTTTACTATATAAATTCTAAAATTAAGACGACAAAATATATACAATGTAAACAGTAGCTACAATAGTTCACACTCCATTATTGCCCACTGAAAAACCTAAGCTGGCAAATAATTAAACTAAAGAAAAATTGTAGCAGGCCTGATCTGATTGCTCTCTCGATCGTCCTGGAGCCGGAGCAAGTGACTCGTCAGGCACTCGGTCCTTCACCGCCGTGAATCGAATAGCTCTCTCTCTACTCGCAGATGTCCTCTGGAATTTAGTAGCTTCAGCAGTAAGCTTGCTGCGAGTGTGGAAGGAAGACATGCAGTATTATCGCTTCTCCCTCATATCCCGTATCTCCTGGGTCAATCCCAGCCCTTTACGGGGATTCATGGGATTACTCCCATTGGCAGATATTAAATGAATAACTTATTAAATTATATTTAACAAGCAATAAAAAGAATATAAAACCCAAATGATATAGAGCGTGTGTCAGCTCAGTACATAAGAAATTTACAAATGAGAGGAGGCCATTCGGCCCATCAAGCTCGTTTGGGGAGAACTTAACTAATACATCAGAGATGATAAAATTTTATCCAGCTCTAATTAAAAGGAACCAAAGGTAATGCTTGCACTACACTAAGAGGGAGAATATTCCATACTCTAACTACATGATGTGTAAAGAAGTGCTTTCTCAAATCCATTTTAAAATTATTCTAATTTCCACCTATGGCTAATACTGAAGTAGCTATTTGGCTGAACAGCATCCAGACCTGTTAGAATCTTATATACCTGGATCATGTCCCCCTTAGTCTCCTTTGCTCGAGCATGAAAAGATTCAGCTCAGCTAACCTCTCATTATAAAGCATTCCTCTAAGTCCAGGAATAATTCTTCTAGCCCTACGCTGCACCCTTTTGAAGGCAGCAATGTCCTTTTTAAGGTATGGTGACCAAACCTGCACACAATAATCTGGGTGGGGTCTTACAGTACCAAGGAATTATATAATTGTAGCATCACCTCCCTTGACTTAAACTCCACACACCTAGAGATGTAACCTAACATGCTATTGGCCTTTTTAATTGTTTCCCCACACTGGTGAGAGTGGGACATGGAGGCATCAACATACACACTGAGGTTTTTCTCATAATCAGTGGAACCCATAAATTGTCTGTACTTTATATTTCTACTCCCTGCATGGATTACCTTACATTTATCTACGTTAAATTTCAGCTACTAGCTATCTGTCCAGCCACTAATTCAAAATCATGTTGTAGCCTCTGTGCTGCTAGTTTAGCATCTGCTGCATCCTCCCCAAAATTATACAAATCAGATTAAATATATACACTTTACCTAAACAAAAGAACCAGACACTGGGTTACACAGGCTCTGGGGCACCAGCAGCTGCTCCCCTGCACCATCCAGCGATCAGCTGAGGCTTAACAGCAGGCCCTCGTGTTCCTCAGGGTGCCCCACTGGGTGTGATAGACCTTGTTCTCTGGACCAGAGGCTGATATCACCTCCCGACCCAGTCACCCTCCTTCATCCAGCTGCTCCCTCACCCTGGCCAGCATGGGGCTGCTGTGCTGCTCTGTGATGATCTGCTGGCAAATGAAGTCTTGGTGGTGGCCTGGTTCTCTTGCACTGTGAGCTGCTTCAGGGTCAGTGAGACAGAGTGTCCACGTTTCCATGCAGCTTCCCAGGGTGATGTTGGACCTCAAAGTCAAACTCTGCCATTACCTCCAACCAACAGACCAGCTGTCCCTCTGAGTACCAGAAACTCAGGACCCCCAAGTGATTTGTGGTCCTTCCACAACCAGAACCACTGGCCACTGAGGTACAGATGGAAGTTCTTGCCGGCCTAGATAGAAGCTCCCTTCACGGTCCTGCCTGTGATTGCACAGCACCCAGCCCCTCGTTGCTAGTGTCCGTGTCCAGAATGACAAGGAGATGAGGGTCCAGGTACTCTAGCATGGGAACATCGGTGAGTGTCACACAGAGCTGGTTAAAAGCCGCGGCTCAGGCATCTGTCCACGCAAAGCCACTTCCCTTTTCTGTAGACGGTGCATTGTGTTTGCCATGCTGGCGAAGTCCTTAACAAAGTGTTGGTAATATGACACTAACCCCAGGAAGCTGTGCAGCTCTGCTACAGTCTGTGCAGGGGGCCAGTCTGACACAGCGGCCGTCTTTTGTGGGTCGGTGGCCACGCCCTCCCTCTAATGATTTGGCCCTGGAAGAGCATCATGCACTGGAGGAGGGAGCACTTCCGGGGGTTCAGCCACAACCCTGCGCAGAGGGTCCCTGCAAACACTGTCTTTAAGTTCCACAATGTCTGGGCAAAATCAGCGGCATTGAGCAGCAGATCATCAATGTTGATGACACACTAGGTGCAGGTCAGCTGGGACATTAGCCTCCATTAGCCTCTCGAAGGTGACCAGGCTGTTACACAGGCTGAATGAAACTGAGCAGAAGTGTCATAGCCTGTGACCGATGGTGAACACGGTCTTAGGGTGGTTTACTGGGGACAGTTCGACCTGCCAGTAGCCACTCCAGAGGTCTAAGGAGCTGAACCATGTTGACCCAGTGATGCATGGAAGCACATAGGAGTCCTTCCTTGTCACCACATTCAATGCTTGATAGTTGAAGTGAAAGCAACATGATCCGTCCTTGTTGGTGACAAGGTCTGGCTGTGCCGCTTACGGACTGTGGGAAGGCTTGATGACTCCTATCTGCCAGTTATTGGATCTGCTGCTCAGACACTTGCAGTTTCACCAGAAGCAGTCGATGTGGATGCAGATAGATGAACAGGGCTGATTGCTGTACTGCCACAGTTGCTGCACAGCCTGCACTGTCTATGGAGACGGTCCTGCTGTGGTTCTGCCGTTCAGCACAGTCTGGACTGGAGTTGCAGTCGTGTGGCTGGTGGAGACTTTCCCTCAGGAGCTGTGGGCAGATCTTTTCCCCCCACCGGGTGGACGGCTCTCCTCCTCTCTTCCCCCATCGCTATCCCTGGCCGCTGCTGGCCACTGCTCTCATACTGGAGGACCCCCACATCTGTACCCAAAGCAGAGGGCTGCCCCCAGCAGATCGATGGCGGCCCCTAGCTATACTAGTAGATCCAGTCTGATGACACAGGGGTCAGCAGTGCTGACTAGTCAGACCTCTTGTACCACCGATTGTCCTGTCAGCGTGACTTTCAGCTGCCCCTCCCCCATGGCCATGCGCACGATGGGTGCAGCTCAGCTGTAGGGGTGGGGCTCTGCTAAATAGAGCTTGCAGTACCTCCTCTTCCAGTGGCATCGCCAGGTGCCCCCCATCTTGAGGGACCAGTGATTGGGCTGTGCCACCAGGCGGACCTGTACGAGGGAGGGTTCCAGGGGCCATTACCCACTGTACCGGGGCAGCTTTAGGGGGGTCTTCACTGCGATCGGCCGTGTCCCACGTCATGCTGCTCCCTGCTGAGTTCTGTCACCTTTATCCTCAGGTCTGACACCAGTGTGGTTCAGGTACCAGAGTCACAGATAAGCACAGGAAGGCTACAAAGATGGGGTTTCCTGATGTCTGCCAGTCATACTCACAACAGACACACAACACAATACATGATAAATAAGCAGAGCTATTTACACTATTTACACTGATGGCACCAGCCCAACATGCGACCTTGCTGTCCGATGGGCCCCCAATGAAACAACTTGTTTTGATTAAATGTTGTACTTACTATCACTGAATTTGCAAAAATAAAAGTTTAATGAATGATTAACTGATTATAGTATAGAATTAGCCTGCAATATCCCGTTTTGCTTTCCTGTTTATTTCGATTTCCATGTATATGCCAACAACAGTAACCGACAGCCCAACTGAGCCTCTTTTACTGTATGTTTATTTATATATTCATGCTTTTATGAATTTAACATTCACTTAAAACTAAACCAAAGAATATTGCTTCTCCTATTAAACCCTCTGAAGTAGCACATTCATTGTTATTTCTCCCAGGTGTCATTTATGGTGTTGATCAAAACTAAAATTTGGTTCCTCTTGTATATTAAAATATTTTCTCCTGTGTTAGTGTTAATGCCCTTCCTTTAAGTCTCAATGACATGTTACATACTGTGCATCTCATTGGCTACGGTCTGCAGTACAGACATCTTACCTTCAGTGACTGACAGCTGGATCCATGTTCCCACAGCTGCACCTCCGCTGATCTCCACACCACACCAGTAGTAATCAGAATCCCCAGGTTTCAGATTGTTCATGCTCACAGTGAAGACTTGCTGGTTAGGATCATCTCTGATTGACACATCATCCTTCATCTGTGGAGAGTCACTGCGTACGATGGGAGTACATGAATCTGAAGAATAATAATCTCTGCACCAGTATTTCACATGTTGCTGATATATCTTCTCATAGAAACATGGGATGGTGACAGATCCTCCTCTCTGTACAGTCACTCGTCCCACTGAGGAAACACTGTCAGCACCTGTGGGGAAAACAACCAACTGAATTCACATTTTCAGCATCACAGTATCTCTGGTTAATATTATATATTATCAGTTTGTGTAACACTTGTACCAGGAGTCATGGCACAGAGAGATTGGTTTAAGAGGACAGTGAGGAGGTGAAACAGCAAGACTGTCATTTTGCCATAAGAACAAGGGAAAGACACAGAAAAACAAAGCAGGTGTGTTCTAGGGGAGGGTCACTCAGCTATCATCCCCATCAGGGGCACATAGCCAAGGTCCACATCATTAACTCGTTAACTGACCTGGGGTGGGGGGGGACTGGATTGAATTGTTTCAGTGCAGCATTTGCCATTTGGGCAGCCCTGTTTTAGGGTCTGAGTGGAAAATCAGTAGCTTAAGTCACTGGTAATAAAGGCACAGTGAGGAGAATGAATGGGATCATCACTTTGTGGTGACCAGACCCCTTTAACACTAAGGCTGTAATTGTAAATACACTGAACAAAAATATAAACGCAACACTTTTGTTTTTGCTCCCATTTTTCATGAGATGGACTTAAAGATCTAAAATGCATTCCAGATACACAATATTACCATTCCTCTCAAACATTTCTCACAAATCAGTCTAAATGTGTGATAGTGAGCACTTCTGCTTTGCTGAGATAATCCATCCCACCTCACAGGTGTGCCACATCAAGATGCTGATCTGACATCATGGGTAGTGCACAGGTGTACCTTATACTGCCCACAATAAAAGGCCACCCTGGAATGTGCAGTTTTGTCTCACAGCAAAATGCCACAGATGCCACAAGCATTGAGGGAGCGTGCAATTGGCATGCGGACAGCAGGAATGTCAACCAGATCTGTTGCTCGTGCATTGAATGTTCATTTCTCAACCATAAGCCGTCTCCAAAGGCGTTTCAGAGAATATGGCAGTACATCCAACCGGCCTCACAACCGCAGACCACGTGTAACCACACCAGCCCAGGACCTCCACATCCAGCAGGTTCACCTCCAAGATCGTCTGAGACCAGCCACTCAGACAGCTGCTGAAACAATTGGTTTGCATAACCAAACACTTTCTGCACAAACTGTCAGAAACCGTCTCAGGGAAGCTCAACTGCATGCTCGTCGTCCTCATCGGGGTCTTGACCTGACTCCAGCTCGTCGCCGTAACAGACTTGAGTGGGCAAATGCGCACATTCGATGGCGTCTGGCACGTTGGAGAGGTGTTCTCTTCACGGATGGATCTCGGTTTGCATTGTTCAGGGCAGATGGCAGACAGCATGTGTGGCGTCGTGTGGGTGAGCGCTTTGCTGATGTCAATGTTGTGGATCGAGTGGCCCATGGTGGTGGTGGGGTTATGGTATGGGCAGGCATCTGTTATGGACGAAGAACACGGGTGTATTTTATTGATGGCATTTTGAATGCACAGAGATACCGTGATGAGATCCTGAGGCCCATTGTTGTGCCATACATCCATGAACATCACCTCAGGTTTCAGCAAGATAATGCACGGCCCCATGTTGCAAGGATCTGTACACAGTTCTTGGAAGCTGAAAATGTCCCAGTTCTTGCATGGCCAGCATACTCACCGGACATGTCACCCGTTGAGCATGTTTGGGATGTGCTTGACCGGCGTATACGACAGCGTGTACCAGTTCCCACTAATATCCAACAACTTCGCACAGCCATTGAAGAGGAGTGGACCAACATTCCACAGGCCACAATTGACAATCTGATAAACTCTATGCGAAGAAGATGTGTTGCATTGCATGAGGCAAATGGTGGTCACACCAGATACTGACCGGTTCTGAGTCCCCAGACCCCCAATAAAGCAAAAAACTGCACATTCCAGGGTGGCCTTTTATTGTGGGCAGTATAAGGTACACCTGTGCACTATCCATGATGTCAGATCAGCATCTTGATGTGGCACACCTGTGAGGTGGGATGGATTATCTCAGCAAAGCAGAAGTGCTCACTATCACACATTTAGACTGATTTGTGAGAAATGTTTGAGAGAAATGGTAATATTTTGCATCTGGAATGAATTGTAGATATTTAAGTCCATCTCATGAAAAATGGGAGCAGAAACAAGAGTGTTGCGTTTATATTTTTGTTCAGTGTACATCAAATTCAGTCATTTTTTGACTTTTGAATGGCATACGGTAAGTACTGAACTGCATTTTAGCTTAGTGATCCATCTTCCACATGCGTATCCAGTACAGAGTCAGTGGAGCTGATCTGAGGCAGTACAGGGCACAAGGCAGGGAAACACCCAGGACAGGATGCCAGTCTGTCACAAAGGCAGGGGAACACCCAGGACTGGATGCCAGTCTGTCACAAAGGCAGGGGAACACCCAGGACAGGATGCCAGTCTGTCATAAAGGCAGGGGAACACCCAGCACAGGATGGCAGTCTGTCACAAAGGCAGGGGAACACCGAGGACAGGATGCCAGTCTGTCACAAAGACAGGGGAACACCCAGGACAGGATGCCAGTCAGTCACAAAGGCAGGGGAACACCCAGGACAGGATGCCAGTCTGTCACAAAGGCAGGAGAACACCCAGGACAGGATGCCAGTCTGTCACAAAGGCAGGGGAACACCCAGGACTGGATGCCAGTCTGTCACAAAGGCAGGGGAACACCCAGGACAGGATGCCAGTCTGTCACAAAGGCAGGGGAACACCCAGGACAGGATGCCAGTCTGTCACAAAGGCAGAGGAACACCCAGGACGGGATGCCAGTCTGTCACAAAGGCAGGGGAACACCCAGGACAGGATGCCAGTCTGTCACAAAGGCAGGGGAACACCCAGGACTGGATGCCAGTCTGTCACAAAGGCAGGGGAACACCCAGGACAGGATGCCAGTCTGTCACAAAGGCAGGGGAACACCCAGGATAGGATGCCAGTCTGTCACAAAGGCAGGGGAACACCCAGGACAGGATGCCAGTCTGTCACAAAGGCAGGGGAACACCCAGGACAGGATGCCAGTCTGTCACAAAGTTCTCTTAGGAATCCATTCCTGTCAGATTTCCTGTTCCTTTAACTACGCATGGCTATATCTGCAAATCTGAATATTTTTCTGATTAGCATTCTGGTCAAAATATCGCGTGACGTGCCGTAAGGTTTGGGGAGGGATTGTCCTGATCATTGTGCGGCTGCCTTCGACTCCGCCTCCCGGACCTGGCCAGGCCCTGAGCCTCGACGCTACTTCCGCCTTTATGATTGAAAAAGCCGTGGTGGGAGAGTAGCAGCAGCTCTGCGCTTGGTTGGTTTTTGTTGTTGGTTTGATTGCATTCTTTTGGATTACTGGTTTTCGTCTCTTGCCTTATCCCTCTGTACCTTTGCCTTCGGTTTTGACTGCTTTCTGGTTTGTGATCTCTTGCCTTCCTCCTGACTACTCTCTTTGCCTCGCCCCTTTGGTTACTGTGTTTCGGCTTTGGTGTGTTCTGTATGTTCATTTCTGTTAAGTGCGTAGGGAGTGACTGCTATTTTGTTTTGTGTATGTGTGGCTTATTCTGTGTTTTGGTTAGGGAATTAGGATTAGTCTGTGTCATTTCTTTTCTCATCTTTTTCGTTTTGTTTAGAATTAGTTTAGTCGTGGACGGGTTCGGTAGTGCTGTTTTGTTTATTGTTTTGGCGGTGTCACTCCTGAAGTTTGTTGCCCTATTGTTTGTGAAGGTCTTTGTGAATAAATATAAAAAAATACAAAAAAATATCCCTTTGTGTCCCGTGTTCCCTTTTCCCATACCCTGGTTGTCTCGTTTTCCCCTCTCCTTTCCCTTTACCTTTCTGACGGTCCTCAATCCTAGACTGAGGATCGTAACAATCGTGTATAATATAATTCTGACATACTGTTGTTAATATATAATTCACTCCAACCTAAATCCATAAGACAAAGTTGGGTGCAGAATTCCATGCTATCTAGGTATATGAATTTATACACACATCAGCCACAAGACAGAATAAGACCATTCCTGTATACTGCTGCCACATAGTGGACAAAAAGAAGACTGCAGTCAGTTCTGAAATCATCCGGTCAGTCTACATTTAACCTCTGCACTCAAACAGGAAGTGACAAAAACCATAATAGGTGATCCCTTGTTCTGCATTTAATGAAAAAGAGAGAGTGGTAAGGAGCTTATGCTGATACTGTAGATTACCTCAGCACCACACTGGTTTGGATGGAGTGGAACAGTATTACGTATTTTTTTTCCAGTGACTGAAGGTCATTACCAATCCTTCACTGCCCCAGTGAAACCCGTTGCTCAGCAGTCTGACAGGGCAGCCACCAGAGGCTGCAGCCCCATGGCTGATGATTTTAGAGCAGCTGAACTGAAACTCCTCTGACGTGTGGAGATTGAGTCTCCCTGAAGAGTACGCTTGTCTTGAAGCTCTACCTATCAACAGTAGGTTGGTGTAGCTCACACCTTAGTTTGACACAAGCCTAATTAGGATAGGAAGCCGCCTACACACATGCCATGGCAGAGCCCAGGATGCAGTGTTAGTGAAGACTGGTAAGAGACAGGAGAATCACTGGGGAATCATTTATAAGTGTCTCACTACAAGAGTGTTGTACCTAGATGTCATGCTTAGCCTTGACACAGACTCATTCCTCGTCATTCTGTAACTGTACTGCATGGAGAGGGAAGCCAGGGCACCAATTTTAAGGGAGCCACTGTAGTACTGAGCTGAGAGGCTCTTAATGCTTTAGGATCCTCTATAAAGGAGCAACTGGCAGCCCAGAAAATCACTTCCCGCATTAATCCACCTAGTGCTCCACCTGCTCAGTGAAGGCAGCCTTGTATAGCACCTTAATCCCACATGCTGCGGACTGTACTAGCTAAGGAAGAAGGGATTAAGTGTCCTTGGATGTAGCTGATCCTGATCCCATCTCACCCAATACTCCCCTGATGGGGCGGCCAAATTCAGCCCTTCCTCAGGTGATCTACCCCACATCAGAGCGACTCAGCCGAAGGAGATGGAGCCAGGTACTTGCTGACCAGCTCTGGAGGAGCTTCATCAGGGACGACCTGCTAACCCTCCAGACCAGGTATGACCTACTAACCCTCCAGAACAGGCAGAAATGGCAGATGGATGCAGCCAAACTGGCGAATGGGACTAAGGTTATGATTGTGGATCCTCAAAAACCTCAAGCACGGTCAGTGTGGTTAACATGGTTAACATCCACATATGTGTTCTAATCGGCTCCCTGCTGAGATCATCTCCATGTATAAACTGGCATCTCCAGTATCTAAATTCTCCTCCCCTCTTTACATTTGGTTTCACTTATTTCTCAGTTTTTGGGAAAGTGTCTCTGTATAATGTACTTTTTCTGGTAAACTCCAACCTGGCTCTTCCCTGTTTCTCATTGATGAAAAGCCTCTTACTTTCTTTATTCCTTGCACTTCACACCATTTAATGTTCTTTAAGGTCACATGAGGTCATCCTCTGATTTCTGAGTCACAGCCGTATAAGCTGACAGTCGTCTCTGGCATTAAAAAGCTGCTTCTACGCTCTACATGGATACTGTAGTTTCTGGTCGTTCCCAGTGTCTCCTGCTTTGTTTTGTTCTTGTTACTGCTGTCTTAGTAACTTTGAGCCTGGAAGCAGCCTGCTGCACAGTGTAACCTTCTGCCAGCAGATCCAGGATTAAACCAGGATTTTAAGAAGCTGATCGGTTTAAAAATATAGGAGTCATATCTTAATTTTTTCCAGAGCTGTATGATATAGAGCCTTGTGCTGATTGGGTGTCAGACAGCGGTTGGATCTTCCCTGGTAATACCCTGGAAAACACCCCCCCCCCCCCCCGCAATTTATCCAGCAAAACACACAGACCCCCTTCATGAGTAAAACGGTCAGGTTCGTTTAGTATTTATCTAAGCAAACATAAGCATAAATGATTCACAATCAGATTTTAGGTCAATACTTACTTTCAGTGCTGGTTGTGGTTGCAGTTCTCGGACTGACAGTAATATGAACTGGGATCTGCAGGGTTCCATTATCACACCAATACCAGCCTGTGTCCTTCCTCTCCAGTCCCCTCATTGTCACACTAAAGATGTTATTATCTCTGTCATCCGTGATCAAAACAGGCCTCCCATCCAAACCCATAGAACTTGATACACAGGAGCGCCTGACCTTACACCACCGCTTCTGACTGTAACTGTCTGTATAGCGACACTGAACAGTGACACTGTCTCCTTCCACACCCGTCACCTCCTGTTTGTCCACTGACAGCCCTGGGAAACCTGAACACACAGATTAGGAAGAAACACTGTGACATTTACATAACAATAAAATAGTAATGAATATGAGCCAGTTATGTTAATTTTATACACATATATTTCATACGCATATGAAGCTAAAGCAAAGGACAAAAGGATAAAAAAATAAAATTCTCTTTATTCTGACATTTAACAAATACAAAAAACATTTGCTTATCCTAACTGACCTAAAACAGATTTACTCTGATTAAATGTCCGGCAGTGAGAAATAAAGTTTTTGTGTCTTTTTCTGAAGTGTATCTAAACTTCTGGTTTCAACTATTTATTAAAATATTATTTTCTGTATTTGTGTTAATGTCCTTCCCTTCTGACTGAATGACATGTTACATACTATGCATCTGATTGACTACAGTCTGCAGTACAGACATCTTACCCGCAGTGACTGACAGCTGCATCCATGTTCCCACAGCTGAACCTCTGCTGATCTCCACACCACACCAGTAGTAACCAGAGTCCCGAGTTTGCAGATTGTTCATGCTCACAGTGAAGACTCGCTGGCCAGGATCATCTCTGATTGACACATGATCCTTCATCTGTGGAGAGTCACTGCGTACGATGGGAGTACATGAATCTGAAGAATAATAATCTCTGCACCAGTATTTCACATGTTGCTGATATCTGTTGTTATAGAAACATGGGATGGTGACAGATCCTCCTCTCTGTACAGACACCCATCCCACTGAGGACACACTGTCAGCACCTGTGGGGAAAACAACCAACTGAATTCACATTTTCAGCATCACAGTCTCTCTGGTTAATATTATATATTATCAGTTTGTGTAACACTTGTACCAGGAGTCATGGCACAGAGAGATGGGTTTAAGAGGACAGTGAGGAGGTGAAACAGCAAGACTGTCATTTTGCCATAAGAACAAGGGAAAGACACAGGAAAACAAAGCAGGTGTGTTCTAGGGGAGGTTCACTCAGCTATCATCCCCATCAGGGGAACATAGCAAGGTCCACATCATTTATTGAGCAGGGACGGGGGGGGGACTGGATTGAATTGTTTCAGTGCAGCATTTGCCATTTGGGCAGCCCTGTTTTAGGGCCAGAGAGGAAAACCAGTAGCTTAAGTCGCTGGTAATAAAGGCACAGTGAGGAGAATGAATCATCACTTTGTGGTGACCACACCCCTTTAACACTAAGGCTGTATTTGTAAATACATCAAATTCAGTCATTTTTGGCTTTTGAATGGCATACGGTAAGTACTGAACTGCATTTTAGCTTAGTGATCCATCTTCCATATGCGTATCCAGTACAGAATCAGTGGAGCTGATCTGAGGCAGTACAGGGCACAAGGCAGGGGAACACCCAGGATAGGATGCAAGTCTGTCACAAAGGCAGGGGAACACCCAGGACAGGATGCCAGTCTGTCACAAAGGCAGGGGAACACCCAGGATAGGATGCCAGTCTGTCACAAAGGCAGGGGAACACCCAGGACAGGATGCCAGTCTGTCACAAAGGCAGGGGAACACCCAGTACAGGATGCCAGTCTGTCACAAAGGCAGGGGAACACCCAGGACAGGATGCCAGTCTGTCAGAAAGGCAGGGGAACACCCAGGACAGGATTTCTGTCTGTCACAAAGGCAGAGGAACACCCAGGACAGGATGGCAGTCTGTCACAAAGGCAGGGGAACACCCAGGACAGGATGCCAGTCTGTCACAAAGTTCTCTTAGGAATCCATTCCTGTCAGATTTCCTGTTCCTTTAACTACGCATGGCTATATTTGCAAATCTGAATATTTTTCTGATTAGCATTCTGGTCAAAATATCGCGTGACGTGCCGTAAGGTTTGGGGAGGGATTGTCCTGATCGTTGTCCGGCTGCCTTCGACTCCGCCTCCCGGACCTGGCCAGGCCCTGAGCCTCGACGCTACTTCCACCTTTATGATTGAAAAAGCCGTGGTGGGAGAGTAGCAGCAGCTCTGCGCTTGGTTGGTTTTTGTTGTTGGTTTGATTGCATTCTTTTGGATTACTCGTGTATGACAGTTTTTGGTTTCCTGGTTTTTGTTTCTTGCCTTATCCCTCTGTACCTTTGCCTTCGGTTTTGACTGCTTTCTGGTTTGTGATCTCTTGCCTTCCTCCTGACTACTCTCTTTGCCTCGCCCCTTTGGTTACTGTGTTTCGGCTTTGGTGTGTTCTGTATGTTCATTTCTGTTAAGTGCGTAGGGAGTGACTGCTATTTTGTTTTGTGTATGTGTGGCTTATTCTGTGTTTTGGTTAGGGAATTAGGATTAGTCTGTGTCATTTCTTTTCTCATCTTTTTCGTTTTGTTTAGAATTAGTTTAGTCGTGGACGGGTTCGGTAGTGCTGTTTTGTTTATTGTTTTGGCGGTGTCACTCCTGAAGTTTGTTGCCCTATTGTTTGTGAAGGTCTTTGTGAATAAATATAAAAAAATACAAAAAAATATCCCTTTGTGTCCCGTGTTCCCTTTTCCCATACCCTGGTTGTCTCGTTTTCCCCTCTCCTTTCCCTTTACCTTTCTGACGGTCCTCAATCCTAGACTGAGGATCGTGACAATCGTGTATAATATAATTCTGACATACTGTTGTTAATATATAATTCACTCCAACCTAAATCCATAAGACAAAGTTGGGTGCAGAATTCCATGCTATCTAGGTATATGAATTTATACACACATCAGCCACAAGACAGAATAAGACCATTCCTGTATAGTGCTGCCACATAGTGGACAAAAAGAAGACTGCAGTCAGTTCTGAAATCATCCGGTCAGTCTACATTTAACCTCTACACTCAAACAGGAAGTGACAAAAACCATAATAGGTGATCCCTTGTTCTGCATTTGATGAAAAAGAGAGAGTGGTAAGGAGCTTATGCTGATACTGTAGATTACCTCAGCACCACACTGGTTTGGATGGAGTGGAACAGTATTACGTATTTTTTTTCCAGTGACTGAAGGTCATTACCAATCCTTCACTGCCCCAGTGAAACCCGTTGCTCAGCAGTCTGACAGGGCAGCCACCAGAGGCTGCAGCCCCATGGCTGATGATTTTAGAGCAGCTGAACTGAAACTCCTCTGACGTGTGGAGATTGAGTCTCCCTGAAGAGTACGCTTGTCTTGAAGCTCTACCTATCAACAGTAGGTTGGTGTAGCTCACACCTTAGTTTGACACAAGCCTAATTAGGATAGGAAGCCGCCTACACACATGCCATGGCAGAGCCCAGGATGCAGTGTTAGTGAAGACTGGTAAGAGACAGGAGAATCACTGGGGAATCATTTATAAGTGTCTCACTACAAGAGTGTTGTACCTAGATGTCATGCTTAGCCTTGACACAGACTCATTCCTCGTCATTCTGTAACTGTACTGCATGGAGAGGGAAGCCAGGGCACCAATTTTAAGGGAGCCACTGTAGTACTGAGCTGAGAGGCTCTTAATGCTTTAGGATCCTCTATAAAGGAGCAACTGGCAGCCCAGAAAATCACTTCCCGCATTAATCCACCTAGTGCTCCACCTGCTCAGTGAAGGCAGCCTTGTACAGCACCATAGGCCCACATACTGCGGACTGTACTAGCTAAGTAAGAAGGGATTAAGTGTCCTAGGATGTAACTGATCCTGATCCCATCTCACCCAATACTCCCCTGATGGGGCGGCCAAATTCAGCCCTTCCTCAGGTGATCTACCCCACATCAGAGCGACTCAGCCGAAGGAGATGGAGCCAGGTACTTGCTGACCAGCTCTGGAGGAGCTTCATCAGGGACGACCTGCTAACCCTCCAGACCAGGTATGACCTACTAACCCTCCAGAACAGGCAGAAATGGCAGATGGATGCAGCCAAACTGGCGAATGGGACTAAGGTTATGATTGTGGATCCTCAAAAACCTCAAGCACGGTCAGTGTGGTTAACATGGTTAACATCCACATATGTGTTCTAATCGGCTCCCTGCTGAGATCATCTCCATGTATAAACTGGCATCTCCAGTATCTAAATTCTCCTCCCCTCTTTACATTTGGTTTCACTTATTTCTCAGTTTTTGGGAAAGTGTCTCTGTATAATGTACTTTTTCTGGTAAACTCCAACCTGGCTCTTCCCTGTTTCTCATTGATGAAAAGCCTCTTACTTGCTTTATTCCTTGCACTTCACACCATTTAATGTTCTTTAAGGTCACATGAGGTCATCCTCTGATTTCTGAGTCACAGCCGTATAAGCTGACAGTCGTCTCTGGCATTAAAAAGCTGCTTCTACTCTCTACATGGATACTGTAGTTTCTGGTCGTTCCCAGTGTCTCCTGCTTTGTTTTGTTCTTGTTACTGCTGTCTTAGTAACTTTGAGCCTGGAAGCAGCCTGCTGCGCAGTGTAACCTTCTGCCAGCAGATCCAGGATTAAACCAGGATTTTAAGAAGCTGATCGGTTTAAAAATATAGGAGTGATATCTTAATTTTTTCCAGAGCTGTATGATATAGAGCCTTGTGCTGATTGGGTGTCAGACAGCGGTTGGATCTTCCCTGGTAATACCCTGGAAAACACCCCCCCCCCCCCCCCCGCAATTTATCCAGCAAAACACACAGACCCCCTTCATGAGTAAAACGGTCAGGTTCGTTTAGTATTTATCTAAGCAAACATAAGCATAAATGATTCACAATCAGATTTTAGGTCAATACTTACTTTCAGTGCTGGTTGTGGTTGCAGTTCTCGGACTGACAATAATATGAACTGGGATCTGCAGGGTTCCATTATCACACCAATACCAGCCTGTGTCCTTCCTCTCCAGTCCCCTCATTGTCACACTAAAGATGTTATTATCTCTGTCATCCGTGATCAAAACAGGCCTCCCATCCAAACCCATAGAACTTGATACACAGGAGCGCCTGACCTTACACCACCGCTTCTGACTGTAACTGTCTGTATAGCGACACTGAACAGTGACACTGTCTCCTTCCACACCCGTCACCTCCTGTTTGTCCACTGACAGCCCTGGGAAACCTGAACACACAGATTAGGAAGAAACACTGTGACATTTACATAACAATAAAATAGTAATGAATATGAGCCAGTTATGTTAATTTTATACACATATATTTCATACGCATATGAAGCTAAAGCAAAGGACAAAAGGATAAAAAAATAAAATTCTCTTTATTCTGACATTTAACAAATACAAAAAACATTTGCTTATCCTAACTGACCTAAAACAGATTTACTCTGATTAAATGTCCGGCAGTGAGAAATAAAGTTTTTGTGTCTTTTTCTGAAGTGTATCTAAACTTCTGGTTTCAACTATTTATTAAAATATTATTTTCTGTATTTGTGTTAATGTCCTTCCCTTCTGACTGAATGACATGTTACATACTATGCATCTGATTGACTACAGTCTGCAGTACAGACATCTTACCCGCAGTGACTGACAGCTGCATCCATGTTCCCACAGCTGAACCTCTGCTGATCTCCACACCACACCAGTAGTAACCAGAGTCCCGAGTTTGCAGATTGTTCATGCTCACAGTGAAGACTCGCTGGCCAGGATCATCTCTGATTGACACATGATCCTTCATCTGTGGAGAGTCACTGCGTACGATGGGAGTACATGAATCTGAAGAATAATAATCTCTGCACCAGTATTTCACATGTTGCTGATATCTGTTGTTATAGAAACATGGGATGGTGACAGATCCTCCTCTCTGTACAGACACCCATCCCACTGAGGACACACTGTCAGCACCTGTGGGGAAAACAACCAACTGAATTCACATTTTCAGCATCACAGTCTCTCTGGTTAATATTATATATTATCAGTTTGTGTAACACTTGTACCAGGAGTCATGGCACAGAGAGATGGGTTTAAGAGGACAGTGAGGAGGTGAAACAGCAAGACTGTCATTTTGCCATAAGAACAAGGGAAAGACACAGGAAAACAAAGCAGGTGTGTTCTAGGGGAGGGTCACTCAGCTATCATCCCCATCAGGGGCACATAGCCAAGGTCCACATCATTTATTGAGCAGGGATGGGGGGGGACTGGATTGAATTGTTTCAGTGCAGCATTTGCCATTTGGGCAGCCCTGTTTTAGGGCCAGAGAGGAAAACCAGTAGCTTAAGTCGCTGGTAATAAAGGCACAGTGAGGAGAATGAATCATCACTTTGTGGTGACCACACCCCTTTAACACTAAGGCTGTATTTGTAAATACATCAAATTCAGTCATTTTTGGCTTTTGAATGGCATACGGTAAGTACTGAACTGCATTTTAGCTTAGTGATCCATCTTCCATATGCGTATCCAGTACAGAATCAGTGGAGCTGATCTGAGGCAGTACAGGGCACAAGGCAGGGGAACACCCAGGATAGGATGCCAGTCTGTCACAAAGGCAGGGGAACACCCAGGACAGGATGCCAGTCTGTCACAAAGGCAGGGGAACACCCAGGATAGGATGCCAGTCTGTCACAAAGGCAGGGGAACACCCAGGACAGGATGCCAGTCTGTCACAAAGGCAGGGGAACACCCAGGACAGGATGCCAGTCTGTCAGAAAGGCAGGGGAACACCCAGGACAGGATGCCTGTCTGTCACAAAGGCAGAGGAACACCCAGGACAGGATGCCAGTCTGTCACAAAGGCAGGGGAACACCCAGGACAGGATGGCAGTCTGTCACAAAGGCAGGGGAACACCCAGGACAGGATGCCAGTCTGTCACAAAGTTCTCTTAGGAATCCATTCCTGTCAGATTTCCTGTTCCTTTAACTACGCATGGCTATATTTGCAAATCTGAATATTTTTCTGATTAGCATTCTGGTCAAAATATCGCGTGACGTGCCGTAAGGTTTGGGGAGGGATTGTCCTGATCGTTGTCCGGCTGCCTTCGACTCCGCCTCCCGGACCTGGCCAGGCCCTGAGCCTCGACGCTACTTCCACCTTTATGATTGAAAAAGCCGTGGTGGGAGAGTAGCAGCAGCTCTGCGCTTGGTTGGTTTTTGTTGTTGGTTTGATTGCATTCTTTTGGATTACTCGTGTATGACAGTTTTTGGTTTCCTGGTTTTTGTTTCTTGCCTTATCCCTCTGTACCTTTGCCTTCGGTTTTGACTGCTTTCTGGTTTGTGATCTCTTGCCTTCCTCCTGACTACTCTCTTTGCCTCGCCCCTTTGGTTACTGTGTTTCGGCTTTGGTGTGTTCTGTATGTTCATTTCTGTTAAGTGCGTAGGGAGTGACTGCTATTTTGTTTTGTGTATGTGTGGCTTATTCTGTGTTTTGGTTAGGGAATTAGGATTAGTCTGTGTCATTTCTTTTCTCATCTTTTTCGTTTTGTTTAGAATTAGTTTAGTCGTGGACGGGTTCGGTAGTGCTGTTTTGTTTATTGTTTTGGCGGGTGTCACTCCTGAAGTTTGTTGCCCTATTGTTTGTGAAGGTCTTTGTGAATAAATATAAAAAAATACAAAAAAATATCCCTTTGTGTCCCGTGTTCCCTTTTCCCATACCCTGGTTGTCTCGTTTTCCCCTCTCCTTTCCCTTTACCTTTCTGACGGTCCTCAATCCTAGACTGAGGATCGTGACAATCGTGTATAATATAATTCTGACATACTGTTGTTAATATATAATTCACTCCAACCTAAATCCATAAGACAAAGTTGGGTGCAGAATTCCATGCTATCTAGGTATATGAATTTATACACACATCAGCCACAAGACAGAATAAGACCATTCCTGTATACTGCTGCCACATAGTGGACAAAAAGAAGACTGCAGTCAGTTCTGAAATCATCCGGTCAGTCTACATTTAACCTCTGCACTCAAACAGGAAGTGACAAAAACCATAATAGGTGATCCCTTGTTCTGCATTTAATGAAAAAGAGAGAGTGGTAAGGAGCTTATGCTGATACTGTAGATTACCTCAGCACCACACTGGTTTGGATGGAGTGGAACAGTATTATGTTTTTTTTTTCCAGTGACTGAAGGTCATTACCAATCCTTCACTGCCCCAGTGAAACCCGTTGCTCAGCAGTCTGACAGGGCAGCCACCAGAGGCTGCAGCCCCATGGCTGATGATTTTAGAGCAGCTGAACTGAAACTCCTCTGACGTGTGGAGATTGAGTCTCCCTGAAGAGTACGCTTGTCTTGAAGCTCTACCTATCAACAGTAGGTTGGTGTAGCTCACACCTTAGTTTGACACAAGCCTAATTAGGATAGGAAGCCGCCTACACACATGCCATGGCAGAGCCCAGGATGCAGTGTTAGTGAAGACTGGTAAGAGACAGGAGAATTACTGGGGAATCATTTATAAGTGTCTCACTACAAGAGTGCTGTACCTAGATGTCATGCTTAGCCTTGACACAGACTCATTCCTCGTCATTATGTAACTGTACTGCATGGAGAGGGAAGCCAGGGCACAAATTTTAAGGGAGCCACTGTAGTACTGAGCTGAGAGGCTCTTAATGCTTTAGGATCCTCTATAAAGGAGCAACTGGCAGCCCAGAAAATCATTTCCCGCATTAATCCACCTAGTGCTCCACCTGCTCAGTGAAGGCAGCCTTGTACAGCACCTTAATCCCACATGCTGCGGACTGTACTAGCTAAGGAAGAAGGGATTAAGTATCCTAGGATGTAGCTGATCCTGATCCCATCTCACCCAATACTCCCCTGATGGGGCGGCCAAATTCAGCCCTTCCTCAGGTGATCTACCCCACATCAGAGTGACTCAGCCGAAGGAGATGGAGCCAGGTACTTGCTGACCAGCTCTGGAGGAGCTTCATCAGGGACGACCTGCTAACCCTCCAGACCAGGGATGACCTGCTAACCCTCCAGAACAGGCAGAAATGGCAGATGGACGCAGCCAACCTGGCGAATGGGACTAAGGTTATGATTGTGGATCCTCAAACAAGGTCAGTGTGGTTAACATGGTTAACATCCACATATGTGTTCTAATCGGCTCCCTGCTGAGATCATCTCCATGTATAAACTTGCATCTCCAGTATCTAAATTCTCCTCCCCTCTTTACATTTGGTTTCACTTATTTCTCAGTTTTTGGGAAAGTGTCTCTGTATAATGTACTTTTTCTGGTAAACTCCAACCTGGCTCTTCCCTGTTTCTCATTGATGAAAAGCCTCTTACTTGCTTTATTCCTTGCACTTCACACCATTTAATGTTCTTTAAGGTCACATGAGGTCATCCTCTGATTTCTGAGTCACAGCCGTATAAGCTGACAGTCGTCTCTGGCATTAAAAAGCTACTTCTACGCTCTACATGGATACTGTAGTTTCTGGTCGTTCCCAGTGTCTCCTGCTTTGTTTTGTTCTTGTTACTGCTGTCTTAGTAACTTTGAGCCTGGAAGCAGCCTGCTGCGCAGTGTAACCTTCTGCCAGCAGATCCAGGATTAAACCAGGATTTTAAGAAGCTGATCGGTTTAAAAATATAGGAGTGATATCTTAATTTTTTCCAGAGCTGTATGATATAGAGCCTTGTGCTGATTGGGTGTCAGACAGCGGTTGGATCTTCCCTGGTAATACCCTGGAAAACACCCCCCCCCCCCCCCCCCGCAATTTATCCAGCAAAACACACAGACCCCCTTCATGAGTAAAACGGTCAGGTTCGTTTAGTATTTATCTAAGCAAACATAAGCATAAATGATTCACAATCAGATTTTAGGTCAATACTTACTTTCAGTGCTGGTTGTGGTTGCAGTTCTCGGACTGACAGTAATATGAACTGGGATCTGCAGGGTTCCATTATCACACCAATACCAGCCTGTGTCCTTCCTCTCCAGTCCCCTCATTGTCACACTAAAGATGTTATTATCTCTGTCATCCGTGATCAAAACAGGCCTCCCATCCAAACCCATAGAACTTGATACACAGGAGCGCCTGACCTTACACCACCGCTTCTGACTGTAACTGTCTGTATAGCGACACTGAACAGTGACACTGTCTCCTTCCACACCCGTCACCTCCTGTTTGTCCACTGACAGCCCTGGGAAACCTGAACACACAGATTAGGAAGAAACACTGTGACATTTACATAACAATAAAATAGTAATGAATATGAGCCAGTTATGTTAATTTTATACACATATATTTCATACGCATATGAAGCTAAAGCAAAGGACAAAAGGATAAAAAAATAAAATTCTCTTTATTCTGACATTTAACAAATACAAAAAACATTTGCTTATCCTAACTGACCTAAAACAGATTTACTCTGATTAAATGTCCGGCAGTGAGAAATAAAGTTTTTGTGTCTTTTTCTGAAGTGTATCTAAACTTCTGGTTTCAACTATTTATTAAAATATTATTTTCTGTATTTGTGTTAATGTCCTTCCCTTCTGACTGAATGACATGTTACATACTATGCATCTGATTGACTACAGTCTGCAGTACAGACATCTTACCCGCAGTGACTGACAGCTGCATCCATGTTCCCACAGCTGAACCTCTGCTGATCTCCACACCACACCAGTAGTAACCAGAGTCCCGAGTTTGCAGATTGTTCATGCTCACAGTGAAGACTCGCTGGCCAGGATCATCTCTGATTGACACATGATCCTTCATCTGTGGAGAGTCACTGCGTACGATGGGAGTACATGAATCTGAAGAATAATAATCTCTGCACCAGTATTTCACATGTTGCTGATATCTGTTGTTATAGAAACATGGGATGGTGACAGATCCTCCTCTCTGTACAGACACCCATCTCACTGAGGACACACTGTCAGCACCTGTGGGGAAAACAACCAACTGAATTCACATTTTCAGCATCACAGTCTCTCTGGTTAATATTATATATTATCAGTTTGTGTAACACTTGTACCAGGAGTCATGGCACAGAGAGATGGGTTTAAGAGGACAGTGAGGAGGTGAAACAGCAAGACTGTCATTTTGCCATAAGAACAAGGGAAAGACACAGGAAAACAAAGCAGGTGTGTCCTAGGGGAGGGTCACTCAGCTATCATCCCCATCAGGGGCACATAGCCAAGGTCCACATCATTTATTGAGCAGGGACGGGGGGGACTGGATTGAATTGTTTCAGTGCAGCATTTGCCATTTGGGCAGCCCTGTTTTAGGGCCAGAGAGGAAAACCAGTAGCTTAAGTCACTGGTAATAAAGGCACAGTGAGGAGAATGAATCATCACTTTGTGGTGACCACACCCCTTTAACACTAAGGCTGTATTTGTAAATACATCAAATTCAGTCATTTTTGGCTTTTGAATGGCATACGGTAAGTACTGAACTGCATTTTAGCTTAGTGATCCATCTTCCATATGCGTATCCAGTACAGAATCAGTGGAGCTGATCTGAGGCAGTACAGGGCACAAGGCAGGGGAACACCCAGGATAGGATGCCAGTCTGTCACAAAGGCAGGGGAACACCCAGGACAGGATGCCAGTCTGTCACAAAGGCAGGGGAACACCCAGGACAAGATGCCAGTCTGTCACAAAGGCAGGGGAACACCCAGGACAGGATAGCAGTCTGTCATAAAGGCAGGGGAACACCCAGGACAGGATGCCAGTCTGTCACAAAGGCAGGGGAACACCCAGGACAGGATGCCAGTCTGTCACAAAGGCAGGGGAACACCCAGGACAGGATGCAAGTCTGTCACAAAGGCAGGGGAACACCCAGGACAGGATGCCAGTCTGTCACAAAGGCAGGGGAACACCCAGGACAGGATGCCAGTCTGTCACAAAGGCAGGGGAACACCCAGAACAGGATGCCAGTCTGTCACAAAGGCAGGGGAACAGCCAGGACAGGATGCCAGTCTGTCACAAAGGCAGGGGAACACCCAGGACAGGATGCCAGTCTCTCACAAAGGCAGGGGAACACCCAGGACAGGATGCCAGTCTGTCACAAAGTTCTCTTAGGAATCCATTCCTGTCAGATTTCCTGTTCCTTTAACTACGCATGGCTATATCTGCAAATCTGAATATTTTTCTGATTAACATTCTGGTCAAAATATCGTGTATAATATAATTCTGACATACTGTTGTTAATATATAATTCACTCCAACCTAAGTCCGTAAGACAAAGTTGGATGCAGAATTCCATGCTATCTAGGTATATGAATTTATACACAGAATAGCCACAAGACAGAATAAGACCATTCCTGTATACTGCTGCCACATATTGGACAAAAAGAAGACTGCAGTCAGTTCTGAAATCATCCGGTCAGTCTACATTTAACCTCTGCACTCAAACAGGAAGTGACAAAAACCATAATAGGTGATCCCTTGTTCTGCATTTAATTAAAAAGAGAGAGTGGTAAGGAGCGTATGCTGATACAGCACATTACCTCAGCACCACACTGGTTGGGATGGAGTGGAACAGTATTAAGTTTTTTTTTCCAGTGGCTGAAGGTCATTACCAATCCTTCACTGCCCCAGTTAAACCAGTTGCTCAGCAGTCTGACAGGGCAGCCAGCAGGGGCTGCAGCCCCATGGCTGATGATTTTAGAGCAGCTGAACAGAAACTCCTCTAACGTGTGGAGATTGAGTCTCCCTGAAGAGTACGCTTGTCTTGAAGCTGTACCTATCAGCAGTAGGTTGGTGTAGCTCACACCTTAGTTTGACACAAGCCTAATCAAGGTAGGAAGCCGCCTACACACATGCCATGGCAGAGCCCAGGATGCAGCGTAACCCAATGCTAGATCCAATCCATAGGGTCACCTCACTGCGGATTAAGGGTTATGATGAGCAGCTGCATCTTTTAGGACCAGAACATGTTTTTGCGGAACAGAGGAGGTGCTGTTGGGTTCTCAGGGGTAAGACAACAGTCCAGAGAAACAGTTTGGATGTATGTCGTGTCACAGACACCGTGGTAAATCCCTGAGATGGCTGATTTGCCCCCCTCTAGTTTGAGACTGCATTGTTCAACATTTTACTCTACAGGTATGGACTGATTTGGTCCTTTCTTAGTGAAGATCGGTAGGAGACAGGAGAATCACTGGGGTATCATTTATAAGTGTCTCACTACAAGAGTGTTGTACCTAGATCTCATGCTTAGCCTTGACACAGACTCATTCCTCGTCATTCTGTAACTGTACTGCATGGAGAGGGAAGCCAGGGCACCAATTTTAAGGGAGCCACTGTAGTACTGAGCTGAGAGGCTCTTAATGCTTTAGGATCCTCTATAAAGGAGCAACTGGCAGCCCAGAAAATCACTTCCCGCATTAATCCACCTAGTGCTCCACCTGCTCAGTGAAGGTAGCCTTGTACAGCACCTTAGGCCCACATACTACGGACTGTACTAGCTAAGGAAGAAGGGATTAAGTGTCCTTGGATGTAGCTGATCCTGATCCCATCTCACCAAATACTCCCCTGATGGGGCGGCCAAATTCAGCCCTTCCTCAGGTGATCTACCCCACATCAGAGCGACTCAGCCGAAGGAAATGGAGCCAGATACTTGCTGACCAGCTCCGGAGGAGCTTCATCAGGGACGACCTGCTAACCCTCCAGACCAGGGATGACCTGCTAACCCTCCAGACCAGGGATGACCTGCTAACCCTCCAGAACAGGCAGAAATGGCAGATGGACGCAGCCAACCTGGCGAATGGGACTAAGGTTATGATTGTGGATCCTCAAACACGGTCAGTGTGGTTAACATCCACATATGTGTTCTAATCGGCTCCCTGCTGAGATCATCTCCATGTATAAACTGGCATCTCCAGTACCTAAATTCTCCTCCCCTCTTTACATTTGGTTTCACTTATTTCTCAGTTTATGGGAAAGTGTCCCTGTATAATGTACTTTTTCTGGTAAACTCCAACCTGGCTCTTCCCTGTTTCTCATTGATGAAAAGCCTCTTACTTGCTTTATTCCTTGCACTTCACACCATTTAATGTTCTTTAAGGTCACATGAGGTCATCCTCTGATTTATGAGTCATAGCCGTACAAGTTGACAGTCGTCTCTGGCATTAAAAAGCTGCTTCTACCCTCTACATGGATACGGTAGTTTCTGGTCGTTCCCAGTGTCTCCTGCTTTGTTTTGTTCTTGTTACTGCTGTCTTAGTAACTTTGAGCCTGGAAGCAGCCTGCTGCGCAGTGTAACCTTCTGCCAGGATTAAACCAGGATTTTAAGAAGCTGATCGGTTTAAAAATATAGGAGTGATATCTTAATTTTTTCCAGAGCTGTATAATATAGAGCCTTGTGCTGATTGGGTGTCAGACAGCGGTTGGATCTGCCCTGGTTATTCCCTGGAAAACAACCCCCCCACCACCAATTTATCCAGCAAAACACACAGACCCCCTTCATGAGTAAAACGGTCAGGTTCGTTTAGTATTTATCTAAGCAAACATAAGCATAAATGATTCACAATCAGATTTTAGGTCAATACTTACTTTCAGTGCTGGTTGTGGTTGCAGTTCTCGGACTGACAGTAATATGAACTGGGATCTGCAGGGTTCCATTATCACACCAATACCAGCCTGTGTCCTTCCTCTCCAGTCCCCTCATTGTCACACTGAAGACTTTCTTTACTTTGTCATCCTTGATCAGAACAGGCCTCCCATCCAAACCCCAAGACCTTGATACACAGGAGCGCCTGACCTTACACCACCGCTTTTGACTGTAACTGTCTGTATAGCGACACTGAACAGTGACACTGTCTCCTTCCACACCCGTCACCTCCTGTTTGTCCACTGACAGCTCTGGGAAACCTGAACACACAGATTAGGTGACAAACACTGTGACATTTACATAACAATAAAATAGTCATGAATATGAGCCAGTTATGTTAATTTTATACACATGTATTTCATACGCATATGAAGCTAAAGCAAACGACAAAATGATAAAAAATAAAATTCTCTCTTTATTCTGACATTTAACAAATACAAAAAAAATTGCTGATCCTAACTGACCTAAAACAGATTTACTCTGATTAAATGTCCGGCAGTGAGAAAAAACGTTTTTGTGTCTTTTTCTGAAGGTTATGTAAATTTTTGGTTTCAACTTTTTATTAAAATATTTTCTCCTGTATTTGTGTTAATGTCCTTCCTTTCTGTCTGAATGACATGTTACATACTGTGCATCTCATTGACTACAGTCTGCAGTACAGACATCTTACCCTCAGTGACTGACAGGGAAACCCGTGTTCCCACAGCTGGACCTCCGCTGATCTCCACAGCACACCAGTAGTAACCAGAGTCCCCAGGTTTCAGATTGTTCATGGTCACAGTGAAGACTCGCTGGTCAGGATCATCTCTGATTGACACTTCATTGCTCTTCTGTAGATCGTCACTGCGTACTATGGAAGTACATGGATCTGAAGAATAATAATCTCTGCACCAGTATTTCACATGTTGCTGATATATGATGTCATAGAAACATGGGATGGTGACAGATCCTCCACTCTGTACAGACACTGATCCCACTGAGGACACACTGTCAGCACCTGTGGGGAAAACAACCAACTGAATTCACATTTTCAGCATCACAGTATCTCTGGTTAATATTATATATTATCGGTGTGTGTAACACTTGTACCAGGAGTCATGGCACAGAGACATGGGTTTAAGAGGACAGTGAGGAAACAGCAAGACTGTCATTTTGCATAAGAACAAGGGAAAGACACAGGAAAACAAAGCAGGTGTGTTCTAGGGGAGGGTCACTCAGCTATCATCCCCATCAGGGGCACATAGCCAAGGTCCACATCATTTACTGACCAGGGATGGGGGGGCGACTGGACTGAATTTTGTTTTAGTCCAGAATTTGCAATTTGGGCAGCCCTGTTTTAGGGCCAGAGAGCAAACCAGGTCCTTTCTTCCACATCTTCCACAGGGTCAGTACAGTACCGGGAGCATGGAGCTGATCTGAGGCAGCACAGGGCACAAGGCAGGGGAACACCCAGGACAGGATGCCAGTCTGTCACAAAGACAGGGGAACACCCAGGACAGGATGCCAGTCTGTCACAAAGGAAGGGGAACACCCAGGACAGGATGGCAGTCTGTCACAAAGGCAGGGGAACACCCAGGACAGGATGCCAGTCTATCACAGGGCAAACACTCACACACAGGCATCAATTCACCTGGACTATGTATTCTTGAATATAAAACCGGAGAGCTCATAGGAAACCAGTGCAGATATAGGGAGACCATGCAAACTCCCCACAGAGAGCTGGGCCAGATACTGGAACCACAAGCCTGGAGGTGTGAAACCCCCATGCTGCCCCCAGTCTCTACCAGCTAGAGCTTAATTACTTCTCCAAACCTGCTGCAGAATAAGATACAACCAGGTCTAATCTGAAGGCCAATTCATACTTTCCTTTTCTGCAGGTGACGTAAGATCTGGTGAGGTGACGTAAATTTCATCATCAGGTGCGTGTAGCCCAGATTTATTTTTTTTATCTGCCGGAGATTGACTAGATGTTTCCAGTACGTGGCAGCCCTGACTTTTACAGAGCAGAGGTCAACCAGGAAATAGCAGAAGAAGAAGAATTGTTGCAGGAGATGTGCAGGTATCCGCTTATCTATTTTTTACATTTTTACTGTCCAGATCATTTTTACTGTCCAGACATTATACCACGGTATACGGTATTTTCAAAAACAATACTACTCTGCCCAAGCCCCTACTAACAACTTTAAAACTGTTTGTAAAATTCAATTCAAAAGCAGCCTCACTAAAATAAAAATACATGCATACATAGTTATGTAGACAAGCATGTGATATTAAGTTTAGTTAAAGTGCAACTTTACAAGCTACACTGACCATCACCTGCACTGTTACTGTTCACCAGTCTGATGGCTTCTGGAACAAACCCAAACTTCCTCCTATTTGTTTTGCATACATGGGGTCTGAATCACATTCCTGATGGCAACGTATGAAAGTCACCATATAGGACATGGGTGGGGTCATTGATAACCTTACATGCCTTTTAAGGACTTGTTCAGAATTAAACTGCTCTAGAGATCTTTGTGATAATCCAATAAAGGTTAACAACGCCATGTAGTTGATTGTTATCTATTTGACAGATTTAAACCAGCAAATAAATAAAAACATTAAAATACTTTCAATAAAAGAAGAATAAAACATTGTCTGTAGTCTTTGATCTACTCCAAAGGGATTTAATTTATGTAGGAAATAGAGTCACTGCTGGACTTTTCCACAGTGATCTCTGTATTGTCACTAAATCTCAGTCTGTTATCAAACACAGTACCAAAGTATTTGTAGGTCTGGGCAACTCTAACATTAGTGCCCTGAATTGCTGTTGCGGGATGTGAATGTGGTTTAGTGAGAGGATCATATCTTTTGATTTGAACACATTTCAATCCAGAAAGGATTTATCACACCAGTCTACAGATTCTTGTATTATGGGTTCATGCGAATGATCTGACCAACTGTGAAGAGGCATGATGACACTGTTATCAGCAGTATGCAGAGTAAAAAGTAAAGGAGAAAGTACACAACTCTGCAGTGAGCCAGTGGAGGCAGAGATGGATTCAGATGTTCAGCCATATATAACTACTGTCTGAGTTCTGTTACAGAGGAAACTGATAATCCATCTCATGAGCTGACGATCCAAATGAAAACAAGATATAAGCTGTCTGACAAGTATGTGAGGTTGTACTGTTGTGCTGCCCTCATTACACGTCCTGTACATGACTAGACAGCCAGCTAACTCTTTCCCACATCAAGACTCTGAAGACAGCGTGTTCCTTTGTACACATGTTTACTGATCAGGGAAAGTGTAAAACGCTACCATTTACTTTCAGGCGAGTTTGCGTTTCATGTACATACCTAAACAGTGCAATATACAAATATAAGTTTATCGCTCTGTTCTTTACTGCAAATATATGTTTAACCAAAAATATAGTGCTACAGTATCAAACATCAAAACAAGGATCGGTGCTCGCAGATAAAATAACACTACATACCCACGATGCTACTGAAGGCGCAAGAAGTTTGCAGACTCTGTAGTAAGAGCAGATTTAACAGTGTTTGTGTGCAGCTCATTCCACTACTAGCTCTAATGCGCAAGTGTGGTTACGTGGTGAATACGCAAGCAAGTAGTAGTGATGGGAATTCCGGCTCTTTTAAAAGAGACGGCTCTTTCGGCTCCCAAGTGGCTCTTCAGAATTTTTTTGGTGCTTAAATGAATTTATTACCAGAAATAATGTAAAATTATTAGTAAAATGAATTACTATGGTTGGAAATCACGTGCAATCATTTTAGTCAATTCCTCATCAATTGTTTTCTGTTTTACTGGAGTCGTAGCTTTTTGCACAAACTGTCTCATAGAGCTCTAGGTTCTTAACTCCCTCACTTTTCTCTTGTGCATGAGCATAAAGCACCTAAATCATTAGCATGATATAGAAAATATTCTCAGACACACTTATTCTGAACAGCAGAAATGTCGTCATACAGCATGTGAGGGTGAGACTCTGTATAAACACTGTGTGCTGTATACAGAGGGTCTGTCCTCAGGCCTTTGGTTCAGTCTTTACTATATTTTATACAGTTTAAGTACCACTTCAGTAGGTCCTTTTAATATCTGTGGATCAGTGGGAAACAAGAGGCCTAATAGGAAGGTGTCTCTGTAAGACATGGGTGGGGGGTGTCCTGGGGGGGGGGCAAAGTCAGGTGATGAGCACATTGATTCACTTCACCTGGGTCTTATCAGCAGTCCTATCAGACTGAGAGCTGTTTGTGTTTCTCTCAGCTTCCAACAGACACACACAGACCCCAAGTTCACAGCCTGTTGTTTCATTACAGAGATTCTTACAGATAAAACACAGATAAAATACACTTATTTGGGTCTTACTGACCTCAGGTCTGTGGAGACTGACACTCCCTCCTGGATTCTCCATATTTTCACTGTTTCTCTGTCTCTGTCTGTGACCAGGTCTCCTGCAGTCCAATAAAAACCCACTTTCTCCCCTCCGCTTGGTTTATACAGGTTCTGCACTCTTCTGTTCCGTTTACATGGGGTGTCGCTCCTTCTCACTAACTGACCACAAACTTTATGGTCATGCTGCCTTTGCACAGCCCACCTGACCAACATCATCACTTACAGTAATGGCTGGCTGTGGCATGTGTGGCTGGGGCTCTACATCAGCAGGAAACTGTCGGCAAGACAATAAACTTCCCTTGCAAGAGAGACAAAGTATAGCAGCACTGAGATACAGTGACTGATAATTAAGTGAGCTGTCCTCACCTTCTGCTTCTATACTCAGCAAAAAAAGAAATGTCCCTTTTTCAGGACTGTGTATTTCAACAATAATGTTGTAAAAATCCAAATAACTTTACAGATCGTCATTGTAAAGGGTTTAAACAATGTTTTCCATGCACATTTAATTAACCATAATCAATTAATTAACATGCACCTGTGGAATGGTCGTTAAGACCTTAACAGCTTACAGAAAGTAGGCATTTAAGGTCACAGGTCTAAAAACGCAGGACACTAAAGAGACTTGTCTACCGACTGTGAAAAACACCCAAAGAAAGATGCCCAGGGTCCCTGCTCATCTGCGTGAACGTGCATTGGGCATGCTGCAGGGAGGCATGAGGACTGCTGATGTGGCTAGGGCAATAAGGGCCATGTCCGCACTGTGAGACGCCTAAGACAGCGCTACAGGGAGACAGGAAGGACAGCTGCTCATCCTCGCAGTGGAAGACCACGTGTAACAACACCTGCACAGGATCGGTACATCCGAATATCACACCTGCGTGACAGGTACAGGATGGCCACAACAACTGCTCGAGTCACACCAGGAACACACAATCCCTCCATCAGTGCTCACATCACCATCGGACTGAGCTTGTTGTCATTACAGGCAATCTCAATGCCTTGCGGTACAGGGAAGACATCCTCCTCCCTCATGTGGTACCCTTTATGCATGCTCATCCGGACATGATCCTCCAGCAGGACAATGCCACCAGCCATACTGCTCGTTCTGTGCGTGAGTTTCTGCATGACAGCAATGTCAATGTTCTGCCATGGCCAGCGAAGAGCCCGGATCTCAATCCGATTGAGCACGTCTGGGACCTGTTGGATCGCAGGGTGAGGGCTAGGGCCGTTCCCCCCAGAAATGTCCAGGAACTTGCAGGTGCCTTGGTGGAAGAGTGGGGTAACATCTCACGGCAAGAACTGACAAATCTGGTCCAGTCCATGAGGAGGAGATGCACTGCAGTACTTCAAGCAGCTGGTGGCCACACCAGATACTGACTGGTACCTTTGATTTTGAGCCTCCCTTCATTCAGGGACACATTGTGAAACATTTTTAGTTTATGTCTTATGGTGTTGACTCTTTTAGTGTTCATACAAATAAATTTATTTACACATTAAGTTTACTGAAAGTAAAAACAGTTGAAAGTCAGAGGACGTTTCTTTTCTTGCTGAGTATACTTCCTGGGGGGAACTTCTCCCTCTGTTGTGACCATACCCCTCTCCCCCCGCGCCCCCAACACCCAGATCACCTAGTGCTGTCTAACTGGACCAGCCGTAAGCTTCTAGGCGGCCTGTTGGCTGGGGGGCAGGGCCTGGTCTGGACTGACTTCCTGATGAACAGCTCATTCAATAAACAACTATCTGTTCAGCTTATTCATGATTACGGAATATAAAGAAGCTTTGATTTTACAGTCTGGGTCGGTCATTCATTCATTCATTCATTCATCCATCCTTTGGAGAAAAATATCTGCAGGGGAACAAGGACACGTATTTCACTATTATACATTGTTTCACCACAAGCGGGCAGACATTTTCATTTTCTACATTTACATAGAGTGTCATATACTCTGCCTTTCTCCTCCTTGTCAAAGTCCTTTCTAAAACTGAAATAAAAATTCTGAAAATATTTAATAGGCTGATTGGATACAGAATAATAAATTACGGTTATGACAAAAGTGTTCATATGCCATGTCACCCACAGTCAAACTGAGATTAATTATTTCATTAATATATCATAATAAATTTATGATGGACCTGGATTAACTAATACAGAGTACAACTGTAACACTGGCCTTTGCTGTAATTATTAACCATCTATAATCACCCATTGTGCAAAGCTTTAGTAACAATCCCTACATGGCAGAAAAATGTCTGAAATAGTCTTTAATGTCTGACAATAAAACCTACATTTTTACTAAATTAACAAGTTTTAAAATATGGATTTAAATGAATATACACAAAACGCATGGCTGTATCACTGGTGTCTGTCTGTGGGAAAAGTCTGTGTATTTGTCATTTTACAAAGATGCATCATAAATTATCCATCCATCCATTTTCCAAACCGCTTATCCTACTGGGTCACGGGGGGTCCGGAGCCTATCCCAGAAGCAAGGGGCACGAGGCAGGGAACAACCCAGGACAGGGGGCCAGCCCATCGCAGGGCACACTCACACACCATTCACTCACACACGCACACCTATGGGCAATTTAGCAACTCCAATTAGCCTCAGCATGTCTTTGGACTGTGGGGGGAAACCGGAGTACCCGGAGGAAACCCCACGACGACATGGGGAGAACATGCAAACTCCACACACATGTGACCCAGTCGGAGACTCGAACCCGGGTCCCAGAGGTGTGAGGCAACAGTGCTAACCACTGCACCACCATGCCGCCCCTCATCATAAACTAGAATTAGCCAAATCCAGAGGCTTTAGTTCAGCTCCCAGGTGTAACATGTAGATCAGACACTCATGTATTTGATAAAGAGCAGGACCTGTATTATGGGATGTCTCCCTTAGGGGTAATGCTGATATGAAAGTAAACCTTTTATTCCAGTCATACAGACACATAAAACAATCAGGGCACAGGGATGGAGTACATCCTGGATGGGACACCAGTCAGTCACAGGGCACACAGACTCACATTCCTATTTAGAGACACCAATTAGCCTGACTGCATGTCTTTGAACAACACAAGGAAACACACACAACTTACAGAGAACATGCAAACTCCATAAATACAGCATTAGTGAGATTCAAACATGGAGGTGTGAAGCAACAGCACCATCTACTGGGCCACTGGGCCACCCGCATAGACACTATTGTCTCAGCAAATTGAACAGTTGAAAAATGTTAACAATTCCCATCCCTACATATCCCTGTATCCTTACCTCATATTCAAGCCACTCGGACAGGTGACAGAGGGCCGGTATGGGAGTGACAATAGGGTTAACCCACAGGCATGTTTTCGGAAACAAACGAATTATGTACACATTTGTTTCGTCCATTTTGGAAGATGAGATGCAGGGTGGCAGTGATAACTCCTCTGAGGCAGCAATCGCGTTACGCCCGGAAAAACGAAACCCGTTCATGGTAGCTTTCCAGGCAGCGAAATGTGATGAGCAGAGGGTGAAGCTGCCACCGGGCTGTGACAACGTTCGTGGTGCAAGGTTTGCATCCTTTCACCACAGTAGAGCAAAAAGCTTTTTGGTTGGTACTAGTAATGAAATGCTTTCATTAGTAAGTTTAAGTAAGTTTAACATGTTCGAGTGCTAAGAAGATGGCCTGGTTTTGTGGTAATGTGCCCGTGTGCTTGTTACTACAGTGTAATACGAAATATTGGTACCACTTTACAATAAGGGTCCCCTTTGCCACTTAGAAATGGTACTGACTCATTAATAAATAGAAAACTGTAGTATAACTTGTTTATAATTGTCTATTAATGTTACAACTTAATTTATAACCCGCTTATAAACCATTCATAACCCCTTTATAAGGGTAGCCTTATTGTAAAGTGGTACTGAAATATTTTTATTTTAACTTACTCATAGCTGACTCTTAGAGTAACAGCCAGTACCCATACAGTGACACAATGAGAGCCCTCATCGAACTGTATGGACAACCACAGCCTTACAGCATATTGTTATGCTGGTAAATGGGCCTAACATTAGATCCAGAGATCTTAGAGGGTTCAGCAAGTTGTCATTGACTTTACGGACACTCATAGGAATGTCACATCAGCTTGGTCAAGAGGGTCTGACAGAGTTGAGTTGTGGGTCTCATGTCTCCACATTACTGGTTAAGCTGCCATATGATCTGAGAGCTAACTTTAGGAGATACATTAAGGCACCATAGGTAAAGTTACCCGTGACTATGGAGACACAGAATACCCTAGACATGCCAGATCTCCTGGATGACAGCTGGTGTTAAGGAAGCGAGGCATAGTGCAGGCAGAAAAAGAAGGTGACAATACACTGGCAGCTCTGAGACATGGGGGGGGTTATTACAGAAACTAAAGCACTGGTAAAACTACAAAGGAAAGGACCACAAGGGGTCAAAAAGCAAAACAGGGAAAACAATGACTAAGTACAAGGAATGACAAGGAAATAAGATCTAGGAACAAAGCAACACAGGAACAAGGAGCAGGAACAAGGTAGGGAACTCATACTGCACCACACGGTACCATCTAACATTCCAACACAATAACCTACTCAGAGAAAAGAACACAAGAAGGCACTAAAATACACAGATAACGAGTACTAACAAAAGGCAGTTGTGAATACACAAAACAATCAATCAATTAGAACAGACACTTTAAATAGGACACAGGTGGAATTCACTAACAAAACCACGGAATAAAGATACTGACAGAGAAAAATGGAAACAAGGCTCATCACTCAGTACAGACAGGAGACTGAGGCAGTTAAGAGACTCGAGGATTGTACAGTTAAAGTTTCAGTCAAATGCGTTGACCGATATGAGACTCGACTTCGGTGGAAAACCAGTTTTCCTCCTTTAGCAGTCAATATGGAAGCTATTCCTGCTCACCTTAGAGGAGCTGAGAAGCATCTAGCTAGAGGCTCTGATACAGCTACAGATTATCCATCCATCCATCCATCATCTCCCGCTTGATCCGGGGTCGGGTCGCGGGGGCAGCAGCCTCAGCAGGGAGACCCAGACTTCCCTCTCCCCGGCCACTTCGTCTAGCTCCTCTGGGGGGACCCCGAGGCGTTCCCAGGCCAGCCGAGAGACATAGTCTCTCCAGCGTGTCCTGGGTCTTCCCCGGGGCCTCCTCCCAGTGGGACATGCCCGGAATACCTCCCCAGGGAGGCGTCCCGGAGGCATCCTGATCAGATGCCCGAGCCACCTCATCTGGCTCCTCTCGATGCGGAGGAGCAGCGGCTCTACTCTGAGTCCCTCCCGAATGACTGAGCTCCTCACCCTATCTCTAAGGGAGAGCCCAGCCACCCTGCGGAGGAAACTCATTTCGGCCGCTTGTACCCGCGATCTCGTTCTTTCGGTCACTACCCAAAGCTCATGACCATAGGTGAGGGTAGGAACGTAGATCGACTGGTAAATCGAGAGCTTCGCCTTTTGGCTCAGCTCTCTCTTCACCATGACAGACCGATGCAGCGCCCGCATGACTGCCGACGCCGCACCGATCCGCCTGTCGATCTCCCGCTCCATCGTTCCCCCACTCGTGAACAAGATCCCGAGATACTTAAACTCCTCCACTTGGGGGAGGACCCCATCCCCAACCCGGAGAGAGCACTCTACCCTTTTCCGGCTGAGAACCATGGTCTCGGATTTGGAGGTGCTGATTCTCATCCCAGCCGCTTCGCACTCGGCTGCGAACTGCTCCAGCGAGAGCTGAAGGTCATGGCTCGATGAGGCCAACAGAACCACATCATCTGCAAAAAGCAGAGACCTAATCCTGAGGTCACCGAACCGGACGCCCTCAACGCCCTGGCTGCGCCTAGAAATTCTGTCCATAAAAACTATGAACAGAATCGGTGACAAAGGGCAGCCCTGACGGAGTCCAACCCTCACCGGGAACGAGTCCGACTTATTGCCGCCCATGCGGACCAAACTCTGGCACCGGTCATACAGGGACCGAACCGCCCTTAAAAGGGAGCCCGGTACCCCATACTCCCGGAGCACTCCCCACAGGACCCCACGAGGGACACGGTCGAATGCCTTTTCCAAGTCCACAAAACACATGTAGACTGGTCGGGCAAACTCCCATGAACCCTCCAGAACCCTGCTGAGAGTATAGAGCTGGTCCACTGTTCCACGGCCAGGGCGAAAACCACACTGCTCCTCCTGAATCCGAGGTTCGACAATCCGGCGGACCCTCCTTTCCAGGACCCCCGAATAGACCTTACCAGGGAGGCTGAGGAGTGTGATCCCCCTGTAGTTGGAGCACACCCTCCGGTCCCCCTTCTTAAAGAGGGGGACCACCACCCCGGTCTGCCAGTCCAGAGGTACTGCCCCCGATGTCCACGCGATGCTGCAGATGCGTGTCAACCAGGACAGCCCCGCAGCATCCAGAGCCTTGAGGAACTCTGGGCGAATCTCGTCCACCCCCGGGGCCCGGCCACCGAGGAGCTTTTTGACCACCTCAGCGACCTCCACCCCCGAGATAGGCGAGTCCACCCCCAAGTCCCCACACTCTGCTTCCATATTGGAAGGCGTGTCGGTGGGATTGAGGAGGTCTTCGAAGTACTCCCCCCACCGACCCAAAACGTCCCGAGCTGAGGTCAGCAGCGCACCATCCCCACCATAAATAGTGTTGATGCTGCACCGCTTTCCCGCCCGGAGCCGCCGGATGGTGGACCAGAATCTCCTCGAAGCCGTCCGGAAGTCGTTCTCCATGGCCTCACCAAACTCCTCCCACACCCGAGTTTTTGCCTCAGCGACCGCCAAAGCCGCATTCCGCTTGGCCTGCCGGTAGCCGTCAGCTGCGTCTGGAGTCCCACAGGCCAGAAAGGCCCGATAAGACTCCTTCTTCAGCTTGACGGCATCCCTTACCACCGGTGTCCACCAGCGGGTTCGGGGATTACCGCCGCGACAGGCACCGACCACCTTGCGGCCGCAGCTCCGGTCAGCCGCCTCCACAATGGAGGCACGGAACATGGCCCATTCGGACTCAATGTCCCCCGCCTCCCCCGGGATATGGGAGAAGTTCTGCTGGAGGTAGGAGTTGAAACTCTCCCTGACAGGGGATTCCGCCAGACGTTCCCAGCAGACCCTCACTATACGCTTGGGCCTGCCAGGCCTGGCCGGCTTCCTCCCCCACCAGCGGAGCCAACCCACCACCAGATAGTGATCGGTTGACAGCTCCGCCCCTCTCTATTATTGTAGGAAAATCATTGAATTAGTTGAAGCTGGCTATGTGTGTAAGGTTCCACCAGCCACCGCTAAGGGCAGTCCTGGGTGGTACATCCCACGCCAGTTAGTTTAGCATAACGGCAAGAACAGACTTGTCTTTTATTGCTCTTTCACCTACAGGGGTCTGAGCCTAAATAAATATCTTTGGCCGTCACTTGATGCTTTGCTGTTTTGATTCCTCCTCCATTTCCAGGAGTGCAAAGTAGCCATTAGTGGTGATGAAAAGAGCATGTTTCTCCAGCTGTGAATGCTTAAGGAGGACCAGCCCCATCTCAGCTTCCTGTGGCACAATCTGAACAGGGAAAACCTACCTGATGGCCAAAGAAGCATCCTTTTAATCCTCCGCTTCCCAGCATCTTTCTGACCAACGCATGGTCGATCGTCAACAAAATCGATGAACTGAACGTCCTACTAACTGGACATCCACTCGTCCGCGATTGCTGTGGCTTGGTCGTCACGGAGACGTGGCTACGAGAGGAAATTCCCGACGCCTCGATGCAGCTAGCAGACCGCACAATGCACCGCAGCGACATGAAGGCTGCAGCCGGAAAAAGCAGAGGTGGAGGTTTGTGCATTTACACAAATAACAACTGGTGCACAAACACTAAGATCATCACCACAGTCTGCTCCCCGGACATAGAGGCAATGTCTGTTGTGTGCAGACCATTTTACTTGCCTAGGGAACAGCCTGTAGTGTTAATAACCGCTGTTTATATACCTCCGGATGCTATTGTTAGCTCCGCCTTTGCCTATCTGCATGATTCAATTTCTGAACAGCAGCGGACATATCCAGAGGGAGTACACATCATCGTAGGGGATTTTAACAAAGCATGCTTAAGCACTGTGCTTCCTAAATTTGTTCAACGTGAAATGCCCCACGAGAGGGAATAACACCTTGGACCATGTATACACAAATATCAAGCGAGCCTACAGATCTGTTCCCCTCCCCCATCTGGGTATGTCTGATCACCTCTCCCTGCTTGCTGTCCCGGCATACATACCACTGAAGAAAAAGACAAAGCCCATCACCAAGACTATTAACACCTTGTCTGATGTAGCTCTGGCTCAGCTGCAGGACAGTTTCGCCCTTACAGAGTGGAGTGTTTTTGAACATGATGACCTAGAGACTTATACCTCTGCAGTGCTGGGTTACATCACGCATTGCATGGACACTGTCACCATGGAAACACGAGTCCGGGTCTACCCCAACCGTAAACCCTGGATGATGGGTAAGGTTCATGCACTGTTAAAAGCACGTAATTCTGCTTATAAATCTGGGGACCAGGATATGTACAGGAGAGCAAGAGCAGACCTTAAAAAAGGCATCAGAGAAGCAAAATGGGCCTATTCAAGTAAGCTATCGAATGACCTCTCAGACAATAATCCCAGAAAGGTATGGGAGGGATTGAAACAAATTACTAATTACAAAGGCAGCGGGACATTATGGGAAACATGGACATTTCATTAGCAGAGGAATTAAACCACTTCTTTGCTCGCTTTGGGAGAACTGTACAGTAGATACTCCTTCCATGCAAACTGCCCTGCCCATAGCGTCCTCTGAGCTCAGCCCAGACACACTCACCCTTCAAGAATATCAGGTCCGTAATATACTCAGAGCAGTAAATCAGAGGAAAGCTGTTGGCCCTGACGGAATACCTGGGAGAGTGCTCAAAGTCTGCGCTGACCAGTTGTCTCCTGTGTTCACCACACTTTTTAACGTATCCCTGTCACAAGCCAGTGTCCCTCACTGCCTGAAATCTGCAATAATAGTTAGAGTCCCCAAGTCCTCCACTGTCAGTAGCCTCAATGACTACAGACCCATTCCACTGACACCTGTGGTTGCAAAGTGTTTTGAGAAGCTGGTCCTAAAGCACATAAAGGACTGCCTCCCACCTGGCTTTGACCCATTGGCCTCCACTCTGCTCTGCAACATCTAGAGAATCCTAGGACTTCAGTAAGGATTCTCTTCATCGATTTTAATTCAGCTCTTAATGCCATCATCCCGGACATCCTTATAGCCAAGCTGGTTAACATGGACCCCCCCCCCCCCCCCCCCCGCCCCGCTACATGTGCATGGAACAAAAACTTTCTGACTGACCGGCAACAACATGTCAAAGTTGATGACGGGAGATCATCCACCCTGTCACTCAGCACTGGCTCACCACAAGGATGTGTGCTGAGCCGTCTGTTGTTCACCATCTACACCAGTGACTGCATCCTCATGCACTCTTACAGCACCATTATCAAATTCGCAGATGACACCACCCTGGTTGGGCTCATCACTAACGATGATGACACCGCCTATAGAGATGAGGTCCAGCGTCTGACAGAATGGTGTGACTACAACAACCTAACCCTCAACACTAGGTAAACCAAGGAAGTGGTCATGGACGTCCGTAAGGCAAAAGCTGCTCCCCCTCCCCTCTACATAAAAGGTGACTGCGTGGAGAAGGTGTCCTCCTTGAAGTTCCACGGGACTTACATCTCCAAGGACCTGTCATGGACCACAAACACAACCGCCTTGGTGAAGAAAGTCCAGCAGCGCCTCCATTAACCTGAGGGTCCTGAGATGGAATAGGCTGCAGACCGATCTGCTGGTGTCCTTCTACTGAGCCACAATCGAGAGTGTGCTGATGCACGCCATCCCCATGTGGTACGCTGGTTGTACAGGTATCGACAAGAAGAGACTCCAGAGAGTCAATAGTACAGCAGAGAAGGTGATTGGCTGCCCACTCCCCTCCTTAGATTCCATTGCCAGCTCTAGATGTCTCTCTAGAGCCAGGGCGATTATAAAAGACCATTGACATCCAAACCATCACCTATTCATCAAACTGCCTTAAATGCGTCAGAACTATAAATGCATCAGACCCATGACATTGTTCCTCCCCATTATTGCTATGGAAACATACGGTGATCGTAAGTGTATGTGGGTAGGTGAGTGGGAGGGAGTATGTGTAGATCTGCTCCATATAGTCATTTTAACAGCTGCTATTTTAACTGTTGTGTTATTTATTTATTTATCTATTTATTTATTAATCTTGTAAAGTCTCTGTTACTTGCATCTTTGTGGTCTGTCAGTTAATTTTGTTGTCCAGGCAACTGAACAATGACAATAAAAGTCTTGAATCTTGAACTCCTCAGTAAGTTGCAACGCCTTCTACCTGTGGGAGGATTTAACTAACGCAAATGGGCTTGTAACTACCCAGAGGTCACCCAAAATCTCAGTCTAGAGCCCAAAGCAGAGAGTACTAAGGTCTGGCTCATGCAGCCAAGCTCTGACCCACAGCAGCACATCCTCAGGTTACGCTGGCAGTGCTAATCAGACACCTTGGGATATGAATATAGCCAGACAGAGAGAGCTGAACCCACAATGTGGGGGGTTTACCAAGTCCTCACCAGCCAGTATGACCCACTTGGGTTCATAGTCCCATATACCACCCGAGACAAGGTCCTGGTCTAGAAACTCTGGAGCAAGAAAAGTTTGCCTTCTTAGCCAGGAGGTCCAGAGCTGTACCTAAGCAGCAGCAGTCAATCTGTAGACTGGAGCTCTGTGCAGCTCTGACTGCAGCCGAGTTAGTGGCAGTACTACAGAAGGACCGTACTGTAGGGATCCATGACGTCAGCTACTGGACGGACTCTATAACTGTTCTTACTTGGCATCAGTTAGAATCCTGTCATTTTATCGCATTTGTAGGGACTAGGATTGCGGAGATACAGGAGCTGACAGATTGTCAGTCATGGCAAAATGTAGATAACAATATTAACCCAGCTGACGACATCACCAGGGGACTGACACTATCTCAGATAGCTGGAATCAACTGGTGGAGCCGATGTCCTGAGTACCTACAGAGGCCTCGGTCACAGCCGAAGGCCCCTGGAGGATGAGCAGCTGAACTGAAACTCCTCTGACGTGGGCAGACCAACAGTTTCATTCTCTCCTGTTGGGATTACATGGGGTGTCGCTCCTTCTCACCAACTGACCACAAACTTTATGGTCATGCTGCCTTTGCACAGCCCACCTGACCAACATCATCACCTACAGTAATGGTTGGCTGTGGCATGTGTGACTGGGGCTCTACATCAGCAGGAAACTGTCTGCAAGACAATAAAATTGCCGTGATTTGCATACAGTATAGCAGCACTGAGATAGTGTGACTGATAATTAAGTGAGCTGTTCTCACTCTCCACTTCTGCTTCCTGGGGAGGTACTTCCCTCTCTGTTCTGACTATACTGCCCCCCCCCCACCCCCAACACCCAGATCACCCAGTGCTGTACCATCAGCTACTAGGCGGCCTATTGGCTGGGGGTCAAGACCTCGCCTGGGCTGACTTCCTGTCAACGTGGGGGGTCAGTGCTGGTGGTGGGTCAGTGTCATTCTTACAGTCTTGATGCAGCTTTTGGCAAAGTTCTCTTAGGATCCCATTCCTGCTGGATTTCCTGTTACTTTAACTATGCATACCTACATCCAAAGGTGGAGATTTCAGGTCCAGAGAGTACAAATCCAGACCAAGATTTTGTTTCAACCAACCAGTTGAGGACTCTGTGACTGTGACTCTTTAAACTCAACTGGTTGCTTGAAACAAAATCTTGGTCTGGATTTGTACTCTCTGGACCTGAAATCTCCACTTTTGCATACATCTGCAAATCTGAATAATTTTCAGATTAATTTCCTGGTGAAAACATTTTGTATAATTTAATATACTGTTGTTAGTATGTAATTCGCTCCTGCCTAGATCCGAGACACAAAGCTGGAGGAAAAATTCCTTGCTATCAGGGTATATGAATGTATACACACATCAGCCACGAGACAGAATAAGAGCATTCCTGTATACTGCTGCCACATGGTGGACACAAACAAGACTGCAGTCAAGTGTAAAATCATTCTGTCAGGCTGCATTTAACCTCTGCACTACAAACAGGAAGTGACTAAACCATAATAGATCATCCGTTTTTCTGTATGTAATAAAAATAAACATTCAATAAACGTCTATCTGTTTGGCCTATTTGTGATTACGGAATACTGAGAGTATTTGATTTTACAGCAGGGTTCATTCATTCATTCATTCATTCATTCAATCATTCATTCATCCATCCATCATCCAGCTGTTTATCCTGGTCAGGGCACCAGTAATCAAGGAGCAATTAGAATTTAAACATATAAATCTATTACGAATGTTATTGGTAATCTATTGAAAAGTCTCTGTTGTCTGTATGTTTACCTTAAACATGCAACTGTAATCGAGAGCGGGTACTTGTCTCTAGTCACTATTTTATTTTACGTTCCCCAGCGCCCGCATACAATGATCTACAGTACCTTTCATTTTCATAGACTGACTGCAAAAGTATTTACACTGTTTCCCCACCAGAGGGCTCACATTCTCATTTACTACGTTGACACACAGTGTCCATAGCTTTGCTACCCTCGTGTGGCTGTGAACTGTAATTTCAGCCTGTGCTTTTCTTGAAAGTACTCAAGGTAGTAAAAGCTATTTGTCCATTAGACTGACAATATTTTCATTAGTCATGAAATATCAAATATCATCTTAGATAAATCCAAGACATTTCTCTGGTAAACTGTAAGTTATGCATGAAAATCAGGTGACAAACCAAAAAAATGTATATAATGTCAGTTTCGAATTCAAACAGGCTTTTTATGCATTGATAGCGATAACATGCATTGATGCCAAGAGCTATAGAATGGATAATATATTAATTATTTTGCTGATACTGGAACAATACAATTTGTATAGATATTTTTAAAAAAAGACGTTTTATTTGCCATATTCTACAACTGCATTGGAAAGCTTACTTGTTTAGACATAGTATACAAAGAATGACAAACAGCACCCAAATAAATATTAACAGACAACTGATAGACATGCAGAACTGTAGAGAAATACCCTTGTGATACATTTATCATTATAATTCACAAACTCCACAGATGCAAACATCTAAAGTCAAAATTTGTGACGCTGTGAAATATCCTATGAGGCTCCAGGGCTGAGACCAGCTTGTGGTCGCTGTGGTTTGGGTCCCGTGATGCACTTTGCTGCAGCAGTGGTCAGTGTATATCCATGCAATGGATGGAAGTTGTCAGGGGTAACGCTAGACCTCTCAATTTTAAGTAGATTATGCAGAAAATATGTAAAAATCAAATCTGTGGATTAACAAAAGTTATATTATAAAAGCCAGTTCTATCTAAATCTGACACAGTCCATATTGCACAGACCTGCATGTTGTACCTGATACCACATGATAGTTTCAAATCCCGTGACCTTTTGCTGTAAGTCTACATCATCTGGGGAATCATATAATAATATATGATCAGATGAACTTAATTGATCCTGGGGGGAAATTTTTCATACAGCAGCAAGATACACAAACTGCAAACGTGATCGGAAGGTCGCCAGTTCGAACCCCGGCCTCAGCAGAATAGTCACATGTCTGTGGGTCCTTGACCAAGGCCCATAACCCCCAGCTCCAGGGGGCCACACATCGGCTGCCCCTGTGCTATCAGCCCTGAGCTATGGAGACCGAGATGGGGGAAGGCAGGAAGAAGATTCCAACTCGTACTCATGCAATGTGATATTGGCGATTAATAAATGTGTGCAAATAACAATTAATAAAGGTCTAAACATATTTTAGTTCATTCATTCATCCATTCATTCATTCATTCATTCATTCATTTTCTACATACATATCCAGTACAGAGTCAGTAAAGTACAGGGAGCATTGAGCTGATATAAGGCAACACAGGGCACAAGGCAGAGTAAAATCCAGGACAGGATGCCAGTCTGTCACAAGGCAAACACTCACACACAGTCACTACGGGCACTTTTAGAGGCACCAATCCACCTAGACCATGTGACTTTAGATATGAAACCAGAGACCTCATAGGAAACCAGTATATATACAGGAAGAACATGCAAACTCTACACAGAGAGCTGGGCCAGATACCAAAACCACAAGCCTGGAGGTGTGAGGCCCCCACGCTGCCCCCAGTGTCTAACAGCTAGAGCTTAACTAGCTCTGCAAACCTGCTGCAGAGTGAAAGACAAGCAGGTCTAATCTCCACCCCTGAAGACCAATTTATTCTTTCAGTATCACACAGGGTGAGGTGACATAAATTTCGTCATGAAGGGATTACGCCAGATATCTGTTGATGATGCATGTTTAGCCCAGATTTTTTGTTTGGTGGAGATCATGCACATTGGTGCATGTCGACTGCACTTGTGTAAGATAACGGACTAGATCTTTCCAGTAGGTGGCAGCACTGACTTTCATAGACCAACCAAAATACAGCAGAGGAAGAAGAATTGTTGTAAGAGGAAGTATCTGCATATCTATTTTTAAATTTTTACTATGCAGGTAATTTATGACTGTCTGCACCCTGAAAGCCACATGGAAAAGGGAAGAATGAAGTGGGCTTGAGGCTGATCTTCACCCCTTATAAACAGAGACCTGCTGCAGTAGCACATGAAGCTGGGTGTTTAGACCCCTCTGACTGTACACACAGAAATGACTGACGGCATCCCGGCTGTCTGCTCACATAACCACCTGTGCTGCTGAAATGACCCCAGTAAGATAAATCATAGGCCTCAAAGAGCATCAAAGGATACAAGGGACAAGGGCATTCTATTTGCACTAACGAAGTCTTTATACTGCTTGGTTACTAAAGAAAGACAGGGCAGTATTACACTGAGTATTTAGATATTAAATCTATATCATCAGTAACCTGATACATGGTAAATTGGTTTTTGAAATATTAGTATAGGAATTACAAATGTTTTGATACAAACACCCAGGGGAGTTTCCAGCTACTGAACAGATCAGGGACTGAGTCAAGTTACCAGGGGTTTGACTTTTTTCTCTTTTGAAGGAAGGTTGGCATCGGGGGTAAAATACTCAGAGCTACAGCCCTGATTGATCTGGCCTAACGACGCCCATGAATACAACCATAGGAATCCAAAAAATATTCAAAATTTCCAAGACAACGTTACACAAGGCAGGTGAATCTCTTCAAAATTGATATTTTGCTATTTCTCCTGACCAGATCTCCATCCTGATCTCCATCCTGTAGCTGACAGTGTGTGAGGAGCAGGAGAGAGATCTCTACTCAGTTCACTGTAATGAGTGACACTCACCTGTGAGCCCAGCGATGAGGAGAAACAGGAGCATCAGAGGATCCATACGTGTGTGTGTCACTGAGCCCAGATCTGTGGAGAGTGACACTCACTTCCTCATCCTCTGTACCTTCACTGTCTCTGTCGTTTCTATTCTTACACACAGCAGGCAGAGTGAACGGGGAGTGGAGACTTTAAACAGGAAGTGACAAAACCACGAGACTGAATCTTTAGCCTTTCAGAAAGTCAGACTATTATTATTACTTTGTAGAGAATTAAATCAACTATCAATGCACAGACTCAATTCACAAAATAAAAAATCTGCATGAATAAAGAAGACCTTGAATTTCTCTGTTTATTCTAGTTATTTATTATTAGTATAATTATCTGGATCCTAATGCTGGAAGCACACAGTGTAAAGTGAGCTAAACCTTCAACAGGGGTGACAGCGTGTGGTGCAGTGGGCTGTGCCTGTAAACAGCAGGTCACAGGCACAAACCCAGCCACAGCATGTCTGTGTGTCCTTGAGCGAGGCCTGTAACCCCCAGCTCCCTGGGCGCCATTGCAGGTGGCAGCCCTTCGCGGACAACTTACTCTACATGGAGCAAGCTGAGGGAGGCGCAAAGACAATTTCCCCACAGGGGATCAATAAAGTATGAATTATTATTATTATTAACAGCATGTAAGTCCATTGCAGGGCACTGTAAGCTGGAGAAATGCCATGTGATCAGAGGAAGCCTGCAAACTGCACGCAGACACAGTCATAGTTTCATTCAAAGCCAACACTCAGGAGTGCTGAGATAGCAGGTGTATCAGTCAGATATATAATATCATGATGAGCTAAAGACACAGAGGGACTTTGAGGAAGCACAGCAAGACCAACAGAAGACATGGGCTCCTGACAGTAAGGCCTCAAGATCCATCATTTCACTGTTGCAGTCCAGTTGCTCTTAACTGCAATTGCAGCCAAAGAGAAAAAAAAAACATAAATCTTCAGCTTGCCTACTTTCCTATGTTAGTCATGTGACTCACAGCCATTTTCTGCAGCTTCACAAGTAAACTGAAATAAACTGCAAGATATAAAACAGTGATGTCACATCCTGCCTGCCATGTCTGCCTGACCCTCCTGTCTCCTCCCTCACGTGACCATGATGGGCTACACCTGGTGCTTGTTGCCCCTCATTAGTCTATGTATACAAGCACCTGTTTGTCTAGTCATTGCTTGTCTGGTGATAAACATCACTTGTCCTGTCAGTCCGTGTCCTTCTTTGTCCTAACCTTCGCATTCTGATCCCTGCAGTCGTGTTAATTTGCAGTCCCTGTGTGAATAGTTTAATAAAAAAACCCTTTTTGTTTTGCCAAACACCTGCCCTGAAGTCATTTCGTCCCATATGTTGTGACAGAATGTCTGGACAATTCAATTCAGTTTTATTTGTACAGTGCATTTTCACATTACACTGTCTCAAGGCACTTTGCATTTTCCTTGCCCAAAGCCCCCGGTGAGCAAGCCAGAGGCAACTGTGGCAAGGAAAATCTCCCTAGAAGACAGAAACTTTTGAGGAACCAGACTCAAATGAGGAGCCCATCCTCCAATGACCGAGGAAGTCAAATGAACGTGAAACAGGTATCTCTGGGAGCTTCTTTCACTTCACATCTCCACCTGCATGCTTTCCCCAGCGCCTGACCTCCTCTTGGTGTCTGAGCCTTGCTCGTAACGATAGTTGGTGGACAATCCTTCAGGACCCTAAGGAGTCTCCCAGCATGTGGGTCGCCCCGCCCATGTGGAGGTCATTCTGGGCTCACCTCCACTATGAAGGAGATATGTCCGTATTGACCCTCCAGAGCCCCACGTCTCGAAGGTGGCCTGGTTTGCCGCTTTCCTGCTGCATGAAGCCACTCAGTCTGCCGCCTCTCTGCTACATGAAGGTGGTCATCCCGCTGCCTCTCCACAGGGTGAAGCAGCTCAGTCTCTTGACTGAGGGTGGGGGCTGGGGGGTGTCCTAGGGAGAGGCAAAGTCAGGTGATGAGCACATTGATTCACTTAATCTGGGCCATATCAACAGTCCTATCAGACTAAGTGCTTTTGTGTTTCTCTCAGCCCCCGACAGACACATGCAGATACAGATGCTCGCAGCCTGTAGTTTCACTACAGAGATTCTTACAGATAAAATACACTTATTTGTGTCTCACTGACCTCAGGTCTGTGTCTGGTGACTGACACTCACTTCCTGATTCTCCATATCTTCACTGTTTCTCTGTCTCTGTCTGTGACCCAGGACTCCTAGAGTCTGTTGAAAAACCCCTCCTGTCTGCTTGGCTTAGACTGGTTCTGCACTCTTATGTTCTGTTTGCGTGGGGTGTTGCCCCTTCTCACCAACTGACCACAAACTTTATCGTCATGCTGCCTTTGCACAGCCCACCTCACCAACATCATCACTTACAGTAATGGCTGGCTGTTTTATTTTCTATGTTTCACCGTGTACATTTATCCAGTAGGACTGTAACGACAACCTAAATAAGCCTAGAATTATGTTATATTGCATCATGCACACATCATCCATCCATCCATCCATTTTCCAAACCACCTATCCTACTGGTTCACGGGGGGTCTGGAGCCTATCCTGGAACCTATGGGAACAAGGTAGGGAACATCCCAGGATGGGGGGCTAGCCTGTCACAGGGCACATTCACACACCATTCACACACACACCATTCACTCCTAACTGGAGTTTAGTAACTCCCATTAGCTTCAGTATGTCTTTAGACTGTGGGGGGACACTGGAGTACCCGGAGGAAACCCCACGACGACATGGGGAGAACATGCAAACACAGAGACTCGAACCAAGGTCTCAGAGGTGCGAGGCAACAGTGCTAACCACTGTACCCCCATGCCGCCCCCTTGCATATATCATCTAGAGTTTATTGCATCATTTTCTGATGCAATGCAGTACTGCTGCCAGGAGGCTGCTGAAGTAAGCTGACGTCAGCAGTGTACTATATAAAGCCCAGTCGGAAAGGTTGAGCATTTAAAATACTTCAGACTTCGTGGGATACAGGTTAGGCTACTGTTACATAAAACTGTTATTACTTTATCCATTTAGTTACAGTACAGAACAGTAATACCGTGGACAATCTTTGCTAAATTTGTAGGGAAGGGACATTTGTCAAGCAGAAGAAAAGTATCACTTCTCAAGTGAAGAAGGCATATCATCTATACTTGGGATTGAAGATTGGCGACCAAGACGAGCCTCGAGCCCCACATATATGCTGTGGTACATGTACAACACAGCTTTCACAGTGGTTGAACGGCAAAAGACCATCAATGCCGTTTGCAGTTCCCTTGGCGTGGAGAGAGCCAGGCAACCGCACAAATGACTGTTTCTTCGCTTGGTTCCTCCTCTTTCCATTGGGATAACGAAGCAAAAGACGTCGAGAATAGTCTACCCCAAGACTTCGTCTGCATTGAGACCAGTTCCACATGGAGAGGGACATCCTATTCCAGAACCTCCAGCAGAATATTCTCTTGATTCAGCTGCTGAGGACGAGGGTGAGCCGACCTGTTCTTCTCCTGGTCCGTCAGCATGCAGTGATCCAGATTTTCACTGTGGTGCATCATCATCAACCATACACAGAATAACACAGGAATTTTGTGATGTAAACAATAATTATTGCAAATTACAAAAAAACTAGAACCAATTTTGCATTTTCACTGTCATATTCATGTTGAGCAAATAAAAATCAATAAAGGAATTTTATCTCAGTAACAAGAATTTTGTAAAAATTTGTTGAATAGTGTTAACTTCCGGGTCAAAACATTTTGTGTAATGTAATTTTGTCATACTGTCTTTAGTATGAAATTCACTCCTGCCTAAATCCCTGACATAAATTTGGAGACAGAATTCCATGTTATCAGGGTATATGAATTTATACACGAGACAGAATAAGACCATTCCTGTATACTGCTGCCACATAGTGGACACAAAGAAAACTGCAGTGAATTCTAAAATTACTGTCAGGATACAATTTAAGCGAGGTACACTACAAACAGGAAGTGACCAATTATACTATAAGAGGTATAACTGTTTTGCATGTAATCAAAAAATTCAATAAATGTCTGTCTGTTCAGCTTATTTGTGATTACAGAATAATGAGAATAATTGATTTTACATCCATGCCTCCTCCAGCTGCTGGTCAGGGCACCAGTTTTCATGATTGGTTGCAGGGGCAGGAGTCAGGGAAAACCAAGGAAGTTTATTTAAACAAATCAAACAGGAAACAAAACAGGATCACACAGGAACAAAAAGGGACCCTAGACATGGACAACAGGAATGCACAACATCAATGATGGAACTGGTCCCCCACAAGACTGGGAAGCAGTTAAATACTGGATTAATGAGGGAGCAAACAGGAAGCAGCTGGGCATGATCAACATGAGTACAGGGGTGGATCTCAATACCAAGAATGCAAAGACCGTACTTGTGGTCTTGGCAAAACTGGTCTTGTGAATTTTCCTTCCAAGCATGATCTCACAAGATCATGAAAACAGAGAACACTATGAGTCTTCAGCTTTTAAGAAGCACAAGCTGACTGATGCCACTGGACATCTGCAGGACAAGGTCTGTCCCCAGCATGACAAACCCCTGGAGGTCTGCTGCCGTACCGACCAGCAGTGTATCTGTTATCTCTGTACGATGGATAAACACGGAGGCCATGATACAGTCTCAGCTGCTGCAGGAAGGGCAGATATACAGGTCAGACCAGAACTGTCTTGTATATATTATATTATATGTTTAAAATGAACATGAAAATGTAAGGTTTTCTGTCTGTTTCTGTGTTAGTGTGTCGGCTTTGAAGACACAGAAATTTAGTTTGGCTATATAAGCTGCAAGGATGATATACAGAAAATTAGTTACTGTGAATTTCCTATTACTATAATCAGTTGCTGTTTTTTCAATGATGCAAAATATCTGATGTTACTATAAAGTGCAAAATGGTCTGACTGAATTCATAATGAAAACTGCTTCAAACAGTCAGTTATTAACTGTGGTCATGCTAACCACACTTTATTGGTAACCACACATTTTAAGTGCGGATGATTTTACCAAGTATCAGCACATACAAAATTACAGTATCAGATCACGCATAGGAAAATGGTTCACGATGTACTGTCATATGTATGAAGTACAGGATAAAGCACAGGACTTCACTATACTTGGATTCCTTTAACAGTAACTGTGGTTTCAGCTTGAAACATATGAAACAGATTATGTGCCACCTTGAAATGCAAACACAACTTACTATGCGGAAGAAAAACAATCGACAAAATGTATTAATTTTCAGTACGCGGCATGCAGAAACCATGCTGTACAATAAACTAGCATATCAAGGCAACACCCCAACAGAAGTAGGAGCATCGGCGGAAAAACACACAGCAACAAAACGCAATTAATTGAACCCATGACTGGAGGGTTAACAGTACCCACTGAGCTATGCCGTGGTGTGGGAAACCGGGGAAAACACACTAGGGACTGAAGGGTAGGACACATGAAGGGTAGGAGACATGAAGGGTGGAGTCGGATGGGTGCTGGCCTTGACTGTACCCCCCCACCAAAGGCGGGAACACTGGGCTTGCAAGGGCACTGCCAGGGCCAGAAAGACTAGGAGAATAAAAGACTTAAAGCACAGAACAGGAGGCGAAAAAAAACCCACTAACGGGAGCTAAGGAACTGGACAGACAGAGCCAGGAGGTGAAATAATGGAGCATGGACAGAAAGGCCAAACACATGGAATTGTGGTAGGACCACCAGATGAGGGAACCAGACAAGAAACAGATCAATGGGACCAGGAACACATAAATTGGGGACAGGATGAGTGACATGAGGTGGGGACTGGGATGGAGTACAGGAAATGAAAGGGAAGGGTACAAAAGGTGCTCGATGTGGGGGCCAGACTCGGGAACAGAGGAGGAAGGCACTGGGTAAAAACAGACCAGGGTCGAAAGGACACTGGAGGGTTTGATAGACCGGGAATGAGACACAAAAAGACAGGGTGAGTTGACCGTCATAAGTCTAAATGAAGGATCTCCTGGGCTGAGCAGCGGCATGGCTGGATCCAGTGGGCGCCTGGGGACGACAGGACAGGAGCAGACGGGTGATGAGGGGACTGCAGGATGGGAACAGAGGGCCGATGAAGAGACTGCAGGACTGCAACAGGAACTAGGATCAGAGGGTATTGAAGGACCTGCAGGATGAAGACAAGGCAGCCCCGAGGGCCCTGCTGGACAGGAGTACTCCAAGGGGACTGCAGGGCTGGAGCAGGAGGGAGACATGAGACCTGGGTCAGGGTGGCTGGCCCAACTCCTCCAGGATTCCGCATCAATACGTACCTTTGCCAGAAAGTTTGCTGTGTCTCTCAGCACAGTCTGAAAAGCATGGAGGAGATTCCAGGAGACAGGCAGTTACTCTAGAAGAGCTGGACAGGGCAGTAGAAGGTCCTTAACCAGGGCTGGACTGGGACAAAAAAAGGGCCCTGGCATTTTCGCTTAGTCCGGCCCACCACAATCGGTCGGACACAACCAACAAGTACACCATCATTGCGGTCCCTGTAGATATGCATATCTACTGTTCCATCCATCCATCCATTTTCCAAACCGCTTATCCTATTGGGTCGCGGGGGGTCCGGAGCCTATCCCGGAAGCAATGGGCACGAGGCTGGGAACAACCCAGGATGGGGGGCCAGCCCATCGCAGGGCACACTCACACACCATTCACTCACACATACACACCTATGGGCAATTTTGCAACTCCAATTAGCCCCAGTATGTTTTTGGACTGTGGGGGGAAACCGGAGTACCCGGAGGAAACCCCACGACGACATGGGGAGAACATGCAAACTCCACACACATGTGACCCAGGCGGAGATTCGAACCCAGGTACCAGAGGTGTGAGGCAACAGTGCTAACCACTGCGCCACCATGCCGCCCATATCTACTGTTCCATTCCCAAAAATTGACTATACATAAGGACAGAGAGAAATGATTGAATAATTAAAATAATCAAATAGCATCATCTAAGTTTTTCTAGAGAAGGGCTGTCGACGGCCGTTATGTGTTTTAAAGGGTTACCATTAGAATAGTCAGCAGAAGTTGCAATTGAATAAGTTAACTCTGCTAACCTAGCTACAAAAACAATGCAAAATAGCTTATGCTGTGTAATTTGACATTAGCTGACTGAGTCGCTAGTGCAGTAACAGACTGATAATATGACAGACTTTATAATAGTGACAACGATTAGTTTGTTTTATTATAATTAGGGGTGGCCATGGATTATTTTTTTTAATCTAGATTAATTTAGAAATTAATCATTTGAATTCTGCCAAAGACATTCAGAATATCTGTGCTACCTAAATAATGATTAAAAGTAACTAGTGTTTCAGGGGGTCGTTAGAGAATGTTTTGTTTCACAGACGTACTTGGTGATTTTAATCCCTTCCGAATCTGCTATGTCTGTGTTTTTCTCTCACAACCTCTGTGATAATTTCCGAATGCGATGTCTTTGATATACTTTTTCATTCTTTCATCATAGCTTGCATAGTATAAGACCCAGCTCCCAACTTAGTGAATAGATTAACGGCAATATATTTTTTTAATCGCGCAATAAGAGAATCGCATTAACACAGCACGTTAACGCCGATAGCGGCCCACCATTAATTATAATATTCATTAATTTAGGTAAATCATCATCTTCCTCGAGGCCCAGCCAGGCCCACACACGCTATCCTGCTGCATCCGCCCTGTTTAACACTCCCTCCCTGTTAAATCATGTAGCTACCATGCTTACCGTTTCAACTACACTCTCCTCCTGCTCACTCTGTCTCTGTCCCTCCTTGACTTCATTGTCAGACACCTGCTCCTCTGCCTGGGTGCCGCCATGACTAGTCACCTCTCCTCCATGTGCTATGTTCACCTGTTTAGTGTTGTCAGGTAACGTTACTGTTGGCTTGGAAACCGAAGCTACAGCACTAAACATGTCGGTTATTTTTGCACATGTTGAGGCATCAACCTCTAGATTTTATTTATTTTTTGGCCCGCAACTTCTCTGCACCCCCCTTGCGCTTTTGCTTCTCCATCCTAAATCCACTGATTTCTGGCTCTGGCCACTGACTGCATCTGACACAAGAAACAGAGGGGGAGGGGTGGAGCCTGTTAAGAGATGATTAGGCCAGCCCAGTGTCAGTATAGAAAATGAACCAATGGGCCGATGTCCCTGCTTTATGGGCCGGTCGTTGGCCAATTAAAAAATATATATATATTCTTATTAAATCAACCAGCCCCCAAGTGCGTCGGCCCACCGGGCATTTGCCAGGTATGCCAGATTACCAGTCCAGCCCTGTCCTTAACTCATCTGCAGGCACTGTGCTCACTGCCCGGCACCATGCACCCTGAGCACATGTGACAGATGTGAAAGGGTATGGAGAAGCTGTGGAGAACATTATGCTGCCTGTATCATTGTTCAGCATGACCGGTTTGGTGGTGGGTCAGTGATGGTCTGGGGAGGCATATCCATGGAGGGACACACAGACCTCTACAGGCTAGACAACGGCACCTTGACTGCCATAAGTTATTGGGATGAAATCCTTGGACCCATTGTAAGACCCAACACTGGTGCAGTGGGTCCTGGGTTCCCGTTGGTGCATAACAATCCCGGCCTCATGTGGCAAGATGTATGCAGGCAGTTCCTGGAGAATGAAGGAATTGATACGATTGACTGGCCCCCATGCTCGCCTGACCGAAATCCAATATGACACCTCTGGGACATTATGCTTTGGGCCATCCGGCCCTGCCAGGTTGCACCTCAGACTGTCCAGAAGCTCAGTGATGCCCTGGTTCAGATCTGGGAGGAGATCCCCCAGGACACCCTCAGTCGTCTCATTAGAAGCATGCCCCGACATTGTCAGGAATGCATACAAGCACGTGGGGGCCATACAAACTACCGAGTACGATTCTGAAATGAAATTTCTGCAAGACACATTACCCAGTCCGTATCTGTATAGATATCCAGCATTATTTTTTCCCATTAAGATCTGATGTGTTTTCAAAGTGTTCCATTTTATAATGTTTACACAAAAAGAGCTTTTACTGTGTTTACATTTTACACATTCTAGAACGTACTTACAGTATGCATTTTATTCTTCTTTGATTGGAAGGTGATGAGATATGACAGAATTTGATGGTCCAGGTTTTCAGCACCATGGACAGCATCCACTTACTGTGTCATTTATAATCTGAAATCACTTTGTCAGAATTCACTGGCCAGGTACATCTACATGTTCACCTGTTTTGGCAATGTGGGTGCATACATTCATAGACAACACAGAACATAAATTAAGAAAAATAGAATAAGTAAAAATAAAATAAAACCAATAAAATAGATGTGAGTATGGAACAAGTATTACTGTACTTAGACCCAGGTCGGTAAAAAATACAGATGGTCAATTTATGGTTCATCCATCCATCCATTTTCTGTAACCACTTGTACTATTTAGGGTTGGGGGGGATCTGGGATGCCCAGGATGGGGCGCCAGCCCATTGTAGGGCAAACTCACAGCTATGAACATTTTGGTAACTTCAGTTAACCTCAGTGGGTTTTTGGACTGTGGGGGGACACCGGAGTACCCAGAAGAAACCCCACAACATCACGGGCAGAACATGCTAACTCCACACACATGGAGCCATTTCAGAGAGTCAAACACTGGTCCTGTGTGAGGTAACAGTGCTGACCACTGCACCACCGTGCCGCCCACAATTTATGATAACTATATTATATATATATATATATATATATAGAGAGAGAGAGAGAGAGAGAGAGAGAGATATGTGCAGACATAGCAGCAGCAATATGCAAAAACTGCAAAGGATCTGGAGATAGTGTGTGGGCAGAACAGTGCAAACAATGTGGGGATAAGCTCAAGCCTGATCAGCATTATTACACATAGAAGTGGCTGTTTAAATCATGTTTTGATTTATGTTTGCTTTGTCAGTTACTGATGAGGTCATTTAATGGGTGTTAAACCAGAAACCATTGGATATTTTCATTTGGTGTAGACAAATAGGTGTATGATGTCTTTATTTTAAATTTTGATCTGTCCTCCGGTGCGGCATGGTGGTGCAGTGGTTAGCACTGTTGCCTCACACCTCTGGGACCTGGGTTTAAGTCTCCACCTGCATCACATGTGTACGGAGTTTGCATGTTCTTCCCATGTCGTCGTGGGGTTTCCTCTGGGTACTCCGGTTTCCTCCACAGTCCAAAAACATGCTGAGGCTAATTGGAGTTGCTAAATTGCACATAGGAGTGAATGCGTGAGTGAATAGTGTGTGAGTGTGCCCTGTGATGGGCTGGCCCCCCATCCTGGGCTGTTCCCTGCCTTGTGCCCATTGCTTCCGGAATAGGCTCTGGACCCCCCGCAACCCAGTAGGATAAGCGGTTTGGAAAATGGATGGATGGATCTGTCCCCTTTTCCCCTTGATTTATGGGCTGCTGTTAGCTGACATGGGCTGGCATGGTTTTACTGTAGGGTGACAAATGAGTGGTCCTGGTTTTGCGTGTTACATCACACTCTGAGAGGCCCACTGATTGGTGGGCCCTGGCTGGGAGGCGTGACCTGAAAACCACAAACCATTTACTTCACGTTTAAAAGATTCTTCATTTTTAATGGTGCTTCCTCTGAGCCAGGGAGACTGTGGTTTATGATTATGACTGAGAAAACTCTGTTCTGCCAGTCAGTAAGGACTCCTAAGAAAAATATTTTAAACCTGAAATGCGAATAATGTGAAATATACAGTAGAGCAGCTGGTTGGATGCAGAATAATAAATGAGGGTTAATGGGCAGGTGAGATGAAGCATTTCATACATCATAATGTGTTTCTTTGTCGGGGCTTGTGACCCGGGACAGTCACTGTTTGGCTCTGGGAACATTCCAGAAAGAAAGAGAGAGAGAGAGAGAGAGAGAGAGAGAGCAGAGCCAGTGCCTGCTACCATGCTGTCAGTGTGGGAACAGACTGCTCTGTCCTGCCCGACTCCCGTGGGTTTGCTGGATGTGTGGCAGGACAGAGCAGGAGACTGGGCATGTGGGAAGGGCTCCAGGCTCCCGCTGAGGCCACAGCAAGAGGGCGCTAACATGGAACAGGCGATGACATCCCGGTTATTACTCAGAAACATAGGCGACTGTAGGCTTTCCTCCCAGGGCGTGAAAGGGGAGAGAGCCCAACCAGTTATGCATCCATAGTAAACATGGTATATAGTCCCAAATACTTATTCTGACACATTGACATTGTCAAATATAACTTTGCACTGTAACTTTATTTAATTTAACTTAATATATAATAATAACATTTTCATCAGACCAGTAGGGGGTAAATTTCACCTTGCAACCTTGGCACAAGTGACATATTCATGAGCACCCCGCACAAGTCCTTAAGAACACGCAGAACACCAGCTAACCTTTTCTCTATCACTTTTTCACCACCATCTTTCTTCCAGTTCTCGGCTCCTGCTTCCTCCCTCACTAACTAAGCCCCGCCCACCTTGGCTGTATCGGCCTGCTTTTCGCTTGATGGAGTTAATCTCCCATCCTGTGGATATGCGGCAGGCATGTTTAACAAGCATTTGTGTTTGTATGTGTGGGAAAGTCATCCCAACGTTTATATCTACAGAGGCTGCTGAATCCCAGGATCCTATAGCTGTAAAATAAAACATGCAGTCAGTATTACCCAATGCATACACTTCAAGTCTACAAAGAGCCTTAAATAATTGTTACTTGGTGGGAGAGCATAATACCCATGAACACCACAGATAAACAATCCCAGTTAAATCTTCCAGTTTTCCCATTGTGTACTTTCATGGTGCTAATTGGAAAATACAGAACTTGGTGTAAAAGAACTCCTGAAGAGTCACTGTGGGAATATTAGCCGGTCAATCCGCTCAGCTCTGCCTGTAAAGTGCCATGAATTTTAAAAGGATTTAATATGCTGTGCACATTTTGATCTGAGCATAGAGCAAGAATTTGTCTTTTCTGATGTTTTTAATTGTTTGTTTATTACTACCCAATGCCCATCCCACACTCCACAGCACTGCATAAAAAAAAATAAAAAATTGACTAATTTAATACCAGCAGTATCACTTTACAGGATCTTGCAGATAGAAGCACACAGGACTGCAAAGTCTCCAGAATCTGTCTGATTTATGGTTCAGGTCATGTGTCAATTTCTCCTTCAGGAGAAGGGCTGATATCTGTGACATCCTCATAAAGGAACATGGGGAATGGACCAGAGAAGCAAAATGCATTTTTGCTAAAAACAATAGTGTCAGGATCGCGGGTGTAGCGATGGGCTGGCTGGCAGGAAGGAACAGGCACGCAGGCGGAATACGGGAAAACTGGGGATTTATTAGGGGATTGAGGGCTAAGGGAATAGCAGGACATCGCTCAGACACTAACATCAATGACGGACAACCAGGCAGGGCAAGACGTGGACTAATAAAGAAAAGACATGGCGAAATAACAAGGAACAGCTGGGTACGATCGGGGAAGCACACGTGGATAATCAGGGGGGCGTGGCACACACGAGGATCAGATGGGCCGGGCATGACAAATAGAGTAGTGAGCAAATTTTAAAATCCCCTGGTCCAATAAATAAAAGAGAGAGGATATTGTAAATTGCTTCTCAAGAATGTCTTGCATTAGAGACTGAACCTCTTTCCAGAACTTTTATATATGTTCACAAGACCAAAACAGGTGGAAAAATGATCCAGCATGTGCTTTGCATTTATAACACAGATTTGAAATATTAGGGAACATTCTATGGAGGCGGGCTGCTGTGTAATATGTCTTTTGAAAAAACTAAACATTTTGTTCATGTATTGAAATCGAGGTATATTTGGGAAAGATCTTGGTACAAACCGTGTTCCAGTCTGCAGGGCTAAATAATACATCCAGGTCATGTTGCCAAATTGGGTTAAAAGCAGCAAAAGACTATGCATTACAGGAGTAAGAAATAAATCTCAGAAATATTACTTGAAATGTTCTGGCAGAGAGTAAGAGATTTTCAAGTTCTGAAAGCTTCTAACATGTCCCATTCTCCTTTAACAGAAAGTCAATAAAGTCTCGTATCTGAAAGAACTTTAAAAAAAATCATTATTTGCGATGCTATAATTGGTCCTAAGTTACTTAAAAGACTTTAGGGAGTCATCAATCAGTAGATCTGAAATATATAACAGATTGTTCAACAAATAAACCAGTGATTCTTAACTGTACATGAAAATCAGGATGTAAAGTCAAAGGTGAATGTAAGGAGAAAGTCCAGGGGATTTTAAAATATCTTTTCTCATCTCTACATAGCAACAAAGTGTAATATGTAATAATATTATCTCTAACAGAGATTGCCTGATGAAAGGTTGAGATTTAAGCAAATGCTGGTGGCTGGGTAAAGACTCCAAACCAATCCATAAAGAATCGTGTTGATTCATCAACCAAGTCAACACTATATTGGACCTGTGCCTCTCCACTACATATTTCAAGTACAATGAATGTTTTTACAGACAAAAACACGGCTGTGCCATGAGTTCACCTGTGTCCCCTATTGTGGCCAATCTCTACATGGAAGAAGTAGAGATCAGAGCCCTGAGCTCGTTCCTAGGGATCATACCCTACCACTGGTTCAGGTACCGTATGTGGATGGTACCTGAGTCAACATAAAAACAGGGTGAGGTGGAGAATTTCACCACACACATCAACGCTGTGGACATTAACATCAAATTCACTCGAGAAGATGTCACAGGCAATAGCTTGGCCTTCTTGGACTGTGCGCTACACATTGAGGAGGACAGGAACCTCAACACTGAAGTGTACAGGAAACCCAGACATGCTCAGGAGGATTTTCAACAAACACGGCATCCCTGTATATTTCAAAGCAGGCAACACACTGAGACAGAAACTGGTCCACACCAAGGACAAGACACACGGACACAGAGCAACGTCGTATATGCAGTTCAGTGCAGTGTGGAATGTACATATCTGTACACAGGAGAAACCAAACAGCAGCTCCAGAAACGCAAGGCTCAACACAGAAGAGCCAGCTAATCAGGACAAGACTCAGCAGTTCATCTACATCTGAAAGTCAAGGGCCACTCCTTTGGTGACCAGGACGTTAAGATTCTAGACCGGGAGGCTGACTGCTTCAAACGAGGTGTGAGAGAAGCAGTTTACTGCAAGATTGAAGGACCCTCGTTAAACAGAGGAGGTGGCCTTAGGCATAATTTATCACCCATTTACAATGCAGTTCTTTCATCTCTACTGAGACGGTTTCATAATCATTCACACCCTGGCCCAGGTGGTCACAGTGACATACATGAAAGCCAAAGGAAACAACAACCCACAGGTGACCATCAAGTATTAACGACTTGAGGGCTTTATAAAGGATTTATAAACCTGCTACTCTAACCAGTCAGGCAGAATTCAGAAAGTCCTCTGGGTTGAAGGGAGAGATGTTTTCAATGAACTAAACAAGTGCAGTTGTCACTGAATCAGCGTTCTTTGGATAACCATGACCTGGATGACTGAGAATCTTCACAATCAACATATTTTTAATTGTGGCAGAACAACAGTAGTGTTGTAAATCAGGCAAGGGTAATCCCCCAGATCTGTTGGTTTGGTAAGTTTATAAAACTTGACTCTCGGGTGTTTATTGTTCCAGGTGTAACGATAAATGAAAGAATTTAAAATAAAAAAAATGTCTTCATGATACAGCATGGGAAATTCTGAAATAAATAGTTTAGTCAAGGAAGTAAGTTCATTTTTATAACATTAATTCTGGCAAGAAAGGAGGTTGGTGAAGATGGACATTTCTTCAAATCCCTTTTAATTCTTTGTACTAAAGGAGAAAAATTAAACTCAAATTCTTGTGCCACCTGTGGTTTTCTAAATTGTCACCTACTAGCAGAAGCCAGTCCCCTGTTTTCTGCAGGCTGAGTAAGTCGATGTTGTGACGGTCGTAGCTATCATCCTTACTGGAGATTCTGCTCTCAGCCTCGCATAAATGCCTTTCTACACTAGTCACTAGGTTATAAAGGTTTGAAAGAGAATGTTTCAGTGAGGTAGCAGACGTCTTTATGTCGTTTACGGCACCATCCATGCCCTCTAGAGGAGTTCTGACAGATTCCTCCAAGCAATTTAAACGAGTGGCCATGGATTTAACCTCCGACAAAATCTGCTCCATAGTTACTGGACTAGCTGTCTGCAGCATACTGACCTCAACAGCCTGACCGTCATCAGCAGTGCATGCAGCTACCTGCTGAGCTGCTCTTCTCTTCCCAATGTGAGAAGGAGTGAACGATGAAAGTGGGAAATTGTGGTGAGCAAGACTCTCTGCAGCATGCAGAAAGATCTGAATTTGTCTAATGACCGAAGCAGAGCAAATTCTTAAAGTCACCTGCCTTTCCTGCTTTAACATTTACATTGTACCATAATATCTCATACCTCATAAAAACAAACCAGATCCATCCATTCACTAAGATTCCAGCTGTTTATTCTGGTCAGAATGGTGGCCATCAATGATCCATATGAATATGAAGATTTACATGTAGGAAGAACCCAAAATGCATTGAAATGTTTCATTTACTTTCTGTTTGTATTTCTGTATAAATATGCTGGAATGTGGAGTAAGAGAGGGTGAGACCCTGTCCCAGAGTAAGTGATCCTCACCTGAAGGCACATCAGTGAAGAAGAGGAGCATCAGAGGAGCCTTATGTGTGTGCCGCTGACCTCAGATCTGTGCAGACTGACACTCACTTCCTGATTCCCTGTAACTTCACTGCCTCCCTTTTATGGGTTTTAAATGTTTAAAAATCATCCATCTATCTTTCTCCCTCTTACCCAGGCTGGGGTCACTGTCAGTCTGGGGCACATCCCAGGAAGCACGGGACACAAATCGGGGGACTCAACACCACACTGAGATCCGAGGCAGAATTCAAACCCAAACCCCAGAAAGTATGAGGCGTCCGTGTTACACACTGATACACCACTGCAGCTTGTAGGATTAATGAAAAGCATCTTTATTAACAGTATGTACGATGAGCCACACAGTCTGTGGTCTGCATTTTAAATAATACTCAATTTATCAATAAGCAAATGTCTAAAATTCTGTGGAAACCTAAAGCTAAAGCTTTTATCATAAAATGTGACATAATGGTAACAGGTCAGCTTCTAATTCCACAGTCAGAGGAGAGCAGGGAGGCAGCGAAATAGCAAAGCTGCTCCAGCAGGGGGCAGTGAAGTGCGCAAGAAGAGCATAAAATTAAAGCCGGAGCCCTTAGACCTCAGTAAATGCTCAACAGTACAAGAGACAAACAGACACTGGCAAATACCTTGAAAATGATGCATATTGAAATAGCAAACATTTTATTTTATACTAAACAAACAGCACAGCTAATGATATTTTTCCATTTATATGAATGAAAAGTGACAATTCACAGACCAAGATAATACCTTACATTTACATTTATTCCATCATGTCCAAAGCAACGAACAAGTGAGGTAAACAGCACATTGATCATACTATAATGTGAGAGAGCTGCATGCTATTTAAATACAGCTCACATCACTGTAAGATGCTCCTGTCTGGTGATGATCACTGCAGTATCTGTGTCTCCCTCACAGCCCTCATCCAGAGCAGCAGCTCCCCACATGTAGAGGAGCCTCTCTGTGTTGCTGCCCCCTACTGGAAAAGGAACAGATAAGCATTAACATCGGCTACATGATTCATCATTTCAGCTTCTGAGGCACCAACACCTTCCTTAGCATTTCAGGCAGTGTGGTGTGTTAATGTTACTGCTACAGGAACCGGAAATGAACCAGAGCAATAGATTAATCTAGGAAACTTCTTTAGTTCACTTTCATCTGCTTTATAATTTGAAGCCGAAGTAGCTGCGTATATGATGTTGGAATTGTGGCTCTATGCAGCGTCAAAGGAAAAATACGACACACATGAAGCATCACAGACTAAATGTATCACAGCTCACGTTAGAGCAGATTCTTCAAACTCACCTCTCTGTGCTTCAGGGTGACTGAGCTGTAGACCGCATCGCTGGCTGGGGTTCTAGCAGGATGGTGTGAAGAACATCTAGAGGACACCTGCTGAGAGTATTTAGCTGCTTACAGTGGAGGTACGAGACCAACCTTTGCACAGAAACCACAAACCCATGAACTCCCAAAACCTCTCCTCCAAATCACTGTGAAATATCAGGGGTATCATGGTACTTCTTGGTACATTACAGCTAATTCTGATACACATGGATCTGAGAGATCAGCTGAGGTGTAGATGTAGCCAGTGAGGACATTATTGATATATGTTTTACTCTCATTGTGATACTCATGCTGAACACTGATTTACATAAAACCATCTTACCTGAGGATCTGGCAGGAGAATGGAGCTGTAGGTGACATTAGCACCAGGCTCCACAGAGGCCTGAGAGAGGAACATGTTATTTGCTTTTAGAAAACATTTTAACTGCAACTTAACAACTGGCTTATGAGAATGTGCCTTATAAAATGCTGTCTGTTCATACAGTAATAACATCACATGTTTGCAGACGGAACGGCATGGTGTTGCAGTGGTTAGCACTGTTGCCTCACACCTCTGGGACCCGGGTTCAAGTCTCTGCCTGGATCAAACATGTGATGTTGCATGTTCTCCCCATGTTGTCGCGGGGTTTCCTCCAGGTACTCCGGTTTCCCCCCCACAGTCCAAAAACATGCTGAGTTGCTAAATTGCCCGTAGGTGTGCATGTGTGAGTGAATGGTGTGTGAGTGTGCCCTGTGATGGGCTGGCCCCCCATCCTGGGTTGTTCCCTGCCTCGTGCCCATTGCTTCCGGGATAGGCTCCAGACCCCCACGACCCAGTAGGATAAGTGGTTTGGAAAATGGATGGATGTTTGGATGGATGTTTGGAGACAGGGGCTACACTCATAAATACCAGCATAAATATGTTATGATGCCAGTTCTGTCTATGACGGCGTATTCATGGTCTGGGTTCAACTAGAAAAAAGCCACAACTCAGCGTTCAAACCAATCACTCCTCACTTCAGCGATATTTACAGAGATAAACTTCTTAATGAGTTACTGGCTGTTAACAGTTTGATTTCTGTTTTTGTTCTTTTTTAAAAGACAAAACCTTGTTGAATTTTCTACAGTTCCTCCCCATATTAAACATGAACTCACTGTTAATTCTGTACTTCCTGCATTTTGGTTCATGGCTCTTTTTTTCTCTACAGGGAAAGAAATGAGAAATAAAGACAAAGAAATTTATTCTGATCACATCACTCACTTTCAGCTGATTCTGTTAATTTGCTGTATGACAAACACACGGTCATTTACTCTTGGTTATCATGTACATATATGTGTAAATGTGTGTCTGTGTCTCTGTCCAGCTGTCTTTGCAAAAGGATAAAAGCATGAAGTTGTATCTGTTGCTTACAGGAGTGCAGAGGGACATGCATCACTGCTCAGACACTCAGGTCACTTACACACCGTCTGCATCAGCAGATACTCACTGCGTTTGTCCCACACTTTCCATGTGATGATGATGATGATCAACAGCAGCACCAATAAGCCCAGTCCTACATACAGAAACAAACTGGACCAGAGAGCTCAATGAGAGGGTGGATTTGAACAGTAAAGTCTTACATGCTTTATAGCAACACGCTAGAGCGTCATCTGTACTATTACACAGGATACATGTGAGAAACAGGAGACAGTAACAAAGAGCATGAAAAGAGCCAGAGAATTTTAACTGTCAGTTTTACTGTTAATGTTGTACATATATTAATATTTATATATTTCCACTTGTACAAATATAGTTTTTATCATATTGTTGTTAATTTTTGCTGCTCTATTCTTGTACTGTCCACTTACTGCCATGACTATGCAAATTTCCCACTTGTGGGACTAATAAAGGATTATCTTATCATCTTATCTTATCTTATCTTTTTTACTATGATTTTAAAGAACATTTTATATCCATCCATCCATCCATCCATCCATCCCTCCCTCCATCCATCTTTCAAGCTGGCCTCCAGCCTTTCCCCAACAGCATAGGGCACAAAGCAGGGGCTCAACCTGGATGTGATGCCATCACAGGGAAATTATAATTAAGGAATAAAAGAAAATCAATGTTCCCATAAAATAACAGAAGTTTCCCATCACTGTGTGATCAGGGAGACGCTCCTGGCTGGACACCACACTGCTGTAAGTGCTGCTGGATGCTTACCTCTGTTTTTCATTATTCCCTCCTTCTTCATCATGTGCCAAGAATGGACAGCAGTGGAAACAAGAGAAAGGATTGTTACATAAAATATAAACATCCCTGTTCCTGGGGGCCACTACAAATTTAGGGCCCCTGAAAGCATATCAGATTGGGCCCCCAGTCTTGACCAATCCAATTATGTTCCTAATTTCTTAGAGCCCTGTCACTTAGGGGTCCACGGAATCATCCTAAATCCCCCCCCCCCCCCCTTTACAGCACCCCTGCCCTGTTCTGTCAGCCAGTATAGACTGTGAAAGGTCATTTCTAAAACTGAAAATGAATAACCAAAATTATTCAATTCAATATCTGTTTTGATGCAGAATAATAAATTAGGGTTGTGAACAAAATACCAGGGCCCTGATAGTGGGCAGTTGAGATAAATAATGTTATTAATATATCATAATGTATTTATGATGGAACTGGGTCAGATATTACAGAGTGTAACTGTAACATTGGCCTTTGCTGCAGTTAGAAACTACCTGCAGACAATCACCCAGTCTGTACACCTTTAGTAACAATTAATCCCTACAAATGTCTGAAATCTGAAGGGAATAAAGTTTTTGATGTATGACGGTAAAAACCTACATGTAACATTTTCCAAACATTGCACACATCATAAATGACTATAAGATGAATATGTCTGTCTGTCTGTTTCCAGTAACTGATGCCTGTGATGTTTTATGAAAGACATCTGACTGGGTGTCTGACCATGAAAATAGTCAGATCTGTAATATTTGTCATATTATACAAATATATCATAAACTAGAAATATGTGAATCCTGAGGCCTCTGTACAGCTGCCAGGTGTAACATGCAGATCAGACACTCATGTATTTAATAAAGACCAAAACCGATATATGATGAGGTCATCAGGCTGTATTATGGGATGTCTCCCTTAGAGGCAATACTGATATGCAAGTTAATTTTCCTGTACATTCATACAGACACTTGAAATTATAGCCATCAAACATACGTAACTGACAGTAAATTAAGTTTCATAAAATTGATATTGAAAACATTTTCCGCGTTAATGTCCTTCCTTTTTACCTGAATGACATGTTACATACTGTGCATCTCATTGGCTACAGTCTGCAGTACAGACATCTTACCCTCAGTGACTGACAGGTAAACCCGTGTTCCCACAGCTGCACCTCCGCTGATCTCCACACCACACCAGTAGGAACCAGAGTCCCCAGGTTTCAGATTGTTCATGGTCACAGTGAAGACTCTCTGGTCAGGATCATCTCTGATTGACACTTCGCCACTTATCTGTGTAGAGTCAGTACGTACTTTGGGAGTACATGAACTCCAGTCACTCCCATTGCACCAGTATTTCACATGTTGTTGATACATGTTGTCATAGAAACATGGGATGGTGACAGATCCTCCTCTCTGTACAGTCACCGTGTTCAGTGTGGACACACCTGCAGGGACAGTATGAAAATTACCCAGCTGATTAACTCTCACTCCCTCTTACACCATTTATACACATATTCACTTGTCTTTCTACTCCTTACCTGGTTGCTGCCACACTTTTGTTGCCAGAGGTTTAGCCATTAATGGCTGTGTGTTTAGGGGACAGCAAATTTAGACTGTTATACAAGCTGTACACTGACTACTTTACATTGTATAAAGTGTCATATCTTCAGTGTTGTCCCATGAAAAGATATCATAAAATATTTAAAAGAATTTGAGGGGTGTCCTCACTTTTGTGAGATAATATATTAAAATATTATTTTCTGTATTTGTGTTAATGTCCTTCCTTTCTGCCTGAATAACATCTTACATACTGAGCATCTCATTGGCTACAGTCTGCAGTACAGACATCTTACCCTCAGTGACTAACAGGTAAACCCGTGTTCCCACAGCTGCACCTCTGCTGATGTCCACACCACACCAGTAGTAACCAGTAGCTCTCAGATTGTTGAGGGTCACAGTGAAGACTGGCTTAACAGGATCATCTCTGATTGACTTGGAGATTGACTTTTTCTTTGGAGAGTCAGTGCGTACTATGGGAGTACATGAACTCCAGTCACTCCCATTGCACCAGTATTTCACATGTTGTTGATACATGTTGTCATAGAAACATGGGATGGTGACAGATCCTCCTCTCTGTACAGTCACCGTGTTCAGTGTGGACACACCTGCAGGGACAGTATGAAAATTACCCAGCTGATGAACTCTCACTCCCTCTTACACCATTTATACACATATTCATGAAGTCAATACCAGTATACTGTAGGCTGCAGTACTTTACTCTGCAGAATATTAACATTTATTTTGAGTGAATGTTGTATTTAATATCACTATAGTTGCAAAAATACGAAAACTGATCAGATAAAATAAAATTAGCCTGCAAAAAACCTTATTGGCTTATAGTTGCTTCTTTATGTCAGCAGCCATAACACATGCAAGTTAGGACCTGGCCAGTACTTGCATGGGAGACCAAAATAAGTAACTGCTGTAAGAGGTGGGTGTGACCAACAGGTTAACCCATCCTGTGGTCTGTGTGGGTCCCAATGGCCCAGTGCAGTGACGGGGACACTGTGCTGTAAAAATGGTGCCGTCATTCAGATGTGATGTAAAACCCAGGTCCTGTATCTTGGATGTCATAAGCGATTCCTCTGCATCTTTCAAAAGAGTAGGGCTGGAACCCGGTGCCCTGGCTAAACTGCCCTTTCAAATCTGGCCTCCTAATCATCCCCAATATCTAATTAGTGAGTTCTCTCCTACGCCTTCACCACCTTATCTACTGTGTGGTGAGCAGAATGGCCACCATTGCATCATCCAGGTGGGGGCTACACAGTGGTGGTGTTTGAAGCGGCTCCCCATTGCTTCCATAATATGGTGCTTTGGGTGTCATGAAAAGTGATATATAAATGCAACATTCATTGTCATACATTATAGTTATTTAAATTTACATATATAGCTCAAATATATGACCCTCCAGCACAAAACCGTACGGAAGTCGCATGGCCGTATGTTTTATATATTTTTTGAGGATTTTTTTGTGCTCTTTCATTTGATACCATAATCCTAATTTTTGACCCAAGTGTAGAGATTTGTGCTGGAAGGTCACAATTATGATGGAAGGTAACCCCCGAGTTCAGTGACACGTGCTGTCTAACACGGCGGGGGGGGGGGACGCGCCGCCCGTACCTCGCAGAGGGTGGGCGTGGCTACACGTCAGGAAAGTGCTCCGGGCGCGAGCCACACGTTCCCCGTCTGCTGATTATCGATGGTCGTCGCGCGAGGAACCGCAGATCTCAGAGCGCGAGGCAGCTTGTAGCGCTGGCGGCACTATAATGTGACTGTTACCCACGTGCTCTGCTCGAGAGCAAAAGGAACAAAGCTCTTTGTGTGTGACCCTACAGCACAAAACTGTACCTTAGCGTCAAAAATTTGAAATTAGGATCATGGTATCAAATGAAAGAGCAGAAAAAAACCTCAAAAAATATCTAAAAATACAGCCATGCGACTTCCGTACGGTTTGTGCTGGAGGGTCACAAATAGTCAGATCTGTAATATTTGTCATATTATACAAATGTATCATAAACTAGAAATATGTGAATCCTGAGGCATCTATTCAGCTGCCAGGTGTAACATGCAGATCAGACACTCATGTATTTGATAAAGAGCAGAACCTGTATCTGATGAGGCCATCAGAGCTGTATTATGGGATGTCTCCCTTAGAGGTAATACTGATATGCAAGTTAATCATTCTGTAAATTCATAGAGACACTTGAAATTATAACCATCAAGCATCAATAACTGGCAGTAAATTATGTTTTAAAATGTTGATATTGAATGTATTTTCTCCGGTGTTTGTATTAATATCCTTCCTTTCTGTCTGCATGATATTTTACATACTGTGCATCTCATTGGCTACAGTCTGCAGTACAGACATCTTACCCTCAGTGACTGACAGGGAAACCCGTGTTCCCACAGCTGCACCTCCGCTGATGTCCACACCACACCAGTAGTAACCAGGAGCTCTCAGATTGTTGATGGTCACAGTGAAGACTGACTTAACAGGATCATCTCTGATTGACACATCACCGCTTTTCTTTGGAGAGTCAGTGCGTACTATGGGAGTACATGACCTCCAGCCACTCCCTCTGCACCAGTATTTCACATGTTTTTGATACATGTTGCCATAGTAACATGGGATGGTGACAGATCCTCCTCTCTGTACAGTCACTGTGTTCACTGTGGACACACCTGCAGGGACAGAATGAAAATTACCCAGCTGATTAACTCTCCCCCCCTCTTACACCATTTATACACATATTCATGAAGTCAATACCAGTATACTGTAGGCTGCAGTACTTTACTCTGCAGAATATTAACATTTGTTTTGAGTGAATGTTGTATTTAATATCACTATAGTTGCAAAAATATGAAAACTCATAGCTCAGGTAAATATTAGTCATTACATAAGAAAAAAGTTATATGATTCCTCATACAAGTAAAACTTCAATGAAAACAAATCAAATTGAGGACGACTTCCTTCCTTGAAATTTTCGTGTTCATCTGTTCCACCTTTAGGCTTTTTCCAGGCCACAGATAACAAAGGTCAAGCAAACCATTAAAAATTATGCCAGCTCACTTCATGCTGAAGCCGGAAGTCCCCAGTGAAGTTTTAAAATATTGAAACAGAATATTTTCTAAAACATTTTCTCCTTCCTTTCTACCTGAATGACATGTTACATACTGTGCATCTCATTGGCTACAGTCTGCAGTACAGACATCTTACCGCTGTTTATATACCTCCGGATGCTATTGTTAGCTCCGCCCTTGCCTATCTCCATGATTCAATTTCTGAACAGCAGCGGACATATCCAGAGGGAGTACACATCATCGTAGGGGATTTTAAAAAAGCATGCTTAAGCACTGTGCTGCCTAAATTTGTTCAACGTGAAATGCCCCACGAGAGGGAATAACACCTTGGACCATGTATACACAAATATCAAGCGAGCCTACCGATCTGTTCCCCTCCGCCATCCGGGTATGTCTGATCACCTCTCCCTGCTTGCTGTCCCGGCATACATACCACTGAAGAAAAAGACAAAGCCCATCACCAAGACTATTAACACCTTGTCTGATGTAGCTCTGGCTCAGCTGCAGGACTGTTTCGCCCTTACAGAGTGGAGTGTTTTTGAACATGATGACCTAGAGACTTATACCTCTGCAGTGCTGGGTTACATCACGCATTGCATGGACACTGTCACCATGGAAACACGGGTCCGGGTCTACCCCAACCGTAAACCCTGGATGACGGGTAAGGTTCAGGAACTGTTAAAAGCACGTAATTCTGCTTATAAATCTGGGGACCAGGATATGTACAGGAGAGCAAGAGCAGACCTTAAAAAAGGCATCAGAGAAGCAAAATGGGCCTATTCAAGTAAGCTATCGAATGACCTCTCAGACAATAATCCCAGAAAGGTATGGGAGGGATTGAAACAAATTACTAATTACAAAGGCAGCGGGACATTATGGGAAACATGGACATTTCATTAGCAGAGGAATTAAACCACTTCTTTGCTCGCTTTGGGAGAATTGTACAGTAGATACTCCTTCCATGCAAACTGCCCTGCCCATAGCCTCCTCTGAGCTCAGCCCACACACACTCACCCTTCAAGAATATCAGGTCCGTAATATACTCAGAGCAGTAAATCAGAGGAAAGATGTTGGCCCTGACAGAATACCTGGGACAGTGCTCAAAGTCTGCGCTGACCAGTTGTCTCCTGTGTTCACCACACTTTTTAACGTATCCCTGTCACAAGCCAGTGTCCCTCACTGCCTGAAATCTGCAATAATAGTACCAGTCCCCAAGTCCTCCACTGTCAGTAGCCTCAATGACTACAGACCCATTGCACTGACACCTGTGGTTGCAAAGTGTTTTGAGAAGCTGGTCCTAAAGCACATAAAGGACTGCCTCCCACCTGGCTTTGACCCCCATCAGTTTGCCTATAAGGCAGACAGGGCCACCGAGATTTCCATTGGCCTCCACTCTGCTCTGCAACATCTAGAGAATCCTAGGACTTCAGTAAGGATGCTCTTTGTCGATTTTAATTCAGCTCTTAATGCCATCATCCCGGACATCCTTATAGCCAAGCTGGTTAACATGGACCCCCCCGCCCCGCTACATGTGCATGGAACAAGAACTTTCTTGCTGACCGGCAACAATATGTCAAAGTCGGTGACCGGAGATCATCCACCCTGCCACTCAGCACTGGCTCACCACAAGGATGTGTGCTGAGCCGTCTGTTGTTCACCATCTACACCAGTGACTGTATCCTCATGCACTCTTACAGCACCATTATCAAATTCGCAGATGACACCACCCTGGTTGGGCTCATCACTAACGATGATGACACCGCCTATAGAGATGAGGTCCAGCGTCTGACAGAATGGTGTGACTACAACAACCTAACCCTCAACACTAGGTAAACCAAGGAAGTGGTCATGGACGTCCGTAAGGCAAAAGCTGATCCCCCTCCCCTCTACATAAAAGGTGACTGCATGGAGAAGGTGTCCTCCTTGAAGTTCCACGGGACTTACATCTCCGAGGACCTGTCATGGACCACAAACACAACCGCCTTGGTGAAGAAAGCCCAGCAGCGCCTCCATTTCCTGAGGGTCCTGAGATGGAATAGGCTGCAGACCGACCTGCTGGTGTCCTTCTACTGAGTCACAATCGAGAGTGTGCTGATGCATTCCATCCCCGTGTGGTACGCTGGTTGTACAGGTACCGACAAGAAGAGACTCCAGAGAGTCAATAGTACAGCAGAGAAGGTGAGTGGCTGCCCACTCCCCTCCTTAGATTCCATTGCCAGCTCTAGATGTCTCTCTAGAGCCAGGGCGATTATAAAAGACCATTGACATCCAAACCATCACCTATTCATCAAACTGCCTTAAATGCGTCAGAACTATAAATGCATCAGACCCATGACATCGTTCCTCCCCATTATTGCTATATCTGGGAACATACGGTGATCGTAAGTGTATGTGGGTAGGTGAGTGGGAGGGAGTATGTGTAAATCTGCTCCATATAGTCATTTTAACAGCTGCTATTTTAACTGTTGTGGGATTTATTTATTTATCTATTTATTTATTAATCTTGTAAAGTCTCTGTCACTTGCATCTTTGTGGTCCGTCAGTTAATTTTGTTGTCCAGGCAACTGAACAATAACAAGAAAAGTCTTGAATCTTGAATCTTGAACTCCTCAGTAAGTTGCAACACCTTCTACCTGTGGGAGGATTTAACTAACACAAATGGGCTTGTAACTACCCAGAGGTCACCCAAAATCTTAGTCTAGAGCCCAAAGCAAAGAGTACTAAGGTCTGGCTCATGCAGCCAAGCTCTGACCCACAGCAGCACATCCTCAGGTTACGCTGGCAGTGCTAATCAGACACCTTGGGATATGAATATAGCCAGACAGAGAGAGCTGAACCCACAATGTGGGGGGTTTACCAAGTCCTCACCAGCCAGTATGACCCACTTGGGTTCATAGTCCCATATACCACCCGAGACAAGGTCCTGGTCTAGAAACTCTGGAGCAAGAAAAGTCTGCCTTCTTAGCCAGGAGGTCCAGAGCTGTACCTAAGCGGCAGCAGTCAATCTGTAGACTGGAGCTCTGTGCAGCTCTGACTGCAGCCGAGTTAGTGGCAGTACTACAGAAGGACCGTACTGTAAGGATCCATGACGTCAGCTACTGGACGGACTCTATGACTGTTCTTACTTGGCATCAGTTCGAATCCTTTCATTTTAACGCATTTGTAGGGACTAGGATTGCAGAGATACAGGAGCTGACAGATTGTCAGTCATGGCGAAATGTCGATAACAATATTAACCCAGCTGACGACATCACCAGGGGACTGACACTATCTCAGATAGCTGGAATCAACTGGTGGAGCCGAGGTCCTGAGTTTCTACAGAGGCCTCGGTCACACTGGCCCCCAGGACCCACGGTGGTTCAGGTGGATGAGTCTGAGGAGCATTAAAGGGTCACCTTCTGCAGGTCAGCATCAGCAGGGCTGAACAGTCAGGTTTCATATATCGGTCCCAGCCACACGGCTGATGATTTTTGAGCAGCCGAACTGAAACTCCTCTGACGTGGGCAGACCAACAGTTTCATTCTCTCCTGTTGGGTTTACATGGAGTGTCGCTCCATCTCACCAACTGACAACAAACTTTATGGTCATGCTGCCTTTGCACAGCCCACCTGACCAACATCATCACTTACAGTAATGGCTGGCTGTGGCATGTGTGGCTGGGGCTCTACATCAGCAGGAAACTGTCTGCAAGACAATAAAATTGCCGTGATTTGCATACAGTATAGCAGCACTGAGATAAAGTGACTGATAATTAAGTGAGCTGTCCTCACTCTCCACTTCTGCTTCCTGGGGAGGTACTTCCCCCTCTGTTCTGACCATACTGCAACCCCCCCCACCCCCAACACCCAGATCACCCAGTGCTGTACCATCAGCTACTAGGCGGCCTATTGGCTAGGGGGCAAGACCTCTCCTGGGCTGACTTCCTGTCAATGTGGGGGCTCAGTGCTGGTGGTGGGTCAGTGTCATTCTTACAGTCTTGAAGCAGCTTTTGGCAAATTTCTCTTAGGATCCCAATTCTGTTGGATTACCTGTTACTTTAACTATGTTTTTACTTTAACTATGCATACCTACATCCAAAGGTGTAGATTTTGCTATCAGGGTATATGAATGTATACACACATCAGCCACGAGACAGAATAAGACCATTCCTGTATACTGCTGCCACATGGTGGACACAAAAAAGACTGCAGTCAAGTGTAAAATCATTCTGTCAGGCTACATTTAACCTCTCCACTACAAACAGGAAGTGTTTAAACCATAATAGATCATCTGTTTTTCTGTATGTAATAAAAAAAAAAAACATTTAATAAACATCTATCTGTTTGGCCTATTTGTGATTACGGAATACTGAGAGTATTTGATTTTACAGCAGGGTTCATTCATTCATTCATTCATTCATCCATCCATCATCCAGCTGTTTATCCTGGTCAGGGCACCAGTCATCAAGGAGCAATTAGAATTTAAACATATAAAATACGAATGCTATTCGTAATCTATTGAAAAGTCTCTGTTGTCTGTATGTTTACCTTAAACATGCAACTGTGATCGAGAGAGGGTACTTGTCTCTAGTCACTATTTTATTTTACGTTCCCCAGCGCCCGCATACAATGATCTACAGTACCTTTCATTTTCATAGACTGACTGCAAAAGTATTTACACTGTTTCACCACCAGAGGGCTCACATTCTCATTTACTACGTTGACACACAGTGTCCATAGCTTTGCTACCCTCATATGGCTGTGAACTGTAATTTCAGCCTGTGCTTTTCTTGAAAGTACTCAAGGTAGTAAAAGCTATTTGTCCATTAGACTGACAATATTTTTATTAGTCATGAAATATCAAATATCATCTTAGATAAATCCAAGACATTTCTCTGGTAAACTGTAAGTTATGCATGAAAATCAGGTGACAAACCAAAAAAAATGTATATAATGTCAGGTTCGAATTCAAGCAGGCTTTTTATGCATTGATACCGATCACATCCATTGATGCCAAGAGCAATAGAATGGATAATATATTAATTATTTTGCTGATACTAGAACAATAAAATTTGTATAGATATTTAAAAAAAAAAAAACGTTTTATTTGCCATATTCTACAACTGCATTGGAAAGCTTACTTGTTTAGACATAGTATACAAAGAATGACAAACAGCACCCAAATAAATATTAACAGACAACTGATAGACATGCAGAACTGCAGAGAAATACCCTTGTGATACATTTATCATTATAATTCACAAATTCCACAGATGCAAACATCTAAAGTCAAAATTTGTGACGCTGTGAAATATCCTATGAGGCTCCAGGGCTGAGACCAACTTGTGGTCGCTGTGGTTTGGGTCCCGTGATGCACTTTGCTGCAGCAGTGGTCAGTGTATATCCATGCAATGGATGGAAGTTGTCAGGGGTAACGCTAGATCCCTCAATTTTAACTAGATTATGCAGAAAATATGTAAAAATCAAATTGTGGATTAACAAACGGTATATTATAAAAGCCAGTTCTATCTAAATCTGACACAGTCCATATTGCACAGACCCGAATGTTGTACCTGATACCACATGATAGTTTCAAATCCCGTGACCCTTTTGCTGTAAGTCTACATCATCTGGGGAATCATATGATAATATATGATCAGATGAACTTAATTGATCCTGGGGGGAAATTTTTCATACAGCAGCAAGATACATAAACTGCAAACGTGATCGGAAGGTCGCCAGTTCGAGACCCAGCCTCAGCAGAACAGTCACATGTCTGTGGATCCTTGACCAAGGCCCATAACCCCCAGCTCCAGGGGGCCACACATCGGCTGCCCCTGTGCCATCAGCCCTGAGCTATGGAGAGCAAGATGGGGGAAGGCAAGAATTAGATTCCAACTCGTACTCATGCAATGTGATATTGGCGATTAATTAATGTGTGCAAATAACAATTAATAAAGGTCTACACATATTTTAGATCATTCATTCATTCATTCATTTTCTACATACTTTTCCAGTACAAAGTCAGTAAAGTACAGGGAGCATTGAGCTGATATAAGGCAGCACAGGGCACAAGGCAGAGGAAAATCCAGGACAGGATGCCAGTCTGTCACAAGGCAAACACTCACACACAGTCACTATGGGCACTTTTAGAGGCACCAATCCACCTAGACCATGAGTCTATTGATATGAAACCAGAGACCTCGTAGGAAACCAGTATATACAGTTGAAACGAAAAGTTTACATACACTGTATAAAAAGACATATAACTTTTTTTAAAGAAAAAAATCTTAAAAAATCTTTTTTAAGAAAAAAAAAGTTAAGTCTTTTTATACAGTGTATGTAAACTTTTGGTTTCAACTGTATACAGGAAGAACATGCAAACTCTACACAGAGAGCTGGGCCAGATACCAAAACCACAAGCCTGGAGGTGTGAGGCCCCCACGCTGCCCCCAGTGTCTAACAGCTAGAGCTTAACTAGCTCTGCAAACCTGCTGCAGAGTGAAAGACAAGCAGGTCTAATCTCCACCCCTGAAGACCAATTTATACTTTCAGTTTCACACAGGGTGAGGTGACATTAATTTCGTTATCAAGGGATTACGCCAGATATCTGTTGATGATGCATGTTTAGCCCAGATTTTTTGTTTGGTGGAGATCATGCACATTGGTGCACGTCGACTGCGCTTGTGCAAGATAACGGACTAGATCTTTCCAGTAGGTGGCAGCACTGACTTTCATAGACCAACCAAAATACAGCAAAGCCACATGGAAAAGGGAAGTATGAACGGGGCTTAATTGAGGCTGATCTTGAGCCCTGATAAGCAGAGACCTGCTGCAGTAGCACGTGAAGCTGGGTGTTTAGACCCCTCTGACTGTACACATAGAAATGACTGACGGCATCCCGGCTGTCTGCTCACATAACCACCTGTGCTGCTGAAATGACCCCAGTAAGATAATCGTACACAACACAGAACATCAAAGCATACAAAGGACAAGGGCATTTTATCTGCACTAACAGTCTTTGTACTGTTTGGTTACTAAAGAAACACATGGCAGTATTACAATGAATACTTAGATATTAAATTTATATTATCAATAACCTGTTACATGCAAATTTTAGCATAGCAATTGCAAATGTTTTCATACAAACACCCAGGGGAGTTTCCAGCTACTGAAAAGATCAGGGACTGAGTCAAGTTACCAGGGGTTTGACTTTTTTCTCTTTTGAAGGAAGATTGGCATCGGGGGTAAAATACTCAGAGCTACAGCCCTGACTGATCTGGCCTAACGACGCCCATGAATACAACCATAGGAATCCAAAAAATATTCACAATTACAGACACAATGTTATGTAAAGCAGATGAATCTTTGCAGAATTGACATTTTGTGATTTCTCCTGACCAGATCTCCATCCTGATCTCCATACTGTGGCTGACAGTGTGTGAGGAGCAGGAGAGAGATCTCTACTCAGTTCACTGTAATGAGTGACACTCACCTGTGAGCCCAGCGATGAGAAGAAACAGGAGCATCAGAGGATCCATACGTGTGTGTGTCACTGAGCCCAGATCTGTGGAGAGTGACACTCACTTCCTCATCCTCTGTACCTTCACTGTCTCTGTCGTTTCTATTCTTATACACAGAGGCAGAGTGAAGGGGGAGTGGACACTTTAAACAGGAAGTGAGAAAACCACAAGGCTGAATGTTTAGCCCTTCAGAAAGTCAGACCATTATTATTAGTGTGTAGAGAATTAAATCAGCTATCAATGCACAGACTCAATTCACAAAATAAAAAATCTGCATGAATAAAGAAGACCATGAATTTCTCTGTTTATCATAGTTATTTATTAGTATAATTATCTGCATTCTAATGCTGGAAGCACACAGTGTAAAGTGAGGTAAACCTTCAACAGCTCGTCAGTCCACTGCAGGGCACTGGAAGGTGGAGAAATGCCATGTGATAATAATAATAATAATCGATACTTTATTGATCCCCATAGGGAAATTGTCTTTACGCCTCCCACAACTTGCTCTTTTTTCATAGAGTAAGTTGTCTACTAAGGGCTGCCACCCGTAGCGGAGACCAGGGAGCTGGGGGTTAAGGGCCTCGCTCAAGGACCCACAGGCTGAGGCTGGGTTTGAACCTGCAACCTTCTGATTACAGGCACACAGGCTTAGCCCACAGAGCCACACGCTGCCCCCAATAACTCAGATGGGACTCGAACCCACAATCCCCAGCTCCGGAGGCTGATGCCTTATCCATTAGGCCACTGGGTCAGTGATATCAGTGATCAGAGGAAGGATCAGAGGAAGCCTGCAAACTGCAGAGAGACACAGTCATGGTCACATTCAAAGCCAACTCTCAGGAGTGCTGAGATAGCAGGTGTATCAGTCAGATATCTAATATCATGATGAGCTAAAGACACAGAGGGACTTTGAGGAAGCACAGCAAGACCAACAGAAGACATGGGCTCCTGACAGTAAGGCCTAAAGATCCATCATTTCAATGTTGCAGTCCAGTTGCTCTTAGCTGCAGCTGCAGCCAAAGAAAAAAAAACCGTAAATCTTCAGCTTGCCCACTTTCCTGTGTTAGTCATGTGACTCATAGCCATTTTCAGCAGCTTCACAAGTAAATTGAAATAAACTGCGAGATATAAAACAGTGATGTCACATCCTGCCTGCCATGTCTGCCTGACCCTCCTGTCTCCTCCCTCACGTGACCATGATGGGCTACACCTGGTGCTTGTTGCCCCTCATTAGTCTATGTATACAAGCACCTGTTTGTCTCACCATTGCTTGTCTGGTGATTAACATCACTTCTCCTGTCAGTCCGTGTCCTTCTTTGTCCTAACCTTCTCATTCTGATCCCTGCAGTCGTGTTAATTTGCAGTCCCTGTGTGAATAGTTTAATTAAACCTCCTTTCTGTTTTGCGAAACACCTATCCGGGATTCCCGCATGTTGTGACAGAATGATTGAACAATTCAATCCTTCAGTGCATTTTCCCATTACAGTGTCTCTAGGCACTTTACATTATCGCTGCCCAAAGCCCCCAGTGAGGAAGCCAGAGGCAACAGTGGCAAGAAAAATCTCCTTAGAAGAAAGAAACTTTTGAGGAACCAGACGCAGAGGTGGAGCCCATCCTCCAGGGGCCGGCAGAGGAAGTCAAATGAGCAAGATAACAGGTATCCCTGGGAACCTCCTTCGCTTCACATCTCCACCTGCACACTCTCCCCAGACCTCCTCCTAGTATCTGAGCTTCACGCACAGTGATGGTTGGTAGACAATCCCCTCATCGACCCACTGAGCAAGAGTGACCTCGAGGACCCTGAGGAGTCGCCCGACGGGTGGATCACCCCACCCATACTGGGCTCACCTCCACGACGAAGAAGACACCCCCACATTGACCCTCCAGAGCCCCGTGTCTCCATGGTGGGCTGGTTTGACACTCTATCCTCAGCAGTATCTCCTGGGCTGCAGTAGAGGGGCTGGCTGAGTCTCCGTCTCCAACAGAGGGAGATGGGGGACACACTATCTGGATCAGTCACCCAGACTCTTGTCTAATCGACGTTATCCCGCCTGACGACACTCCTGCTGTGGCTGAGAGGAGAGGAGCCACGCCGTCCTCCTGCTCCTGTCCTGCAGTTCTCTCAGCACCCTGCGGCCTCACTGGCCCTCCGAGCCTCTCAGGTCCTCTCCAGAATCATTGTAGCTCAGAGAATAAAAATACATGCAAGTGAAGCAAATATGTCAGATTTATCTCTGAACTGTTTGATTTCCTTGTTTTTCACTCATGCATAAGCAGAAAACAGCTAAATCATTAGCATGATGCAGAAAATATTTTAACACTTATTCTGAAAAGCAGAAATGTCGTCATACAGCATGTGAGGGTGAGACTCTGCAGAAACACTGTGTGCTGTATACAGAGGGTCTGTCCTCAGGTCTTTGGTTCAGCCTTTATTATGTGTTATACAGTTTTCTATAGTGCCACTGTAGTAGGTCTTCTTAATCTCTGTGGATCAGTAGGAAACGAGAGGCCTAATAGGAAGGTGTCACTGTAAGACAGGGGTGGGGGCTGTCCTGGGGGGGGGCAAAGTCAGGTGATGAGCACATTGATTCACTTCACCTGGGCCTTATCAGCCGTCCTATCAGACTGAGAGCTGTTTGTGTTTCTCTCAGCCCCCGACAGACACAGATGCCAAAATTCACACCCGGTCATTTCATTACACAGATTATGATTCTCCATACTGTCACTGTTTCTCTGTCTGTGACCCAGGACTCCTTAAATCCAATGAAAAACCGACTTTCTCCCCTCCGCTTGGTTTATACAGGTTCTGCACTCATCTGTTCGGTTTGCATGGGGTGTCGTTCCTTCTCACCAACTGACCACAAACTTTATTGTCATGCTGCCTTTGCACAGCCCACCTGACCAACATCATCACTTACAGCAATGGCTGGCTGTGGCATGTGTGGCTGGGGCTCTACATCAGCAGGAAACTGTCTGCAGGACAATAAACCCTGCAGCTTGCAGGTAGCTTATTGGCTGGGGGGTGGTACCTGGTCTGGACTGACTTCCTGTCCTGAGAAGCTGGGGGGGTCAGTGCTGGTGCTGGATCAGTGTCATTCTTACAGTCTTGATGCAGCCTTTGGCAAAGTTCTCTTAGGATCCCATTCCTGCTGGATTTCCTGTTACTTTAACTATGCAACTATGCAATTTTGTTCCTAAAGTAAAGTGCATAATATAATTCTGTCATACTTTAATATACTGTACATACTGCTATAATATACTGTAATATACTATACATAATTTAATATACTGTTGTTAGTATGTAATTCGCTCCTGCCTAGATCGAAGACACAAAGCTGGAGGCAAAATTCCATGTTATCAGGGTATATGAATGTATACACACATCAGCCACGAGACAAAATAAGACCATTCCTGTATACTGCTGCCACATGGTGGACACAAACAAGACTGCAGTCAAGTGTAAAATCATTCTGTCAGGCTACATTTAACCTCTGCACTACAAACAGGAAGTGTTTAAACTACAATAGGTCACACATTATTCTATACTGTATGTAATGGAAAAAAATTGTTCACTAAACATCTACCTTTTCTGCTTATTTGTGACTACAGATTACTGTGAGTATTTGATTATACAGCAGAGGTCATTCATTCATCCGTCCTCCAGCTGCTGTTTCTTCATCTTAATCATGAAATTGTGATTTAGTGCAAGTACTAGTCTCCCATGACCATTTTACTTTATGTTCTGGTGACATGCAGTAATTTTCATTTCCATAGATTGATTGTGGAAGTAATTTACATCGTTTCACCGCCAGAGGGCTGACATTTTCATTAACATGTTTACAGTGGATATAAAAGTTACACAACCCTGTTAAAATACCTGGCATTTGTAATGTAAAAAATGAGGCCAAAATGAATCATTTCAAAACTTTTCCCACCTTTAATGTTACCTGTAATCTGCACAATTCAATTGAAAAGCAAACAAATCTGTTAGGGGGAAACTATAAAAAAATATGCTAGTTGCATACAGTAAGTCTGCACTCCCTTAAACTTATACTTTGATGAAGCACCTTTTGATTTCATTACAGCATACAGTCTTTTTGGGTTCACACCTGCAGGCAATTAAAGTGACGCTGATTAACCCCAGATGAAGTTCAGCTGTTCTAGTAGGATTTTCCTGACATGATTCACATAGAGCTTACAAAGCATCAAAGGGATCTCATACCTGAAAGGTATCAGTCAGTAGAAGGGTACAAAAAAATTCCATGACATTAGATATACCATGGAACACAGGGAACAGGACAGACAGAACCAGGAGGCGAATTAATGAGGGCGGTAGGACAGACAGGGTACACAGGAACTGGGATGGGGCCACCAGATGAGGGAACACAGTTGGGAACAGACCTTGGGGACCAGGGACCTATAAACTGGGAACAGGACACAGGAACTGAGGGACAGAACCAGAGAGAGACCAGCTGGAAACAGGATGTGAGGACTGAGGGACAGGAACAGGAACAAGAGGCCAGGACCAGGAAAGAGAAGGGGAACTGAAAGGGAAAGGAAAAAAATGAGCCTGATGGGACAACAGGCTCAGGAACCGAAGAGGAAGGGACTGGGTAGTAATAGACTGGGGTCAAAGGGACACTGGAAGGTTGCCAGAGTGGGGACGAGATACACAAGGATGGGGTGAATAGACCACCACAGGCCTAGATGAAGAATGAGCAGCTAAAATTTAGGAGATGGAGGCAAGTCAAGTGTGTGGATGGAAACCACAGGATGGGAACTGGAGGGTGACAGGGGGACTGGAGGGTGACAGGGGGACTGGAGGGTGACAGGGGGACTGCAGGACGGTAATAGGCAGGAGAGTTGGAAACTCTCTTGAAACTGGACGGCTGGCATGAGTGATATGTCCCTGTCTTCCCCTTTGAAAGACAGAGAACCAGCCTGGCCCTGTACTGCTCCCCTGCCTGCACCACAGATGGAACAGGTGCTTGGGGCCTAATCAGCCCAAGCCTCAGGTGGAGGCTGGAGCCTGAAACGTGGGACTCAGGACCAGGTCCAAGGGCTGCCACTCCAAGTCCTCTGGAGCGGTATCCTCCAGGTCCATCCCCACTAGGATGGGGGTGACCTCAGGCCAATATGCAGGGCCCAAGGCAAACTTGGGCGGAGCTACAGGGGCCAGGGTGACCTCGGGCAGAGCTACAGGGGTAAAGTCAGGATGAGTGGCCCCATGTGGGCTGGAATCGATAGTTAACAATGAAGTCAGAGGGAAGTTCCCCGAATTCTCTCAGAAACAAAGTGTATGATCCCGGTGGTCTGTGTACTATAAGAATATAGGTGGGCGGGTCGGACACCATGTGAATTATCATTGAAATCCTTGATAATCTTGGGTTCAATTTTCAACAGTGAGTTAAAATAGCTGCCAGGCCGCCTCCACGCCCAGAGCCATGTGGTTTCTGTACAGAACTAAACCCATCAGGTGAGGCTTCAACAAGAGGTACAGTGTCTGTGTGTCTCAGTCAGGTTTCAGTTAAAAAGCACAGGTCTGCACCAGTGTCCAGCACCATGTCATTAACAAGAAGTAATTTACTTCCCAAAGAGTGAATGTTCAATTGTGCGCATTTTATGGTGGGTTTATGTTGTGACTCATTCAGTCTTATTAATGGGATTGATATTAAGTTATCCACACAAAAGCCCCCAGTGGAACATTTAGATCTAAGTCTTGGTCTAACAATACTTACAATATCCTTTCTATGCTCACTTAACTGTTTCTAAATAGTTTCCGTGTGATGGAGCACCTGGGTGAAGACCGAACATGATCTACAGGTGGGAGAATAAACAGCCTTTGATTTAAGATGGCAAAGCTGAGGTCTGGATGCTGCTTTCAGTCAGGCAGGGAATATACTCGCCATTCTGGGATAACATAAATGATCCTCTCCAGTTAGGGTGAAGACCGTCCCGTTTATAAAAACCAGGCTGTTCCCAGAAAAGATCCTAATTTTTATGTATTTATATATTGAATTTTTCTTTTCTACTCCTACTTTACTTTTTATTTATTTTTTCTTATATTTTTACACAGCCAAATAGGGTGACTCAGAGACTGTATGTGACGAATAAACCTCTTGAATCTTCAATCTAATTATAAATAAAGGCAATGTTTTGAGATGTGCACCAAGTCTCTAAGCAGCGGTTTAGGGAGAGTAGGGTACTCTAGGTTACATCCCCTCTACAGAGAATTGGTAAGTGTGGCATGGGGGAGTGATGGACGATCCATGTTGCAGCTCACAGAAACAACAAGGGACTTTATTGTATCTGAACTCAAAACAAAGAGAAACAAAAGGAAGCATGAGGGGTATAAAGACAGGCAGGTAGAAAACAAGAATGAAAGCAGGGAGAAGCACAGAAGAAAACAATGCAGAACACAGAGAAAGGCAGGGAGTGAGCAGCCGCACGCAGGAATAAATACAATGGCCGACTCGGGAACAGGGTGGGGGCAGGCACTTAAATACACATAATAACGAGGGCTTCCACAAAGGACAGGTGGGGGCTATAACTAAACGAGAGGCTGTGGGCAATGAAGAACAGGTGAGGGTAATCACCATCAATTACACACTCAGGACTAAGGCTACACTGGAGATAAAGGGAACACAGGTGAAATAATTACAAAACTACTGCAGATAACCAGATACAAACAAAAACAAGATCCGATACAGAAATAACCAGAATGCAAGGTAACAATGGGAAAAAAACAAAAACTCAAAATGTCAAAGTGAAGCTGGGCTCTGGAGAGCCTCAAACCCATGACAGGGAAAATGCTTGGTTTTCTGCTAAACATTCAGCCCATTCAGCCACACAGCAACCCAGGCAGCAGTGGAACACACTAGGACCTGTGAAGCATAATAGACTAGGGGAACAGAAAGTGGGATGACCAGCGACACCAGCTGGACAAAGAGGGAAACTGGGACAGGTATTGACAGCTCTGTGTTACATCACTCTCTGACAGGGTCAATTTGAAAAATTCTTCTTTTTAATCATTTTAATAATCCCAGAAAATACAAAATGCACGGTAAACCATATCTATATCAATCATTTATTAAATCAGAACAAATAATTTTACTTTCACTAATGAGTAAATTATTATTAACACTTATACTACAGTTATACCAGCAGGTTGCAGCAAAGCGCATGTGAAGCAAAGGCTATCAGTCGTACAAAGCACTGGCTCTACTGGTTCCCATCAGGTAATCCAACACTGCAGACCAACCTCTCTATATTCCACTGACTCTCATGGTATGACTGGACAGACTGAGCAGGGCCGTGTGAGAGAGGCCTCACTGCAGTTAGCATAACCATTAATTTTCCTGCTCTTCTGACTCGTTCTGCTCCACAAAGGTGTCCCCCCCCCCAGATTCTTCTGCAACAATGAGATTCATGCACAAAAAATGGCTAAAACATTAACAGAGCTACGTATATGAAGACACATTTCATACAAGCACAGCATGACCCTGCTGATACAGCCTTAAGGTTTGTTCATTTACAGTGTTTGAGCTAATAGAGGCTGTATGCCTCATTTTATCAGGATAAACAAGCTTGTATATTTAATTAGAATTTCTTAAGACCCGTGGTTTGTTTTGGCTCCTCCCTCTGCTTCTCTCTAATTGGATTCTCTCTTTCTACAGGAGCTCCAGTGCAGCTGAATGGCGATGATGGTGCAGATCAGATAAAACACACCAGTCCCAGCTTTCACTACAGCATCCAGAACCTGCTCCCACCTGTCAGACATATAATACATCAGTGTGTCTGTCAGTCACACGTAACACATTTTAATCTGAAGAACAATGCAGTGAATCTATTCTGATAGAATTATAAGCATGAACAGCAGCACCAATAAGCCCAGTCCTACATACAGAGAGAGCTGGAGCAGAGAGCTGAATAAGAGGCTGGATTTGAACAGTAAAGTCTGACATGCTTTATAACAACACGGTACAGCCACATCTGTACTATTACACAGGCTGCATGTGAGTAACAGGAGACATTAACAAATAATATGAAAATAGCTACAGAATTTTAACTGCCAGTTAGGCACAACTGCCATACAATAGGGCACAAAGCAGGGGCTCAACCTGGATGTGATGCCATCACAAGGAAATTATAATTAAGGAATAAAAGAAAAACAATGTTCCCATAAAATAACAGAAGTTTCCCATCACTGTGTGATCAGGGAGACGCTCATAGCTGGACACCACACTGCTGTAAGTGCTGCTGGATGCTTACCTCTGTTTTTCATTATTCCCTCTTTCTTCATCATGTGCCAAAAATGGACAGCAGTGGAAACAAGAGAAAGGATTGTTACATAAAAAATAAACATCCATTCCCAGGGGTCACTAGAGATTTCGGGCACCTGAAAGCATGTCAGATTGGGCCCTCAGCCCGGACTAATCCAATTATGTTCCTAATTTCTTAGCGTCTCATCGATTGGGGATACATGAAATCATCCTAACTCCGCGCCCCCCTTTACAGCACCCCTGCCCTGTTCTGTCAGTCAGTACAGATTGTGAAAGGTCATTTCTAAAATTGAAAACAAATAACGAAAATTATTCAATTAAACATCTGTTTTGATGCAGAATAAATTAGGATTGTGAGCAAAGAGTCCACATCCCAGGGCCCTAATAGTGGGCAGGTAAATAATGTTATTAATATATCATAATGTATTTATGGTTTAACTGGATCAGTTATTACACAGTGTAACTGTAACACTGGCCTTTGCTGAAGTTAGAAACTACCTGCAGACAATCACCCAGTCTGTACACCTTTAGTAACAATTAATCCCTACAATCCCTACAAATGTGTGAAATATGAAGGGCAAAAAATAAAGTTTTTAATGTATGAAAGTAAAAACCTACATGTAACGTTTTCCAAACATTGCACACATGATAAATGGCTGTAAGATGAATATGTCTGTCTGTCTGTTTCCTGTAAGCTGATGCCTGTGATGTTTTATGAAAGACATCTGACTGGGTGTCTGACTGAGAAAATAGTCAGATCTGTAATATTTGTCATATTATACAAATATATCATAAACTAGAAATATGTGAATCCTGAGGCCTCTGTACAGCTGCCAGGTGTAACATGCAGATCAGACACTCATGTATTTAATAAAGAGCAGAACCCGTATCTGATGAGGTCATCAGGCTGTATTATGGGATGTCTCCCTTAGAGGCAATACTGATATGCAAGTTAATTTTCCTGTACATTCATACAGACACTTGAAATTATAATCATCAAACATACGTAACTGACAGTGAATTAAGTTTCATAAAATTGATATTGAAAACATTTTCCGCGTTAATGTCCTTCCTTTTTACCTGAATGACATGTTACATACTGTGCATCTCATTGGCTACAGTCTGCAGTACAGACATCTTACCCTCAGTGACTGACAGGTAAACCCGTGTTCCCACAGCTGCACCTCCGCTGATGTCCACACCACACCAGTAGGAACCAGTAGCTGTCAGATTGTTCATGGTCACATTGAAGACTCGCTGGTCAGGATCATCTCTGATTGACACTTCACCACTTATCTGTGTAGAATCAGTACGTACTATGGGAGTACATGAACTCCAGTCACTCCCATTGCACCAGTATTTCACCTGCTGTTGATACATGCTGTCATAGAAACATGGGATGGTGACAGATCCTCCTCTCTGTACAGTCACCGTGTTCAGTGTGGACACACCTGCAGGGACAGTATGAAAATTACCCAGCTGATTAACTCTCACTCCCTCTTACACCATTTATACGCATATTCACTTGTCTTTCTACTCCTCACCTGGTTGCTGCCACACTTTTGTTGCCAGAGGTTTAGACATTAATGGCTGTGTGTTTAGGGGACAGCAAATTTACACTGTTATACAAGCTGGACACTGACTACTTTACATTGTATAAAGTGTCATATCTTCAGTGTTGTCCCATGAAAAGACATAATGAAATATTTTAAAGAATTTGAGGAGTGTCCTCACTTTTGTGAGATAATATATTAAAATATTTTTTTCTGTATTTGTGTTAATGTCCTTCCTTTCTGCCTGAATAACATCTTACATACTGAGAATCTCATTGGCTACAGTCTGCAGGACAGACATCTTACCCTCAGTGACTGACAGGTAAACTCGTGTTCCCACAGCTGCACCTCTGCTGATCTCCACACCACACCAGTAGGAACCAGAGTCCCCAGCTGTCAGATTGTTCATGGTCACATTGAAGACTCGCTGGACAGGATCATCTCTGATTGACACTTCACCACTTATCTGTGTAGAGTCAGTGTGTACTATGGGAGTACATGAATTCCAGTCACTCCCATTGCACCAGTATTTCACATGTTGTTGATACATGTTGTCATAGAAACATGGGATGGTGACAGATCCTCCTCTCTGTACAGACACTGTGTTCACTGTGGACACACCTGCAGGGACAGTATGAAAATTACCCAGCTGATTAATTCTCACTCCCTCTTACACCATTTATACACATATTCATGAAGTCAGTATCAGTCTACTGTAGGCTGCAGTACTTCACTCTGCAGAATATTAAAATTTGTTTTTAATAAATGTTCTGTTTACTATCACTGTATTGGTAAAAAACAAAACAGTGTAATGAATGATTAACTGAACTGATCATTCAGCAGAAAATTAGCCTGCAGAAACCTCATTTGCCAGCTTACACATTTAAGTTCACATATTTAGGTCACCAATTAGGAACAACATGCATGGCCACCCCTGTGCCCCCCCTAAATGCACATATTACTTGGGTGTGAAATAAATGTAATATTACTGGTAAAAAGTATAGAATGTCACTGCAAAGCATTTCATAAACAGCTGATCAGTTTTCAAAAGCGTCTTTTGCTCCTTAATGCTGACAATCTAACATGATACTTGGAGGACATGAAGGTCAAATGCATCTGTCCCCACCCCCCCCCCCCCCCCATCAAAACAACTGTCTGCTCTCTGCCCCCCTCCCTATCGTTTAAATGGTGAGAGACGATCCCCATAGCAGCTCCAACCAACCAGAAAGCAAGAGCAGCCAGCATGTGCTAGATCAGCTGGAGAAAGCAGCCCCTGTCACAGCCAGCATCCCTCCCAGGATATATGTCAGCAAGCCTGGCTTTGCTGAACTGAACCCCGTGCAGAACTTTAAACTGTATGAGCCCCAATCTGGCACATGATCAAAGTCAAGTCAGAGTGAACTTTATTGTCAGAATTCAGTACATAGCAGCGCTGACTGCTTTATTACCTCATATTCATGTAATAAATATACAAATGTTACTGCATCCCTCACAAGCTCCACAACAATCATTATTCCCTTTAAGTAACTTAGCGTTCCTTTAATGTATCATGATATTGGCAGACGGACACCGACAGGATTCATGGTGTTCATGTGTTTCTTTTAATGACAGCAGTCAATAGAACAACTGAACTAAACATCAGATCATTTCTTTTTATGACAATTTATGACAATTCACCACCCTGGGAAGCGTTTAAAAACCGCAGATATCTTTGTCTGCTTTTCTGGTGTTTTACGCGACATATTTTCCGACACGTGCTCTCTGTCCGCTGGTGAGATTGTGCTCACCTGTGTGTGTGTGCGCACGTGTCTGTGCACGCGCATCGGAGAGGAACTCCGCCATGCGCGATACAGAGAGCAGAGGGGAATTGTAAACAGGCGACCGTGTAGAGAGAAAAATGACAGGCTGTTGTGTAAATAAGATAAGGCTATTTAGTTTGTTTAATAAAAGGACAACGTATAGACCTGTTCTATAGGAAAGGTAACCATAAGTGACTTCTATTGTGATCTGGCACTATATACTGTAGAAAATAAAATTAAATTAACTTGACCTTCAAGGGGGGGCGGGAGGTGCCGTTGTTGGGGGGGGGGGGGGGGGCACCCCCTATTATATTGGTAGGGGAAACACTGCCTTGTGATGCTTTGCCTGGCCTTTAGTGCAGCCGTCTTCAGTTGTTGCTTCTTTGTGGGTCTTTCTGCCTTAAGTTTTGTCTTTAGTAAGTGAAATGAAGCTCGGTTGCGCTGAGATATGGTGGTTAACTCGGCCATTGCAGAATATTCCACTTTTTTGCCTTTTTGCCTTTTTTGCCTGGGTTGCTTTCGCGGTATGTTTTAGGTCATTGTCCATCTCTACTTTGAAGAGCCGCCCAATCAACTTTGCTGCATTTGGCTGAATCTGAGCAGAAAGTAAATCCCTTATACACTGCAGAATTCATCCAGCTGCTTCTGTCTTCTGTCACGTCATCGATAACCACTAGTGACCCAGTGCCACTGGAAGCCCTGCACGCCCATGCCATCACACTGCCTCCACCATGTTTTACAGAAGATGTGGTGAGCTTTGGATCATCAGCCATTCCAAGCCTTCTCCACACTTTCTTCTTCCCATCATTCTGGTACAGGTTGATCTTAGTTTCTTCTGTCCACAGAATGCTGCTCCAGAACTAGGCTGGCTTCTTTAGATGTTTTTTGCAAAGTCTAATCTGGCCTTTCTAGTTTTGAAGCTGATTAATGGTTTGCACCTTGTACTGAACCCTCTGTATTTGCTTTCATTAAGTCTTCTCTTTATGGTAGACTTAGATACTGATACACCTACTTCCTGGAGAGTGTTCTTCACTTGGGTGGATGTTGTGAAGGGGTTTTTCTTCACCATGGAAAGGATCCTGTGAACATCCACCACTGTTGTCTTCCATGGACGTCCAGCCCTTTTGAGTTCCTGAGCTCACTAGTGCTCTTTTTCCTCAGAATGTGCCAAACTGTTGCTTTAGCCACTCCTAACATTTCTGCTCTCTCTCTCTGATGGATTTATTCATTTTTCAGCCTAAGGATGGTCTGTTTCACTCCCATTGAGGCTCCTTTGACCGCATGTTGTGGGTTCACAGCCAAAGCTTTCAAATGCAAATGCCAACCTGGCCTCAACTCCAGACCTTTGACCAGCTTCACCAATGATGGATTAATGAGGGAATAGTCCAATTACTTTTGGTCCTTTGAAAAAGAGGCGGCTACATATTAAAGAGCTGTAATTCATAAACCCTTCCTCCAATTTGGATGTGAATACCATCAAAGTAAAGCTGAGAGTCTGCGCGTTACGACGACATTGACAATATAACTGTATCTTGAATATGTTTTGGCAAACAGCTAAAATAACAAACCTTGTGTCACTGTCCAAATATTTCTGGACCTAATTGTGTGTGCGTGTGTGTGTGTGTGTGTGTGTGTGTGTGTGTATATATATATATATATATATATATATATATATAAATTATTAATTTACAGAACATTAGAGTAATACGGGAATCTTAGAGAGTGCACATAAAACACGGGCGACAATAGGGAATGCAGCTAAACCCCTCAGGCATTATATATATATATATATATATATATATATATATATATATATATATAGATATAGTGCCGGAGGGGTCTGCATGTCCCAGTTAGCCACGTGTATAGCTCTAAATAGCTCTTGTATTGCTGTTGTTAAGGTTTAGCTGCATTCCCTATTGTCGCCCGTGTTTTATGTGCCCCCCCACAGCAATATTGCCAGGTGACCCGCTGTTTGCTGGGGGATTAGACACTGAGCTTGAACTATGTACAAGGTTGGCACCAGTCCAATATGCCGCTCTGCCCTGTGGTACCTACTGCACTATAATATATTCATGTATGTAAATGCATATTTCAAATAAATAATAATAATAATAATTGATACTTTATTGATCCCTGTAGGGAAATTGTCTTTACGCCTCCCACAACTTGCTCTTTTGTCATAGAGGAAGTTGTCTGCGAAGGGCTGCCACCCATAGTGGCACCCAGGGAGCTGGGAGTTAAGGGCCTCGCTCAAGGACCAACAGGCAGAGGCCGGGTTTGAACCTGCAACCTTCTGATTACAGGCACACAGGCTTAGCCCACTGAGCCACACGCTGCCCGCTGAATGAATGTATTAAAATAACATGATAGTTATTCTTTTCAATTTTCTTGTCTTATTTCTTGTTTTTCTTGGCGTGTTAATTTATTTTTCACAGAGGGCTTGTGAACATGAACAGGAACCTTGTGTTCATTCCCAGTAATATGTGAAACAGCGCCCCCTGGAGTCACACATTATGACAGCCACAAAATATGGTGTAACACTGGCATTCATAAAGGAATTGATAAGCTCAGAGGCGCACAATTCTGATGCTTTGGAAAATTTGGAACCTGTTCCCAATTCCAATCCCTAGTACCAGGTCCATTAAGCCCCTTTACTTTCCAAGATATAAACTTCACAGGATGGCCTCCTATAGCAACAGCCATGTTAGCCATAATAAAAGACATTCACAGCCTGTGACCCAAAACACTGCAAGGGTACAGACTGCATGTGAGCACATGCAATGAAAAATAAGTCTGGTCCCTTCATAACACTGAAGAGGAGACGTTGCCATGGTAATCTCCTTATAAGGACAAGAAAGAACATTTAACCCCAAAAGCTGTATCTTCTTCCCCAGCTGAGGTAAATCTTAGCCATTACATAATGAAAAACTTATATGATTCTTCATACAAGTAAAACTTCAATGAAAACAAATCAAATTGAGGACGACTTCCTTCCTTGAAATTCTCGTGTTCATCTGTTCCACCTTTAGGCTTTTTCCAGGCCACAGATAACAAAGGTCAAGCAAACCATTAAAAATTATGCCAGCTCACTTCATGCTGAAGCCGGAAGTCCCCAGTGAAGTTTTAAAATATTGAAACAGAATATTTTCTAAAACATTTTCTCCTTCCTTTCTACCTGAATGACATGTTACATACTGTGCATCTCATTGGCTACAGTCTGCAGTACAGACATCTTACCCTCAGTGACTGACAGGTAAACCCGTGTTCCCACAGCTGCACCTCCGCTGATCTCCACACCACACCAGTAGGAACCAGAGTCCACAGTTGTCAGCTTGTTCATGGTCACATTGAAGACTCGCTGGTCAGGATCATCTCTGATTGACACTTCACCACTTTTCTTTGGAGAGTAAGTGTGTACTATGGGAGTACATGAACTCCAGTCACTCCCTCTGCACCAGTATTTCACATGTTGTTGATACATGTTGTCATAGTAACATGGGATGGTGACAGATCCTCCTCTCTGTACAGTCACCGTGTTCAGTGTGGACACACCTGCAGGGACAGTATGAAAATTACCCAACTGATTTACTCTCGCTCCCTCTTACAGCATTTATACACATATTCATGAAGTCAATACCAGTATACTGTAGGCTGCAGTACTTTACTCTGCAGAATATTAACATTTGTTTTAAGTGAATGTTGTATTTAATATCACTATAGTTGCAAAAATATGAAAACTGATCAGATAAAATTAAATTAGCCTGCAAAAAACCTTTTTGGCTTATAGTTGCTTCTTTATGTCAGCAGCCATAACACATGCAAGTTAGGACCTGGCCAGTACTTGCATGGGAGACTAACTGCTGTAAGAGGTGGGTGTGACCAACAGGTTAACCCATCCTGTGGTCTGTGTGGGTCCCAATGGCCCAGTGCAGTGACGGGGACACTGTGCTGTAAAAATGGTGCCGTCATTCAGATGTGATGTAAAACCCAGGTTCTGTATCTTGGATGTCATATGTGATTCCTCTGCATCTTTCAAAAGACTAGGGCTGGAACCCAATGCCCTGACTAAATTGTCCACTGTGGCCCTTTCAAATCTGGCCTCCTAATCATTCCATATGTCTAATTAGTGAGTTCTCTCCTACGCCTTCACCACCTTATCTACTGTGTGGTGAGCAGAATGGCTACCATTGCATCATCCAGGTGGGGGCTACACAGTGGTGGTGTTTGAAGCGGCTCACCATTGCTTCCATAAGATGCTTTGGGTGTCTTGAAAAGTGCCATATAAATGCAACATTCACTGCGCAGAGGGTGGGCGAGGGCACACGTCAGGGAAGCACTGGGGGTGCGATCCGCACATTCCCCGTCTGCTGATTATCGATGGTTGTCGCGCGAGGAACCGTAGATCACTCCCTCTTACACCATTTATACACATATTCATAAAGAGTCAGTACCAGTCCACTGTCGGTTACACTGATCATTCAGCAGAAAATTAGCCTGCAGAAACCTCATTTGCCAGCTTACACATTTAAGTTCACATATTTATGTCAAAAACTAGGAACTGAGAGCCAAACAAATGATAGGATTTTCTCACCCCTGAAGCCCATTGAAAAAGACACTGTTACTCGCCCCTCCCATATATCAATGAAGTTTTATTTTCTGTTTATTTTCCTATTAAGGAATGATATGATGCATGTAGAATAATGCATAACATTCCCATTTCGGCATTTATAACAGGAGTCCCCTCACCCGACTCAAATGGACCTTGGCAGCAGGGCCGTTTCAGGGCGAGGAGACAACACACATGGCCACCCCTGTGCCACCCCTAAATACACATGCTGCTTGGGTGTGAAATAAATGTAATCCATCCATCCATCCATTTTCCAAACCGCTTATCCTACAATGATAATTACAACAATTAACATTAATACTATACCTGACATTAACATGTGGCACAATAACTACATAATACATGGTAAATACACAGAGCTATTTACATTATTCACACTATTTACACTGCTGGCACCGGTCCAGCACGCCACTGCGCTGCCCGACAGGAATCCCCAGTGCTACACTGCCCCCCTTCTGGGGGGCACCCAACCTGGTACCCCCCAAAGTCCTGGCAGTGCACCAGACAGCACTGAGCCCTCTGTGGCCACAGGGCCCAAGGTTCCCCGCCGTCCTCCTCAGTTCCTGCTGCTGGGAAACTCATCCCAGGTCCTGCTGATGGTTTCTCCAAGTGGGCCAAGGGTTGGTATAGAAGCAGCCGGTCTCAATGCAACATGACAGCCCTGCTTCATAGATTCACTTCAGGACCTCCTGGGGGTCCCTCCAGTGGCTGTCCAGCTTGGGCAACCACCCATTTTTCTTGATGGGCCAGTACACCCAGAGTCCCCAGCCTGGGAGACCTGTCCCCAGCAGCGGATGTCATAGGCTCACCTCTGTCTGACTCTGGCCATGTCCTGATGTTACCTGGCCAGCTCATGCACGGTCCGCACATGGTCCTGGAGCTGGAGCAGATAATCCAGTCCTGGTGTCTCCGGCAGCTCCGGCCCAGGGGGTGAGGCAAACACCAGCTCTACCTGGGTCCACAGCCTACAGCTATACATGAGGGACGCAGGGGCACAGCCAGTGCTCTCCTGTACTGCTGCATGATAAGTCCACAGAACCAGGGGAAGGTGAGTGTCCCAATCATGCTGGTGCTCACCAACGAGGATTGTCTGCTAGGGAGCTGAGATGCGATTCAGCGTCTTCACCAGCCTGTCACTCTGTTGATGGGGGTGTGTGTGTGGGGAGGGGGGGCAGGGGTCTTCAGCAGCCAGCTCCCTAGCAGCCAGCTGACCTCATAGAAAACCAGCACCTTGAAGTTTCTCTCCTGGACACTGTACAGCTGCTCTGAAGCCCCAAAGCTCCTAGAGCTGTTTTCTGCCATGGTGGTCAGGTCACACTCTGCTCTGGAACCATGTGACCCTCAGCCCACTTTGTGAAGTAGTCCATGACCAAAAGAATGTAGTGATTCCCGGCCTCAGCGTGGGGAAAGGGGCCCAGGACATCGACCCCCACATGCTCCCCTAGGTACAGCTGGAGGGCAGACCGGCACTGCCAGCTAGGACCCCTCTGAGCCGCACATGCAGCACAGCAATGCAGGAACATCTGGGCGTCCTGCTGGCAGCCGGCCAGGTGAAGCGCTGCCACAGCTTCCTCAGCATCTTCTTTACGCCGTACTGCCCGGCCCCGACGGCTCCGTGCACTGACCTCAGCATGAGAGAGCACAGGTGTAGCGCCCCCTTCAGGCCTTTTGCTGGGCCCCAGTTAACAATCACTTGACGGGGGCCCTGAGTTCACTATGGTGTCTGTCTGTAGGCTATATGTTCCCTTCAAAACTAACGCAGGGCTAACATGCCCACCCTAAATACTTTAGTTACCTTATTCAACAACTACACAATATAAAATTATGCAGTTAAATTTAAGAACTTTACTACATAAAGGCTAATATTAAGACAAAATATTAATAAAATATATACAATGTAAACCGTATTTCTAATAGTTCACACTCCATTATTGCCAACTGAAAAACCTAAAATTGCAGCCTGATCTGGCTGCTCTCAGGAGCCGTAGCAAGTGACTCGTCAGGCACTCGGTCCCTCACCGCCGTGAATCGAATAGGTCTCTCTCTACTCGCAGATGTCCTCTGGAATTTAGTAGCTTCAGCAGTAAGCTTGCTGAGAGTGTGGAAGGAAGACATGCAGTCTTATCACTTCTCCCTCGTATCCCGTATCTCCTCAGTTGATCCCAGCCCTTTACGGGGTTTCATGGGATTACTCCCATTGGCAGATATTAAATGAATAACTCATTAAATTATATTTAACAAGCAATAAAAAGAATATAAAACACAAATGATGCAGAGCATGTGTCAGCTCAGTACATAAGAAATTTACAAACGAGAGGAGGCCATTCGGCCCATCAAGCTCGTTTGGGGAGAACTTAACTAATACATCAGAGTTGTTAAAATTTTATCCAGGTCTAATTTAAAGGAACCCAGGGTTTTAGCTTGCACTACACTAACAGTAAGACTATTCCATACTCTAACTACAAGTTCTGTAAAGAAGTGCTTTCTCAAATCCATTTTAAAATGTTCTCCCGCTAATTTCCATCTATGGATAATACTGTAGTAGCTATTTGGTTGAACAGCATCCAGACCTATTAGAATCTTATATACCTGGACCTTGTCCCCCCTTAGTCTCCTTTCCTCGAGGCTGAACAGATTCAGCTCAGCTAACCTCTCATCATAAGACAATCCTCTAAGTCCAGGAATCATTCTCGTAGTCCTACGCTGCACCCTTTCTAAGGCAGCAATGTCCTTTTTAAGGTAAGGTGACCAAACCTGCACACAATATTCTAGGTGGGGTCTTACAGTGCCAAGGAATTGTATAATTGTAGCATCACCTCCCTTGACTTAAACTCCACACACCTAGAGATGTAACCTAACATCCTATTGGCCTTTTTAATTGTTTCCCCACACTGGTGAGAGTGGGACATGGAAGCATCAACATACACACTGAAGTGTTTCTCATAATCAGCTACCTTTATTTCAGTGGAACCCATAAATTGTCTGTACTTTATATTTCTGCTCCCTGCATGGATTACCTTACATTTATCTACGTTAAATTTCAGCTACTAGCTATCTGTCCATCCACTAATTAATTCAAAATCACGTTGTAGCCTCTGTGCTGCTAGATCAGTATCTGCTACATCCTCCCCAAAATTATACAAATCAGATTAATCATATACACTTTATCTAAACAAAAGAACCAGACACTGGGTTACACAGGCTCTGGGGCACCAGCAGCTGCTCCCCTGCACCGTCCAGCGATCAGCTGCGGCTTAACAGCAGGCCCTCGTGTACCTCCACGGTGCCCCACTGGGTGTGGTAGGCCTTGTTCTCTGGACCGGAGGCTGATATCGCCTCCCAACCCAGTCACCCTCCTTCATCCAGCTGCTCCCTCACCCTGGTCAGCATGGGGCTGCTGTGCTGCTCTGTGATGATCTGCTGGCAAATGAAGTCTTGGTGGTGGCCTGGTTGTCCTGCACTGTGAGCTGCTTCAGGGTCAGTGAGACAGAGTGTCCACGTTTCCATATAGCTTCCCAGGGTGATGTTGGACCTCAAAGTCAAACTCTGCCATTACCTCCAACCAACAGACCAGCTGTCCTTCTGAGTGCCAGAAACTCAGGAGCCACCCAAGTGATTTGTGGTCCTTCCACAACCAGAACCACTGGCCACTGAGGTACAGACGGAAGTTCTTGCCGGCCTAGATAGAAGCTCCCTTCACGGTCCTGCCTGTGATAGCACAGCACCCAGCCCCTCGTTGCTAGTGTCCGTGTCCAGAATGAAAAGGAGATGAGGGTCCAGGTACTCTAGCATGGGGACATCGGTGAGCGTCACACAGAGCTGGTTAAAAGCCGCGGCTCAGGCATCTGTCCACGCAAAACCACTTCCCTTTTCTGTAGACGGTGCATTGTGTTTGCCATGCTGGCGAAGTCCTTACAAAGTGTTGGTAATATGACACTAACCCCAGGAAGCTGTGCAGCTCTGCTACAGTCTGTGCAGGGGGCCAGTCTCACACAGCGGCCGTCTTCTGCGGGTCGGTGGCCACGCCCTCCCTCTGATGATGTGGCCCTGGAAGAGCATCATGCACTGGAGGAGGGAGCACTTCCGGGGGTTCAGCCACAACCCTGCGCAGAGGGTCCCTGCAAACACTGTCTTTAAGTTCCACAATGTCCGGGCAAAATCAGCGGCGTAGAGCAGCAGATAATCAGTGTTGATGACGCATTAGGTCCAGGTGAGCTGGGACATTAGCCTCCATTAGCCTCTCGAAGGTGACCAGGCTGTTACAAGGGCTGAATGAAACTGACTGAACTGTCATAGCCTGTGACCGATGGTGAACACGGTCTTAGGGTGGTTTACTGGGGACAGTTCGACCTGCCAGTAGCCACTCCGGAGGTCTAAGGAGCTGAACCATGTTGACCCTGTGATGCATGGAAGCACATAGGAGTCCCTCCTTGTCACCTCATTCAATGGTTGATAGTTGAAGCAAAAGCAACATGACCCATCCTTGTTGGTGACAAGGTCCGTGCCGCTTACGGACTGTGGGAAGGCTTCATGACTCTTGTCTGCCATTTCTTGGATCTGCTGCTCAGACACTTGTAGTTTCACCAGAAGCATTTGGTGCAGATGCAGATAGATGAACAGGGCTGATTGCTGTACTGCCACAGTTGCTGCACAGCCTGCACTGTCTATGGAGACGGTCCTGCTGTGGTGCTGCCGTTCAGCACAGTCTGGACTGGAGTTGCAGTCGTGTGGCTGGTGGAGACTTTCCCTCAGGAGCTGTGAGCAGATCTTTTCCCCCCACCGGGTGGACGGCTCTCCTCCTCTCTTCCCCCATCGCTATCCCTGGCTGCTGCTGGCCACTGCTCTCATACTGGAGGACCCCCACATCTGTACCCAAAGCAGAGGGCTGCCCCCAGCAGATCGATGGTGGCCCCTAGCTGTACTAGTAAGTCCAGTCTGATAACACAGGGGTCAGCAGTGCTGGCTAGTCAGACCTCTTGTACCACCGATTGTCCTGTCAGCGTGACTTTCAGCTACCCCTCCCCCATGGACATGCGCACGATGGGTGCAGCTCAGCTGTAGGGGTGGGGCTCTGCTAAATAGAGCTCGCAGTGCCTCCTCTTCCAGAGGCATCACCAGGTGCCCCCCATCTTGGGGGACCAGTGATTGGGCCGTGCCACCAGCCGGACCCGTACTTGGGAGGGTTCCAGGGGCCATTACCCACTGTACCGGGGCAGCTTTAGGGGGGTCTTCACTGCGATCGGCCGTGTCCCACGTCATGCTGCTCCCTGCTGAGCTCTGTCACCTTTATCCTCAGGTCTGACACCAGTGTGGTTCAGGTACCAGAGTCACAGATAAGCACAGGAAGGCTACAAAGATGGGGTTTCCTGATGTCTGCCAGTCATACTCACAACAGACACACAACACAATACATGGTAAATACACAGAGTTATTTACACTATTTACACTGATGGCACCAGCCCAACATGCGACCTTGCTGTCCGATGGGCCCACAATGAAACAACTTGTTTTGATTAAATGTTGTACTTACTATCATTGTATTTGCAAAAATAAAAGTTTAATGAATGATTAACTGATTATAGTATAGAATTAGCCTGCAATATCCTGTTTTGCTTTCCTGTTTATTTCGATTTCCATGTATATGCCAACAACAGTAACCGACAGCCCAACTGAGCCTCTTTTACAGTATGTTTATTTATATATTTATGCTTTTATGAATTTAACATTCACTTAAAACTAAACCAAAGAATGTTACTTCTCATATTAAACCCCATGAAGTAGCACATTAACTCTTATTTCTCCCAGGTGTCAATTATGTTGTTGTTCAATACTAAAATTTGGTTCCTCTAGTATATTAAAATATTTTATCCTGTGTTTGTGTTAATGTCCTTCTTTTAAGTCTGAATGACATGTTACATACTGTGCATCTCATTAGCTACAGTCTGCAGTACAGACATCTTACCCGCAGTGACTGACAGCTCCATCCATGTTCCCACAGCTGAACCTCTGCTGATCTCCACACCACACCAGTAGTAATCAGAGTCCCCAGTTTGCAGATTGTTCATGCTCACAGTGAAGACTCGCTGGTCAGGATCATCTCTGATTGACACATCATCCTTCGTCTGTGGAGAGTCACTGCGTACAATGGGAGTACATAGATGGCTATAAAGCCATCTGCACCAGTATTTCACATGTTGCTGATATATGTTCTCATAGAAACATGGGATGGTGACAGATTCTCCTCTCTGTACAGACACCGATCCCACTGAGGACACACTGTCAGCACCTGTGGGGAAAACAACCAACTGAATTCACATTTTCAGCATCACAGTATCTCTGGTTAATATTATATATTATCAGTTTGTGTAACACTTGTACCAGGACTCATGGCACAGAGAGATGGGTTTAAGAAGACAGTGAGGAGGTGAAACAGCAAGACTGTCATTTTGCCATAAGAACAAGGGAAAGACACAGGAAAACAAAGCAGGTGTGTTCTAGGGGAGGGTCAATCATCCCCATCAGGGGAACATAGCCATAGTCCACATCATTTATTGAGCAGGGATGGGGAGGGACTGGACGAATTGTTTCAGTGCAGCATTTGCCATTTGGGCAGCCCTGTTTTAGGGTCTGAGAGGAAAACGAGTAGCTTAAGTCGCTGGTAATAAAGGCACAGTGAGGAGAATGAATGGGATCATCACTTTGTGGTGACCACACCCCTTTAACACTAAGGCTGTATTTGTAAATACATCAAATTCAGTCATTTTTGTCTTTTGAATGGCATATGATAAGTACTGAACTGCATTTTAGCTTAGTGATCCATCTTCCATATGCGTATCCAGTACAGAATCAGTGGAGCTGATCTGAGGCAGCACAGGGCACAAGGCAGTGGAACACCCAGGATAGGATGCCAGTCTGTCACAAAGGCAGGGGAACACCCAGGACAGGATGCCAGTCTGTCACAAAGGTAGGGGAACACCCAGGACAGGATGCCAGTCTGTCACAAAGGAAGGGGAACACCCAGGACAGGATGCCAGTCTGTCACAAAGGTAGGGGAACACCAAGGATGGGATGCCAGTCTGTCACAAAGGAAGGGGAACACCCAGGACAGGATGCCAGTCTGTCACAAAGGTAGGGGAACACCCAGGACAGGATGCCAGTCTGTCATAAAGGTAGGGGAACACCCAGGACAGGATGCCAGTCTGTCACAAAGGAAGGGGAACACCCAGGACAGGATGCCAGTCTGTCACAAAGTTCTCTTAGGAATCCATTCCTGTCAGATTTCCTGTTCCTTTAACTACGCATGGCTATATCTGCAAATCTGAAAATTTTTCTGATTAACATTCTGGTCAAAATATCGTGTATAATATAATTCTGACATACTGTTGTTAATATATAATTCACTCCAACCTAAATCCGTAAGACAAATTTGGATGCAGAATTCCATGCTATCTAGGTATATGAATTTATACACACATCAGCCACAAGACAGAATAAGACCATTCCTGTATACTGCTGCCACATAGTGGACAAAAATCATCCGGTCAGTCTACATTTAACCTCTGCACTACAAAGAGGAAGTGACAAAAACCATAATAGGTGATCCCTTGTTCTGCATTTAATGAAAAAGAGAGAGAGTGGTAAGGAGCGTATGCTGATACAGCACATTACCTCAGCACCACACTGGTTTGGATGGAGTGGAACAGTATTACGTGTTTTTTTTCCAGTGGCTGGAGGTCATTACCAATCCTTCACTGCCCCAGTGAAACCAGTTGCTCAGCAGTCTGACAGGGCAGCCAACAGGGGCTGCAGCCCCATGGCTGATGATTTTAGAGCAGCTGAACAGAAACTCCTCTGACGTGTGGAGATTGAGTCTCCCTGAACAGTACGCTTGTCTTGAAGCTGTACCTATCAGCAGTAGGTTGGTGTAGCTCACACCTAAGTTTGACACAAGCCTAATTAGGGTAGGAAGCCGCCTACACACATGCCATGGCAGAGCCCAGGATGCAGCGTAACCCATTGCTAGATCCGATCCATAGGGTCACCTCACTGCGGATTAAGGGTTATGATGAGCAGCTGCATCTTTTAGGACCAGAACATGTTTTTGCGGAACTGATGAGGTGCTGTTGGGTTCTCAGGGGAAAGACAACAGTCCAGAGAAGCAGTTTGGATGTATGTCGTGTCACAGACACCGTGGTTAATCCCTCAGATGGCTGATTTGCCCCCCTCTAGTTTGAGACTGCATTGTTCAGCATTTTACTCCACAGGTATGGACTGATTTGGTCCTTTCTTAGTGAAGATCGGAAGGAGACAGGAGAAGTATAAGTGTCTCACTACAAGAGTGTTGTACCTATAGATCTCATGCTTAGCCTTGACACAGACTCATTCCTCGTCATTATGTAACTGTACTGCATGGAGAGGGAAGCCAGGGCACGAAGTTTAAGGGAGCCACTGTAGTACTGAGCTGAGAGGCTCTTAATGCTTTAGGATCCTCTATAAAGGAGCAACTGGCAGCCCAGAAAATCACTTCCCACATTAATCCACCTAGTGCTCCACCTGCTCAGTGAAGGCAGCCTTGTACAGCACCTTAGGCCCACATACTGCGGACTGTACTAGCTAAGGAAGAAGGGATTAAGTGTCCTTGGATGTAGCTGATCCTGATCCCATCTCACCCAATACTCTCCTGATGGGGCGGCCAAATTCAGCCCTTCCTCAGGTGATCTACCCCACATCAGAGCGACTCAGCCGAAGGAGATGGAGCCAGGTACTTGCTGACCAGCTCTGGAGGAGCTTCATCAGGGATGACCTGCTAACCCTCCAGACCAGGGATGACCTGCTAACCCTCCAGAACAAACAGAAATGGTAGATGGACGCAGCCAACCTGGCGAATGGGACTAAGGTTATGATTGTGGATCCTCAAACACCTCAAGCACGGTCAGTGTGGTTGACATGGTTAACATCCACATATGTGTTCTAATCGGCTCCCTGCTGAGATCTCCATGTATAAACTGGCATCTCCAGTGTCTAAATCCTTCTTCCCTTTTCACATTTGGTTTCACTTATTTCTCAGTTTATGGGAAAGTGTCTCTGTATAATGTACTTTTTCTGGTAAACTCCAACCTGTCTCTTCCCTGTTTCTCAATGATGAAAAGCCTCTTACTTGCTTTATTCCTTGCACTTCACACCATTTAATGTTCTTTAAGGTCACATGAGGTCATCCTCTGATTTATGAGTCACAGCTGTATAAGTTGACAGTCGTCTCTGGCATTAAAAAGCTGCTTCTACCCTCTACATGGATACTGTAGTTTCTGGATGTTCCCAGTGTCTCCTGCTTTGTTTTGTTCTTGTTACTGCTGTCTTAGTAACTTTGAGCCTGGAAGCAGCCTGCTGTGCAGTGTAACCTTCTGCCAGCAGATCCAGGATTAAACCAGGATTTTAAGAAGCTGATCGGTTTAAAAATATAGGAGTGATATCTTAATTTTTTCCAGAGCTGTATAATATAGAGCCTTGTGCTGATTGGGTGTCAGACAGTGGTTGGATCTGCCCTGGTTATTCCCTGGAAAACAACCCCTCCACCACCAATTTATCCAGCAAAACACACAGACCCCCTTCATGAGTAAGGCTGTCGGGCTCATTTAGTATTTATCTAAGCAAATTTAAGCATAAATGATTCACAATCAGATTTTAGGTTAATACTTACTTTCAGTGCTGGTTGTGGTTGTAGTTCTCAGACTGACAGTAATATGAACTGGGATCTGCACGTTTCCAGTATCACACCAATACCAGCCTGTGTCCTTCCTCTCCAGTCCCCTCATTGTCACACTGAAGACGTTATTTTCTCTGTCATCCGTGATCAGAACAGGCCTCCCATCCAAACCCCAAGACCTTGATACACAGGAGCGCCTGACCTTACACCACCGCTTCCGACTGTAACTGTCTGTATAGCGACACTGAACAGTGACACTGTCTCCTTCCACACCCGTCACCTCCTGTTTGTCCACTGACAGCTCTGGGAAACCTGAACACACAGATTAGGAACAAACACTGTGATATTTACATAACAATAAAATAGTCATGAATATGAGCCAGATATGTTAATATTATACACATATATTTCATACCCATGTAAAGCTAAAGCAAAGGACAAAAGGATAAAAAAAAAAAAAATCTCTCTTTATTCTGACATTTAACAAATACAAAAAAAACTGCTGATCCTAACTGACCTAAAACAGATTTACTCTGATTAAATGTCCGGCAGTGAGAAAAAAAGTTTTTGTGTCTTTTTCTGAAGTTTATGTAAATTTTTCATTTCAACTATTTTTTAAAATATTTTCTCCTCTATTTGTTTTAATGTCCTTCTTTTTTGTCTGAATGACATGTTACATATTGTGCATCTCACTGGCTACAGTCTGCAGTACAGACATCTTACCCTCAATGACTGACAGGTAAACCCGTGTTCCAACAGCTGAACCTCCGCTGATCCCCACACCACACCAGTAGTAACCAGAGTCCACAATTGTCAGCTTGTTCATGGTCACATTGAAGACTTGCTGGTCAGGATCATCTCTGATTGACACTTCACCACTTTTATTTTGAGAGTTACTGCGCACTATGGGAGTACATGAACTCCAGTCACTCCCATTGCACCAGTATTTCTCATGTTGTTGATACATGTTGTCATAGGAACATGGGATGGTGACAGATCCTCCTCTCTGTACAGTCACCGTGTTCAGTCTGGACACACCTGCAGGGACAGTATGAAAATTACCCAGCTGATTAACTCTCACTCCCTCTTACACCATTTATACACATATTAATAAAAGGTCAGCACCAGCCCACTGCAGGTCACATTATGTCATTCTGTAGATTATTTAAATTTGTTGTATTAATTTCCTGCCACTATATTTGCCAAGATAAAAGTGCAATAAATTATTAACTTATTGTTTAGAATAAGATTAGTTCACAAAATCCTCCTTTGCTGGAATACACTTGTTCAAATTTATATATATTGGTCAAACATCAGTAACAGAGCTGAACAGATGCTTCTTTGCTGTATGTTAATTTATATATTAATCTGTTTCTATTAAATTTATTTAAAATCAATTTTCACTAAAGGACACATCTTAGCATATTACTTATCATATTTAACCCCCTGAAGTAGCCCATTTAAACTGACACTGTTACTTCTCCCAGGTCTCATTCATGGTATTGATCAAAAGTAAAATTAGGTGCCTCTTGTATATTAAAATATTTTCAATTGAATTTTTGTGTTAATGTCCTTCCTTTCTACCTGAATGACATGTTATATACTGTGCATCTCATTGGCTACAGTCTGCAGTACAGACATCTTACCCCCAATGACTGACAGGGAAACCCGTGTTCCCACAGCTGCACCTCCGCTGATCTCCACACCACACCAGTAGGAACCAGAGTCCCCAGCTTTAAGATTGTTGATGGTCACAGTGAAAACTTGCTGCTCAGGATCATCTCTGATTGACACTTCACCACTTTTCTTTGGAGAGTCAGTGCGTACTATGGGAGTACATGAGCTCCAGTCACTCCCTCTGCACCAGTATTTCACATGTTGCTGATATATGTTGTCATAGAAACATGGGATGGTGACAGATCCTCCTCTCTGTACAGTCACCCGAATCACTGAGGACACACTGTCAGCACCTGTGGGGAAAACAACCAACTGAATTCACATTTTCAGCATCACAGTATCTCTGGTTAATATTATATATTATCGGTGTGTGTAACAATTGTACTAGGAGTCATGGCACAGAGAAATGGGTTTAAGAGGACAGTGAGGAAACAGCAAGACTGTCATTTTGCATAAGAACAAGGGAAAGACACAGGAAAACAAAGCAGGTGTGTTCTAGGGGAGGGTCACTCAGCTATCATCCCCATCAGGGGCACATAGCCAAGGTCCACATCATTTACTGACCAGGGCTGGGGGGGGTGACTGGACTGAATTGTGTTTCAGTCCAGAATTTGCCATTTGGGCAGCCCTGTTTTAGGGCCAGAGAGCAAACCAGGTCCTTTCTTCCACATCTTCCACAGGGTCAGTACAGTACAGGGAGCATGGAGCTGATCTGAGGCAGCACAGGGCACAAGGCAGGGTAACACCCAGGACAGGATGCCAGTCTGTCACAAAGGCAGGGGAACACCCAGGACAGGATGCCAGTCTGTCACAAAGGCAGGGGAACACCCAGGACAGGATGCCAGTCTGTCACAAAGGCAGGGGAACACCCAGGACAGGATGGCAGTCTGTCACAAAGGCAGGGGAACACCCAGGACAGGATGGCAGTCTGTCACAAAGGCAGGGGAACACCCAGGACGGGATGCCAGTCTATCACAGGGCAAACACTCACATACAGTCACTATGGGCACTTTTACAGGCATCAATTCACCTGGACTATGTATTATTGAATATAAAACCAGAGAGCTCATAGGAAACCAGTGCAAATACAGGGAGACCATACAAACTACCCACAGAGAGCTGGGCCAGATACTGGAACCACAAGCCTGGAGGTGTGAAGCCCCCATGCTGCCCAGCTAGAGCTTAATTACTTTTCCAAACCTGCTGCAGAATAAAATACAAATCTGAAGGCCAATTCATACTTTCCTTTTCTGCAGGTGATGTAAGATCTGGTGAGGTGACGTAAATTTCATCATCAGGTGCGTGTAGCCCAGATTTATTTTTTTTATCTGCCGGGGATTGACTAGATGTTTCCAGTACGTGGCAGCCCTGACTTTTACAGAGCAGAGGTCAACCAGGAAATAGCAGAAGAAGAAGAATTGTTGCAGGAGATGTGCAGGTATCCGCTAATCTATTTTTTACATTTTTACTGTCCAGATCATTTTTACTGTCCAAACATTATACCACAGTATATGGTATTTTCAAAAACAATACTACACTGCCCAAGCCCCTACTAACAACTTTAAAACTGTTTGTAAAATTCAATTCAAAAGCAGCCTCACTAAAATAAAAATACATGCATACATAGTTATGTAGACAAGCATGTGACATTAAGTTTAGTTAAAGTGCAACTTTACAAGCTACACTGACCATCACCTGCACTGTTACTGTTCACCAGTCTGATGGCTTCTGGAACAAACACAAACTTCCTCCTATTTGTTTTACATACATGGGGTCTGAATCACATTCCTGATGGCAACATATGAAAGTCACCATATAGGACACGGGTGGGGTCATTGATAACCTTACATGGCTTTTAAGGACTTGTTCAGAATTAAACTGCACTAGAGATCTATGTGTTTGTCCAATAAAGGTTAACAACGCCATGTAGTTGATTGTTGTCTATTTAACAGATTTAAACCAGCAAATAAATAAAAACATTAAAATACTTTCAATAAAAGAAGAATAAAACATTGTTTGTAGTCTTTGATCTACTCCAAAGGGGTTTAATTTACGTAGGAAATACAGTCACTGCTGGACTTTTCCACAGTGATCTCTGTATTGTCACTAAATCTCAGTCTGTTATCAAACACAGTACCCAAGTATTTGTAGGTCTGGGCAACTCTAAAATTAGTGCCATGAATTGCTGTTGCGGGATGTGAATGTGGTTTAGTGAGAGGATCATATCTTTTGATTTGGACACATTTCAATCCAGAAAGGATTTATCACACCAGTCTACAGATTCTTGTATTATGGGTTCGTATGAATGATCTGACCAACTGAGAAGAGGCATGATGACACTGTTATCAGCAGTATGCAGAGTAAAAAGTAAAGGAGAAAGTACACAACTCTGCAGTGAGCCAGTGGAGGCAGAGATGGATTCAGATGTTCAGCCATATATAACTACTGTCTGAGTTCTGTTAGAGAGGAAACTGATAATCCGTCTCATGAGCTGACGATCCAAATGAAAACAAGATATAAGCTGTCTGACAAGTATGTGAGGTTGTACTGTTGTGCTGCCCTCATTACACGTCCTGTACAAGACTAGACAGCCAGCGAACTCTTTCCCACATCAAGACTCTGAAGACAGCGTGTTCCTTTGTACACAGGTTTACTGAGCAGGGAAAGTGTAAAACTGAAAGTACAAGACGCTACCATTTACTTACAGGCGAGTTTGCGTTTCATATACATACCTAAACAGTGCAATATACAAATATAAGTTTATCGCTCTGTTCTTTACTGCAAATATATGTTTAACCAAAAATATAGTGCTACAGTATCAAACATCAAAACAAGGATCGGTGCTCGCAGATAAAAATAACACAATACATACCCACGATGCTACTGAAGGCGCAAGATGTTTGCAGACGCTGTAGTAAGAGCAGATTTAACAGTATTTGTGTGCAGCTCATTCCACTACTAGCTCTAATACGCAAGTGTGGTTACGTGGTGAATATGCAGGCAAGTATGCGAACACTTAAAGGGACTCAGCAAGTTACGAGGAAATATTAAACGGATTTATACTACGGGACCGTTGAATGCTTGAATCTGATTGGCTGACGAACGTTCTGAGGTGTGCAATTATTTTCAGATAACCGCACGGCGAACGTAGTTCCAGGCAGCTCTCTTGACCGCATTACAGTTCCATATCACTTCGCATAGTTAACTGTAATAACGGAAATTAGCATACAGTACCTATACAGCACACAGGACTAACAAAAACAACAACATGACAGACGATTTTCCGAAAGTAAATTTTAATATTTACGGTGAATATGAAACTTTCAACAACTGGTCTGCAGCAGTATTAGTTAGCCTAGTGTACCAACTTAAAGGCTACACATGACATTTCTCGCTAGCGAGGTAATAACAGCGCTGCATCTTAAAGCAGACTTACAGTTTAGAGACGGTGCTTCAGAACACTGTTGAGGGACACACAGAGGTAGCCTAATTCATACAAGCTCTCTGTTTCTCTTTCTCTGTCTCTCTCGCTCTCTTTCTAATAACTTCATTATTAACTGCATTAGTCTGCTATCAACGGCTCAAGCCTCCATTGCCAGCTTTAAAATGACGTTTTGGAACTAGCAAAAGAGTCGTTGGATGAGATGCGGAAGAAATAATCCTACTCACAATAGCGATTTAAGTAGAAAAACCGGACGAATCCCTTGAAATATATCATCTGATCGATGTCTTGAGGTGTGGCAACCGTAGTATAAGCGGAATAATTGACTCCGGACCGTTGAATTATTAGAAAATAATGCACACCCGAGGTGTAACGGCCACTCCGCTTCGCGTCGTGGCCGCATTACCACCTCGGGTGTGCATTATTTTCTAATAATTCAACGGCCCGTCGTCAATTATTCCTTACTTAAACTTTACACAATATGTATTTCAAGTAACGGAACAATTGTGTTAAAGGCTGATGGAAAGACTGATGGTGATGGAAAATCAACAAAAGGTAATCCCGCGTATGTATTTCCATCCATTTTCCAAACCGCTTATCCTACTGGGTTGCGGGGGGTCCGGAGCCTATCCCGGAAGCTATGGGCACGAGGCAGGGAACAACCCAGGATGGGGGGCCAGCCCATCGCAGGGCACACTCACACACCATTCACTCACACATACACACCTATGGGCAATTGAGTAGGGGGCCATACTTTTAGCACGTACGCACATTTTACCGATTTTTTGGACCCCCCTCCGCCCCCCCCTGCACGCACACATACGCTGGGTAGTTGACCTCCACCCCCCCGCGTACGTACGCATGAGTCGACTTATGCACTGCTTTTTGGAGCTACAAACGTTCCTGTTAACTTTAGGAATAACAAAAGAATTATGTCATGAGATTTACTGTAATAAAATCACATTCAAATGAAACGAAATGCAACAAATAAGACTTCTTCAATTCTTATACATGTAGTATTTCAGTCGGCACTTGGAGGAATAAGCTATAAGGACTAGCGTATTCCTCAAAAGTCGACATAAGCATGGCAGACGCAGGACAGTTAACGTGCCATAATGGAGCTTGAAAATTTGAAATTCTATGAAAACTCCTGAACATTCGCTAAAAAAAACTGTTTACTCTGTGCAGAGGCCAATATTGAACTAAACGTCAAATACATAAGATGGCGTATTTCACCATTTGATCACGGCTTTAGAACCCAAATCGGAAGTCCGAACTGTAAATTAGGCTATGTACTGAAATTAAGAGATTACTACCCATATACATATTCATGTAATGGATTCAAAGAAGGTTTTTGGTCGGCCGACATTTCAGTGCACTGTGACCTTCAAAAATGGCTGATGATCGGGAGATGAACTAAAGACGTTTTGAGTTATATGCACGTATGGAATGCACTCCAGCAGGTCAGGTTTCGCGAACGAAACACTTAATTTTGAAATTTCTCAAGTTGATTCACCCCCTCCAGCATAAGCACACATACGCAAAATCCGGTCAAATTTTTAGACCCCCCTCCCCCCTTCCGTGCGTACGTATGTATGTACTAAAAGTATGACGCCTAACTCCAATTAGCCTCAGCATGTTTTTGGACTGTGGGGGGGAGAGACCAGAGTACCCAGAGGAAACCCCACGATGACATGAGGAGAACATGCAAACTCCACACACATGTAACCTAGACAGAGACTTGAACCTGGGTCCCAGAGGTGTGAGGCAACAGTGCTAACCACTGCACCACCATGCCACCCTGCTTATGTATTTGTTTGCTCTAAATGTGCATGCAGAGCATTCAAAATAAACAACTTTGCATCATCAGCACCTCTCCTGGCTGCGAACTGCAGGGGGTCAAAAACTGGTGCAATTAGGTTCAGGATTTCTGCTTTAATAGTTTTATCAAGAGTTTTCATTGCTAATGATGCTAATGCTATAGGCAGAAGGTCGTCCAGTGTTTTAGGTCTGCAGACCTTTGGGATTGGAATGATGGTAGAGTCCTTCCAGAGATCAGGAACAACCTCACAGTTTATGGACAGTTGGAATAGAGTTTGAAACAAAACACTCAGTATCTTTATTTCCTTCCACATTTTCCGTCTGCAACTTCGGCTTTGTTCACTTTGATCCTGTTCAGATGTTTAGCTACAGACTGGATGGGAACCTGCAGTGGCCGCCCACGTGAAAAAATGCAACCTTTTCACTACACTGCTTGGACTTGTGTGTGTTGCGATGCATCCCTACTCTTCTGGTCTGACAGAATATCACTACTGCATGCAGGCAACAGCGACGACCATCTGCAGCAACAGGTAAATGTAGCATGGAAACAAGCTGCTGCAAACACGCAAGGAAAAGGGAAGAATGAATGGGGCTTAATTGAGGCTGATCTTGAGCCCTGATAAACAGAGACCTGCTGCAGTAGCACATGAAGCTGGGTGTTTAGACCCCTCTGACTGTACACACAGAAATGACTGACGGCATCCCGGCTGTCTGCTCACATAACCACCTGTGCTGCTGAAATTACCCCAGTAAGATAATCGTACACAACACAGAACATCAAAGCATGCAGAAAACAAGGGCATTTTATCTGCACTAACGGTTCTTAACTCCCTCACTTTTCTCTTGTGCATGAGCATAAAGCACCTAAATCATTAGCATGATATAGAAAATATTCTCAGACACACTTATTCTGAACAGCAGAAATGTCGTCATACAGCATGTGAGTGTGAGACTCTGTATAAACACTGTGTGCTGTATACAGAGGGTCTGTCCTCAGGCCTTTGGTTCAGCCTTTATTATGTTTTATACAGTTTTCTATAGTGTCACTGCAGTAGGTCCTTTTAATCTATGTGGATCAGTAGGAAACAAGAGGTGTAATGGGAAGGTGTCTCTGTAAGACATGGGTGGGGGGTGTCCTGGGAGGGGGGGCAAAGTCAGGTGATGAGCACATTGATTCACTTCACCTGGGTCTTATCAGCAGTCCTATCAGACTGAGAGCTGTTTGTGTTTCTCTCAGCTTCCAACAGACACACGCAGACACAGACGCCCAAGTTCACAGCCTGTTGTTTCATTACAGAAATTCTTACAGATAAAACACAGATAAAATACACTTATTTGGGTCTTACTGACCTCAGGTCTGTGGAGACTGACACTCCCTTCCGGATTCTCCATATTTTCACTGTTTCTCTGTCTCTGTCTGTGACCAGGACTCCTGGAGTCCAATAAAAACCCACTTTCTCCCCTCCACTTGGTTTATACAGGTTCTGCACTCTTCTGTTCGGTTTACATGGGGTGTCGCTCCTTCTTACTAACTGACCACAAACTTTATGGTCATGCTGCCTTTGCACAGCCCACCTCACCAACATCATCACTTACAGCAATGCCTGGCTGTGGCATGTGTGGCTGGGGCTCTACATCAGCAGGAAACTGTCGGCAAGACAATAAACTTCCTTTGCAAGAAAGACAAAGTATAGCAGCACTGAGATACAGTGACTGATAATTAAGTGAGCTGTCCTCACCTTCTGCTTCTACTTCCTGGGGGGGGACTTCTCCCTCTGTTGTTACCAAAATTCCTTGCTATCAGGGTATATGAATGTATACACACATCAGCCACGAGACAGAATAAGACCATTCCTGTATACTGCTGCCACATAGTGGACACAAAGAAGACTGCACAAAAATGTTAAATCATTCTGTTAGTCTGCATTTACCCTCTGCACTAAAAACAGGAAGTGACTAAACCATAATAGATCATCCGTTTTTCTGTATGTAATAATAAAAAAAAAAAATCAGTAAACGTCTATCTGTTTGCCCTATTTGTGATTACGGAATACTGAGAGTATTTGATTTTACAGCAGGGTTCATTCATTCATTCATTCATTCATCCATCCATCATCCAGCTGTTTATCCTGGTCAGGGCACCAGTCATCAAGGAGCAATTAGAATTTAAACATATAAATCTATTACGAATGTTATTCGTAATGTATTGAAAAGTCTCTGTTGTCTGTATGTTTACCTTAAACATGCAACTGTGATCGAGAGCGGGTACTTGTCTCTAGTCACTATTTTATTTTACGTTCCCCAGCGCCCGCATACAATAATCTACAGTACCTTTCATTTTCATAGACTGACTGCAAAAGTATTTATACTGTTTCACCACCAGAGCGCTCACATTCTCATTTACTACGTTGACACACAGTGTCCATAGCTTTGCTTCCCTCGTGTGGCTGTGAACTGTAATTTCAGCCTGTGCTTTTCTTGAAAGTACTCAAGGTAGTAAAAGCTATTTGTCCATTAGACTGACAATATTTTCATTAGTCATGAAATATCAAATATCATCTTAGATAAATCCAAGATATTTCTCTGGTAAACTGTAAGTTATGCATGAAAATCAGGTGACAAACCAAAAAAATTTATATAATGTTAGTTTCGAATTCAAGCAGGCTTTTTATGCATTGATAGTGATAACATGCAATGATGCCAAGAGCTATAGAATGGATAATATATTAATTATTTTGCTGATACTAGAACAATAAAATTTGTATAGATATAAAAAAAAAAAAAAACGTTTTATTTGCCATATTCTACAACTGCATTGGAAAGCTTACTTGTTTAGACATAGTATACAAAGAATGACAAACAGCACCCAAATAAATATTAACAGACAATTGAAAGACATGCAGAACTGCAGAGAAATACCCTTGTGATACATTTATCATTATAATTCACAAACTCCACAGATGCAAACATCTAAAGTCAAAATTTGTGACACTGTGAAATATCCTATGAGGCTCCAGGGCTGAGAGCAGCTTGTGGTCGCTGTGGTTTGGGTCCCGTGATGCACTTTGCTACAGCAGTGGTCAGTGTATATCCATGCAATGGATGGAAGTTGTCAGGGGTAACGCTAGACCCCTCAATTTTAACCAGATTATGCAGAAAATATGTAAAAATCAAATCTGTGGATTAATGAAAGTTATATTATAAAAGCCAGTTCTATCTAAATCTGACACAGTCCATATTACACAGACCTGCATGTTGTACCTGATACCACATGATAGTTTCAAATCCCGTGACCCTTTTGCTGTAAGTCTACATCATCTGGGGAATCATATAATAATATATGATCAGATGAACTTAATTGATCCTGGGGGGAAATTTTTCATACAGCAGCAAGATACATAAACTGCAAACGTGATCGGAAGGTCGCCAGTTCGAGACCCAGCCTCGGCAGAATAGTCACATGTCTGTGGGTCCTTGACCAAGGCCCATAACCCCCAGCTCCAGGGGGCCACACATCGGCTGCCCCTGTGCCATCAGCCCTGAGCTATGGAGAGCAAGATGGGGGAAGGCAAGAATTAGATTCCAACTCGTACTCATGCAATGTGATATTGGCAATTAATAAATGTGTGCAAATAACAATTAATAAAGGTCTACACATATTTTAGATCATTCATTCATTCATTCATTTTCTACATACTTTTCCAGTACAAAGTCAGTAAAGTACAGGGAGCATTGAGCTGATATAAGGCAGCACAGGGCACAAGGCAGAGGAAAATCCAGGACAGGATTCCAGTCTGTCACAAGGCAAACACTCACATACAGTCACTATGGGCACTTTTAGAGGCACCAATCCACCTAGACCATGTGACTTTAGATATGATACCAGAGACCTCATAGGAAACCAGTATATATACAGGAAGAACATGCAACCTCTACACAGAGAGCTGGGCCAGATACCAAAACCACAAGCCTGGAGGTGTGAGGCCCCCACGCTGCCCCCAGTGTCTAACAGCTAGAGCTTAACTAGCTCTGCAAACCTGCTGCAGAGTGAAAGACAAGCAGGTCTAATCTCCACCCCTGAAGACCAATTTATTCTTTCAGTATCACACAGGGTGAGGTGACATTAATTTCGTTATCAAGGGATTACGCCAGATATCTGTTGATGATGCATGTTTAGCCCAGATTTTTTGTTTGGTGGAGATCATGCACATTGTTGCATGTCGACTGCGCTTGTGCAAGATAATGGACTAGATCTTTCCAGTAGGTGGCAGCACTGACTTTCATAGACCAACCAAAATACAGCAAAGCCACATGGAAAAGGGAAGTATGAACGGGGCTTAATTGAGGCAGATCTTGAGCCCTGATAAACAGAGACCTGCTGCAGTAGCACATGAAGCTGGGTGTTTAGACCCCTCTGACTGTACACACAGAAATGACTGACGGCATCCCGGCTGTCTGCTCACATAACCACCTGTGCTGCTGAAATGACCCCAGTAAGATAATCGTACACAACACAGAACATCAAAGCATACAAAGGACAAGGGCATTTTATCTGCACTAACAGTCTTTGTACTGTTTGGTTACTAAAGAAACACATGGCAGTATTACAATGAATACTTAGATATTAAATTTATATTATCAATAACCTGTTACATGCAAATATTAGCATAGCAATTGCAAATGTTTTGATACAAACACCCAGGGGAGTTTCCAGCTACTGAAAAGATCAGGGACTGAGTCAAGTTAACAGGGGTTTGACTTTTTTCTCTTTTGAAGGAAGATTGGCATCGGGGGTAAAATACTCAGAGCTACAGCCCTGACTGATCTGGCCTAATGACGCCCATGAATACAACCATAGGAATCCAAAAAATATTCACAATTACAGATACAATGTTATGTAAAGCAGATGAATCTTTGCAGAATTGACATTTTGCGATTTCTCCTGACCAGATCTCCATCCTGATCTCCATACTGTAGCTGACAGTGTGTGAGGAGCAGGAGAGAGATCTCTACTCAGTTCACTGTAATGAGTGACACTCACCTGTGAGCCCAGCAATGAGAAGAAACAGGAGCATCAGAGGATCCATGCCTGTGTGTGTCACTGAGCCCAGATCTGTGGAGAGTGACACTCACTTCCTCATCCTCTGTACCTTCACTGTCTCTGTCGTTTCTATTCTTACACACAGCAGGCAGAGCGAAGGGGGAGTGGAGACTTTAAAGAGGAAGTGAGAAAACCACAAGGCTGAATGTTTAGCCCTTCAGAAAGTCAGACCATTATTATTAGTGTGTAGAGAATTAAATCAACTGTCTATGCACAGACTCAATTCACAAAATAAAAAATCTGCATGAATAAAGAAGACCATGAATTTCTCTGTTTATCATATTTATTATTAGTATAATTATCTGTATTCTAATGCTGGAAGCACACAGTGTAAAGTGAGGTAAACCTTCAACAGCACGTCAGTCCATCGCAGGGCACTGGAAGGTGGAGAAATGCCATGTGATAATAATAATCGATACTTTATTGATCCCCGTAGGGAAATTGTCTTTTACACCTCCCACAACTTGCTCTTTTTTCATAGAGGAAGTTGCCTGCGAAGGGCTGCCACCCATAGCGGCGCCCAGGGAGCTGGGGGTTAAGGGCCTCGCTCAAGGACCCACAAGCTGAGGCTGGGTTTGAACGTGCAACTTTCTGATTACAGGCACAGCCCACAGAGCCACACACTGCCCCCAATAACCCAGATGGGACTCGAACCCACAATCCCCAGCTCCGGAGGCTGATGCCTTATCCATTAGGCCACTGGGTCAGTGGTATCAGTGATCAGAGGAAGGATCAGAGGAAGCCTGCAAACTGCAGAGAGACACAGTCATGGTCACATTCAAAGCCAACTCTCAGGAGTGCTGAGATAGCAGGTGTATCAGTCAGATATCTAATATCATGATGAGCTAAAGACACAGAGGGATTTTGAGGAACCACAGCAAGACCAACAGGAGACATGGGCTCCTGACAGTAAGGCCTCAAGATCCATCATTTCACTGTTGCAGTCCAGTTGCTCTTAGCTGCAGCTGCAGCCAAAGAAAAAAAAAACGTAAATCTTCAGCTTGCCCACTTTCCTGTGTTAGTCATGTGACTCACAGCCATTTTCTGCAGCTTCACAAGTAAACTGAAATAAACTGCGAGGTATAAAACAGTGATATCACATCCTGCCTGCCATGTCTGCCTGACCCTCCTGTCTCCTCCCTCACGTGACCATGATGGGCTACACCTGATGCTTGTTGCCCCTCATTAGTCTATGTATACAAGCACCTGTTTGTCTCACCATCGCTTGTCTGGTGATTAACATCACTTCTCCTGTCCGTCCGTGTCCTTCTTTGTCCTAACCTTCTCATTCTGATCCCTGCAGTCGTGTTAATTTGCAGTCCCTGTGTGAATAGTTTAATTAAACCTCCTTTCTGTTTTGCGAAACACCTATCCGGGATTCCCGCATGTTGTGACAGAATGATTGAACAATTCAATCCTTCAGTGCATTTTCCCATTACAGTGTCTCTAGGCACTTTACATTATCGCTGCCCAAAGCCCCCAGTGAGGAAGCCAGAGGCAACAGTGGCAAGAAAAATCTCCCTAGAAGAAAGAAACTTTTGAGGAACCAGACGCAGAGGTGGAGCCCATCCTCCAGGGGCCGGCAGAGGAAGTCAAATGAGCAAGATAACAGGTATCTCTAGGAACCTCCTTCGCTTCACATCTCCACCTGCACACTCTCCCCTGACCTCCTCCTAGTATCTGAGCTTCACGCACAGTGATGGTTGGTAGACAATCCCCTCAACGACCCACTGAGCAAGAGCGACCTCGAGGACCCTGAGGAGTCGCCCGGCGGGTGGATCACCCCACCCATACTGGGCTCTCCTCCACGATGAAGAAGACACCCCCACATTGACCCTCCAGAGCCCCGTGTCTCCATGGTGGGCTGGTTTGACACTCTGTCCTCTATCCTAAGTCCCGGTGCAGTCAGCAGTATCTCCTGGGCTGCAGTAGAGGGGCTGGCTGAGTCTCCGTCTCCAACAGAGGGAGATGGGGGACACACTATCTGGATCAGTCACCCAGACTCTTGTCTACTCGACGTTATCCCGCCTGACGACACTCCTGCTGCGGCTGAGAGGAGAGGAGCCACGCTGTCCTCCTGCTCCTGCCCTGCAGTTCTCTCAGCACCCTGCGGCCTCACTGGCCCTCCGAGCCTCTCAGGTCCTCTCCAGAATCATTGTAGCTCAGAGAATAAAAATACATGCAAGTGAAGCAAATATGTCCTATATGTTTTTCACTCATGCGCATAAAGCATAAAGCAGCTAAATCATTAGCATGATGCAGAAAATATTCTCAGACACTTATTCTGAGAAGCAGAAATGTCGTCATACAGGATGTGAGTGTGACACTCTGCAGAAACACTGTGTGCTGTATACAGAGGGTCTGTCCTCAGGCCTTTGGTTCAGCCTTTATTATGTGTTATACAGTTTTCTATAGTGTCACTGTAGTAGGTCCTTTTAATCTCTGTGGATCAGTAGGAAACAAGAGGCCTAATAGGAAGGTGTCACTGTAAGACAGGGGTGGGGGCTGTCCTGGGGGGGGCAAAGTCAGGTGATGAGCACATTGATTCACTTCACCTGGGCCTTATCAGCCGTCCTATCAGACTGAGAGCTATTTGTGTTTCTCTCAGCCCCCGACAGACACAGATGCCCAAATTCACAGCCTGTCATTTCATTATAGATATAGATCCTACTCACCAACTGACCACAAACTTTATCGTCATGCTGCCTTTGCACAGCCCACCTCACCAACATCATCACTTACAGTAATGGCTGGCTGTGGCATGTGTGGCTGGGGCTCTACAACAGCAGGAAACTGTCTGCAGGACAATAAACCCTGCAGCTTGCAGGTAGCTTATTGGCTGGGGGGTTGTAATTGGTCTGGACTGACTTCCTGTCCTGAGAAGCTGGGGGGGGTCAATGCTGGTGCTGGATCAGTGTCATTCTTACAGTCTTGATGCAGTCTTTGGCAAAGTTCTCTTAAGATCCCATTCCTGCTGGATTTCCTGTTACTTTAACTATGCAACTATGCAATTTTGTTCCTAAAGAAAAGTGCATAATATAATTCTGTCATACTTTAATATACTGTACATATACTATAATATACTGTAATATACTATACATAATTTAATATACTGTTGTTGGTAGGTAATTCGCTCCTGCCTAGATCGAAGACACAAAGCTGGAGGCAAAATTCCATGCTATCAGGGTATATGAATGTATACACACATCAGCCACGAGACAGAATAAGACCATTCCTGTATACTGCTGCCACATGGTGGACACAAACAAGACTGCAGTCAAGTGTAAAATCATTCTGTCAGGCTACATTTAACCTCTGCACTACAAACAGGAAGTGTTTAAACCACAATAGGTCACACATTATTCTATACTGTATGTAATGGAAAAAAATTGTTCACTAAACATCTACCTTTTCTGCTTATTTGTGACTACAGATTACTGTGAGTATTTGATTATACAGCAGAGGTCATTCATTCATTCATCCGTCCTCCAGCTGCTTATCCTGTTTCTTCATCTTAATCATGAAATTGTGATTTAGTGCAAGTACTAATCTCCCATGACCATTTTACTTTATGTTCTGGTGACACGCAGTAATTTTCATTTCCATAGATTGATTGTGGAAGTAATTTACATCGTTTCACCGCCAGACGGCTGACATTTTCATTAACATGTTTACAGTGGATATAAAAGTTACACAACCCTGTTAAAATACCTGGCATTTGTAATGTAAAAAATGAGGCCAAAATGAATCATTTCAAAACTTTTCCCACCTTTAATGTTACCTGTAATCTGCACAATTCAATTGAAAAGCAAACAAATCTGTTAGGGGGAAACTATAAAAAATATGCAAGTTGCATACAGTAAGTCTGCACTCCCTTAAACTTATACTTTGATGAAGCACCTTTTGATTTCATTACAGCAGACAGTCTTTTTGGGTTCACACCTGCAGGCAATTAAAGTGACGCTGATTAACCCCAGATGAAGTTCAGCTGTTCTAGTAGGATTTTCCTGACATGATTCACATAGAGCTTACAAAGCATCAAAGGGATCTCATTCCTGAAAGGTATCAGTCAGTAGAAGGGTACAAAAAAATTCCATGACATTAGATATACCATGGAACACAGGGAATGGGACAGACAGAACCAGGAGGCGAAACAATAAGGGAGGTAGGACACACAGGGTAAACAGGAACTGGGATGGGGCCACCAGATGAGGGAACACAGCTGGGAACAGACCTTGGGGACCAGGGACCTATAAACTGGGAACAGGACACGGGAACTGAGGGACAGAACCAGAGAGAGACCAGTTGGAAACAGGATGTGAGGACTGAGGGACAGGAACAGGAACAAGAGGCCAGGACCAGGAAAGAGAAGGGGAACTGAAAGGGAAAGGAAAAAAAATGAGCCTGATGGGACAACAGGCTCAGGAACCGAGGAGGAAGGGACTGGGTAGTAATAGACTCGGGTCAAAGGGACACTGGAAGGTTGCCAGAGTGGGGACGAGACACACAAGGATGGGGTGAATAGACCACCACAGGCCTAGATGAAGAATGAGCAGCTAAAATTTAGGAGATGGAGGCAAGTGAAGTGTGTGGATGGAAACCACAGGATGGGAACTGGAGGGCGATGAGGAGACTACAGAATGGGAGCTGGAGGGTGACAGGGGGACTGGAGGGTGACAGGGGGACTGCAGGACGGTAATAGGCAGGAGAGTTGGAAACTGGTCCTGGATGGCTGGCATGAGTGATATGTCCCTGTCTCCCCCTTTGAAAGACAGAGAACCAGCCTGGCCCTGTACTGCTCCCCTGCCTGCACCACAGATGGAACAGGTGCTTGGGGCCTAATAAGCCCAAGCCTCAGGTGGAGGCTGGAGCCTGAAACGTGGGACTCAGGACCAGGTCCAAGGGTTCCCACTCCAAGTCCTCTGGAGCGGTATCCTCCAGGTCCATCCCCACTAGGATGGGGGTGACCTCGTGCCAATATGCAGGGCCCAAGGCAAACTTGGGCGGAGCTACAGGGGCCAGGGTGACCTCGGGCAGAGCTACAGGGGTAAAGTCAGGATGAGTGGCCCCATGTGGGCTGGAATCGGGAGTTAATAAAAGTCCGAGAGAAGTTCCCCGAATTCTCTCAGAAGCAAAGTGTATGATCCCGGTGGTCTGTGTACTATAAGAATATATATGGGCGGGTCGGACACCATGTGAATTATCATTGCTTCAAATGTTCAAATAGGGTGACTCAGAGATACATTTCACTACAAGTTCTACTGTATGTGATGAATAAACCTCTTGAATCTTGAATCTAATTATAAATAAAGGCAATGTTTTGAGATGTGCACCAAGTCTCTAAGCAGCGGTTTAGGGAGAGTAGCGTACTTTAGGTTACATCCCCTCTACAGAGAATTGGTAAGTGTGGCAGGGGGGAGTGATGGACGATCCATGTTGCAGCTCACAGAAACAACAAGGGACTTTATTGTATCTGAACTCAAAACAAAGAGAAACAAAAGGAAGCATGAGGGGTATAAAGACAGGCAGGTAGAAAACAAGAATGAAAGCAAGGAGAAGCACAGAAGAAAACAATGCAGAACACAGAGAAAGGCAGGGAGTGAGCAGCCGCACGCAGGAACAAATACAATGGCCGACTCGGGAACAGGGTGGGGGCAGGCACTTAAATACACATAATAACGAGGGCTTCCACAAAGGACAGGTGGGGGCTATAACTAAACGAGAGGCTGTGGGCAATGAAGAACAGGTGAGGGTAATCACCATCAATTACACACTAGGGACTAAGGCTACACTGGAGATAAAGGGAACACAGGTGAAATAATTACAAAACTACTGCAGATAACCAGATACAAACAAAAACAAGATCCGATACAGAAATAACCAGAATGCAAGGTAACAATGGGAAAAAAACAAAAACTCAAAATGTCAAACAAAGTGAAGCTGGGCTCTGTAGAGCCTCAAACCCATGACAAGGAAAATGCTTGGTTTTCTGCTAAACATTCAACCCATTCAGCCACACAGCAGCCCAGACAGCAGTGGAACACACTAGGACCTGTGAAGCATAATAGACTAGGGGAACAGAAAGTGGAATTACCAGCGACACCAGCTGGACAAAGAGGGAAACTGGGACAGGTATTGACAGCTCTGTGTTACATCACTCTCTGACAGGGTCACTGATTGGTGGGATCTGGTACTGCAACGTGACCTGAAAACCACAAAAACATTCACTTTAAGCTTGAAAAATTCTTCTTCTTTTTAATCAGTTTAATATCTCCAGAAAATACAAACTGCACAGTAAACCATATCTATATCAATCATTTATTAAATCAGAACAAACAATTTAAGTTTCACTAATGAGTAAATTATTATTAACACTTATACTACAGTTAACCAGCAGGTGGCAGCAACGCGTTTGTGAAGCAAAAGCTATCAGTCATACAAAGCACTGGCTCTACTGGTTCCCATCAGGTAATCCAACACTGCAGACCAATCTCTCTATATTCCACTGACTCTCATGGTATGACTGGACAGACTGAGCAGGGCCGTGTGAGAGAGGCCTCACTGCAGTTACAGTAGCATGACCATACAGTGGTACCTCAGTTCACGAAATTAATTCGTTCGAGGACTCAGTTCGTGACCCGAAAATTTTTCGACCTGAATCAATTTTTCCTATTTAAAATAATGTAAATACAAAAAAATAATAAAAATAACATGTTTACGGAAGGCGGACCAATAACCAACTGAGCATACGCTTGTTGGCAGGCTGTTCGCTCGAAAGACGCCAAAACACGGAAAAGAACCACAAAACATCCCCCCCAAAAACTAAATAATTAACATTAAAAGACAGAGTAAACAACAATACAGTACTTTCGAAAATGTGATTTTTTCATTACACTGTACATTATTTTCATATGCCTGAATTTTTTATGCACATCTCATACTGCCACGCGCTGTATGGCGATGGACATCTTTGTTTGTACTGCAAACAAACAATACGCAGTTGTCACTATGTGTGAATGGAGAATATAACAGAAGTAGGAGTTACTTAATAATTTGTTATTAATGAAGTACTGTGATTTTATGCATTGATATGTGACTGTTAAAAACCATCACAAAAGCTATGACAGAACGTTCTCTCTATTTTTTTTTTTCAAATATTCAATCCCTGAAGAAATATAGTAAAGACATGCATCTGCGACAAGTTTTTGATACATTCCACAACCGTTATTGTTAGGAGAAAGCGCCGTAGCTTTCACTCCTACAATCTAGTTATGTTGGAGAAAGCGCCGTAGCTTTCACTCCTACAATCTCCTGTGTGAGGAAGCGCCGCAGCTTACCACTCACACACTTCCACTTCTAGGACCCAGGAATATTCGAGACAGCACACGTCTTTCTGTTTTACTTGCGCAAGGGTGCCCACTTCAGGTGCAACAGACAGTATCTGCGCCTCTGTTGAGTGTCACACCGGACAGTCCCTTGGCTTCTTTATTTATAGGGTAGGGGAGGGGTTACATGGGTCTTGTCTTTAACTAGTCAATGCTGTGTGAGGCCTCCGTGAAACAGGGTTAATACAAAGCATTACATATCTCAAGGTGGGCCCCCTGCTATGTTGACAGAATCTGTTTCCTTTCTCAAGGTCTCTTATTCCTGCGTCACAATCTGGTAGGCCCCTGTGAGGACATCTTGTCTGCAACCCTTTCTGGGCCATGGGTTAGTTGTTAAGGGTTGCACGTACACATATAGGAGGATAATAATATGATAAAATACACAGATACACTCTAACAGTTATAATGTTCACTTATTCGTGTTTCAGGTGGTTCTTTGGAGCGCTTTCAATGGACCCGTTTGGGGGATGTTTGTGTTCGCAGCCTGAAACACGGTTCGCGAGCCAGTACAAAAATTTTAGAACATCTGGTTTGTAACCCGATTTGTTCGTGAACAGGACTGTTCGTGGGTCGAGGTACCACTGTACTTTCTTGCTCTTCTGATTACAGCATAAACAAAACTATATGGAGACACATTTCATACAAGCACAGCAGGAACCTGCTGATACAGCCTTATGGTTTTTCATTTATATGCGCTAATAGAAGCTGTACATTAATCATTTTAACAGGATAAACAAGCTTGTATATTTCTTGTAAATTAAGCTTGTATATCAGAATTTCTTAAGACCCATTTTCACCCCTCCCTAATTTTATCTCTGATTGGATCCCCTCTTTCTATAGGTGCTCCAGTGCAGCTGAATGGCGATGATGGTGCAGATCAGATAAAACACACCAGTCCCAGCTTTCAGTACAGCATCCAGAACCTGCTCCCACCTGTCAGACATATAATACATCAGTGTGTCTGTCAGTCACACGTAACACATTTTAATCTGAAGAACAGTGCAGTGAATCTAATCTGATAGAATTATAAGCATGAACAGCAGCACCAATAAACCAAGTCCTACATACAGAGAGAGCTGGACCAAGGAGCTGAATAAAAGGCTGGATTTAAACAGTAAAATCTGACATGCTTTATAACAACATGGTACAGCCAAATCTGTACTGTTACACAGGATACATGTAACAGGAGACATTAACAAATAATATGAAAATAGCTACAGAATTTTAACTGCCAGTTTTACTGTTAATGTTGTACATTTATTAATATTTATATATTTCCACTTGTACATATATAGTTTTTATCATATTTCTGTTAATTTTTGCTACTCTATTCTTGTACTGTCCACTTTCTGCTGTGACTATGCAAATTTCCCGCTTGTGGGACTAATAAAGGATTCTCTTATTATCTTATCTTTCTTGCTGTGACTTTAAACAACATTTTATATCCATCCATATATCCATCCATCCATCCATCCATCTTCTAAGCTGGCCTTCAGCCTTTCCCCAGCAGCATAGAGCACAAAGCAGGGGCTCAACCTGGATGTGATGCCATCACAGGGAAATTATAATTAAGGAATAAAAGAAAATCAATGTTCCCATAAAGTAACAGAAGTTTCCCATCACTGTGTGATCAGGGAGACGCTCATAGCTGGACACCACACTGCTGTAAGTGCTGCTGGATGCTTACCTCTGTTTTTCATTATTCCCTCCTTCTTCATCATGTGCCAAAAATGGACAGCAGTGGAAACAAGAGAGAGGTTTGTTACATAAAAAATAAACATCCCTGTTCCTGGAGGCCAGTAGCGATTTTGGGCCCCTGAAAGCATATCAGATTGGGCCCCCAGCCTGGACCAATCCGATTATGTTCCTAATTTCTTTACGTCACATCAATTGGGGGTCCATGGAATCATCCTAACTCTACCCCCCTTTTTACAGCACCTCTGCCCTGATCTGTCAGTCAGTACAGACTGTGAAAGGTCATTTCTAAAACTGAAAATGAATAACCAGAAATATTCAGTAAAATATCTGTTTGGATGCAGAATAATAAATTAAGGTTGTGACCAGAGTGTCCACATCCCAGGGCCCGGATAGTGGGCAGGTGAGATAAATAATGTTATTAATAAATCATAATGTATTCATGCTGGAACTGGATCAGTTATTACAGAGTTTAACTGTAACACTGGCCTTTGCTGCAGTTAGAAACTACCTGCAGACAATCACCCAGTCTGTACACCTTTAGTAACAACTAATCCCTACAAATGTCTGAAATCTGAATGGAAGTTTTTGATGTATGAGAGTAAAAACCTACATTTTATGTTTTCCAAACATTGCACACATGATAAATGGCTGTAAGATGAATATGTCTGTATGTCTGTTTTCAGTAAGCTGATGCCTGTGATGTTTTATGAAAGACATCTGACTGGGTGTCTGATGGAGAAAATAGTCAGATCTGTAATATTTGTCATATTATACAAATGTATCATAAACTAGAAATATGTGAATCCTGAGGCCTCTATACAGCTGCCAGGTGTAACATGCAGATCAGACACAGAGCAGAACCTGTATCTGATGAGGTCATCAGGCTGTATTATGGGATGTCTCCCTTAGAGTTAATACTAATATGCAAGTTAATTTTCCTGTACATTCATACAGACACTTTAAATTATAGCCATTAAACATACATAACTGATAGTAAATTAAGTTTCATAAAATTGATATTGAAAACATTTTCCATGTTAATGTCCTTCCTTCCTTTCTGCCTGACTGACATGTTACATACTGTGCATCTTATTGGCTACAGTCTGCAGTACAGACATCTTACCCTCAGTGACTGACAGGTAAACCCGTGTTCCCACAGCTGCACCTCCGGTGATGTCCACACCACACCAGTAGGAACCAGTAGCTGTCAGATTGTTCATGGTCACATTGAAGACTCGCTGGTCAGGATCATCTATGATTGACACTTCACCGCTTTCCTTTGGAGAGTCAGTGCGTACTATGGGAGTACATGAGCTCCAGTCACTCCCATTGCACCAGTATTTCACATGTGTTTTATATCTCTCATCATAGGAACATGGGATGGTGACAGATCCTCCTCTCTGTACAGACACCGTGTTCAGTGTGGACACACCTGCAGGGACAGTATGAAAATCACCCAGCTGATTAACTCTCACTCCCTATTACACCATTTATACACATATTAATAAAGAGTCAGTATCAGTCTACTGTAGGCTGCAGTACTTTACTCTGCAGAATATTAAAATTTGTTTTTAATAAATGTTCTGTTTACTATCACTGTATTGGTAAAAACCAAAACATTGTAATGAATGATTAACTGAACTGATCATTCAGCAGAAAATTAGCCTGCAGAAACCTCATTTGCCAGCTCACACATTTAAGTTCACATATTTAGGTCAAAAATTAGGAACTGAGAGCCAATCAAATGATAGGATATTCTCACCCCTGAAGTAGCCCATTGAAAAAGACACTGTTACTCGCCCCTCCCATATATCAATGAAGTTTAATTTTCTGTTTATTTTCCCTTTAGGAATGATATGATGCATGTACAATAATGCATAACATTCCCATTTCAGCATTTACAACAGGAGTCCCCTCACCCGACCCAAATGGACCTTGGCAGCAGGGCTGTTTTGGGGCGAAGGGAGGGGGGACAACATACATGGCCACCCCTGTACTCCCCCCCCCCCAAATGCACAAGCTGCTTGGCTGTCAAATAAATGTACTATTACTGGTAAAAAGTATAAAATGTAACTGCAAACATTACATAAATAGCTGATCGGTTTTCAAAAGTGTCCTTTGCCCGTTAATACTGACAATCTAATGTACGTGATATTTCGGGGACATGAAGGTCAAATGCATCTGTCCCCCCCATCAGAACAATTGGCCGCTGTCTGCCCCCCTCCCGACCATTAAAATGATCTAGAACTGCCGCTGATGTGTTCAAAAATGTACATTTTCATAGCCAAACCCCAACATGCGTCCAAGGCTCAGACACACATATACCCAACATATATGTGAGATGGTCCAGAATACACTCACTCACAATGTACCAGCCGTCCTGTGAGGTAATCAAATGAATATACAAAAATGGGGGGGTCCTCCAGTTACAATCAGAGACCCTCACCGAGTGCGTAGTTCCCTAAGATTCACCAAGAATGACAGGAAAGGTTCCCATCTGGAGTAAAGCTTTTTTACAGACCCCTCAGCCTACAGTTAATCTCTTTCTAGCTGTATGAAGTGAGTTATGCCTTCCAGACAAGCAGCAGCACACGGAGGAGTGGGAGATTTCCAGGGCAGCCAAATTCTCCTACAGGCCAAAAGCGACATGAATGCAACGATGACAGATTGGTTTATATTTAAATCAAAGTCGTCATCTGCTACCCTGTTATGGCAGAGCATGGCGAATGAGAGACGACCCACATAGCAGCTCCAACCAACCAGAAAACAAGAGCAGCCAGCATGTGCTAGATCAACTGGAGAAAGGAGCCCCTGTCAGAGCCAGCATCCCTCCCAGGATATATGTCAGCAAGCCTGGCTTTGCTGAACTAAACCCCGTGCAAAACTTTAAATCTCAGCATGCTACAGTGTTTTAGACCAGTATTCCACAGTCAGATCCACACTGTGTTCATAGGTGGGAGTTCATTCTCCCACCTAGTTTAATATTTCCTAGGTTTTGATCTGCAAAACACATCAGTTGAGAGTATAATGCTGAGATCAATCCTTCATTCTCAAAGTAAAGAGTGTTTTTCCAGCACCATAGTGTCACGATCATACGGTCGTACGGAACAGTGATCATGCGGGCAGGCGGGTAAGGACCAGGCAGACAGGGCAGATACGGGGCAAAACTAGGGTTTTAATCGGGTCTGGGAACGGGGAACACCAAACGGGCAGCAGGAAGCATCAGACCACAACAAACTACAATGACGAACAAGGAGAACAGGTCAGACCAGGACTTAAATACACGAAGACTAAGCATGGAAATCAGACAACACTGGAGACAATCAGGTTAGTACATGTGGGTAATCAGGGGGCGTGGCACACACGAGGAGCGGACGAGCCGGGCATGACACATAGCAGGTGGGAAATCAGAAAAAGAGGGAAATTTTGTGACAAATCTGTAGGTATTTAAAGAAATTATTATGTGGGAGGCCATATTTTCTACACAGGCTATCAATACTATCAAAAGATGTAGTTGGTCTATAAATCCTTAACACACATAAGATCATTCAAACCTCACTGTCCGAACTGATTGTCTCCAGTGTGTCTTTGTGTATGTAAACAGATGGTGTGGGGATATGCAGGGTGTTGAAAAGTTGTTCAGCAGACACTGAACTGTTAATGGTAAACTGCAGACCCATTTACCTCCCAAGGGTGTAGTGTAATGAGGGGGCGGCATGGTGGTGCAGTGGTTAGAACTGTTGCCTCACACCTCTGGGACCCGGCTTCGAGTCTCCGCCTGGGTTACATGTGTGCAGAGTTTGCATGTTCTCCCCCATGTCGTCGTGGGGTTTCCTCCGGGTACTCCGGTTTCCCCCCACAGTCCAAAAACATGCTGAGGCTAATTGGACTTGCTAAATTGCATAGGAGTGCACGTGTGTGTGAATGGTGTGTGCGTGTGCCCTGCGATGGGCTGGCCCCCCATCCTGGGTTGTTCCCTACCTCGTGCCCATTGCTTCCGGGATAGGCTCCGGACCCCCCGCGACCCAGTAGGACAAGCGGTTTGGAAAATGGATGGATGGATGGGAGTGTAATGAGTGATGAGTACTACAATTCCCAGGATGCTTTGTAAGGGTCAGGGGGTTTTGCAGAAATAAATTGTTACCTGCATGTTGGCAGTACAGGGTCTCTGCGTCTCATTTATGCCTGACGTTACATGGTGTCAGAAATGGGATTTTTTTGCCGAAATACAGTGCAAGCGTTCATGAAACTCGCGCTTCATCTGCATAGGAAAAAAAAAAACAAAAAGAAAAAAAAAACGCATAGTAGAGGCGCGAGTTACTAAAGGCTTGAGCTTCTCCATTTTTTTTCCCATCGGGAAGAAGAAAAAAATTTAAAAATTAAAAATGGCTTTAGCAGCAGTGCAAATGGCTCTTCTGGAGCCTTTCGATTTTTCCAAACCGGCTGAATGGCCACGTTGGATACGACGATTTGAATGAGACAGTTAAAAAACAGCAGGTAGTACTACATGGACCAGACACAAGAGGCGGGGCTAACACAAATGTAGATGCAATAAAAGGAAAACTAGTACAGAAGAAATCCTCCCAGTTTTATAATTACAACAGAAAAGACAAGAAAATGACTAATAGACACAAGCCAAAAATTCAAAATGATTGGACTGAGTCCATCACACAGCCAATAAGTAACTTCACAGCTGCCTACCCTTCAGTGTTTACTGGACTGGGGCTGTTACGAGAGCCGTACCGCATTGAGCTGGTGAGTGGCGTTACACCATATGCACTGTCCACACCTCGACGAGTACCTCTCCCTCTCTGAACAAAAGTTAAAGAAGAGCTTAACAGGATGGAGAGAATGGGCGTCATTTCTAAGGTGAACAGGCCTACCGAATGGTATGCAGGGATGGTAGTGGTCCCCAAACCAAGTGGTGCAATACGTATTTGTGTCGACCTCACAAACTTAAACAAGTGGGTCAAGAGGGAACGACACATTCTTCCAGCTATAGACCAGTCATTGGCTCTGCTTTCAGATGCACATGTCTTCTACAAATTGGCTGCAAAGGCAAGATCCCTCTCACAGAAGACACAAAGCCTCTCACCACCTTCATCACTCCATTTGGGAGAAACTTTTTCAACCGTCTCCCATTTGGAATAGCGTCAGCACCAGAACACTTCCAAAGGCGCATGACCCAACTACTAGAAGATCTGGTAGGGGTGATTTGCCATGCGGACGACATTCTAGTCTTTGGACAGGACAAGGAAAAACACGATTTGCGTGTACACCGAGTTCTACAGAAGCTCCAGTCTGAGGGGTTAACTCTCAATGAAAAGTGTGAGTTTGGTAAGTCAGCATTGCACTTCGTGGGTCACAAAATCATCCACAGTGGCATAGAAGCCGATCCATCCAAAGTCAAGGCCATTCTTCAGATGCCAGATCCAACATGTATTGCGGACATACGCAGACTGCTGGGCATGGCTAACTTCTTGGCCAAATTCCTCCCTGAGTTATCCACTGTCACTGCGCCATTAAATCAGCTACTTAAACAGGAAAATGAGTGGTGTTGGGACGTGCCACAACAGCAGTCCTTTCACAGACTTAAGGAACACTTGAGTTCTCCCAAGATTCTGGCCCAATACTCGCCTGACAAAGACACTAGAGTTGAAGCCGATGCTTCTTCGTACGGCTTAGGTGCAATGCTTACATAGAAACAGCAGGATTGTACATGGAAGCCTGTTACATATATATCAAGAAGTCTGAGCGATGCAGAAAAGCGCTATGCTCAAATTGAGAAGGAGGCTTTGGCGGTCACGTGGGCCTGCGAAAGACTGTCAACATACATAATGGGCCTGCACTTTACTATACTCACGGATCACAAGCCTCTCATTCCTCTTCTCAGTTCCAGAGGCCTTGATGACTTGCCACCGAGAACCCTTAGATTCCACCTTCGTCTCCTGAGATTCAGGAGATGATATACAGCATGTTCCAGGAAAACCCTCATCACAGCTGATACGCTCTCCCGAGCCCCCACCAGAGAGGGGCTGACGCATGCTGAAGAACAGCTGGAAAAAGAGGCTCAGGTCTTTGTGGATACAATGGTGTCTTCCCTGCTAGCAACAGAGACTCATCTGACACAAATAGCCAAGGCCCAGGCAGCAGATGAAATCTGCAGGTCACTGAAGATATTCTGTTTGTCGGGCTGGCCTGACAAACATGCAGTGAGGAAGAATCTCATGCCCTTCTGGCAAGTCCAAGGAGAATTGACAGTAGCAAATGACCTCCTCTTAAAAGGAGACAGGATTCTGATTCCAGGAGCATTACAAAATGAGATGCTCAAAAAAGATTCACGAGGGCCACCAGGAGATTTCTAAATACCGCACCCGAGCCCAGCATTCCATATGGTGCCTGGGCCTCTCATCACAGATCCGCCAGATGGTTGATCAGTGCACAACTTGTCAGGAGCACAGGGTGCCCCACTATGAACCACTGCTGCTCACCGTAGATCCCAAAAGACCATGGGAAAAGGTTGGAATAGACCTTTTTGAGTGGGAAAAGCAAAATTACTTGCTCATTATCGATTATTTTCCAGATTTATTGAGGTGGCACACCTTAGAACAACTTCATCAGAGGCCACAATCAGCGCCCTCAAAGACGTTTTTGCACGTCATGGTATTCCTGAGGAAGTTGTCTCGGACAATGGTCCTCAATTCCTGTCAGAGGTCTTCCGTCAGTTTGCCAGGGCTTTAGACTTCAGACACACTACAGCAAACCCGCATTATACTCAGGCAAATGGGGAGGCTGAGAGGGGGGTGTATACAGTAAAAGAACTGTGGGCTAAAGAGAAAGAGCATAGCAAAGCACTGCTTGTCTACAGGTCCACACCACTACAGCACGGCTTCTCTCCCTCACAACTGCTTATGGGCAGACGATTACGCACAACCCTTCCCCAGAGGTCTGGTAACTTGGACCCTCTGAGGCCAGACATTCAGGAATTCCAGCAAAAAGATCGTCAGGTACGACAGAAACAAGTACAGCACTACAACTCTTGCCATGGCTGCCGTCCACTTCCCAAGCTCCACTCTGGGCAGACGGTCTGGCTGGCAGCAGAGAAACTGCATGGATCTGTCATGGGTCCAGCTCACACTCCAAGGTCCTACTTTGTGGAAACTGAAAGCGGAGGTTTGTTTAGAAGGAACCGTAGGCATTTATGGCCCTCGGGTTTTATTACTAGATCAGGGCGGCATAGTAAAGCTCCTGAAAGACTGAACTTGTGAGGAAAAAAAAACAGAAATAGGAGAAGTGTGTTAAATGATTATTTCTCTGGATGTTACTCATGACTATTCCTCAGGGGGTAGGATGTTTTGTTGGTTCTTTTCCAGTTACTTAGTTACATGTTCTTCTCAAGTAATAGTACATGTTTAGATACAAAGGAGAATGTGGGATTATATATTCTTGGGGAAGAATCGCTTGGCTAAAAGGCGGAGGTGTAATGAGTGATGAGTACTACAATTCCCAGGATGCTTTGTAAGGGTCAGGGGGTTTTGCAGAAATAAATGCTTACCTGCATGTTGGCAGTACAGGGTCTCTGCCTCTCATTTATGCCTGATGTTACAGGGAGTTTACCTCTGTTTCTGCTGGCTGTTTACATTCCGCCACAACCGGATCATGTGACCGTGCTCAGGATATTACATGACGTCATTAGCACGTGGGTGACTGCACATCCAGATGCTGTGTCCATTGTGGCAGGTGATTTTAACCACTGCAACCTCAGGAATGTCCTCCCCATGTACCAACAACTTGTATAGCAACGTGGAGGACGCCTATAAGGCTGTGCCCCAGCCACACTTCAGTCAGTCAGTCAGACCACTTCTCAGCGTTCCTCTACCCAACCCTACAGCCAACTCCCCAAGCCAGCTCCCCCAATAAGTAAAACTATTAAAATGTGGACTGAAGAATCAGAACTGCTATTTTGTGACTTCTTTGACAGCACAAACTGGGGAGTGTTTAGTACTGCTGCTATGATGAGGGACTCTACAGTTGACTTACAGCGGTACACTGCAGCTGCAACTGGCTATATTAGCACATGCTCTGAGAACATTATTCCCACAAAACACTGTAAGTCCCAGTGATAAACCCTGGATTAACTGGGGAGTTCGGTCTATGCTACATGCTCCATTGGGTTTATCTCAGGTGAGGCTGAGGACTATAAAACAGCCAAACACAACCTGCACAGACCAATCAGGCCAAGAGGCAGTACAGACTGAAGGTGGAGGGATATTACACCACTGCTGATTCCCGGTGCATGTGCAGGACCTGCAACACATTACAGGGCATCAGGAGAAGCATCATAACCAGCGAAATCACACCCCCCAGATGAGTTGAATGAGTTTTATGCTCGATTAGATGCCTTCAACACCAACCAGCTGGGCAGGATTCTGGCCACAGAGGGCATGCTGAACACACTACTGTCTGCGCCATCTTCCCAGATAGTGTCATCACCAGCACAATCACAGTGTGGCATGGAAGCTGCTCTGCCTACGGACAGGAAGGCTCTCCAGCGTGTGATAAAATCTGCACAGTTTCTCTGCAACAGCCTTCCCATCACTCCAGGACATCTACACCATCGGGGTAATCAGGAAGGCCCACAGCATTATTAAGGACAGCACACACCCACAACATGGGCTCCTCACACTTCTGCTGTCAGGAAGCAGATACAGGAGGGTGAAATCAAGGACAACCAGCCTCACAAATAGCCCATCAGACTCATGTACCATGCATCCAATACTGCTTCAGTTACTCATAACTTTCATTGACTGTTACCTCATTTGTAGCAATGCACAGAACACTTTACTTTTACATTCCTTACTGTCGTTGTTTATAAGCAGATGGCAAAGTAAGAATTACATTGCATGGTCTGAACGTTCTCTTTTTACTGTGTATTTGACAATTAACTTCTCACACTTGAAATGGTTTATAAGTGGGACCCAGAACTGAAGCTGATGAGAAGGTATCATCATTGATAAAAAGCACATTTGTATCGTCTAGCTCTAGCTAACTGCTCACTCCCAGATAGACCTATAGTGTGAGGTGCAGAGCTGGGTGGGAGTCAGTGCTGGGCTCACTGCTGTTCACTTTATATATGCTACCACTTGGTAACATAACTGGAAATCATAGTGTTAAGTTCCATTGCCATGCTGATGATACATAGTGTATATATGTTTAAGCAAAAGATGCATTGTGTTTGCCCATCAGGATCCTTACCCAAACTTCAGTTAGTACAAAATGCAGCAACTACAGTTCTCACAAAAACCTAAAAATGTGATCATATTTGCCCTGTTCTGTATTCCCTTCACTGACTTCCAGTTAAGTCTCAAATTGACAACAAAATAATGCTAATAATTTATAAAGCACTAAATGGTCTTGTACCAAAATACCTTCAAGATCTACTAGCCGCTTACAGCCCTCCCTGCTTGCTTCAGTTTTGATGTCTGTTAGTATCTAAGGTAGAAAGAGCTACGGCAGGCAGCAGAGCAATCTCTTAAAGAGATCCACAAATCTTAAAATTTGGTCTGTGTGAATTGGTACTTTGCCATCCTGCTCATTTGACTTCCTTTGCTGGCCCCTGGAGGATAGGCTCCCCCTCTGAGTCTGGTTCCTCAAAAATTTCTGTCTTCTAGGGAGTTTTTCCTTGCCGCTGTCCCCTCTGGCTTCCTCACTGGGGGCTTTGGGTGGGGATAATTTAAATTATATTTATCTTTTTTTAACCACAAAGTCCCATGGAGATTAAAATCTGTTTTACAAGAGAGAACAGGTGACGGTAGCAGCATATAACGTTAAAATACAACATATTTATGCCTATATTTTTGTCTGGTTTTCAGGTGTTTGATGCGACATATTTTCAGACACACACTCTCTGTCCACTGGTGGAAGTGTGCTCACCTGTGTGTGCGTGCAAGTGTTTGTGCACGCGCATCGGAGCGGAACTCCGCCATGCGCGATACAGAGAGCAGAGGAGAACTGTAAACGCACAACTGTGTAGAGAAAAAAAATGACAATCTGTTATGTAAATAAGATAAGGCTATTTAGTTTGTTTAATAAAAGGATAATGTATAGACTTGTCCTATAGGAAAGGTAACCTTAAATGACTTCTGTTGTGATCTGGCACTATATAGAGAATAAAATAAAATTTACTTGACCTTCAAGGGGGGCGGGGCACCCCCTATTATAATGGTAGGGAAAACACTGCCTTGTGATGCTTTGCCTGGACTTTACTGCAGCTGTCTTCAGTTGTTGCTTGTTAGTGGGTCTTTCTGCCTTAAGTTTTGTCTTTAGTAAGTGAAATGCAGCTCGGTCGGGTTGAGATCTGGTGATTGACTCGGCCATTGCAGAATATTCCACTTTTTTGCCTTAAATCGCGTCATTGTCCATCTCTACCGTGAAGAGCCGCCCAATCAACTTTGCTGCATTTGGCTGAATCTGAGCAGAAAGTAAATCCCTTATACACTGCAGAATTCATCCGGCTGCTTCTGTCTTCTGTCACATCATCGATAAACACTAGTGACCCAGTGCCACTGGAAGTCCTGCACGCCCATGCCATCACACTGCCTCCACCATGTTTTACAGAAGATGTGGTGAGCTTTGGATCATCAGCCATTCCAAGCCTTCTCCACACTTTCTTCCCATCATTCTGGTACAGGTTGATCTTAGTTTCTTCTGTCCACAGAATGCTGCTCCAGAACTAGGCTGGCTTCTTTAGATGATTTTTGGCAAAGTCTAATCTGGCCTTTCTAGTTTTGAGGCTGATTAATGGTTTGCAACTTGTAGTGAACTCTCTGTATTTGCTCTCATTAAGTCTTCTCTTTATGGTAGACTTACTGTAGATACTTTTACATCTACTTCCTGGAGAGCATTCTTCACTTGGGTGGATGTTGTGAAGCCTTCAGCACCTCCAGCAGCATTGCCAGGTGACCCGCCGTTTTGCTGAGGGATTAGACACTGAGCCGGGCCGCCAGTCGGACCTGGGTCAGGTAGGGCTCCAAGGGACCTTTTCCATCATAGCGGGGCAGCTTTAGGAGGGTCTTCATTGTGACTGGCTGTATCCCCGTGCCGCACCACTGTCACCTGGGCAGGTGGGGGCGCTAGTGCCGTCAGGTTGCTTCAGGAAGGCAAAGCACTCGGTTCTCACAGTAAATTTGTTAAGACATGATACTTATTCATTTCAATTCTCTTGTTTTTTTACGTGTTAATTTATTTTTCACAGAGGGCTTGTGAACATGAACCGGAACCTTGCGTTCATTCCCAGTAATATGTGAAACAGCGCCCCCTGTGGTCACATTGTGACAGTCACAAAATATGGTGTAACACTGGCATTGATAAAGGAAGTGATAAGCTCAGAGGGGTACGATTGATGCTTTGGAAAATTTGGAACCGGTTCTCAATTGCCATCCCTAGTACCAGGTCCATTAAGCCCCTTTAAGATATAAACTTCACAGGATGGCTCCTATAGCAACAGCCATGTTAGCCATAATAAAAGACATTCACAGCATGTGACCCAAAACAGCAGAAGGGTACAAGCTGCATGTGAGGACATGCAATGAAAAATAAGTTTGGTTCCTTCGTAAAACTGAAAAGGAGACGCTGCCATGGTAATACCCAGAACATCCCCCCGATCTCCTTATAAGGAAAAGAGCATTCAACCCCAAAAGCGGTGTCTTCTTCCCCATGTAGCGAGTGACGTAATGCAATACTGCCAAATGGTACCATTGTTTGGTACTAATAGCCACAGATTAGCCCGACTACGCCAACCCAGGTATCACACCCAGAGAAAGTTCAATCGCCCTACCCCCGGGCAAAGGCACACTGGTCCGTTCACCATATAAGCGGAGAGACGTTGTTCCAAACAATTTATTAAGTAAAACCATGAAAGGAGTAGTCCGTCAATCGGAACACCATCGGCTTGAAATACCGCCCGCGTATCAGCAGCCACTTCTTGCCGGTCTAAACCTGGGCGCTTGAACACAAGACAGCACAGCTGAACCAGCAAAAATCATGCGGGTCACAGGTGGGAAGGGAAAAGGTACAACTGCATGCCACAATAATAAATCACACAAAACCCAAAAGGGAAAAAACACTGCAGACTAAAAAGTACAAAACCATTTACATTGATATACAATAAGGACATTACTCAAAACATGACACCAAATACCGAACAAAACGAACATAATACAATTAAAAAAAGGAAAAAACACAAACCTTTGAGGAGCGGGGAGACCAGTCAGCCCCTCCAACACCCGCTCTCACGCATGTGGACACACACACCCAGCCAAACAGTTCCCCAGCTAAGGACCCGCTAATGAATCAGCCTGCTACAGGCTGAACAAGACAAACCGAAAACGCACAAAGCGCAAAACCATGCGAGCGTCACTAAACAGCAGCAGTAAGGCAGAGCAGAGCCGCCGCTAGGCAGAGCAGAGCAGAGCCGCCGTCCCACGTAAGATGAAGCAGCCGTCACCGCCACGCCACAACACACAGGACCCTGTAATAAGATAAGGCAAGGGCTGCTTATAATAACACGCTATCTGCCCACATACAAACCAGGCAAAGATGTTTAACTCACACCTCGGGAGAAATCCAGCCGTATTAATCCCAGCGTCAGGCGTCCTATCGCAGCTTGTAACATTCACCGCCAGGAAGCTAAACACGCCGGTATGAGAGGTCCCAACCACTAGTCCACGGACGAACAGAGAATCCAGCAATAGAAATGACTGCCGAAGAACGCCTGTGCCGGGGTAACCCTTATAGTCTGAGCGCCCTCGCCTATTGGCTACTCACCACCAGAACTTAATTGGGCACCCACCTCGTTTTCTCCTCCTGCTACACCCAGCTGAAGTAAATCGTATCCATTACGTAACGAAAAACTTATATGATTCCCCATACAAGTAAAACTTCAATGAAAACAAATCAAACTGAGGACGACTCCCTTCCTTGAAATTTCCAAGTTCATACCTTCATACATTCACGTTCATTCCACCTTTAGGGTTTCTCAAGGCCACAGATAACAAAGGTCAAGCAAACCATTAAAAACTATGGCAGCTCACTTCATGCTCAAGCCGGAAGACCCCAGTGAAGTTTTAAAACATTGAAATAGTAGAATATTTTCTAAAATATTTTCGCCTTCCTTTCTACCTGAATGACATGTTTCATACTGAGCATCTCATTGGCTACAGTCTGCAGTACAGACATCTTACCCTCAGTGACTGACAGCTGCATCCATGTTCCCACAGCTGAACCTCTGCTGATCTCCACACCACACCAGTAGTGACCAGAATCCGCAGGTTTTACATTATTAATGGTAAGGGCGAAGACTGGCTGGTTAGGATCATCTCTGAGTGACACTTCACTTATCTTTGGATAATTAGTGTGTACTATGGGAGTACATGAACTCCAGTAATTCCCTTTGCACCAGTATTTCTCATGTTTTTGATATATGTTGTCATAGTAACATGCGATGGTGACAGATCCTCCTCTCTGTACAGTCACCGTGTTCAGTGTGGACACACCTGCAGGGACAGTATGAAAATTACCCAGCTGATTAACTCTCACTCCCTCTTACACCATTTATACACATATTCATAAAGTCAGTGCCAGTCTACTGTCTGCTGCAGTACTTTACGCTGCAGAATTTTAACATTTGCTTTGAGTAAATGTTGTAGAGAAATCCAGAGGATAACCATGATACATTTTAAGGGGCAGGGCCTTAGGTGACGTAGTCTGGTCTCCTGTGTAACCTGGGTGGCCTAGAGTGGCGAGCTTACATTTTGTGTAAGATTTCTACTTAAAATTCAAACCAACTGCCATTTTTTTACATATTGCTTCACATATCTAACCCCCTGAAGTAGCACATTTACTGTTATTTCTCCCAGGTGTCATTTAAGGTGTTGTTCAATACTAAAATTTGGTTCCTCTTATATATAAAAATATTTTCTCCTATGTTTGTGTTAATGTCCTTCCTTTCTGACTGAATGACATGTTACATACTGTGCATCTCATTGGCTACAGTCTGCAGTACAGACATCTTACCCTCAGTGACTGACAGGGAAACCCGTGTTCCCACAGCTGCACCTCCGCTGATCTCCACACCACACCAGTAGGAACCAGAGTCCACAGGTTTTACATTATTAATGGTCACGGCGAAGACTGGCTGGTCAGGATCATCTCTGATTGACACTTCATCCTTCTTCTGTGGAGAGTCACTGCATACTATGGGAGTACATGAACTCCAGTCACTCCCTCTGCACCAGTATTTCACCTGCTGTTGATACATGTTGTCATAGAAACATGGGATGGTGACAGATCCTCCTCTCTGTACAGTCACCGTGTTCAGTGTGGACACACCTGCAAGGACAGTATGAAAATTACCCAGCTGATTAACTCTCACTCCCTCTTACACCATTTATACACATATTCATGAAATCAGTTGCAGTCTACTGTAGGCTGCAGTACTTTACTCTGCAGAATATTAAAATTTGTTTTTAAACAATGATCTATTTTCTATCACTGTGTTTGCAAAAACAAAACAGTGTAATTAATAAATTACTGATTATTCAGAATAAAATTAGCTGCAAAAATCTGCTTTGTGGTATTATTGTCATTTAATTTTCATATATAGATCAAGCATCAGCAACAGAGTCAAACTGATGCTCTTTTACATTATTTTAACATATATTTATACTTTTCAATTGAATTTATGAATTTCTTTAAAAGTCACTTAATGCTAAACCAAAGTATATTATTTCTCATATTTAACCCCTTGAAGTAGCACATTTACTGTTATTTGTGCCAGGTCTCATTTATGGTGTCCGTCTTATATATTAAAATATTATTTTCTTTATTTCTGTTAATGTCCTTCCTTTCTGACTGAATGACATGTTACATACTGAGCATCTCACTGGCTACATTCTGCAGTACAGACATCTTACCCGCAGTGACTGACAGCTGCATCCATGTTCCCACAGCTGAACCTCTGCTGATCTCCACACCACACCAGTAGTAACCAGAATCCGCAGGTTTTACATTATTAATGGTAAGGGCGAAGACTGGCTGGTTAGGATCATCTCTGATTGACACTTCACCATTTTTCTTTGCAGAGTCACTGCGTACTATAGGAGTACATGAACTCCAGTAATTCCCTTTGCACCAGTATTTCTCATGTTTTTGATATATGTTGTCATAGAAACATGGGATAGTGACAGATCCTCCTCTCTGTACAGACACCGTGTTCAGTGTGGACACACCTGCAAGGACAGTATGAAAATTACCCAGCTGATTAACTCTCACTCCCTCTTACACCATTTATAGACATATTCATAAAGTCAGTGCCAGTCTACTGTCTGCTGCAGTACTTTACGCTGCAGAATATTAACATTTGCTTTGAGTAAATGTTGTATTTAATATCACTATATTTGCAAAAATATGAAAACTAATCAGATAAAATAGCATTAGCCTGCAAAAAAACCTTTTTGGCGTATACTGTAGTTGCTTTTTTAGGTCAGCAGCTATAGCACCTGCAGGTCAGACTAGCTAATCCACCAGCAGCTAAGCAGGTTAGAACTTGCCCAGTACTTGGGTTGGAGACCAAGTACAAAAAAAAGGTAACTGCTGGATGGTGCCGTCATTCAGATGTGATGTAAAACCCAGATATTGTAACTCGGATGTCATAAGCAGTTCTGGTGCATCTTTCAAAAGAGTAGGGGTGGTACCCGATGCCCTGGCTAAATTGCCCACTGTGACCCTTTCACATCTGGTCTAGGGGGCGTGGTCTGGTGTTCCTGGCGGCATTTCTGTAAGCGACGGGGATGGCTGGGAGATGCTAGTTATCCTGTGTCGGGCTGCAGTGCAAGGTACTAAGTGATGATGGTTGAATGGTGTGGTGATGTGTGTTTTGTATGTAATAAGTACCAATCTTGTCGTAGACTGGTTGCCAAGTGATGGGCGCATGTCTGGGTTTGTACCGAAGCCCAGGTAAGATGCATGCATTTATATTGTACCTATGATTCTAAATTTGTATGTATATCAAGGTTATGATATAAATTGTGTGCACATGTTTGCAGGAGTTGCCGTTGCTGTTTTGCCTGTTTTGTTCTATTCCTTTTTTTTTTTGTTGTGTGTGATAAGGTTTGGTTTGTTGCTCACAGCCACACCAGAACTAATAAGTGAGTGGCAACTACTAAGGTTAATTGAGTACCGGCCGGTCCAATTGGCGTGGGTTCTGAGGGTAGATATTTACCATTGATTCTCTCTTCATCCAGAGAGCCGAAGAGTGTGGTGCTGGAGTTTCGGGGGGTGGTTGGTGTGACTTTCTCTGCACTGCATGGAGTGATTGAGGGGGGAATTAAGGAGCATGTGCTCCATGCGGGGGTTTGCTGTGATTGGGTGTTGGGAACTGGCACCTGGATACTTGAGCTCTTGGTGTGGTTTGCTGTGGTATCTCCTTTCCTTTCCCCAGGTAACCACTCTCCCTGGCTGGCTCATTGGATGAGGTGTAACCATAAAATCGGACTGCCAGTACCAGGTCTATTTCAACGACTCTTTTTTGTTTTAATGATCTGGTTTTAGTCATGCTGTGGGATGTTGGCAATTTATGCTATTTAGAGGCTTGGTATTTTAGTATTTTGTTAATAAATATTGTTGTAGTACTGGGATACGAGTCTGTCATGCGACGTAGCTATGCGTGGAAATCCAGAGGATAACCATGATACATTTCAAGGGGCAGGGCCTTAGGTGACTAGTCTGGTCTCCTGTGTAACCTGGGTGGCCTAGAGTGGCGAGCTTACATTTTGTATAAGATTTCTACTTAAAATTCAAACCAACTGCCATTTTTTTACATATTGCTTCACATATCTAACCCCCTGAAGTAGCACATTTACTGTTATTTCTCCCAGGTGTCATTTAAGGTGTTGTTCAATACTAAAATTTGGTTCCTCTTATATATAAAAATATTTTCTCCTGTGTTTGTGTTAATGTCCTTCCTTTCTGACTGAATGACATGTTACATACTGTGCATCTCATTGGCTACAGTCTGCAGTACAGACATCTTACCCTCAGTGACTGACAGGGAAACCCGTGTTCCCACAGCTGCACCTTCGCTGATCTCCACACCACACCAGTAGTAACCGGACTCCCCAGTTGTCAGATTGTTCATGGTCACATTGAAGACTCGCTGGTCAGGATCATCTCTGATTGACACTTCACCGCTTTTCTTTGGAGAGTCAGTGCGTACTATGGGAGTACATGAACTCCAGTAATTACCTTTGCACCAGTATTTCTCATGTTTTTGATATATGTTGTCATAGAAACATGGGATGGTGACAGATCCTCCTCTCTGTACAGACACCGTGTTCAGTGTGGACACACCTGCAGGGACAGTATGAAAATTACCCAGCTGATTAACTCTCACTCCCTCTTACACCATTTATACACATATTCATAAAGTCAGTGCCAGTCTACTGTCTGCTGCAGTACTTTACGCTGCAGAATATTAACATTTGCTTTGAGTAAATGTTGTATTTAATATCACTATATTTGCAAAAATATGAAAACTAATCAGATAAAATAGCATTAGCCTGCAAAAAAACCTTTTTGGCGTATACTGTAGTTGCTTTTTTAGGTCAGCAGCTATAGCACCTGCAGGTCAGACTAGCTAATCCACCAGCAGCTAAGCAGGTTAGAACTTGCCCAGTACTTGGGTTGGAGACCAAGTACAAAAAAAAGGTAACTGCTGGATGGTGCCGTCATTCAGATGTGATGTAAAACCCAGGTATTGTAACTCGGATGTCATAAGCAGTTCTGGTGCATCTTTCAAAAGAGTAGGGGTGGTACCCGATGCCCTGGCTAAATTGCCCACTGTGACCCTTTCACATCTGGTCTAGGGGGCGTGGTCTGGTGTTCCTGGCAGCATTTCTGTAAGCGACGGGGATGGCTGGGAGATGCTAGTTATCCTGTGTCGGGCTGCAGTGCAAGGTACTAAGTGATGATGGTTGAATGGTGTGGTGATGTGTGTTTTGTATGTAATAAGTACCAATCTTGTCGTAGACTGGTTGCCAAGTGATGGGCGCATGTCTGGGTTTGTACCGAAGCCCAGGTAAGATGCATGCATTTATATTGTACCTATGATTCTAAATTTGTATGTATATCAAGGTTATGATATAAATTGTGTGCACATGTTTGCAGGAGTTGCCGTTGCTGTTTTGCCTGTTTTGTTCTATTCCTTTTTTTTTTGTGTGTGTGATAAGGTTTGGTTTGTTGCTCACAGCCACACCAGAACTAATACGTGAGTGGCAACTACTAAGGTTAATTGAGTACCGGCCGGTCCAATTGGCGTGGGTTCTTAGGGTAGATATTTACCATTGATTCTCTCTTCATCCAGAGAGCCGAAGAGTGTGGTGCTGGAGTTTCGGGGGGTGGTTGGTGTGACTTTCTCTGCACTGCATGGAGTGATTGAAGAGGGAATTAAGGAACATGTGCTCCATGCGGGGCTTTGCTGTGATTGGGTGTTGGGAACTGGCACCTGGATACTTGAGCTCTTGGTGTGGTTTGCTGTGGTATCTCCTTTCCTTTCCCCATTGGCTGGCTCATTGGATGAGGTGTAACCATAAAATCGGACTGCCAGCACCAGGTCTATTTCAACGACTCTTTTTTGTTTTAATGATCTGGTTTTAGTCATGCTGTGGGATGTTGGCAATTTATGCTATTTAGAGGCTTGGTTTTTTTAGTATTTTGTTAATAAATATTGTTGTAGTACTGGGATACGAGTCTGTCATGCGACATAGCTATGCGTGGAAATCCAGAGGATAACCATGATACATTTTAAGGGGCAGGGCCGTAGGTGACGTAGTCTGGTCTCCTGTGTAACCTGGGTGGCCTAGAGAGGCAAGCTTACATTTTGTATAAGATTTCTACTTAAAATTCAAACCAACTGCCATTTTTTTACATATTGCTTCACATATCTAACCCCCTGAAGTAGCACATTTACTGTTATTTCTCCCAGGTGTCATTTAAGGTGTTGTTCAATACTAAAATTTGGTTCCTCTTATATATAAAAATATTTTCTCCTGTGTTTGTGCTAATGTCCTTCCTTTCTGACTGAATGACATGTTACATACTGTGCATCTCATTGTCTAGTCTGCAGTACAGACATCTTACCCTCAGTGACTGACAGGTAAACCAGTGTTCTCACAGTTGGACCTCCGCTGATCCGCACACCACACCAGTAGTAATCAGAGTCCCCAGCCGTCAGATTGTTCATGGTCACATTGAAGACTCGCTGGTCAGGATCATCTCTGATTGACACTTCACCGCTTTTCTTTGGAGAGTCAGTGCGTACTATGGGAGTACATGAACTCCAGTAATTCTGTTTCCACCAGCATTTCACATGTGTTTTATAACTGTCTTCATAGAAACATGAGATGGTGACAGATCCTCCTCTCTGTACAGACACCCGTCCCACTGAGGACACACTGGCAGCACCTGTGGGGAAAACAACCAACTGAATTCACATTTTCAGCATCACAGTATCTCTGGTTAATATTATATATTATCAGTTTGTGTAACACTTGTACCAGGAGTCATGGCACAGAGAGATGGGTTTAAGAGGACAGTGAGGAAACAGCAAGACTGTCATTTTGCATAAGAACAAGGGAAAGACACAGGAAAACAAAACAGGTGTTTTCTAGGGGAGGGTCACTCAGCTATCATCCTCATGGGCACATAGCCAAGGTCCTCATTTACTGACCAGGGATGGGGGGGCGACTGGACTGAATTGTGTTTCAGTCCAGAATTTGCCATTTGGGCAGCCCTGTTTTAGGGCCAGAGAGGAAACCAGGTCCTTTCTTCCAAATCTTCCATAGGGTCAGTACAGTACAGGGAGCATGCAGCTGATCTGAGGCAGAACAGGGCACAAGGCAGGGGAACACCCAGGATAGGGTGCCAGTCTGTCACAAAGACAGGGGAACACCCAGGATAGGGTGCCAGTCTGTCACAAAGGCAGGGGAACACCCAGGACAGGATGCCAGTCTGTCACAAAGGCAGGGGAACACCCAGGATAGGATGCCAGTCTGTCACAAAGGTAGGGGAACACCCAGGACAGGGTGCCAGTCTGTCACAAAGGCAGGGGAACAACCAGGACAGGGTGCCAGTCTGTCACAAAGGCAGGGGAACACCCCGGACAGGATGCCAGTCTGTCATAAAGGCAGGGGAACACCCAGGATAGGATGCCAGTCTGTCATAAAGGCAGGGGAACACCCAGGACAGGATGCCAGTCTGTCACAAAGGCAGGGGAACACCCAGGACAGGATGCCAGTCTGCCACAAAGGCAGGGGAACACCCAGGACAAGATGCCAGTCTGTGACAAAGGCAGGGGAACACCCAGGACAAGATGCCAGTCTGTGACAAAGGCAGGGGAACACCCAGGACAGGATGGTAGTCTGTCACAAAGGCAGGGGAACACCCAGGACAAGATGGCAGTCTGTCACAAAGGCAGGGGAACACCCAGGACAGGATGGCAGTCTGTCACAAAGGCAGGGGAACATCCAGGACAGGATGCCAGTCTGTCACAAAGGCAGCGGAACACCCAGGATAGGATGCCAGTCTGTCACAAAGGCAGGGGAACACCCAGGACAGGATGCCAGTCTGTCATAAAGGCAGGGGAACACCCAGGACAGGATGCCAGTCTATCACAGGGCAAACACTCACACACAGTCACTATGGGCACTTTTACAGGAATCAATTCACCTGGACTATGTATTCTTGAATATAAAACCAGAGAGCTCATAGGAAACCAGTGCAGATACAGGGAGACCATGCAAACTCCCCACAGAGAGCTGGGCCAGATACTGGAACCATAAGCCTGGAGGTGTGAAGCCCCCATGCTGCCCCCAGTCTCTACCAGCTAGAGCTTAATTACTTCTCCAAACCTGCTGCAGAATAAAATACAACCAGGTCTAATATGAAGGCCAATTCATACTTTCCTTTTCTGCAGGTGACGTAAGAGCTGGAATGAAAGAAATTTCATCATCAGGTGCGTGTAGCCCAGATTTATTTTTTTTATCTGCCGGAGATTGACTAGATGTTTCCAGTACGTGGCAGCCCTGACTTTTACAGAGCAGAGGTCAACCAGGAAATAGCAGAAGAAGAATAATTGTTGCAGGAGATGTGCAGGTATCCGCTTATCTATTTTTTACATTTTTACTGTCCAGATCATTTTTACTGTCCAGACATTATACCACGGTATACGGTATTTTCAAAAACAATACTACTCTGCCCAAGCCCCTACTAACAACTTTAAAACTGTTTGTAAAATTCAATTCAAAAGCAGCCTCACTAAAATAAAAATTCATGCATACATAGTTATGTAGACAAGCATGTGACATTAAGTTTAGTTAAAGTGCAACTTTACAAGCTACACTGACCATCACCTGCACTGTTACTGTTCACCAGTCTGATGGCTTCTGGAACAAACACAAACTTCCTCCTATTTGGTTTGCATACATGGGGTCTGAATCACATTCCTGATGGCAACATATGAAAGTCACCATATAGGACATGGGTGGGGTCATTGATAACCTTACATTCCTTTTAAGGACTTGTTCAGAATTAAACTGCACTAGAGATCTATGTGTTTGTCCAATAAAGGTTAACAACGCCATGTAGTTGATTAAATCTGTCAAATAGATAACAAACCAGCAAATAAATAAAAACATTAAAATACTTTCAATAAAAGAATAAAACATTATCTGTAGTCTTTGATCTACTCCAAATGGGTTTAATTTACGTAGGAAATACAGTCACTGCTGGACTTTTCCACAGTGATCTCTGTATTGTCACTAAATCTCAGTCTGTCATCAAACACAGTACCCAAGTATTTGTAGGTCTGGGCAACTCTAACATTAGTGCCATGAATTGCTGTTGCGGGATGTGAATGTGGTTTAGTGAGAGGATCATATCTTTTTATTTGGACACATTTCAATCCAGAAAGGATTTATCACACCAGTCTACAGATTCTTGTATTATGGGTTCATGCGAATGATCTGACCAACTGAGAAGAGGCATGATGACACTTATCAGCAGTATGCAGAGTAAAAAGTAAAGGAGAAAGTACACAACTCTGCAGTGACCCAGTGGAGGCAGAGATGGATTCAGATGTTCAGTCATATACAACTACTGTCTGAGTTCTGTTAGAGAGGAAACTGATAATCCATCTCATGAGCTGACGATCCAAATGAAAACAAGATATAAGCTGTCTGACAAGTATGTGAGGTTGTACTGTTGTGCTGCCCTCATTACACGTCCCGTACATGACTAGACAGCCAGCTAACTCTTTCCCACATCAAGACTCTGAAGACAGCGTGTTCCTTTGTACACAGGTTTACTGAGCAGGGAAAGTGTAAAACTGAAAGTACAAAACGCTACCATTTACTTTCAGGCGAGTTTGCGTTTCATGTACATACCTAAACAGTGCAATATACAAATATAAGTTTATCACTCTGTTCTTTACTGCAAATATATGTTTAACCAAAAATATAGTGCTATAGTATCAAACATCAAAACAAGGATCGGTGCTCGCAGATAAAAATAACACAATACATACCCACTGTCACGCTCGGCGTTTGCGGGTGAGGCGCACGGACGGGGCGAGCGGGCAGGAAGCAGGCGAGCAGGCAGAATCAGGGCAAACGGGGATTTATTAGCAGGACGAGGACTCGGGAACATGACACGCCGACTAACATCAAAGAACATCACGGGTTAGTACAAATCAGGAACTTAAATACATGAAACAAGGCAGCAGGAAACAAGACACGACTGGGCACGATCAGGAAATCACACGTGGGTAATTAGGGGGCGTGGTATACACGAGGAGCGGACGGAGCGGGCGTCACAGAACCCCCCCCCAAAGGCGCGCTACACCGGGCGCGCCCAGGAAGGGGGCGACGGACGGGACGAGGCAGAACAGGACCTGAAAGACAAGAGCAAAAAAAAAAATCAACGGGGAACAGGGAACAAGACGGACAGGCAAAACAGACAAAGAGGCAGGAGCCAGGACAGGACACCACACAAGACAGGAAAGGCCGACAGACAGACCAGGAAGGGAGAAACAGAGGGAACAGGCGGAACAAAAGGAGCGGGAGTGACGGGAGGGAACGACGGGAAACCAGGAACAGAGCGGGGCGGAACAAAGGGACCAGGAACAGAGGACGGCAGGACAAAGGCAGGAGGAGGAACAAAGACAGGCGGGACAGAGACAGGAAAGAAGGGAGAGAAGGAGGAGGAAGGAAGGGGAGCCCGAGGGAGCCCCAGCGGGCGACAGGAGGCAGCCGGAGGGGCCGCAGGCGGCCGGGAGGCCGGAGCCGGAGGGGACCTCGGAGGGGCCGAGGAGACAGGGCGAGGGACCTGCGGAGGGGCCAGGGAGGGAGCAGGAGGGAGCACCGGGGAAGGGGACGAGGGAGCAGGAGGGGCCCACGGCGAAGGCCCGGAGGAGGGGGGAGCCGCAGCAGGCGGCGACGTCCGGTGGAGGGCCGGAGGTAGGGGCCCCGCAGGCAACCGAGGAGCCGCCGTCGGGGAGCCCGCAGGCGGCCGACCAGGCACCGGAGGGGGGAGCGAGGCGGGGCGACGAGGTACTGGAGGGGAACCCGCAGGCGACAGCCGACCCGGAGGGCCAGGACCCGCAGGCGCCAACCGAGCCAGAGCGCAGGCGAGGGAGGGCGAGCCAGGGGGCAGGGCGGGAGGGACCCCAGTCCGACGTCTGTGCCCCCTCCCCCTGCGGGACACAGACATACCGACCCCCGGTCGGGGTCGATGTCGCCGGGGTGAGGGTGAAGGAGTCACTAGTGCGGTCCCCGAGGGGTCCCATTCAAGCTCCTCCACCTCTGAAGAGGGAGGAGCCACGATGGAGTCCTCTGGGACCACCTCAGGGACTAGGGCGACAGGACTTGGAGCTGCTGCAGGCGGAGGGGGCGCCACTGGAGCTGCTGCAGGCGGAGGGGGCGCCACTGGAGCTGCTGCAGGCGGAGGGGGCGCCACTGGAGCTGCTGCAGGCGGAGGGGGCGCGGTCAGGAACAGGAGCGCGGTCAGGAACAGGAGCGCGGTCAGGTACAGGAGCGCGGTCAGGAACAGGAGCGCGGTCAGGAACAGGAGCTGGCTGCAGTGGGGGCGCCTGCCCTGGAGCTGCAGCAGGCGAAGGGGGCTGTGCAGGCAGCGAAGGCGGCTGCGCAGGCGGCTGCACGGGAGCGGGGTCCGCCGGCAATGGCGGCTGCACGGGAGCGGGGTCCGCCGGCAATGGCGGCTGCACGGGAGCGGGGTCCGCCGGCAATGGCGGCTGCACGGGAGCGGGGTCCGCCGGCAATGGCGGCTGCACGGGAGCGGGGTCCGCCGGCAATGGCGGCTGCACGGGAGCGGGGTCCGCCGGCAATGGCGGCTGCACGGGAGCGGGGTCCGCAGGCAGCGGCGGCAACGAAGGCGGCTGCGCAGGCAGCGGCGGCAACGAAGGCGGCTGCGCAGGCAGCGGCGGCAACGAAGGCGGCTGCGCAGGCAGCGGCGGCAACGAAGGCGGCTGCGCAGGCAGCGGCGGCAACGAAGGCGGCAACGGAGGGAGGTCCTCCGTACTGGCGGTCGCCGGTCTCCTCCGTCTCCCTCGCTGGCGCCTGGCGGTTGCGGGAGGCGGCGCGATGTCCGTGAAAACGGACGGCGGAAGAAAGGCTTCCGGCTCCGGGTAGAGGAAGGGCTCCTCGTCCTCGTCCTCACTAGAGAGCCAGTACTTCCACGCGGGATCGGGGTCGCGAGTGGTCAGCCTCCGGGCTGGAGGTAGGGCGGGTACCTCCCTCTCGTCCTCCGCCGGAAGCCAAAGCCTGGAGAGCGAGCAGGCGCCGAGATAGATCGGCTCTTGTGGGAGCCTCTTCCTCCCTCTCCGCTTCTTTTTGTGGTCTGTCATTCTGTCACGCTCGGCGTTTGCGGGTGAGGCGCACGGACGGGGCGAGCGGGCAGGAAGCAGGCGAGCAGGCAGAATCAGGGCAAACGGGGATTTATTAGCAGGACGAGGACTCGGGAACATGACACGCCGACTAACATCAAAGAACATCACGGGTTAGTACAAATCAGGAACTTAAATACATGAAACAAGGCAGCAGGAAACAAGACACGACTGGGCACGATCAGGAAATCACACGTGGGTAATTAGGGGGCGTGGTACACACGAGGAGCGGACGGAGCGGGCGTCACACCCACGATGCTACTGAAGGCGCAAGATGTTTGCAGACGCTGTAGTAAGAGCAGATTTAACAGTGTTTGTGTGCAGCTCATTCCACTACTAGCTCTAATGCGCAAGTGTGACTACGTGGTGAATACGCAAGCAAGTAGTAGTGATGGGAATTCCGGCTCTTTTAAAAGAGAAAGAATTCCGGCTCTTTCGGCTCCCAAGTGGCTCTTCAGAATTATTTTGGTGCTTAAATGAATTTATTACCAGAAATAATGTAAATTTATTAGTGAAATGAATTACTATGGTTGGAAATCACGTGCAATCATTTTAGCCAGTTCCTCATCAATTGTTTTCTGTTTTACTGGAGTCATAGCTTTTTGCACAAACTGTCTCTTAAAGCTCTAGGTTCTTAACTCCCTCACTTTTCTCTTGTGCATGAGCATAAAGCACCTAAATCATTAGCATGATATAGAAAATATTCTCAGACACTTATTCTGAACAGCAGAAATGTCGTCATACAGCATGTGAGGGTGAGACTCTGTATAAACACTGTGTGCTGCATACAGAGGGTCTGTCCTCAGGCCTTTGGTTCAGTCTTTACTATGTTTTATACAGTTTAAGTACCACTTCAGTAGGTCCTTTTAATATCTGTGGATCAGTAGGAAACAAGAGGTGTAATAGGAAGGTGTCTCTGAAAGACATGGGTGGGGGGTGTCCTGCGGGGGGGGCAAAGTCAGGTGATGAGCACATTGATTCACTTCACCTGGGTCTTATCAGCAGTCCTATCAGACTGAGAGCTGTTTGTGTTTCTCTCAGCTTCCAACAGACACACACAGACCCCAAGTTCACAGCCTGTTGTTTCATTACAGAGATTCTTACAGATAAAACACAGATAAAATACACTTATTTGGGTCTTACTGACCTCAGGTCTGTGGAGACTGACACTCCCTCCTGGATTCTCCATATTTTCACTGTTTCTCTGTCTCTGTCTGTGACCAGGACTCCTGGAGTCCAATAAAAACCCACTTTCTCCCCTCCGCTTGGTTTATACAGGTTCTGCACTCTTCTGTTCCGTTTACATGGGGTGTCGCTCCTTCTCACTAACTGACCGCAAACTTTATCGTCATGCTGCCTTTGCACAGCCCACCTGACCAACATCATCACTTACAGTAATGGCTGGCTGTGGCATGTGTGGCTGGGGCTCTACATCAGCAAGAAACTGTCGGCAAGACAATAAACTTCCCTGTCAAGAAAGACAAAGTATAGCAGCACTGAGATACAGTGACTGATAATTAAGTGAGCTGTCCTCACCTTCTGCTTCTATACTCAGCAAAAAAAGAAATGTCCCTTTTTCAGGACTGTGTATTTCAACAATAATGTTGTAAAAATCCAAATAACTTTACAGATCGTCATTGTAAAGGGTTTAAACAATGTTTTCCATGCATGTTCAATTAACCATATTAATTAATCAATTAATCAATTAATTAACATGCACCTGTGGAATGGTCGTTAAGACCTTAACAGCTTACAGAAAGTAGGCATTTAAGGTCACAGGTCTAAAAACGCAGGACACTAAAGAGACTTGTCTACTGACTGTGAAAAACACCCAAAGAAAGATGCCCAGGGTCCCTGCTCATCTGCGTGAACGTGCATTGGGCATGCTGCAGGGAGGCATGAGGACTGCTGAGGTGGCTAGGGCAATAAGGGCCATGTCCGCACTGTGAGACGCCTAAGACAGCGCTACAGGGAGACAGGAAGGACAGCTGATCATCCTCGCAGTGGAAGACCACGTGTAACAACACCTGCACAGGATCGGTACATCCGAATATCACACCTGCGTGACAGGTACAGGATGGCCACAACTGCCCGAGTCACACCAGGAACACACAATCCCTCCATCAGTGCTCACATCACCATCGGACTGAGCTTGTTGTCATTGCAGGCAATCTCAATGCCTTGCGGTACAGGGAAGACATCCTCCTCCCTCATGTGGTACCCTTTATGCATGCTCATCCGGACATGATCCTCCAGTAGGACAATGCCACCAGCCATACTGCTCGTTCTGTGCGTGAGTTTCTGCATGACAGCAATGTCAGTGTTCTGCCAAGGCCAGCGAAGAGCCCGGATCTCAATCCCATTGAGCACGTCTGGGACCTGTTGGATCGCAGGGTGAGGGTTAGGGCCGTTCTCCCCAGAAATGGCCAGGAACTTGCAGATGCCTTGGTGGAAGAGTGGGGTAACATCTTACGGCAAGAACTGACAAATCTGGTCCAGTCCATGAGGAGGAGATGCACTGCAGTACTTCAAGCAGCTGGTGGCCACATCAGATACTGACTGGTACCTTTGATTTTGAGCCTCCCTTCATTCAGGGACACATTGTGAAACATTTTTAGTTTATGTCTTATGGTGTTGACTCTTTTAGTGTTCATACAAATAAATTTATTTACACATTAAGTTTACTGAAAGTAAAAACAGTTGAAAGTCAGAGGACGTTTCTTTTTTTGCTGAGCATACTTCCTGGGGGGAACTTCTCCCTCTGTTGTGACCATACCCCTCTCCCCCCGTGCCCCCAACACCCAGATCACCTAGTGCTGTCTAACTGGACCAGCCGTAAGCTTCTAGGCGGCCTGTTGGCTGGGGGGCAGGGCCTGGTCTGGACTGACTTCCTGATGAACAGCTCATTCAATAAACAACTATCTGTTCAGCTTATTCATGATTACGGAATATAAAGAAGATTTGATTTTACAGTCTGGGTCGGTCATTCATTCATTCATTCATTCATCCATCCTTTGGAGAAAAATATCTGCAGGGGAACAAGGACACGTATTTCACTATTATACATTGTTTCACCACAAGAGGGCAGACATTTTCATTTTCTACATTTACATAGAGTGTCATATACTCTGCAGTTCTCCTCCTTGTCAAAGTCCTTTCTAAAACTGAAATAAAAATTCTGAAAATATTTAATAGGCTGGTTGGATACAGAATAATAAATTACGGTTATGACAAAAGTGTTCATATGCCAGGTCACCCACAGTCAAACTGAGATTAATTATTTCATTAATATATCATAATAAATTTATGATGGACCTGGATTAACTAATACAGAGTGCAACACAATATACACAAAACAAGACACTCATGTATTTGATAAAGAGCAGGACCTGTATTATGGGATGTCTCCCTTAGGGGTAATGCTGATATGAAAGTAAACCTTTTATTCCAGTCATACAGACACATAAAACAATCAGGGCACAGGGATGGAGTACATCCTGGATGGGACACCAGTCAGTCACAGGGCACACAGACTCACATTCCTATTTAGAGACACCAATTAGCCTGACTGCATGTCTTTGAACAACACAAGGAAACACACACAACTTATAGAGAACATGCAAACTCCATAAAGACAGCATTAGTGAGATTCAAACATGGAGGTGTGAAGCAACAGCACCATCTACTGGGCCACTGGGCCACCCGCATAGACACTATTGTCTCAGCAAATTGCCCTATTCAACAACAGTTGAAAAATTTTAACAATTCCCATCCCTACATATCCCTGTATCCTTACCTCATATTCAAGCCACTCGGACAGGTGACAGAGGGCCGGTATGGGAGTGACAATAGGGTTAACCCACAGGCATGTTTTCGGAAACAAACGGATTATGTATACATTTGTTTCATCCATTTTGGAAGATGAGATGCAGGGTGGCAGTGATAACTCCTCTGAGGCAGCAATCGCGTCACGCCCGGAAAAACGAAACCCGTTCATGGTAGCTTTCCAGGCAGCGAAATGTGATGAGCAGAGGGTGAAGCTGCCACCGGCTGTGACAACGTTCGTGGTGCAAGGTTTGCATCCTTTCACCACAGTAGAGCAAAAAGCTTTTTGGTTGGTACTAGTAGTGAAATGCTTTCATTAGTAAGTTTAAGTAAGTTTAACATGTTCGAGTGTTAAGAAGATGGCCTGGTTTTGTGGTAATGTGCCCGTGTGCTTGTTACTACAGTGTAATACGAAATATTGGTACCACTTTACAATAAGGCTCCCCTTTGCCACTTAGAAATGGTACTGACTCATTAATAAATAGAAAACTGTAGTATAACTTGTTTATAATTGTCTATTAATGATTTATGAAGTGTTACAACTTAATTTATAACCCGCTTATAAACCATTCATAACCCCTTTATAAGGCTAGCCTTATTGTAAAGTGGTACCGAAATATTTTTATTTTAACTTACTCATAGCTGACTCTTAGAGTAACAGCCAGTACCCATACAGTGACACAATGAGAGCCCTCATCGAACTGTATGGACAACCACAGCCTTACAGCATATTGTTATGGTGGTAGATGGGCCTAACATTAGATCCAGAGATCTTAGAGGGTTCAGCAAGTTCTCATTGACTGTACGGACACTCATAGAAATGCCAAATCAGCTTGGTCAAGAGGGTCTGACAGAGTTGAGTTGTGGGTCTCATGTCTCCACATTACTGGTTAAGCTGCCATATGATCTGAGAGCTAACTTTAGGAGATACATTAAGGCACCATAGGTAAAGTTACCCGTGACTATGGAGACACAGAATACCCTAGACATGCATGATCTCCTGGATGACAGCTGGTGTTAAGGAAGCGAGGCATAGTGCAGGCAGAAAAAGAAGGTGACAATCCACTGGCAGCTCTGAGACATGGGGGGGGGGTTATTACAGAAACTAAAGCACTGGTAAAACTACAAAGGAAAGGACCACAAGGGGTCAAAAAGCAAAATAGGGAAAACAATGACTAACTACAAGGAATGACAAGGAAATAAGATCTAGGAACAAAGCAACACAGGAACAAGGAGCAGGAACAAGGTAGGGAACTCATACTGCACCACACGGTACCATCTAACATTCCAACACAATAACCTACTCAGAGAAAAGAACACGAGCAGGCACTAAAATACACAGATAACGAGTACTAAAGATAGTACTGACCAGTTGTCTCCTGTGTTCACCACACTTTTTAACGTATTCCTGTCACAAGCCAGTGTCCCTCACTGCCTGAAATCTGCAATAATAGTTACAGTCCCCAAGTCCTCCACTGTCAGTAGCCTCAATGACTACAGACCCATTGCACTGACACCTGTGGTTGCAAAGTGTTTTGAGAAGCTGGTCCTAAAGCACATAAAGGACTGCCTCCCACTTGGCTTTGACCCCCATCAGTTTGCCTATAAGGCAGACAGGTCCACCGAGATTTCCATTGGCCTCCACTCTGCTCTGCAACATCTAGAGAATCCTAGGACTTCAGTAAGGATGCTCTTCATCGATTTTAATTCAGCTCTTAATGCCATCATCCCGGACATCCTTATGGCCAAGCTGGTTAACATGGACCCCCCCCCGCCGCCCCGCTACATGTGCATGGAACAAGAACTTTCTTACTGACCGGCAACAATATGTCAAAGTTGGTGACCGGAGATCATCCACCCTGCCACTCAGCACTGGCTCACCACAAGGATGTGTGCTGAGCCGTCTGTTGTTCACCATCTACACCAGTGACTGCATCCTCATGCACTCTTACAGCACCATTATCAAATTCGCAGATGACACCACCCTGGTTGGGCTCATCACTAACGATGATGACACCGCCTATAGAGATGAGGTCCAGCGTCTGACAGAATGGTGTGACTACAACAACCTAACCCTCAACACTAGGTAAACCAAGGAAGTGGTCATGGACGTCCGTAAGGCAAAAGCTGATCCCCCTCCCCTCTACATAAAAGGTGACTGCGTGGAGAAGGTGTCCTCCTTGAAGTTCCACGGGACTTACATCTCCAAGGACCTGTCATGGACCACAAACACAACCGCCTTGGTGAAGAAAGTCCAGCAGCGCCTCCATTTCCTGAGGGTCCTGAGATGGAATAGGCTGCAGACCGATCTGCTGGTGTCCTTCTACTGAGCCACAATCGAGAGTGTGCTGATGCACGCCATCCCCGTGTGGTACGCTGGTTGTACAGGTACCGACAAGAAGAGACTCCAGAGAGTCAATAGTACAGCAGAGAAGGTGATTGGCTGCCCACTCCCCTCCTTAGATTCCATTGCCAGCTCTAGATGTCTCTCTAGAGCTGGGCGATTATAAAAGACCATTGACATCCAAACCATCACCTATTCATCAAACTGCGTTAAATGCTTCAGAACTATAAATGCTATCAGACCCATGACATCGTTCCTCCCCATTATTGCTATGGAAACATACGGTGATCGTAAGTGTATGTGGGTAGGTGAGTGGGAGGGAGTATGTGTAGATCTGCTCCATATAGTCATTTTAACAGCTGCTATTTTAACTGTTGTGTTATTTATTTATTTATTTATTTATTTATTAATCTTGTAAAGTCTCTGTCACTTGCATCTTTGTGGTCTGTCAGTTGATTTTGTTGTCCAGGCAACTGAACAATGACAATAAAAGTCTTGAATCTTGAACTCCTCAGTAAGTTGCAACGCCTTCTACCTGTGGGAGGATTTAGCTAACGCAAATGGGCTTGTAACTACCCAGAGGTCACCCAAAATCTCAGTCTAGAGCCCAAAGCAGAGAGTACTCAGGTCTGGCTCATGCAGACACCTTGGGATATGAATATAGCCAGACAGAGAGAGCTGAACCCACAATGTGGGGGGTTTACCAAGTCCTCACCAGCCAGTATGACCCACTTGGGTTCATAGTCCCACATACCACCCGAGACAAGGTCCTGGTCTAGAAACTCTGGAGCAAGAAAAGTCTGCCTTCTTAGCCAGGAGGTCCAGAGCTGTACCTAAGCGGCAGCAGTCAATCTGTAGACTGTAGCTCTGTGCAGCTCTGACTGCAGCCGAGTTAGTGGCAGTACTACAGAAGGACCGTACTGTAGGGATCCATGACGTCAGCTACTGGACGGACTCTATGACTGTTCTTACTTGGCATCAGTTCGAATCCTGTCATTTTATCGCATTTGTAGGGATTAGGATTGCGGAGATACAGGAGCTGACAGATTGTCAGTCATGGCAAAACGTAGATAACAATATTAACCCAGCTGACGACATCACCAGGGGACTGACACTATCTCAGATAGCTGGAATCAACTGGTGGAACCGAGGTCCTGAGTTTCTACAGAGTCCTCGGTCACACTGGCCCCCAGGACCCACGGTGGTTCAGGTGGATTCTCCTCAGGAGTCTGAGGAGCATTAAAGGGTCACCTTCTGCAGGTCAGCATCAGCAGGGCTGAACAGTCAGGTTCCATATATCGGTCCCAGCCACACGGCTGATGATTTTTGAGCAGCCGAACTGAAACTCCTCTGACGTGGGCAGACCAACAGTTTCATTCTCTCCTGTTGGTTTTACATGGGGTGTCGCTCCTTCTCACCAACTGACCACAAACTTTATGGTCATGCTGCCTTTGCACAGCCCACCTGACCAACATCATCATTTACAGTAATGGCTGGCTGTGGCATGTGTGGCTGGGGCTCTACATCAGCAGGAAACTGTCTGCAAGACAATAAAATTGCCGTGATTTGCATACAGTATAGCAGCACTGAGATAGTGTGACTGATAATTAAGTGAGCTGTCCTCACTCTCCACTTCTGCTTCCTGGGGAGGTACTTCCCCCTCTGTTCTGACCATACTGCCCACCCCCCCCCCCACCCCCAACACCCAGATCACCCAGTGCTGTACCATCAGCTACTAGGTGGCCTATTGGCTGGGGGGCAAGACCTCGCCTGGGCTGACTTCCTGTCAACGTGGGGGGTCAGTGCAGGTGGTGGGTCAGTGTCATTCTTACAGTCTTGATGCAGCCTTTGGCAAAGTTCTCTTAGGATCCCAATTCTGTTGGATTACCTGTTACTTTAACTATGTATACCTACATCCAAAGGTGGAGATTTCAGGTCCAGAGAGTATAAATCTACACCAATATTTTGTTTCAACCAACCAGTTAAGTACTCTGTGACTGTGACTATTTATACTCAACTGGTTGGTTGAAACAAAACCTTGGTCTGGATTTGTACTCTCTGGACCTGAAATCTCCACTTTTGCATACATCTGCAAATCTGAATAATTTTAAGATTAATTTCCTGCTGAAAACATTTTGAATAATTTAATATACTGTTGTTAGTATGTAATTCGCTCCTGCCTAGATCCGAGACACAAAGCTGGAGGAAAAATTCCTTGCTATCAGGGTATGTGAATGTATACACACATCAGCCACGAGACAGAATAAGAGCATTCCTGTATACTGCTGCCACATAGTGGACACAAACAAGACTGCAGTCAAGTGTAAAATCATTCTGTCAGGCTGCATTTAACCTCTGAACTACAAACAGGAAGTGACTAAACCATAATAGATCATCCGTTTTTCTGTATGTAATTAAAAAAAAAAACATTCAATAAACATCTATCTGTTTGGCCTATTTGTGATTACGGAATACTGAGAGTATTTGATTTTACAGCAGGGTTCATTCATTCATTCATTCATCCATCCATCATCCAGCTGTTTATCCTGGTCTGGGCACCAGTCATCAAGGAGCAATTAGAAATTAAACATATAAATCTATTACGAATGTTATTCGTAATCTATTGAAAAGTCTCTGTTGTCTGTATGTTTACCTTAAACATGCAACTGCGATCGAGAGCGGGTACTTGTCTCTAGTCACTATTTTATTTTACGTTCCCCAGCACCCGCATACAATGATCTACAGTACCTTTCATTTTCATAGACTGACTGCAAAAGTATTTATACTGTTTCACCACCAGAGGGCTCACATTCTCATTTACTACGTTGACACACAGTGTCCATAGCTTTGCTACCCTCGTTTGGCTGTGAACTGTAATTTCAGCCTGTGCTTTTCTTGAAAGTACTCAAGGTAGTAAAAGCTATTTGTCCATTAGACTGACAATATTTTCATTAGTCATGAAATATCAAATATCATCTTAGATAAATCCAAGACATTTCTCTGGTAAACTGTAAGTTATGCATGAAAATCAGGTGACAAACCATAAAAATTTATATAATGTCAGTTTCGAATTCAAGCAGGCTTTTTATGCATTGATACTGATAACATGCATTGATGCCAAGAGCAATAGAATGGATGCTATATTAATTATTTTGCTGATACTGGAACAATACAATTTGTATAGATATTTAAAAAAAGATGTTTTATTTGCCATATTCCACAACTGCATTAGAAAGCTCACTTGTTCAGACATAGTACAAAGAATGACTAACAGCACCCAAATAAATATTAACAGACAACTGATAGACATGCAGAACTGCAGAGAAATACCCTTGTGATACATTTATCACTATAATTCACAAACTCCACAGATGCAAACATCTAAAGTCAAAATTTGTGACACTGTGAAATATCCTATGAGGCTCCAGGGCTGAGACCAGCTTGTGGTCGCTGTGGTTTGGGTCCCGTGATGCACTTTGCTGCAGCAGTGGTCAGTGTATATCCATGCAATGGATGGAAGTTGTCAGGGGTAACGCTAGATCCCTTAATTTTAACCAGATTATGCAGAAAATATGTAAAAATCAAATTGTGGATTAACAAATGGTATATTATAAAAGCCACTTCTATCTAAATCTGACACAGTCCATATTACACAGACCTGCATGTTGTACCTGATACCACATGATAGTTTCAAATCCCGTGACCCTTTTGCTGTAAGTCTACATCATCTGGGGAATCATATAATAATATATGATCAGATGAACTTAATTGATCCTAGGGGGAAATTTTTCATACAGCAGCAAGATACACAAACTGCAAACGTGATCGGAAGGTCGCCAGTTCGAACCCCGGCCTCAGCAGAACAGTCACATGTCTGTGGGTCCTTGACCAAGGCCCATAACCCCCAGCTCCAGGGGGCCACACATCGGCTGCCCCTGTGCCATCAGCCCTGAGCTATGGAGAGCAAGATGAAGGAAGGCAAGAATTAGATTCCAACTCGTACTCATGCAATGTGATATTGGCGATTAATAAATGTGTGCAAATAACAATTAATAAAGGTCTACACATATTTTAGATCATTCATTCATTCATTTTCTACATACTTATCCAGTACAGAGTCAGTAAAGAACAGGGAGCATTGAGCTGATATAAGGCAGCACAGGGCACAAGGCAGAGGAAGATCCAGGACAGGATGCCAGTCTGTCACAAGGCAAACACTCACACACAGTCACTATGGGCACTTTTAGAGGCACCAATCCACCTAGACCATGTGTCTATAGATATGAAACCAGAGACCTCATAGGCAGGGACGGATTATGGGTTGTGTGGCCCCTGGGCTAAACGTTTGCGAGGCCCCCCCCCACCACCACAACCACCACAATTCAAGGGCCCTTGGCAGCCAAACGGCCTCCCTATAGGGTCAGGGGCCCTTGTAGGCAGAGGATCAAAGAATGTAGGCCCTCTAAAATAGACAAATGAAAATACATTGTTGATAAGCGTTGCAAATTGTTTTGGGCTAGGGGCCCCACGGGCCCCCTGCACCCCAAGGGCCCCTGGGCAGTGGCCCCGCTGGCCTGGTCCGTAATCCGTCCCTGCTCATAGGAAACCAGTATATATACAGGAAGAACATGCAACCTCTACACAGAGAGCTGGGCCAGATACCAAAACCACAAGCCTGGAGGCGTGAGGCCCCCACGCTGCCCCCAGTGTCTAACAGCTAGAGTGTAACTAGCTCTGCAAACCTGCTGCAGAGTGAAAGACAAACAGGTCTAATCTCCACCCCTGAAGACCAATTTATACTTTCAGTATCCCACAGAGTGAGGTGACATAAATTTCATCATCAAGGGATTACGCCAGATATCTGTTGATGATGCATGTTTAGCCCAGATTTTTTGTTTGGTGGAGATCATGCACATTGTTGCACATCGAATACGCTTGTGCAAGATAACGGACTAGATCTTTCCAGTAGGTGGCAGCACTGACTTTCATAGACCAACCATAATACAGCAAAGGAAGAAGAATTGTTGTAAGAGGAGGTATCCGTTGACGGGGTATGAATAGCCTGGGGATTTCGTGTAAGCCGTTCTGAAGGGAGCGGGCCGTACGTGGAGAGACGCGCGATACTGAAATGTAAGTTAAAAAGAGCGCTATTGTTCATTTCTGTGTTAAATGACTGTATGTCTTAGTATTCACAACCAACGGTTGTACGTATTTTTGTATTTCCTTGTGCAGTTCCAGTCCACTGCCGTATTTTACACACGGTAAAAAAAAGAAAAGTTAGATTCATTTTATTTAGAGTATTTGCTGCTGGGGAAAGCTGATTTGCACCCGTGTGTTGTAGCCATTGTACCGCACGGTAAAACTTATAAAGGAAAGAACGGAAAACTCCGCTCAGTTGCCCTTCCATTTTCTTTTGGGCATTAGGCAAATAAAGAACCCCAAATTATTTGTGTTTGTCTGTGTGATGTTAATTGCACTGGCTACATATATTTTGATATTTTTACTGTGCAGATAATTTATGACAGCCTGCAGCCTGAAAGCCACATGGAAAAGGGAAGTATGAACGCTGCTTAATTGATGCTGATCTTGAGCCCTGATAAGCAGAGACCTGCTGCAGTAGCACATGAAGCTGGGTGTTTAGACCCCTCTGACAGTACACACAGAAATGACTGACGGCATCCCGCCTGTCTGCTCACATAACCACCTGTGCTGCTGAAATGACCCCAATAAGATAATCGTACACAACACAGAACATCAAAGCATACTAAGGACAAGGGCATTTTATCTGCACTAACAGTCTTTGTACTGTTTGATTACTAAAGAAACACATGGCAGTATTACAATGAATACTTAGATATTAAATTTATATTATCAATATCCTGTTACATGCAAATATTAGCATAGCAATTGCAAATGTTTTGATACAAACACCCAGGGGAGTTTCCAGCTACTGAACAGATCAGGGACTGAGTCAAGTTACCAGGGGTTTTACTTTTTTCTCTTTTGAAGGAAGATTGGCATCGGGGGTAAAATACTCAGAGCTACAGCCCTGACTGATCTGGCCTAACGACACCCAGGAATACAAGCATAGGAATCCAAAAAATATTCACAATTTCAGAGACAATGTTATGTAAAGCATCTGAATCTTTGCAGAATTGACATTTTGCGATTTCTCCTGACCAGATCTCCATCCTGATCTCCATCCTGTAGCTGACAGTGTGTGAGGAGCAGGAGAGAGATCTCTACTCAGTTCACTGTAATGAGTGACACTCACCTGTGCGCCCAGCAATGAGGAGAAACAGGAGCATCAGAGGATCCATGCATGTGTGTGTCACTGAGCCCAGATCTGTGGAGAGTGACACTCACTTCCTCATCCTCTGTACCTTCACTGTCTCTGTCGTTTCTATTCTTACTCACAGCAGGCAGAGCGAAGGGGGAGTGGACACTTTAAAGAGGAAGTGACAAAACCACAAGGCTGAATGTTTAGCCCTTCAGAAAGTCAGACCATTATTATTAGTGTGTAGAGAATTAAATCAACTATCAATGCACAGACTCAATTCACAAAATAAAAAATCTGCATGAATAAAGAAGACCATGAATTTTTCTGTTTATCATAGTTATTTATTATTAGTATAATAATCTGGATTCTAATGCTGGAAGCACACAGTGTAAAGTGAGGTAAACCTTCAACAGCATGTCAGTCCATTGCAGGGCACTGGAAGGTGGAGAAATGCCATGTGATAATAATAATAATCGATACTTTATTGATCCCCGTAGGGAAATTGTCTTCACGCCTCCCACAACTTGCTCTTTTTTCATAGAGTAAGTTGTCTACTAAGGGCTGCCACCCGTAGCGGAGACCAGGGAGCTGGGGGTTAGGGGCCTTGCTCAAGGACCCACAGGCTGAGGCTGGGTTTGAACCTGCAACCTTCTGATTACAGGCACACAGGCTTAGCCCACAGAGCCACACGCTGCCCCCAATAACCCAGATGGGACTCAAACCCACAATCCCCAGCTCCGGAGGCTGATGCCTTATCCATTAGGCCACTGGGTCAGTGATATCAGTGATCAGAGGAAGGATCAGAGGAAGCCTGCAAACTGCAGAGAGACACAGTCATGGTCACATTCAAAGCCAACACTCAGGAGTGCTGAGATAGCAGGTGTATCAGTCAGATATATAATATCATGATGAGCTAAAGACACAGAGGGACTTTGAGGAAGCACAGCAAGACCAACAGAATACATGGGCTCCTGACAGTTAGGCCTCAAGATCCATCATTTCACTGTTGCAGTCCAGTTGCTCTTAGCTGCAATTGCAGCCAAAGAGAAAAAAAAATGTAAATCTTCAGCTTGCCCACTTTCCTGTGTTAGTCATGTGACTCACAGCCATTTTCTGCAGCTTCACAAGTAAACTGAAACAAACTGCGAGGTATAAAACAGTGATGTCACATCCTGCCTGCCATGTCTGCCTGACCCTCCTGTCTCCTCCCTCACGTGACCATGATGGGCTACACCTGGTGCTTGTTGCCCCTCATTAGTCTATGTATACAAGCACCTGTTTGTCTCACCATTTCTTGTCTGGTGATAAACATCACTTGTCCTGTCAGTCCATGTCCTTCTTTGTCCTAACCTTCTCATTCTGATCCCTGCGGTCGTGTTAATTTGCAGTCCCTGTGTGTTTACTTTAATTCAAACTCATTTCTGTATTGCCAAACACCTGCCCGGGATTCCCGCATGTTGTGACAGAATGATTGAACAATTCGATTCAATTCAATTCCAATCCATTTATTTATACAGTGCATTTTCCCATTACACTGTCTCAAGGCACTTTGCATTAACCCTGAAAAAGCCCCCAGTGAGGTAGCCAGAGGTGGCAGTAGAAAGGAAAATCTCCCTAGAAGGAAGAAACCTTTTGAGGAACCAAACTCAGAAGTGGAGCCCATCCTCCAGTGGCTGGCAGAGGACGTCAAATGAGCAAGATAGCAGGTATCTCTGGGAACCTCCTTCGCTTCACATCTCCACCTGCACACTCTCCCCTGCACCTGACCTCCTCCTGCTATCTGAGCCTCATGCACAGTGATGGTTGGTGGACAATCGAGCGACCTCGAGGACCCTGAGGAGTCGCCCGGCGGATGGATCACCCCACCCATGTGGGGGTCATACTGGGCTCACCTCCACGATGAAGAAGACACCCCCACATTGACCCTCCAGAGCCCCACGTCTCCATGGTGGGCTGGTATGACACTCTATCCTCTATCCTAAGTCCCGGTGCAGTCAGCAGTATCTCCTGGGCTGCAGTAGAGGGGCTGGCTGAGTCTCCGTCTCCAACAGAGGGAGATGGGGGACACTATCTGGATCAGTCACCCAGACTCTTGTCTAATCGACGTTATCCCGCCTGACGACACTCCTGCTGCGGCTGAGAGGAGAGGAGCCACGCCGTCCTCCTGCTCCTGTCCTGCAGTTCTCTCAGCACCCTGCGGCCTCACTGGCCCTCCGAGCCTCTCAGGTCCTCTCCAGAATCATTGTAGCTCAAAAAATAAAAATACATGCAAGTGAAGCAAATATGTCAGATTTATCTCTGAACTGTTTGATTTCCTTGTTTTTCACTCATGCATGAGCAGAAAGCAGCTAAATCATTAGCATGATGCAGAAAATATTTTAACACTTATTCTGAAAAGCAGAAATGTCGTCATACAGCATGTGAGGGTGAGACTCTGCAGAAACACTGTGTGCTGTATACAGAGGGTCTGTCCTCAGGCCTTTGGTTCAGCCTTTATTATGTGTTATACAGTTTTCTATAGTGTCACTGCAGTAGGTCCTTTTAATCTCTGTGGATCAGTAGAAAACAAGAGGCCTAATAGGAAGGTGTCACTATAAGACATGGGTGGGGGCTGTCCTGGGGGGTCAAAGTCAGGTGATGAGCAGATTGATTCACTTTACCTGGGCCTTATCAGCCGTCCTACCAGACTGAGAGCTGTTTGTGTTTCTCTCAGCCCCCGACAGACACAGATGCCCAAATTCACAGCCTGTCGTTTCATTATAGATTATGATTCTCCATACTGTCACTGTTTCTCTGTCTGTGACCCAGGACTCCTTAAAACCAATAAAAAACCGACTTTCTCCCCTCCGCTTGGTTTATACAGGTTCTGCACTCATCTGTTCCGTTTACATGGGGTGTCGCTCCTTCTCACTAACTGACCACAAACTTTATGGTCATGCTGCCTTTGCACAGCCCACCTGACCAACATCATCACTTACAGTAATGGCTGGCTGTGGCATGTGTGGCTGGGGCTCTACATCAGCAGGAAACTGTCTGCAAGACAATAAACTTCCTTTGCAAGAAAGACAAAGTATAGCAGCACTGAGATACAGTGACTGATAATTAAGTGAGCTGTCCTCACCTTCTGCTTCTACTTCCTGGGGGGGACTTCTCACTCTGTTGTGACCATACCCCCCCCCCGCGCCCCCAACACCCAGATCACCTAGTGCTGTCTAACTGGACCAGCCGTAAGCTTCTAGGCGGCCTGTTGGCTGGGGGGCAGGGTCTGGTCTGGGCTGACTTCCTGTCCTGAGAAGCTGGGGGGGTCAGTGCTGGTGGTGGGTCAGTGTCATTCTTACAGTCTTGTTTCAGCTTTTGGCAAAGTTCTCTTAAGATCCCATTCCTGCTGGATTTCCTGTTACTTTAACTATGCAACTATGCAATTTTGTTCCTAAAGAAAAGTGCATAATATAATTCTGTCATACTTTAATATACTGTACATACTGCTATAATATACTGTAATATACTATACATAATTTAATATACTGTTGTTAGTATGTAATTCGCTCCTGCCTAGATCGAAGACACAAAGCTGGAGGCAAAATTCCATGCTATCAGGGTATATGAATGTATACACACATCAGCCAGACAGAATAAGACCATTCCTGTATACTGCTGCCACATGGTGGACACAAACAAGACTGCAGTCAAGTGTAAAATCATTCTGTCAGGCTGCATTTAACCTCTGAACTACAAACAGGAAGTGTTTAAACCACAATAGGTCACACATTATTCTATACTGTATGTAATGGAAAAATATTGTTCACTAAACATCTACCTTTTCTGCTTATTTGTAACTACAGATTACTGTGAGTATTTGATTATACAGCAGAGGTCATTCATTCATTCATCCGTCCTCCAGCTGCTTATCCTGTTTCTTCATCTTAATCACGAAATTGTGATTTAGTGCAAGTACTAGTCTCCCATGATGATTTTACTTTATGGTCTGGTGACATGCAGTAATTTTCATTTCCATAGATTGATTGAGGAAGTAATTTACATCGTTTCACCGCCAGAGGGCTGAATTTTTCATTAACATGTTTACAGTGGATATAAAAGTTACACACCCCTGTTAAAATACCTGGAATTTGTAATGTAAAAAATGTGGCCAAAATGAATCATTTCAAAACTTTTCCCACCTTTAATGTTACCTGTAATCTGCACAATTCAATTGAAAAGCAAACAAATCTGTTAGGGGGAAACTATAAAAAATATGCAAGTTGCATACAGTAAGTCTGCACTCCCTTAAACTTATACTTTGATGAAGCACCTTTTGATTTCATTACAGCAGACAGTCTTTTTGGGTTCACACCTGCAGGCAATTAAAGTGATGCTGATTAACCCCAGATGAAGTTCAGCTGTTCTAGTAGGATTTTCCTGACATGATTCACATAGATCTTACAAAGCATCAAAGGGATCTCACTCCTGAAAGGTATCAGTCAGTAGAAGGGTACAAAAAATCCCATGACATTAGATATACCATGGAACACAGGGAACGGGACAGACAGAACCAGGAGGCGAAATAATGAGGGAGGTAGGACAGACAGGGTAAACAGGAACTGGGATGGTGCCACCAGATGAGGGAACACAGCTGGGAACAGACCTTGGGGACCAGGGACCTATAAACTGGGAACAGGACACGGGAACTGAGGGACAGAACCAGAGAGAGACCGGTTGGAAACAGGATGTGAGGACTGACGGACAGGAACAGGAACAAGAGGCCAGGACCAGGAAAGAGAAGGGGAACTGAAAGGGAAAGGAAAGAAAATGAGCCTGATGGGACAACAGGCTCAGGAACCAAGGAGGAAGGGACTGGGTAGTAATAGACTGGGGTCAAAGGGACACTGGAAGGTTGCCAGAGTGGGGACGAGATACACAAGGATGGGGTGAATGGATCACCACAGGCCTAGATGAAGAATGAGCAGCTGCAATTTAGGAGATGGAGGCAAGTCAAGTGTGTGGATGGAAACCACAGGATGGGAACTGGAGGGCGATGAGGAGACTACAGAATGGGAGCAGGAGGGTGACAGGGGGACTGGAGGGTGACAGGGGGACTGCAGGACGGTAATAGGCAGGAGAGTTGGAAACTGGTCCTGGACGGCTGGCATGAGTGATACGTCCCTGTCTCCCCCTTTGAAAGACAGTGAACCAGCCTGGCCCTGTACTGCTCCCCTGTCTGCACCACAGATGGAACAGGTGCTTGGGGCCTAATCAGCCCAAGCCTCAGGTGCAGGCTGGAGCCTGAAACGTGGGACTCAGGACCAGGTCCAAGGGTTCCCACTCCAAGTCCTCTGGAGCGGTATCCTCCAGGTCCATCCCCACTAGGATGGGGGTGACCTTGTGCCAATATGCAGGGCCCAAGGCAAACTTGGGCGGAGCTACAGGGGCCAGGGTGACCTCGGGCAGAGCTACAGGGGTAAAGTCAGGATGAGTGGCCCCATGTGGGCCGGAATCGGGAGTTAATAAAAGTCAGAGAGAAGTTCCCCGAATTCTCTCAGAAGCAAAGTGTATGATCCCGGTGGTCTGTGTACTATAAGAATATATATGGGCGGGTCGGACACCATGTGAATTATCATTGCTTCAAATGTTCAAATAGGGTGACTCGGAGATACATTTCACTACAAGTTCTACTGTATCTGATGAATAAACCTCTTGAATCTTGAATCTAATTATAAATAAAGGCAATGTTTTGAGATGTGCACCAAGTCTCTAAGCAGCGGTTTAGGGAGAGTAGCGTACTTTAGGTTACATCCCCTCTACAGAGAATTGGTAAGTGTGGCAGGGGGGAGTGATGGACGATCCATGTTGCAGCTCACAGAAACAACAAGGGACTTTATTGTATCTGAACTCAAAACAAAGAGAAACAAAAGGAAGCATGAGGGGTATAAAGACAGGCAGGTAGAAAACAAGAATGAAAGCAGGGAGAAGCACAGAAGAAAACAATGCAGAACACAGAGAAAGGCAGGGAGTGAGCAGCCGCACGCAGGAACAAATACAATGGCCGACTCGGGAACAGGGTGGGGGCAGGCACTTAAATATACATAATAACGAGGGCTTCCACAAAGGACAGGTGGGGGCTATAACTAAACGAGAGGCTGTGAGCAATGAAGAACAGGTGAGGGTAATCACCATCAATTACACACTAGGGACTAGGGCTACACTGAAGATAAAGGGAACACAGGTGAAATAATTACAAAACTACTGCAGATAACCAGACACAAACAAAAACAAGATCCGATACAGAAATAACCAGAATGCAAGGTAACAATGGGAAAAAAAACAAAAACTCAAAATGTCAAACAAAGTGAAGCTGGGCTCTGGAGAGCCTCAAACCCATGACAGGGAAAATGCTTGGTTTTCTGCTAAACATTCAACCCATTCAGCCACACAGCAGCCCAGACAGCAGTGGAACACACTAGGACCTGTGAAGCATAAAAGACTAGGGGAACAGAAAGTGGAATGACCAGCGACACTGACAGGGTCACTGATTGGTGGGATCTGGTACTGCAACGTGAGCTGAAAACCACAAAAACATTCACTTTAAGCTTGAAAAATGCTTCTTCTTTTTAATCAGTTTAATAACTCCAGAAAATAAAAACTGCACAGTAAACCAAATCTATATCAATCATTTATTAAATCAGAACAAACAATTTAAGTTTCACTAATGAGTAAATTATTATTAACACTTATACTACAGTTAACCAGCAGGTGGCAGCAACGCGTTTGTGAAGCAAAAGCTATCAGTCATACAAAGCACTGGCTCTACTGGTTCCCATCAGGTAATCCAACACTGCAGACCAACCTCTCTATATTCCACTGACTCTCATGGTATGACTGGACAGACTGAGCAGGGCCGTGTGAGAGAGGCCTCACTGCAGTTACAGTAGCATGACCATACAGTGGTACCTCAGTTCACGAAATTAATTCGTTCGAGGGCTCAGTTCGTGACCCGAAAATTTTTCGACCTGAATCAATTTTTCCTATTTAAAATAATGTAAATACAAAAAAATCATAAAAATAACATGTTTACGGAAGGCGGACCAATACACAACTGAGCATACGCTTGTTGGCAGGCTGTTCGCTCGAAAGATGCCAAAACACGGAAAAGAACCACAATACATCCCCCCCAAAAACTAAATAATTAACATTAAAAGACAGAGTAAACAACAATACAGTACTTTCGAAAATGTGATTTTTTTTTATTATACTGTACATTATTTTCATATGCCTGAATTTTTTATGCACATTTCGTACTGCCACGCGCTGTATGCCGATGGACATCTTTGTTTGTACTGCAAACAAACAATACGCAGTTGTCACTATGTGTGAATGGAGAATATAACAGAAGTAGGAGTTATTTAATAATTTGTTATTAATGAAGTACTGTGATTTTATGCATTGATATGTGACTGTTAAAAACCATCACAAAAACTATGACAGAACGTTCTCTCTATTTTTTTTTTCAAATATTCAATCCCTGAAGAAATATAGTAAAGACATGCATCTGCGACAAGTTTTTGATACATTCCACAACCGTTATAATGTTCACTTATTCGTGTTTCAGGTGGTTCTTTGGAGCGCTTTCAATTGACCCGTTTGGGGGATGTTTCTGTTCGCAGCCTGAAACACGGTTCGCGAGCCAGTACAAAAATTTTCGAACATCTGGTTTGTAACCCAATTTGTTCGTGAACAGGACTGTTCGTGGGTCGAGGTACCACTGTACTTTCTTGCTCTTCTGATTACAGCATAAACAAAACTATATGGAGACACATTTCATACAAGCACAGCAGGACCCTGCTGATACAGCCTTATGGTTTTTCATTTATATGCGCTAATAGAAGCTGTACATTAATCATTTTAACAGGATAAACAAGCTTGTATATTTCTTTTAAATTAAGCTTGTATATCAGAATTTCTTAAGACCCATTTTCACCCCTCCCTAATTTTCTCTCTGATTGGATCCCCTCTTTCTACAGGAGCTCCAGTGCAGCTGAATGGCGATGATGGTGCAGATCAGATAAAACACACCAGTCCCAGCTTTCAGTACAGCATCCAGAACCTGCTCCCACCTGTCAGACATATAATACATCAGTGTGTCTGTCAGTCACACGTAACACATTTTAATCTGAAGAACAGTGCAGTGAATCTAATCTGATAGAATTATAAGCATGAACAGCAGCACCAATAAACCCAGTCCTACATACAGAGAGAGCTGGACCAAGGAGCTGAATAAAAGGCTGGATTTAAACAGTAAAGTCTGACATGCTTTATAACAACATGGTACAGCCAAATCTGTACTGTTACACAGGATACATGTGAGTAACAGGAGACATTAACAAATAATATGAAAATAGCTACAGAATTTTAACTGCCAGTTTTACTGTTAATGTTGTACATTTATTAATATTTATATATTTCCACTTGTACATATATAGTTTTTATCATATTTCTGTTAATTTTTGCTACTCTATTCTTGTACTGTCCACTTTCTGCTGTGACTATGCAAATTTCCCGCTTGTGGGACTAATAAAGGATTATCTTATTATCTTATCTTTCTTGCTGTGACTTTAAACAACATTTTATATCCATCCATCTATCCATCCATCTTCCAAGCTGGCCTTCAGCCTTTCCCCAGCAGCATAGGGCACAAAGCAGGGGCTCAACCTGGATGTGATGCCATCACAGGTAAATTATAATTAAGGAATAAAAGAAAATCAATGTTCCCATAAAATAACAGAAGTTTCCCATCACTGTGTGATCAGGGAGATGCTCATAGCTGGACACCACACTGCTGTAAGTGCTGCTGGATGCTTACCTCTGTTTTTCATTATTCCCTCCTTCTTCATCATCTGCCAAGAATGGACAGCAGTGGAAACGAGAGAGAGGTTTGTTACATAAAAAATAAACATCCCTGTTCCTGGAGGCCAGTAGCGATTTTGGGCCCCTGAAAGCATATCAGATTGGGCCCCCAGCCTGGACCAATCCGATTATGTTCCTAATTTCTTTACGTCACATCAATTGGGGGTCCATGGAATCATCCTAACTCTACCCCCCTTTTTACAGCACCTCTGCCCTGATCTGTCAGTCAGTACAGACTGTGAAAGGTCATTTCTAAAACTGAAAATGAATAACCAGATATATTCAGTAAAATATCTGTTTGGATGCAGAATAATAAATTAAGGTTGTGACCAGAGTGTCCACATCCCAGGGCCCGGATAGTGGGCAGGTGAGATAAATAATGTTATTAATAAATCATAATGTATTCATGCTGGAACTGGATCAGTTATTACAGAGTGTAACTGTAACACTGGCCTTTGCTGCAGTTAGAAACTACCTGCAGACAATCACCCAGTCTGTACACCTTTAGTAACAATTAATCCCTACAAATGTCTGAAATCTGAATGGAAGTTTTTGATGTATGAGAGTAAAAACCTACATTTTATGTTTTCCAAACATTGCACACATGATAAATGGCTGTAAGATGAATATGTCTGTATATCTGTTTTCAGTAAGCTGATGCCTGTGATGTTTTATGAAAGACATCTGACTGGGTGTCTGATGGAGAAAATAGTCAGATCTGTAATATTTGTCATATTATACAAATGTATCATAAACTAGAATCCTGAGGCCTCTATACAGCTGCCAGGTGTAACATGCAGATCAGACACAGAGCAGAACCTGTATCTGATGAGGTCATCAGGCTGTATTATGGGATGTCTCCCTTAGAGTTAATACTAATATGCAAGTTAATTTTCCTGTACATTCATACAGACACTTTAAATTATAGCCATTAAACATACATAACTGATAGTAAATTAAGTTTCATAAAATTGATATTGAAAACATTTTCCATGTTAATGTCCTTCCTTCCTTTCTGCCTGACTGACATGTTACATACTGTGCATCTTATTGGCTACAGTCTGCAGTACAGACATCTTACCCTCAGTGACTGACAGGTAAACCCGTGTTCCCACAGCTGCACCTCCGGTGATGTCCACACCACACCAGTAGGAACCAGTAGCTGTCAGATTGTTCATGGTCACATTGAAGACTTGCTGGTCAGGATCATCTCTGATTGACACTTCACCACTTATCTGTGTAGAGTCAGTACGTACTATGGGAGTACATGAACTCCAGTCACTCCCATTGCACCAGTATTTCACATGTGTTTTATATCTCTCATCATAGGAACATGGGATGGTGACAGATCCTCCTCTCTGTACAGACACCGTGTTCAGTGTGGACACACCTGCAGGGACAGTATGAAAATCACCCAGCTGATTAACTCTCACTCCCTATTATACCATTTATACACATATTAATAAAGAGTCAGTATCAGTCCACTGTCGGTTACACTACTTTAATTATCAGAATATTAAAATTTGTTTTTAATAAATATTCTGTTTACTATCACTGTATTGGTAAAAACCAAAACAATGTAATGAATGATTAACTGAACTGATCATTCAGCAGAAGATTAGCCTGCAGAAACCTCATTTGCCAGCTTACACATTTAAGTTCACATATTTAGGTCAAAAATTAGGAACTGAGAGCCAAACAAATGATAGGATTTTCTCACCCCTGAAGTAGCCCATTGAAAAAGACACTGTTACTCGCCCCTCCCATATATCAATGAAGTTTTATTTTCTGTTTATTTTCCCTTTAGGAATGATATGATGCATGTACAATAATGCGTAACATTCCCATTTCAGCATTTACAACAGGAGTCCCCTCACCCGACCCAAATGGACCTTGGCAGCAGGGCTGTTTTGGGGCAAAGGGAGGGGGGACAACATACATGGCCACCCCTGTACTCCCCCCCCCCCAAATGCACATGCTGCTTGGCTGTCAAATAAATGTACTATTACTGGTAAAAAGTGTAAAATGTAACTGCAAACATTACATAAATAGCTGATCGGTTTTCAAAAGTGTCCTTTGCCCGTTAATACTGACAATCTAATGTACGTGATATTTCGGGGACATGAAGGTCAAATGCATCTGTCCCCCCCATCAGAACAATTGGCCGCTGTCTGCCCCCCTCCCGACCATTAAAATGATCTAGAACTGCCGCTGATGTGTTCAAAAATGTACATTTTCATAGCCAAACCCCAACATGCGTCCAAGGCTCAGACACACATATACCCAACATATATGTGAGATGGTCCAGAATACACTCACTCACAATGTACCAGCCGTCCTGTGAGGTAATCAAATGAATATACAAAAATGGGGGGGTCCTCCAGTTACAATCAGAGACCCTCACCGAGTGCGTAGTTCCCTAAGATTCACCAAGAATGACAGGAAAGGTTCCCATCTGGAGTAGAGCTTTTTCACAGACCCCTCAGCCTACATTTAATCTCTTTCTAGCTGTATGAAGTGAGTTATGTCTTCCAGACAAGCAGCAGCACACGGAGGAGTGGGAGATTTCCAGGGCAGCCAAATTCTCCTACAGGCCAAAAGCGACATGAATGCAACGATGACAGATTGGTTTATATTTAAATCAAAGTCGTCATCTGCTACCCTGTTATGGCAGAGCATGGCGAATGAGAGACGATCCACATAGCAGCTCCAACCAACCAGAAAACAAGAGCAGCCAGCATGTGCTAGATCAGCTGGAGAAAGGAGCCCCTGTCACAGCCAGCATCCCTCCCAGGATATATGTCAGCAAGCCTGGCTTTGCTGAACTGAACCCCGTGCAAAACTTTAAATCTCAGCATGCTACAGTGTTTTAGACCAGTATTCCACAGTCAGATCCACACCGAGTTCATTCTCCCACCTAGTTTAATATTTCCTAGGTTTTGATCTGCAAAACACATCAGTTGAGAGTATAATGCTGAGATCAATCCTTCATTCTCAAAGTAAAGAGTGTTTTTCCAGCACCATAGTGTCACGATCATACGGTCGTACGGAACAGTGATCATGCGGGCAGGCGGGTAAGGACCAGGCAGACAGGGCAGATACGGGGCAAAACTAGGGTTTTAATCGGGTCTGGGAACGGGGAACACCAAACGGGCAGCAGGAAGCATCAGACCACAACAAACTACAATGACGAACAAGGAGAACAGGTCAGACCAGGACTTAAATACACAAAGATTAAGCATGGAAATCAGACAACACTGGAGACAATCAGGTTAGTACATGTGGGTAATCAGGGGGCATGGCACACACGAGGAGCGGACGAGCCGGGCATGACACATAGCAGGTGGGAAATCAGAAAAAGAGGGAAATTTTGTGACAAATCTGTAGGTATTTAAAGAAATTATTATGTGGGAGGCCATATTTTCTACACAGGCTATCAATACTATCAAAAGATGTAGTTGGTCTATAAATCCTTAACACACATAAGATCATTCAAACCTCACTGTCCGAACTGATTGTCTCCAGTGTGTCTTTGTGTATGTAAACAGATGGTGTGGGGATATGCAGGGTGTTGAAAAGTTGTTCAGCAGACACTGAACTGTTAATGGTAAACTGCAGACCCATTTACCTCCCAAGGGTGTAGTGTAATGAGGGGGCGGCATGGTGGTGCAGTGGTTAGAACTGTTGCCTCACACCTCTGGGACCCGGCTTCGAGTCTCCGCCTGGGTTACATGTGTGCAGAGTTTGCATGTTCTCCCCATGTCGTCGTGGGGTTTCCTCCGGGTACTCCGGTTTCCCTCCACAGTCCAAAGACATGCTGAGGCTAATTGGACTTGCTAAATTGCCCGTAGGTGTGCACGTGTGAATGAATGGTGTGTGCGTGTGCCCTGCGATGGGCTGGCCCCCCATCCTGGGTTGTTCCCTACCTCGTGCCCATTGCTTCCGGGATAGGCTCCGGATCCCCCGCGACCCAGTAGGACAAGCGGTTTGGAAAATGGATGGATGGATGGGAGTGTAATGAGTGATGAGTACTACAATTCCCAGGATGCTTTGTAAGGGTCAGGGGGTTTTGCAGAAATAAATTGTTACCTGCATGTTGGCAGTACAGGGTCTCTGCGTCTCATTTATGCCTGACGTTACATGGTGTCAGAAATGGGATTTTTTTGCCGAAATACAGTGCAAGCGTTCATGAAACTCGCGCTTCATCTGCATAGGAAAAAAAAAACAAAAACAAAAAAAAAAACCGCGTAGTAGTGGCGCGAGTTACTAAAGGCTTGAGCTTCTCCATTTTTTTTCCCATAGGGAAGAAGAAAAAAATTAAAAAATTAAAAATGGCTTTAGCAGCAGTGCAAATGGCTCTTCTGGAGCCTTTCGATTTTTCCAAACCGGCTGAATGGCCACGTTGGATACGACGATTTGAATGAGACAGTTAAAAAACAGCAGGTAGTACTACATGGACCGGACACAAGAGGCGGGGCTAACACAAATGTAGATGCAATAAAAGGAAAACTAGTACAGAAGAAATCCTCCCAGTTTTATAATTACAACAGAAAAGACAAGAAAATGACTAATAGACACAAGCCAAAAATTCAAAATGATTGGACCGAGTCCATCACACAGCCAATAAGTAACTTCACAGCTGCCTACCCTTCTGTGTTTACTGGACTGGGGCTGTTACGAGAGCCGTACCGCATTGAGCTGGTGAGTGGCGTTACACCATATGCACTGTCCACACCTCGACGAGTACCTCTCCCTCTCTGAACAAAAGTTAAAGAAGAGCTTAACAGGATGGAGAGAATGGGCGTCATTTCTAAGGTGAACAGGCCTACCGAATGGTATGCAGGGATGGTAGTGGTCCCCAAACCAAGTGGTGCAATACGTATTTGTGTTGACCTCACAAACTTAAACAAGTGGGTCAAGAGGGAACGACACATTCTTCCAGCTATAGACCAGTCATTGGCTCTGCTTTCAGATGCACATGTCTTCTACAAATTGGCTGCAAAGGCAAGATCCCTCTCACAGAAGACACAAAGCCTCTCACCACCTTCATCACTCCATTTGGGAGAAACTTTTTCAACCGTCTCCCATTTGGAATAGCGTCAGCACCAGAACACTTCCAAAGGCGCATGACCCAACTACTGGAAGATCTGGTAGGGGTGATTTGCCATGCGGACGACATTCTAGTCTTTGGACAGGACAAGGAAAAACACGATTTGCGTGTACAACGAGTTCTACAGAAGCTCCAGTCTGAGGGGTTAACCCTCAATGAAAAGTGTGAGTTTGGTAAGTCAGCATTGCACTTCGTAGGACACAAAATCATCCACAGTGGCATAGAAGCCGATCCATCCAAAGTCAAGGCCATTCTTCAGATGCCAGATCCAACATGTATTGCGGACATACGCAGACTGCTGGGCATGGCTAACTTCTTGGCCAAATTCCTCCCTGAGTTATCCACTGTCACTGTACCATTAAATCAGCTACTTAAACAGGAAAATGAATGGTGTTGGGACGTGCCACAACAGCAGTCCTTTCACAGACTTAAGGAACACTTGAGTTCTCCCAAGATTCTGGCCCAATACTCGCCTGACAAAGACACTAGAGTTGAAGCCGATGCTTCTTCGTACGGCTTAGGTGCAATGCTTACACAGAAACAGCAGGATTGTACATGGAAGCCTGTTACATATATATCAAGAAGTCTGAGCGATGCAGAAAAGCGCTATGCTCAAATTGAGAAGGAGGCTTTGGCGGTGACGTGGGCCTGCGAAAGACTGTCAACATACATAATGACCCTACACTTTACTATACTCACGGATCACAAGCCTCTCATTCCTCTTCTCAGTTCCAGAGGCCTTGATGACTTGCCACCGAGAATCCTTAGATTCCGCCTTCGTCTCCTGAGATTCAGCTATGATATACAGCATGTTCCAGGAAAAAACCTCATCACAGCTGATACGCTCTCCCGAGCCCCCACCAGAGAGGGGCTGACGCATGCTGAAGAACAGCTGGAAAAAGAGGCTCAGGTCTTTGTGGATACAATGGTGTCTTCCCTGCTAGCAACAGAGACTCATCTGACACAAATAGCCAAGGCCCAGGCAGCAGATGAAATCTGCAGGTCACTGAAGATATTCTGTTTGTCGGGCTGGCCTGACAAACATGCAGTAAGGAAGAATCTCATGCCCTTCTGGCATGTCCGAGGAGAACTGACAGTAGCAAATGACCTCCTCTTAAAAGGAGACAGGATTCTGATTCCAGGAGCATTACAAAATGAGATGCTCAAAAAAGATTCACGAGGGCCACCAGGACATTTCTAAATACCGCACCCGAGCCCAGCATTCCATATGGTGGCCGGGCTTCTCATCACAGATCCGCCAGATGGTTGATCAGTGCACAACTTGTCAGGAACACAGGGTGCCCCACTATGAACCACTGCTGCTCACCGTAGATCCCAAAAGACCATGGGAAAAGGTTGGAATAGACCTTTTTGAGTGGGAAAAGCAAAATTACTTGCTCATTATCGATTATTTCTCCAGATTTATTGAGGTGGCACACCTTAGAACAACTTCATCAGAGGCCACAATCAGCGCCCTCAAAGACGTTTTTGCACGTCATGGTATTCCTGAGGAAGTTGTCTCGGACAATGGTCCTCAATTCCTGTCAGAGGTCTTCCGTCAGTTTTCCAGGGCTTTAGACTTCAGACACACTACAGCAAACCCGCATTATCCTCAGGCAAATGGGGAGGCTGAGAGGGGGGTGTATACAGTAAAAGAACTGTGGGCTAAAGAGAAAGAGCATAGCAAAGCACTGCTTGTCTACAGGTCCACACCACTACAGCACGGCTTCTCTCCCTCACAACTGCTTATGGGCAAATGATTACGCGCAACCCTTCCCCAGAGGTCTGGTAACTTGGACCCTCTGAGGCCAGACATTCAGGAATTCCAGCAAAAGGATCGTCAGGTACGACAGAAACAAGTACAGCACTACAACTCTTGCCATGGCTGCCGTCCACTTCCCAAGCTCCACTCTGGGCAGACGGTCTGGCTGGCAGCAGAGAAACTGCATGGATCTGTCATGGGTCCAGCTCACACTCCAAGGTCCTACTTTGTGGAAACTGAAAGCGGAGGTTTGTTTAGAAGGAACCGTAGGCATTTATGGCCCTCGGGTTTTATTACTAGATCAGGGCGGCATAGTAAAGCTCCTGAAAGACTGAACTTGTGAGGAAAAAAAAACAGAAATAGGAGAAGTGTGTTAAATGATTATTTCTCTGGATGTTACTCATGACTATTCCTCAGGGGGTAGGATGTTTTGTTGGTTCTTTTCCAGTTACTTACTTACATGTTCTTCTCAAGTAATAGTACATGTTTAGATACAAAGGAGAATGTGGGATTATATATTCTTGGGGAAAAATCGCTTGGCTAAAAGGCGGAGGTGTAATGAGTGATGAGTACTACAATTCCCAGGATGCTTTGTAAGGGTCAGGGGGTTTTGCAGAAATAAATGCTTACCTGCATGTTGGCAGTACAGGGTCTCTGCCTCTCATTTATGCCTGATGTTACAGGGAGTTTACCTGTTTCTGCTGGCTGTTTACATTCCGCCACAGCCGGATCATGTGACCGTGCTCAGGATATTACATGACGTCATTAGCACGTGGGAGACTGCACATCCAGATGCTGTGTCCATTGTGGCAGGTGATTTTAACCACTGCAACCTCAGGAATGTCCTCCCCATGTACCAACAACTTGTATAGCAACGTGGAGGACGCCTATAAGGCTGTGCCCCAGCCACACTTCAGTCAGTCAGTCAGACCACTTCTCAGCGTTCCTCTACCCAACCCTACAGCCAACTCCCCAAGCCAGCTCCCCCAATAAGTAAAACTATTAAAATGTGGACTGAAGAATCAGAACTGCTATTTTGTGACTTCTTTGACAGCACAAACTGGGGAGTGTTTAGTACTGCTGCTATGATGAGGGACTCTACAGTTGACTTACAGCGGTACACTGCAGCTGCAACTGGCTATATTAGCACATGCTCTGAGAACATTATTCCCACAAAACACTGTAAGTCCCAGTGATAAACCCTGCATTAACTGGGGAGTTCGGTCTATGCTACATGCTCCATTGGGTTTATCTCAGGTGAGGCTGAGGACTATAAAACAGCCAAACACAACCTGCACAGACCAATCAGGCCAAGAGGCAGTACAGACTGAAGGTGGAGGGATATTACACCACTGCTGATTCCCGGTGCATGTGCAGGACCTGCAACACATTACAGGGCATCAGGAGAAGAGCCGGGGGATCATAACCAGCGAAATCACACCCCCCAGATGAGTTGAATGAGTTTTATGCTCGATTAGATGCCTTCAACACCAACCAGCTGGGCAGGATTCTGGCCACAGAGGGCATGCTGAACACACTACTGTCTGCGCCATCTTCCCAGATAGTGTCATCACCAGCACAATCACAGTGTGGCATGGAAGCTGCTCTGCCTACGGACAGGAAGGCTCTCCAGCGTGTGATAAAATCTGCACAGTTTATCTCTGCAACAGCCTTCCCATCACTCCAGGACATCTACACCATCGGGGTAATCAGGAAGGCCCACAGCATTATTAAGGACAGCACACACCCACAACATGGGCTCCTCACACTTCTGCTGTCAGGAAGCAGATACAGGAGGGTGAAATCAAGGACAACCAGCCTCACAAATAGCCCATCAGACTCATGTACCATGCATCCAACACTGCTTCAGTTACTCATAACTTTCATTGACTGTTACCTCATTTGTAGCAATGCACAGAACACTTTACTTTTACATTCCTTACTGTCGTTGTTTATAAGCAGATGGCAAAGTAAGAATTACATTGCATGGTCTGAACGTTCTCTTTTTACTGTGTATTTGACAATTAACTTCTCACACTTGAAATGGTTTATAAGTGGGACCCAGAACTGAAGCTGATGAGAAGGTATCATCATTGATAAAAAGCACATTTGTATCGTCTAGCTCTAGCTAACTGCTCACTCCCAGATAGACCTATAGTGTGAGGTGCAGAGCTGGGTGGGAGTCAGTGCTGGGCTCACTGCTGTTCACTTTATATATGCTACCACTTGGTAACATAACTGGAAATCATAGTGTTAAGTTCCATTGCCATGCTGATGATACATAGTGTATATATCCATCCATCCATCCATTCATTTTCCAAACCGCTTATCCTATTGGGTCGCGGGGGGTCCGGAGCCTATCCCGGAAGCAATGGGCACGAGGCTGGGAACAACCCAGGATGGGGGGCCAGCCCATCGCAGGGCACACTCACACACCATTCACTCTCACATGCATTCCTATGGGCAATTTAGCAAGTCCAATTAGCCTCAGCATGTTTTTGGACTGTGGGGGGAAACCGGAGTACCCGGAGGAAACCCCACGACGACATGGGGAGAACATGCAAACTCCGCACACATGTGACCCAGGCGGAGATTCGAACCTGGGTCCCAGAGGTGTAAGGCAACAGTGCTAACCACTGCACCACCATGCCGCCCCAATAGTGTATATATGTTTAAGCAAAAGATGCATTGTGTTTGCCCATCAGGATCCTTACCCAAACTTCAGTTAGTACAAAATGCAGCAACTACAGTTCTCACAAAAACCTAAAAATGTGATCATATTTGCCCTGTTCTGTATTCCCTTCACTGACTTCCAGTTAAGTCTCAAATTGACAACAAAATAATGCTAATAACTTATAAAGCACTAAATGGTCTTGTACCAAAATACCTTCAAGATCTACTAGCCGCTTACAGCCCTCCCTGCTTGCTTCAGTTTTGATGTCTGTTAGTATCTAAGGTAGAAAGAGCTACGGCAGGCAGCAGAGCAATCTCTTAAAGAGATCCACAAATCTTAAAATTTGGTTTGTGTGAATTGGTACTTTGCCATCCTGCTCATTTGACTTCCTTTGCTGGCCCCTGGAGGATAGGCTCCCCCTCTGAGTCTGGTTCCTCAAAAATTTCTGTCTTCTAGGGAGTTTTTCCTTGCCGCTGTCCCCTCTGGCTTCCTCACTGGGGGCTTTGGGTGGGGATAATTTAAATTATGTTTATCTTTTTTTAACCACAAAGTCCCATGGAGATTAAAATCTGTTTTACAAGAGAGAACAGGTGACGGTAGCAGCATATAACGTTAAAATACAACATATTTATGCCTATATTTTTGTCTGCTTTTCAGGTGTTTGATGCGACATATTTTCAGACACACACTCTCTGTCCACTGGTGGAAGTGTGCTCACCTGTGTGTGCGCGCAAGTGTTTGTGCACGCGCATCGGAGCGGAGCTCCGCCATGCGCGATACAGAGAGCAGAGGAGATCTGTAAACGCGCAACTGTGTAGAGAAAAAAAATGACAATCTGTTATGTAAATAAGATAAGGCTATTTAGTTTGTTTAATAAAAGGATAATGTATAGACTTGTCCTATAGGAAAGGTAACCTTAAATGACTTCTGTTGTGATCTGGCACTATATAGAGAATAAAATAAAATTTACTTGACCTTCAAGGGGGGCGGGGCACCCCCTATTATAATGGTAGGGAAAACACTGCAGAGAGAGGAAGGATACCGCTTTTGTCAAAATGACAGGTCGGGTCAAAGGTCACGTTCAAAAGTTCAGTGGGCGGAGCTTATGTTGTAGTGGGTTGAGCTTGGTTGTGTAACTGACGCAATAGCATATGGATTTAATTATTTATTTAAATATTTTTTTTTGTCTTCTTCCCCGGGGGGGGTTGGTTGTGTAACTGCTGCAATGGTATTTGTATTTAATTATTTATTTATTATTTTAAATGATTGTGGCTTAGGGGGCCTGGGTTGGTTGTGTTAGTGCTGCAATGGTATTTGGATTTATTTATTTATTATTTTAAATGCTTATTTTAAATGTTTATTATTTTAAAATGATATTGAGGAGAGTGCTTATGAGTGTGTATTATTTTAAAAATGATATTGATGAGAGTGCTTATGAGCGTGTGTTATTTGAATAAGTTATTATTATTATTATTTTGTGGTGCGCGGGCGGGAGTGAGCGTGGCTGGGTTACCTGATGGAGCGCGAGCGTACGGTGTGCGGTAGCGTGGTAAGGTCCCCGGGCTTCGGAGAATCAGCAAAGGACTTATTCACATACTGGTGCGGTAGCGCGGAAAGGTCCGCACGGCTTTGGATAATCCTCGGAGAGAGCGATGCGGGAGAGCTGAGAGGCGTGCTGCTGCGCGAGTCTGAGAGAAACTGTGAGAGACTGTGGGATAAAATGGTAAAGTTGGAGCAAAGAATGAGAGGAGGAGGTGCAGGGTCTATCGTCCAATAAAAACGCTCGGCGCTAGTTTTGACCGTGTGTTTTTTCCTCACGCAAGCGTTTGTATCACATCGGCGTATGGCGCCAATTTGTAAAGGTCATAAGTCGAGACATACATCGAGTCTGTCAATTTGTCCGCCAGTAAATTCTGCAGGGCCGTGCCACCTGGCCATCGAGGCGCCCCCTACCCGGCCACGCGGGCCATACATCGAGTCTGACACTTTTCCCCTCCAGTAAATTCTGTTTAAAGTTTTGTTTTCACATACGTCCCAAATTACAGATAATTTTCTTACACAGGCACGAGTAGCATCATCAAGGCCGTACCACCTGGTCATACATCAAGTCTGACAATTTCCCCGCCAGTAAATTCTGTTTATAGTTTTGTTTGTCATACATGACCGTGCAGATATGGGGTGACAGAGACAATTAAATTGTATTACGTCGAGCGGGGGGCCTTTTCCTCCTCCTAGAGGCACAACGCCTTACCAAAGTTTGTACCAGCCAAAGAACCACAAGTTTCATCGAGACCTTACCCGGTAAGTATATTATTTCTTTTATTCCTGTTATAAAAATGCTATTCAATTAAAAAATAACATTCTAATAATAGGTATTCTCTCTTTTTTTTTCTATGTACGAGAGAGAGAGACTACGCCGACCGGTCAAGAGAAAATCTGCGAGAGAATCAACAGGTATGGACGGAGCAACACCCCCAGCGGCTATACCCGAAGCCTTATTAAATGAAATAGCCATTATCAACAATGCTAATAATGAAAATGATGCGGATTACTCTGCTCAACACGACTCGCCACCAGCGGCGTCTGCTGAAACACTGGCCCAGGACCCCTGTTTTCTCCCATCCTTAGAGACATTAACAAGCATGTTAAATGAAAGGGGTTCTGAAGCAGAAGCGGGGCTACCCCCCACCGACGAGGTCGCATGGTCCCCCGCGGATTCTGAATTGTGGGAGGCCTTGTCAGACGTGGAATTTCTTCTCGATGCTGAGGAGATTGAAAATGAATTTGGGCTGGGACAATTTGAAAATGTTCAACAGGAAGGTGGCGGTGCCGTCGGTGACGTGGATCCCCAGCCTGACGGGGTCCTTCATCGCCGCAGATTCAATAACGTACAGATTAGGCGGATTCTAAATATCCCGCGACCTAGAAACGAAGGCAATTTCCGCGAGTACTATGAAAATGTAATCGAGGGGTTTCAAAATATTGTGAATGAGGCGATTCCTTACGCCGTATGGGGAGCCTATATACAGGTCACCCTGCGCGCTGACTTTTTAAACGACGAGCTGTCGCAAATTGTACGGTATGGGGTGGGGGAGCTGACAGACTTGCAGCAGCTGCTGGATCGCCTGGTACAGTCTAATCAAGAGATTTTAAACGATTCCAACCTAGAAGTAATCGTAGACGTAATAAATATCCCACGCGGCGGCGGCGGGAACAAACGTAAACTACAGACCATGTTAGCTTCAGAAATAATTTCTAAAAAAGCCAGACACATGTTTATCATTAATAACAACACCAACGCGTGTTTCGCCATAAACTTGGCGCATCTGCTGCACGAAAACTTGGCTGACGCCGAGGCTGAAAAGCTCGGCCTGGAGTTACAGGAGAAAGCGGGATTCACCCCCGATCACGCAGTCGCTTTGAATGACATTATCAATTTCGAGAAAATCATTGATTGCAAAGCAGTGGTGTATTATCAACAACCTTATTCAAACAATCTCCAAATTTACCAGACACCCACGCCTAGCGACGGTAGACGGGCGGTGTATTTCTTTTTACACAATCAGCATTTTTACGGCATTAAAAGCGTAAAGGGGTTCTTAGGGGTGGGGTATGTTTGCACGAGCTGTTTCAAAGGGTTCGACTCGCCTCACAGTCATCGGTGCGAAAAGTTCTGCAACGTCTGTCAGACTAATTGCAAAGAAGGTGAAAGCACACCAATGATACTGTGTGAGCGCTGTAATTTCAGATGTTTAAATGACACCTGCTTTGAGCGCCACCGTACGCCGAGGGTCTGCCCAGTTAGGGGGGAGCTCGCTAGCCCCTGTGACAAGTTCAGAAAATGCAAAGCCTGCGGGCTCAGATACTACCAAAGTCCCGAGAACCCAAAACCGCACTCGTGTAAAGCAGTAAAATGTAATATCTGCGACGCTAAACTCCACACGGCCGTGTCAGACATATCCACCCCACATCTCTGCTATCTAAATCCTCCCGAGAAGCCTAACATAGGGGAACGGGCCGAAAGGGGTGAGGGGCGTAAAAAGCCCCCCGAATATGTGTTTTTTGACTTTGAAACATCTCAGAGGTCGGGTACCCATATCCCGGTTTACGTGTGCGCCATCTCCGATCAGAACGAGACAATGACCGCCGAGGGGCCCAACTGCGCGCTACAGTTTCTCAGACATTTCAGGGCGCCCTGTTATAGAGGCGTCTGTTTCATTAGTCACTACGGTAAGGCATTCGATAATTACATCATACTGAACGCGATGGTGAAGGAAGGCGTGGAACCGCGTGTGGTATCGCAGGGGAATAAAATCATCCTCATCCTGGACAGCGTGTTTGAGCAAAGGTACATCGACAGTCACTCCTTTCTAAGCATGCCGTTGAGAAAAATCCCCGATGCGATGGGATGCTCGACTCAGATGCGAAAAGGCTATTTTCCGCATCATTTCACAGACGTGGAAAACTTTAATTACTTGGGGCCCTACCCCCCTCCCGATCAATTTGGGCCCGATCAAATGTCCGGCAAAGAACGCGACAAGTTTTATCAATGGTACGACAGTGTAAAGCACCAGACCTTTAATTTTCACAAAGAGATGATCGCTTACTGTAAGAACGATGTGGAGATTCTGAGAGAGGGCTGCTTGCGCTTCCTGCGGGAGTTTAAAACGCTCACGGGTTGCGATCCCTTCTCCGCGGCCACCATCGCTTCGGCCGCGTTGCTAGTTTACAGGACAAATTTCCTGCCCAGAGATACGATTGCGATCCCGGATGTATGGGATTACAGGAGGCAATACAAAAGTTATTCGAGCGTGTCCATCCAGTGGCTGGAATTCATCGGGCGCGCGCGCGGCATCGAAATTCGACACGCGCTGCGCGGGGGTGAAGTGAGTGTGGGGCGCTTTCACCTAGACGGATACGCCGAGATTGAGGGGGAGAAATGGGCTTTCGAGTTTCTAGGCTGTCAGTTTCACGGCTGTCCTACCTGCAACAACGAACACGATATCTGCCCCCTGACCCGCGAGAGCTTCGGTGCCCTGTACGTTAAAACAAGGGAAAAACTCGAGTCGTTGCGGCAAGAGTTTAATATGAACGTGGAATCCATCTGGGAACACGAATGGGCTCACGCTAAAACTCACGACCCACAGGTACAGCGTTTCCTGTCAGACTTTGAGCCCCCTGAGCCCCTAAGGCCGCGAGAAGCGCTGTTTGGGGGTCGGACGTCGGCGATTCGCCTGCGTTACGACGTCACGGGGCAAGAGCGCGTCCGCTACGTGGATTTCACGTCGCTGTACCCGTACACTCTGGCTAAATGTGAATTCCCCGTGGGGCACCCGGAAATCATTCATTCGAATTTTAAGCCTCTGAATGAATACTTTGGCCTGATCAAAGCCACGGTCAACACCCCGCGCGAGCTGTTTTTCCCCGTCCTACCCAGCAGACTGCCAAATGGGAAACTAGTGTTTACCCTCTGCAGGACATGCGCGATCGAGAACAGACAGGAGGGGACCTGCGGGCATTCCGACGCAGAGCGGGAGCTAACAGGTGTCTGGGTCTCAGCGGAGGTAAATCTGGCTTTAGAGAGGGGCTATTCGGTCGTGAAGGTGCACGAAGTGTGGCATTTTCCCCAGACCAGCGGCGACCTGTTTAGAGATTACATTAAAACCTTTCTCAAAGTGAAGCAGCAGGCTTCGGGCTACCCCGACGACGCGACCGATGACGTGGGTCGCAGGGAGTACATAAAAAACTATCTCGAGCGTGAGGGGATCGAATTGGAGCCCGATCAGATAGTGTCTAATGAAGGGAAGCGGCAAGTGTCCAAACTTCTGCTTAACTCTCTGTGGGGTAAACTGGCGCAGAGGAGCAACATGCTCCAGACATGTATAGTGTCTGACCCGGGGGAATTTTTTAATTTTTTCTGCTCGGACCTGTACGAGATTTCCAGCTTCGCGTTTGTCAACGACGAGGTCGCCCTCATCCGCTGGCGTTTCAAGTCTCCCTACAAAGTGCCGCCGGGAAAGACTAACATATTCATAGCGTGTCAAACTACCGCGTGGGGTCGGTTGACGCTTTACAAAGAACTGGAAAGATTGGGGCGGAGGGTGCTGTATCACGACACCGACAGCATCGTGTACATAAGCAGGCCTGGTGAATATGACCCGACCTTAGGCAATTACCTGGGCGAGCTGACGTCCGAATTAGCCCCCGACGAATACATTGCTTCGTGGGGTGCGCTGGGACCAAAAAGTTACTGTTACCGACTCAACAACGGGAAAACACAAATGAAATGTAAGGGTATAACTCTAAATTACGAAACCTGTCAAAAGGTAAACTTTGACAGTATGATCGGATTGATTGAAAACTACATCGGAGGTTGTAGGAATAACCCCGCTATAATAACGCAGTACAACAAAATCGAACGCGACATGAAAAGCTTTCGCCTGTTTAATAGGCCTCTAGATAAAAAGGTCAGGGTCGTCTACGACAAACGCAGATTGCTGGCTAGCGGGGAAACTCTGCCTTTCGGTTACTGAAATGTAAAACTAGCAGCATCGCAAAAGGGCTTTTAAAGTTTTTTCTAAAAATCAAAGATGTTCATTTGTTTTAAAATGAAAAGTTTTTTTCAAAGATGTTTTTTAAAATCAAAGTAAGATGTACAAATGTTTTAAACTGAGAAATGTTCCTAGTAAGATGTTTTTAAAAATGAAAAGTTTTTTACAAAGATGTTTTCTAAAAATCAAAGATGTTTTTAAAATGATCATAGTATGATGTTTTTAAAATGTTCATAGTAAGATGTTTTTAAAAATGAAAAGTTTTTTCCAAAGATGTTTTTAAAATCAAAGATGTTTTTAAAATGTTCCTAGTAAGATGTTTTTTATTTTCAAACTTGTGTACTGAAATGTTTTGTACATTTATCACAAGAGTTTTTATTAAAAACTTACCCATGCACTCTGTGTCTGTGAAAGCTGACACCCCTCCAGCAGTGGTTTGCACGTGTGTGTGTGTGTGTGTGTGTGTGTGTGTGTGTGTGTGTGTGTATGTGTGTGTGTGTGTGTGTGTGTGTGTGTGTCGTCGGAAAGATTTAAAAGATTAGGGCAGTATTTACCGTTTCGTCAGTGTGTTTTTTTTTTTTTGCAAAATGATGGGTAGCGGCGTGAGAGAGGTCGACTTTGATCACCGTTTAGAACTCCCGTTTACGGCTATAATCGCAGGGGCAAGTTCTTCGGGGAAAACCTATTTCACTAAAGAAATGCTTTTAAATCAGAGTCACTGTTTCATAGGGGGCCCCGTTAAAAAAATTGTGTGGTGTTTCGCTTCCCATCAGCCGCTTTATGATGAACTACGCGATCGGATCAGCGAAATTGAATTTATACAAGGGCTTCCCAAAAGCTGGGAGGACGAGGAGCGCTTCCCCTCAGGCTCCTTGATAATCATCGATGATTTGATGGATAGCGCGTCCGAAAACAAACTCGTGGCAGAAGCTTTCACGAGGTTCAGACATCACCGTCAAATCTCGGTCATCTACCTGGTGCAGAACGTATTTCACCAGGGCAAGTACAGCAGGACTATAGCCCTAAATACGACTTATTATTGTCTGTTTAAGAATGTGCGAGACAGAATGCAAATCAAAGTTTTAGCTCAGCAAATGTTTCCTTGGCAGAAAAAGTTTTTTCTAGATGCCTACCATGAGGCCACAGGGCCCGCGCACGGCTATTTATTGGTCGATTTGAGAGCCACGTGCCCAGAAGAGTTCCGACTCAGGACCGGATTATTACCGGGGTCGTTACCCATCGTCTTTCTACCGGCGAGCCATTGATTTATCACTACTAAGCTATGTCCGAACATCTCAGGAAACACCTGCCGACCCTTAAAGTTTTACAGAGGACGAGGGGGGTGAAACGTAAAAAGATTCTTACGGCTGACCCATCTAACGACATAATTTTGGCTCTCTCCGAAATCTGTCTCAATCTCATAAGAGGTCGCATACCTTTAACCGTAGCTCAATTTACCAAACTCAAGAAACAGAAAAGATTGATTAAACTTTTCGCATGTAAGAAAAACAGCGTCGCTAGGAAACGCGTGGCAATTCTTCAAAAAGGAGGATTCTTATTACCGCTCTTATCAGTGGCTCTGCCATTCGTTACAAGCCTGTTTGCCGGTAAGACGGCTAACTAGCCTTTTCCAGCAACATGAGCCAAGTCAAGAAAATGTTTATGCTCAGCCCCCAGCAACTGCGTACGCTGACCCAGAGGGCGACCCCGCATACCATCGGGGAATCGGCCCTGGGTGAACTCGAACACCAGATGCAGGGTTTAATAAATCAGCCGGCTATGCATCTGGATGAAAAAGTGAAGAGATACAACCAATTGCTACAGAGGTATCTGAATCTAGCCCGAAAAGAGGAAAATCAGGGGCGAGAAATTGTCCTTACAGAGCGGAAAGAAAAAACGGACGAGGAGGAGGAGGAGGGGAGACAGCCTGACGGCGGTGGCGCGACTGGGGACAAATCTGTACAGGAAGTTATCCAGCAAGTGGCGCCTAGGGCTAGAAAGAACGTGGGGTACATCTTGCATAAACTGCTCGATTCCGACGGGGCTGTACGTTGGACCCAGTCGGGTGAACTCATCATCAGAGATAGACCCATTAAAGGTTCCCATATTTTAGATTTGATGAAAACTTTATCGCAGCCTAAATCCCACGCCGGCGGATATCCTAAAGGCTGGGAACCCTTTTTAAACGTGATATCAGAATTAAACATCCCCCTCACGAGCGTGGGTAACATCCAAGCCAGGAAAGCCCTAAGTCATCTTAAAGATTACGGCGGAAGGGATCCCCCGCCTCCCTCCTCCCCTCCTGTGAAACAGAACCTCGGGAGACGTAGAAAACGTATTGTTGACGACTCACCACCACCGCTTGAGGGAACCCCTCACACACCGCGCGATTCCTCCCCAGAATATCGTTTATGGCCTTTAAAGGGTACTCCTTATGCTCCGTGGATAGATTACAACGATTAAGTGTTTTATATACGTGTGTGAAAAAGAATTAAAACGCGTCGGTTAATAAAATGTAAAATTTATTGAATAAAGGGTGTCACGTTTTTATTTTTTCCCCAACATGAATCTAACAAGCATAACAATCTTTAAATAGTTTTAACGAACATACATTTTGCGGCTTTGAAAGTTTATCGGCATTAACACGGCTAATACACTTGTGATATTTCTTGATAAACTCGGATACTAGAGCGTCGTTTTTCCTCAAGTCGTCAGAGTACAACATCATAGTCTCTTGAAATGAAAGTCCCATGAAGCGCCGGTAGAGGAAAAAGGCGACGTGGGCCCCGCACGTGGAAGAAAAGTCATGTTGAACTTGACGCGTATTATACCTTATTTCGGTAGCGTGCCTCCCCAAGAAGCTCATAAAACTCTTTGGGTAGTAAGGGGAATCGGGGGGATAACCGTAAGAATCAAAGAAGGAGGCTTTGCCCTCTTGGGGCTCCAAAATTATCCCGATCCAGTGTTCACCCTCTCTATTCTGGTCATGCGTGTTTGCGACCAGAAAAGCGGGCCTGGTCTCTATGCGGGTGGGTAATAAATCGCTAGGCCACACGCCTCCAAAAGCATCCCCCAGCAGGGGCCGTAAAACGCATTCCAGCTGGTGAGTGTTCATGATGATGATGATGATTAAAAGTCCACCAGAACCTGTCTCTTGGCGTTTATTTCAATCACGCTGTCGAAGCAGGCGTAGACGATGAGACTCATGGTTCGAGGTAGTGGGGCTCTGAACCTTAAATCCAGACGGCACGTGCCGCTGATGGCGGGTGACAGGGCACCGCCGTCCAGCTCGTCGTCTCGGGAGAGATTGAGAGCAAATAGCGAGTATCCGTTTTCAAAATCCTCGCGGTTGATGCATAAGGGCGAATCCTTTAAATGCCTGTTTGTAGCCAGGAAAAGGTTGTAAAACTCTCTGACCGACTGCCTCGCTCTAAAATCGGGCTGGAACGGTTTGCTGGGTATGTGTCGCCCGTTGACTGAGAGGCTCAGAAATTCCAGGTCACAATGCTGAAACCTGAACGGGTTTCTGTTTCGCGTGCCCACGAACGCGGCGTGGTCCACGATCCCCAAAACGATGTAGCGCGGTAAGTTGCCCAGGAAGAGGTTGTCCTGCGGGCAAACCCGCGATTGTGCGGGCAGCGTATAATTTTTAACGACTACCCTGCTTATAGGGTACAGGGCGTTTGCTTTCATGAGAGCGGCCGAGTGACCCAGTGACACCGCCGGGGAGACCTCCACTTTTTTCACAAACAGGCTGGCCCTCAGTATTTTCAGCTCGTAATCGGTGTCATTTCTACACATGAGACTAAAGTCGCTTTTAGCCTTTACAAACTTTAAGCGTATATCCACGTTGTTTAACAGCATTCGTTCGCTGAAAAAAATATCGGCGTGTATAGGACCCATCAGAGAAAACTCCTGAGAGTTTCTACAGAAGGCGGCTCGCTTCTGTAACCCCACGTTGGGGCCCTGCGCTGAGACGTCCACGCTATCCAAGTCGCCCCCGACGTCTTTGTACCAGAGCCCTGCCGAAAACTGACTCTCTAGCGTATCCGTAGAAAAATTGAGCAGGGTCTCTATGACTGACCTATAGGGGTGCGTGGCCGACGAAGAACTGATCAGGACGTCGTTCAGACTCACATCCAGCTGGGAGAATATGCCGTTTAGCGGGTACTGTATAATACCGCAGGGGTCGGCGTCAAGCAGGGGGGCTCCATCGGCCCTAACGATCTTGAGCCTTAGATATAGCAGTGTAGAGTTGAGGTCCACATAGAAATTGCCCGACCCCGGTATTAGGAAATCCAAAACATCCTGATCGGTAATGGAATTTAATGGGTTGATTTCTACATAATTGGTCTGATCTATGGATAATTGCGTCATAGGGGCCGCAAACAGGTCCAATTCAGATTTGGTACATTCAGCCGAGAGCCGGTGAGCTAGAGCCATTCTTGTTTACGCTGCGTTTTCTCTCTCTTAAAATATGTCCCCGGGGGGTTTCCTGTTTCTCTTGGCGGATGGAGACTTGGGAATCCTGACGCCTCTGCCAGATTTATTTTTCTTTTTTTTTTTATGACCTTGCAGCAGGGCTAGAGGTGCTTGGGCTCTCGTTCTACTCCCCCTCCTCCTCCTCCGAGAGAGGAATAGCAGACCCGACCCTTCCTGCTTGGGGTCACCTGTGTTTGTAAAACGGCCGCTGACTACAGAGCTGACTAGATCCGATCCTATTCCTTTGACCGCCGATTTCAAATGAGGTTTCGCTATATCGACCCCACGCTTAAGAAAGGGTAAAACGAATCTAAAAGCCCTACTGAGCATGGACCCCAACCCACGCCCGTACATCACGGGGCTCCCCGCAAAACCGGGGAGCCCATGTCCCGCCTGACTGGTGTAATACGTAATAAATCTCTGTGGATTGTGGTAAGCCATTGTTTTCTTTTTTTTTTTTAAACGGGGCGAAAGTGTAGCTTGACGATCGTTTTTCCGTAGGAGAAATTAATCAGAGTATTCTGATCGTTCTTTATCTCAATATGCAAATTCTGTAGGCTCTGCTTGTTCACCGGTACGTACTGCAGCTTGTGGAACGGCAAAGTGACTACGTCGCCGAACGCACCGTCTATTTTAACGGTTCTGAGGAGCGGGACTACAAATTCCCCCACGTGCTGCGGTTCCACGATGTTACAGTAGACGTACATATTGTAGAATCCCGCGTGAATGTCGCCCGGGTAGGGTGAGGTCGACCCGCTACCTCCTCCTAGGTTATACCACTGACCCGGCTCAAAGCCCAGCATGTAGGCCAGAGTAGGTTTAAATTGGATCTTGTATTTATGGTTTCCCGTCATATTAACCCTTCGTGTAATCTCGCTGTATGAGAAGGAAACTTCGGTACCTAATTTTTTTAACGTAGCGTTGATTTCTGTCACAATCTGTTTCAGAGATTCATAATAGCCCACTTTAATTTTCCGAGGAAAAAGGTAAGGTAGGTCCACTAAAGGATCGGCCGCTCTCTTTGCCTCCGCCTCCGTATCCCGCAATTCAAAAGTATTATCCGGGTGTGTAACATTTCGCCACGTGTAACAATACATGATTTCAGCCAGAGCTACTTCGTAAGGCCCCCGTAGCTCTATAGGTCGCGAGAGCATCACGGTGTAATCCGAACTCTGGTTATCGGGGAAGATGGAGAGACAAGAGTTTGACGGTAGCGTGAGGTAAAAAGAGGGGCGGGCGTCCATTTTCTTTTTTTTTCTTTTTTTTCTCTTTTTTAAAAAATTAAACCTGTATCAAGTCCGACCGCGGTATCCACGAATCGAACCTCGAGGGCCAACCCTGCCAATGTACTAAAATCCACTTTTTCCCCTTTCTGTCGGTCTTTGAGCCTATAACCTTCTCGACCTTGAACGCGCGTCTCGGAGATATTTTGACTTTCTGCAGCTCCGCTTCATAGAATGTTCCCTCGAGTATTTCACCGCTCACGTCCCTCAATTTATATACCGGTGGGGATCTGGGTACACGTTCGCATATGACAAAGTACTCGTCCGTAAATGTCTGCTCGTACTTTTTGTCAAATATCTGACTGTGCTTGGAGACTCTCACAGTGTCCCCTATGTTAAACTTAAAACGTGGCCGTGTGCTTTTTTTCTTCAGGGGACCGTATAGATTATCAAATACTAGATGAGCATTATCGGGCCTGACCTCGGCAGGTTTCATTTTAATAGCGCTGTGAAATGACTGGTTGTACCCCTTTATTAGATCGTCCAACACGTCCACATATCGCCGGGTGTTTTTAGCCGTAAAGTACCTGTACATCCTCTCTTTTAACGTTCGATTAAATCTCTCTACGATGGAAGCTTTAAGTTCACTAGCCGTAGTGAAATGGGTGATTTTATGAGTTTTTAAAAGTTTCTGAAAAGTCCCATTTAAAAACTCCTTACCGGCATCCGTCTGTAGCTTGAGGGGGACGCCCCCCTCGGTTAAAATAGAATCAAAGGCCTGGGTTACAGCCGCCCCAGTCTTGTTTCTTAACGCGCGAGCATAGGCTTTTTTAGAAAAAACATCAATCACCGTAAGGAGGTATTTTAACCCGTCGTTGTACGTGGCCAGCCCTTGCATGTCGCATAAATCGGCCTGCCACTGATACATGGCTCTCGGAACAAACACTCTGTTCCTGGGGAAATTCTTTTTAACCGGTTTATGTAAAGTATAACTGTCTTGCATAGACAGCCAGTCTCTGATGTCATCAGCAGCCACTTTTTTCCCCGTATCTTGCTGCACGGCTCTCTGCAGTCTGGAGACACCTCCGTATGACCCCGGTTGGCTGGGGTCATAGTACGAACTGCTCAAGACGCGAGCTGTAGTCTTGGCAACAGACATGCTTTTCACACACTGAGTGGGGGGAGAGCGGGGGTGCGGCGTTTTATAGCTGACTGTGGATGGGGGGTTGTTAGGAGACTGAGTGAACATCAGTGAAATTTTTGTGTGTTTTTTCTACATTTAACCCATATTGTGTAGTTTGTTTTTTTTAATTATTATTATTTTACAAAAGAGTTTAGCTGGGGTGGGGATCGAACCCACGCGGACATACGTCCATTGGATCTTAAGTCCAACGCCTTAACCACTCGGCCACCCTGCTCAGCATTTTTTACCTGTTATTTACAAAGACTATTACAACGGTATTCAAGTTTTATTTTTTTTTTATTTTTGCAATTAGTGAAAGATATATATATATATATTTTAAAAAAGCTGGTATACAATTTGTGAAGGTTACATTTTCAAAATGCAGGTATACATTTAGTTACAGCCGTGACAGTTGTTGAGGTAAGAGACTGAGTGAACATCAGTGAAATTTTTGTGTGTTTTTTCTACATTTAACCCATATTGTGTAGTTTGTTTTTTAATTATTATTATTTTACAAAAGAGTTTAGCTGGGGTGGGGATCGAACCCACGCGGACATACGTCCATTGGATCTTAAGTCCAACGCCTTAACCACTCGGCCACCCTGCTCAGCATTTTTACCCATTATTTACAAAGACTATTACAATGGTATTCAAGTTTAAATTTTTTTTTATTTTTGCAATTAGTGAAAGATATATATATATATTTTAAAAAAGCTGGTATACAATTTGTGAAGGTTACATTTTCAAAATGCAGGTATACATTTAGTTACAGCCGTGACAGTTGTTGAGGTAGATTAGCGATGTCACATGCAGTAAAGTGGATATAGTGGCTTTTTCAACGATACATGTATGTAGAGTAGAAAGCATCTGATTAACATCGATAGGCTGCTTATCATGAAATTTAGAGGTGACTACATCTACTATTAAAGCGTAAAATACAAAAATGTGATTACAGTCAAATTCATTGTCAGGAATACAAGATAGACAAGCGCGTATGAGACTTTCGGGGGAATGTCTTTCTCCCTCTGACATCAGTTGAGTAAGTAAATCCATCCCCCGCTGATAATTTTCTCCGACTTGAGAAATCTCAAATAACACTCTATGAAAGCAGCAACAAGCATAATCATCCCGACAATCGCTTTTATCAATAGCACGCAACAATAGTGGACTAACTTTTTCTAAAAAAACATTTAACATAAACCGCCGTAAGGGTCTGCTGATACCGTTCCCCATCACAAGATGCTTTTTGTTTTAGTCTCGGGCCTCCCAACGAGTCAGAAATTCTTCTTCCAGGATCTGCTTAAACGCTGGGTTCTGCTCAAACAGATCTTGTTCCAGTCGAGTGATTTCCACCATGCCGTTGCGGGCCTCACGCAGATCGTACAGGATAGCTTCCACTGCCCCCTCCAACCTGCCGGCGGCCGCTCGGATGCCCAGGGTCGATAGAACGTGGGTCAAGGCGGGTGTCAGCCGATCGGTCCAGAGGTCACGCAACACAGAGTCAAAGTGTATGTAAAAGTAATTTCTACCTGGGGGAAACAAACAAGGGTGTTGTCTCTGACTGGGGTGATCCACTTCACAACCGTAGCAGTTTCTCTCTTGATGCTTCCTGATGACTGAGGTTAAAAGGCCCACTATCATAGCCTTAATACAAGTCAGCATCCCACGGCAGAGAGCCGGTCTGGAGAGAAGCGTGCAGATCTCAGGCGTCGGAGGGTCCTCTCCAGGATCAGAGGCCGGTGATGATGGGGGGGTTGGAAGGAGCTCCCCGGGATCAGAGGTCAGGGTTGCTGCTGGAGCCTCATTGTCCCCGCTTTCACCGTCGCTATAATTTGCTGCTGCTCCTGCTGCTGCCATGATGTTTGTGAAAAGGGGTTGTAACAGAGTCCACTTTATATAGCGACGGCGGGTGAGGGGGTGAGGGGGGTCCTTACGGCGTAGGGTTTGTCATCTCTTGCATCTGCTTACGCCCCCGACTCTCCTTAAACATCGCTTGGTAGTAACCAGACTTTTCTTGAATCATCTGCATCCAAATCACAAACGGTATTCTCAGGCCAAAACAGTCGCATTTAGGCCACTGCCATATATTCACCATTCTCTTGTCCAGCTCCCCGGTCGCGTCCCACTTCATAATGCTGGTACGCTGTTTACGAGCATCTCTATAGTGCATCTCCATTCTTCCAGTCTCGACCTCAAGGTCGGGGTCGGTGCTCTCCTCCATCATCGGGGTAACGACAGTCTTCAAGTTTCCCCATTCCGTTTCGGAAAAAGTCACCAGATACGGGTCGTCTTTCGGGGGGTCTGGGCCGTCTCCGGTGACCTGAAAGACGCGCAGTTCCTCCGCAACGTTGTCAAAGAGGCAGACCAGTTTATTCCCGTTGGGCAGCTCCCAGATAGCCCTCGGGTCTTCCGACGGTCGCATCATAGGTACCCGTCTACGTGCCGTATGAATCTTCCTGGGAGCCCCCGGAGGCTGCATAATGGCCTCCTGCTCCTGTTGAGTCTTAGAAGGTGAGGTTGAATCTTTCATTTCGGAAGTCCCAGACATGTCTGTATTTTTTGAAAAGATAGAGTTGGCCCTGCAGCGCGAAGCTCCCTATATTCTACACGGCCTGCTCGTGGGGGCGTGGTACGGATGAAGATGATGCCTCTAGGAGGAGGAAAAGGCCCCCCGCTCGACGTAATACAATTTAATTGTCTCTGTCACCCCATATCTGCACGGTCATGTATGACAAACAAAACTATAAACAGAATTTACTGGCGGGGAAATTGTCAGACTTGATGTATGACCAGGTGGTACGGCCTTGATGATGCTACTCGTGCCTGTGTAAGAAAATTATCTGTAATTTGGGACGTATGTGAAAACAAAACTTTAAACAGAATTTACTGGAGGGGAAAAGTGTCAGACTCGATGTATGGCCCGCGTGGCCGGGTAGGGGGGCGCCTCGATGGTCAGGTGGCACGGCCCTGCAGAATTTACTGGCGGACAAATTGACAGACTCGATGTATGTCTCGACTTATGACCTTTACAAATTGGCGCCATACGCCGATGTGATACAAACGCTTGCGTGAGGAAAAAACACACGGTCAAAACTAGCGCCGAGCGTTTTTATTGGACGATAGACCCTGCACCTCCTCCTCTCATTCTTTGCTCCAACTTTACCATTTTATCCCACAGTCTCTCACAGTTTCTCTCAGACTCGCGCAGCAGCACGCCTCTCAGCTCTCCCGCATCGCTCTCTCCGAGGATTATCCAAAGCCGTGCGGACCTTTCCGCGCTACCGCACCAGTATGTGAATAAGTCCTTTGCTGATTCTCCGAAGCCCGGGGACCTTACCACGCTACCGCACACCGTACGCTCGCGCTCCATCAGGTAACCCAGCCACGCTCACTCCCGCCCGCGCACCACAAAATAATAATAATAATAACTTATTCAAATAACACACGCTCATAAGCACTCTCATCAATATCATTTTTAAAATAATACACACTCATAAGCACTCTCCTCAATATCATTTTAAAATAATAAACATTTAAAATAAGCATTTAAAATAATAAATAATTAAATCCAAATACCATTGCAGCACTAACACAACCAACCCAGGCCCCCTAAGCCACAATCATTTAAAATAATAAATAAATAATTAAATACAAATACCATTGCAGCAGTTACACAACCAACCCCCCCGGGGAAGAAGACAAAAAAAAATATTTAAATAAATAATTAAATCCATATGCTATTGCGTCAGTTACACAACCAAGCTCAACCCACTACAACATAAGCTCCGCCCACTGAACTTTTGAACGTGACCTTTGACCCGACCTGTCAATTTGACAAAAGCGGTATCCTTCCTCTCTCTCACTGCCTTGTGATGCTTTGCCTGGACTTTACTGCAGCTGTCTTCAGTTGTTGCTTGTTAGTGGGTCTTTCTGCCTTAAGTTTTGTCTTTAGTAAGTGAAATGCAGCTCGGTCGGGTTGAGATCTGGTGATTGACTCGGCCATTGCAGAATATTCCACTTTTTTGCCTTAAATCGCGGTATGTTTTAGGTCATTGTCCATCTCTACCGTGAAGAGCCGCCCAATCAACTTTGCTGCATTTGGCTGAATCTGAGCAGAAAGTAAATCCCTTATACACTGCAGAATTCATCCGGCTGCTTCTGTCTTCTGTCACATCATCGATAACCACTAGTGACCCAGTGCCACTGGAAGCCCTGCACGCCCATGCCATCACACTGCCTCCACCATGTTTTACAGAAGATGTGGTGAGCTTTGGATCATCAGCCATTCCAAGCCTTCTCCACACTTTCTTCTTCCCATCATTCTGGTACAGGTTGATCTTAGTTTCTTCTGTCCACAGAATGCTGCTCCAGAACTAGGCTGGCTTCTTTAGATGTTTTTTGGCAAAGTCTAATCTGGCCTTTCTAGTTTTGGGGCTGATTAATGGTTTGCAACTTGTAGTGAACTCTCTGTATTTGCTCTCATTAAGTCTTCTCTTTATGGTAGACTTACTGTAGATACTTTTACATCTACTTCCTGGAGAGCATTCTTCACTTGGGTGGATGTTGTGAAGCCTTCAGCACCTCCAGCAGCATTGCCAGGTGACCCGCTGTTTTGCTGAGGGATTAGACACTGAGCCGGACCGCCAGTCGGACCTGGGTCAGGTAGGGCTCCAAGGGACCTTTTCCATCATAGCGGGGCAGCTTTAGGAGGGTCTTCATTGTGACTGGCTGTATCCCCGTGCTGCACCACTGTCACCTGGGCAGGTGGGGGCGCTAGTGCCATCAGGTTGCTTCAGGAAGGCAAAGCACTCGGTTCTCACAGTAAATTTGTTAAGACATGATACTCATTCATTTCAATTCTCTTGTTTTTTTACGTGTTAATTTATTTTTCACAGAGGGCTTGTGAACATGAACCGGAACCTTGCGTTCATTCCCAGTAATATGTGAAACAGCGCCCCCTGTGGTCACATTGTGACAGTCACGAAATATGGTGTAACACTGGCATTGATAAAGGAAGTGATAAGCTCAGAGGGGTACAATTGATGCTTTGGAAAATTTGGAACTGGTTCTCAATTGCCATCCCTAGTACCAGGTCCATTAAGCCCCTTTAAGATATAAACTTCACAGGATGGCTCCTACAGCAACAGCCATGTTAGCCATAATAAAAGACATTCACAGCATGTGACCCAAAACAGCAGAAGGGTACAAGCTGCATGTGAGGACATGCAATGAAAAATAAGTTTGGTTCCTTTGTAAAACTGAAAAGGAGATGCTGCCATGGTAATACCCAGAACATCCCCCCGATCTCCATAAGGAAAAGAGACCATTCAACCCCAAAAGCGGTATCTTCTTCCCCATGTAGCGAGTGATGTAATGCAATACTGCCAAATGGTACCATTGTTTGGTACTAATAGGCACAGATTAGCCCGACTACGCCAACCCAGGTATCACACCCAGAGAAAGTTCAATCGCCCTACCCCCGGGCAAAGGCACACTGGTCCGTTCACCATATAAGCGGAGAGACGTTGTTCCAAACAATTTATTAAGTAAAACCATGAAAGGAGTAGTCCGTCAATCGGAACACCATCGGCTTGAAATACCGCCCGCGTATCAGCAGCCACTTCTTGCCGGTCTAAACCTGGGCGCTTGAACACAAGACAGCACAGCTGAACCAGCAAAAATCATGCGGGTCACAGGTGGGAAGGGAAAAGGTACAACTGCATGCCACAATAATAAATCACACAAAACCCAAAAGGGAAAAAACACTGCAGACTAAAAAGTACAAAACCATTTACATTGATATACAATAAGGACATTACTCAAAACATGACACCAAATACCGAACAAAACGAACATAATACAATTAAAAAAAAGGAAAAAACACAAACTTTTGAGGAGCGGGGAGACCAGTCAGCCCCTCCAACACCCGCTCTCACGCATGTGGACACACACACCCAGCCAAACAGTTCCCCAGCTAAGGACCCGCTAATGAATCAGCCTGCTACAGGCTGAACAAGACAAACCGAAAACGCACAAAGCGCAAAACCATGCGAGCGTCACTAAACAGCAGCAATAAGGCAGAGCAGAGCCGCCGCTAGGCAGAGCAGAGCCGCCGCCCCACGCAAGATGAAGCAGCCGTCACCGCCAGGCCACAACACACGGGACCCTGTAATAATAAGATAAGGCAAGGGCTGATTATAATAACACGCTATCTGCCCACATACAAACCAGGCAAAGATGTTTAACTCACACCTCGGGAGAAACCCAGCCGTATTAATCCAAGCGTCAGGCGTCCTATCGCAGCTTGTAACATTCACCGTCAGGGAGCTAAACACGCCGGTATGAGCGGTCCCAACCACTAGTCCACGGACGAAGAGAGAATCCAGCAATTGAAATGACTGCCGAAGAACGCCTGTGCCGGGGTAACCCTTATAGTCTGAGCGCCCTCGCCTATTGGCTACTCACCACCAGAACTTAATTGGGCACCCACCTCGTTTTCTCCTCCTGCTACACCCAGCTGAAGTAAATCGTATCCATTACGTAACGAAAAACTTATATGATTCCCCATACAAGTAAAACTTCAATGAAAACAAATCAAACTGAGGACGACTCCCTTCCTTGAAATTTCCACGTTCATCTGTTCCACCTTTAGGGTTTCTCAAGGCCACAGATAACAAAGGTCAAGCAAACCATTAAAAACTATGGCAGCTCACTTCATGCTCAAGCCGGAAGACCCCAGTGAAGTTTTAAAACATTGAAATAGTAGAAAATTTTCTAAAATATTTTCGCCTTCCTTTCTACCTGAATGACATGTTTCATACTGAGCATCTCATTGGCTACAGTCTGCAGTACAGACATCTTACCCTCAGTGACTGACAGCTGCATCCATGTTCCCACAGCTGAACCTCTGCTGATCTCCACACCACACCAGTAGTAACCAGAATCCGCAGGTTTTACATTATTAATGGTAAGGGCGAAGACTGGCTGGTTAGGTTCATCTCTGAGTGACACTTCACTTATCTTTGGATAATTAGTGTGTACTATGGGAGTACATGAACTCCAGTAATTCCCTTTGCACCAGTATTTCTCATGTTTTTGATATATGTTGTCATAGAAACATGGGATGGTGACAGATCCTCCTCTCTGTACAGTCACCGTGTTCAGTGTGGACACACCTGCAGGGACAGTATGAAAATTACCCAGCTGATTAACTCTCACTCCCTCTTACACCATTTATACACATATTCATGAAATCAGTTGCAGTCTACTGTAGGCTGCAGTACTTTACTCTGCAGAATATTAATATTTGTTTTTAAACAATGATCTATTTACTATCACTGTGTTTGCAAAAACAAAACAGTGTAATGAATAAATTACTGATTATTCAGAATAAAATTAGCTGCAAAAATCTGCTTTGTGGTATTATTGTCATTTAATTTTCATATATAGATCAAGCATCAGCAACAGAGTCAAACTGATGCTCTTTTACATTATTTTAACATATATTTATACTTTTCAATTGAATTCATGAATTTCTTTAAAAGTCACTTAATGCTAAATTAAAGTATATTATTTCTCATATTTAACCCCTTGAAGTAGCACATTTACTGTTACTTGTCCCAGGTCTCATTTATGGTGTCCGTCTTATATATTAAAATATTCTTTTCTTTATTTCTGTTAATATCCTTCCTTTCTGACTGAATGACATGTTACATACTGAGCATCTCACTGGCTACAGTCTGCAGTACAGACATCTTACCCGCAGTGACTGACAGCTGCATCCATGTTCCCATAGCTGAACCTCTACTGATCTCCACACCACACCAGTAGTAACCGGAGTCCCCAGCTGTCAGATTGTTCATGGTCACATTGAAGACTCGCTGGTCAGGATCATCTCTGATTGACACTTCACCGCTTTTCTTTGGAGAGTCAGTGCGTACTATGGGAGTACATGAACTCCAGTAATTCCCTTTGCACCAGTATTTCTCATGTTTTTGATATATGTTGTCATAGAAACATGGGATGGTGACAGATCCTCCTCTCTGTACAGTCACCGTGTTCAGTGTGGACACACCTTCAGGGACAGTATGAAAATTACCCAGCTGATTAACTCTCACTCCCTCTTACACCATTTATACACATATTCATAAAGTCAGTGCCAGTCTACTGTCTGCTGCAGTACTTTACGCTGCAGAATATTAACATTTGCTTTGAGTAAATGTTGTATTTAATATCACTATATTTGCAAAAATATGAAAACTAATCAGATAAAATAGCATTAGCCTGCAAAAAAACCTTTTTGGCGTATACTGTAGTTGCTTTTTTAGGTCAGCAGCTATAGCACCTGCAGGTCAGACTAGCTAATCCACCAGCAGCTAAGCAGGTTAGAACTTGCCCAGTACTTGGGTTGGAGACCAAGTACAAAAAAAAGGTAACTGATGGATGGTGCCGTCATTCAGATGTGATGTAAAACCCAGGTATTGTAACTCGGATGTCATAAGCAGTTCTGGTGCATCTTTCAAAAGAGTAGGGGTGGTACCCGATGCCCTGGCTAAATTGCCCACTGTGACCCTTTCACATCTGGTCTAGGGGGCGTGGTCTGGTGTTCCTGGCGGCATTTCTGTAAGCGACGGGGATGGCTGGGAGATGCTAGTTATCCTGTGTCGGGCTGCAGTGCAAGGTACTAAGTGATGATGGTTGAATGGAGTGGTGATGTGTGTTTTGTATGTAATAAGTACCAATCTTGTCGTAGACTGGTTGCCAAGTGACGGGCGCATGTCTGGGTTTGTACCGAAGCCCAGGTAAGATGCATGCATTTATATTGTACCTATGATTCTAAATTTGTATGTATATTAAGGTTATGATATAAATTGTGTGCACATGTTTGCAGGAGTTGCCATTGCTGTTTTGCCTGTTTTGCTATATTCCTTTTTTTTTGTTGTGTGTGATAAGGTTTGGTTTGTTGCTCACAGCCACACCAGAACTAATAAGTGAGTGGCAACTACTAAGGGTAATTGAGTACCGGCCGGTCCAATTGGCGTGGGTTCTGAGGGTAGATATTTACCATTGATTCTCTCTTCATCCAGAGAGCCGAAGAGTGTGGTGCTGGAGTTTCGGGGGGTGGTTGGTGTGTCTTTCTCTGCACTGCATGGAGTGATTGAGGGGGGAATTAAGGAACATGTGCTCCATGCGGGGGTTTGCTGTGATTGGGTGTTGGGAACTGGCACCTGGATACTTGAGCTCTTGGTGTGGTTTGCTGTGGTATCTCCTTTCCTTTCCCCATTGGCTGGCTCATTGGATGAGGTGTAACCATAAAATCGGACTGCCAGTACCAGGTCTATTTCAACGACTCTTTTTTGTTTTAATGATCTGGTTTTAGTCATGCTGTGGGATGTTGGCAATTTATGCTATTTAGAGGCTTGGTATTTTAGTATTTTGTTAATAAATATTGTTTTAGTACTGGGATACGAGTCTGTCATGCGACGTAGCTATGCGTGGAAATCCAGAGGATAACCATGATACATTTTAAGGGGCAGGGCCTTAGGTGGCGTAGTCTGGTCTCCTGTGTAACCTGGGTGGCCTAGAGTGGCGAGCTTACATTTTGTATAAGATTTCTACTTAAAATTCAAACCAACTGCCATTTTTTTACATATTACTTAACATATCTAACCCCTGAAGTGACACATTTACTGTTATTTCTCCCAGGTGTCATTTATGGTCTTCATCAATACTAAAATTTGATCCCTCTTATACATAAAAATATTTTATTCTTTATTTGTGTTAATGTACTTCCTTTCTGACTGAATGACATGTTACATACTGAGCATCTCATTGGCTACAGTCTGCAGTACAGACATCTTACCCTCAGTGACTGACAGGTAAACCCATGTTCCCACAGCTGAACCTCTGCTGATCTCCACACCACACCAGTAGTAACCAGAGTGCCCAGTGTTAAGATTGTTGATGGTCACAATGAAGACTAACTGGTTAGGATCATCTGTGATTGACACTTCATTCCTCTTCTGTAGAGAGTCACTGCGTACTATGGGAGTACATGGATCCGAAGAATAATTTTCTCTGCACCAGTATTTCACATGTGTTTTATAACTGTCTTCATAGAAACATGGGATGGTGACAGATCCTCCTTTCTGTACAGACACCCATCCCACTGAGGACACACTGTCAGCACCTGTGGGGAAAACAACCAACTGAATTCACATTTTCAGCATCACAGTATCTCTTGTTAATATTATATATTATCAGTATGTGTAACACTTGTACCAGGAGTCATGGCACAGAGAGATAAGTTTAAGAGGACAGGATGCCAGTCTGTCACAAAGGCAGGGGAACACCCAGGACAGGATGGCAGTCTGTCACAAAGGCAGGGGAACACCCAGAAGAGGATGGCAGTCTGTTACAAAGGCAGGGGAATGCCCAGGATAGAATTCCAGTCTGTCACAAAGGAAGGGGAGCACCCAAGACATTATGCCAGTCTGTCACAAAGGCAGGGGAATACCCAGGACAGGATGGCAGTCTGTCACAAAGGCAGGGGAACACCCAGGACAGGATGTCAGTCTGTCACAAAGACAGGGGAACACCCAGGACAGGATGTTAGTCTGTCACAAAGGCAGGAGAACACCCAGGACAGGATGCCAGTCTGTCACAAAGGCAGGGGAACACCCAGGACAGGATGCCAGTCTGTCACAAAGGCAGGGGAATTCCCAGGACAGGATGGCAGTCTGTCACAAAGGCAGGGGAACACCCAGAACATTATGCCAGTCTGTCACAAAGGCAGGGAAACACCCAGGACAGGATGCCAGTCTATCACAGGGCAAACACTCACACAGTCACTATGGGCACTTTTACAGGCATCAATTCACCTGGACTATGTATTCTTGAATATAAAACCGGAGAGCTCATAGGAAACCAGTGCAGATATAGGGAGACCATGCAAACTCCCCACAGAGAGCTGGGCCAGATACTGGAACCACAAGCCTGGAGGTGTGAAACCCCCATGCTGCCCCCAGTCTCTACCAGCTAGAGCTTAATTACTTCTCCAAACCTGCTGCAGAATAAGATACAACCAGGTCTAATCTGAAGGCCAATTCATACTTTCCTTTTCTGCAGGTGACGTAAGATCTGGTGAGGTGACGTAAATTTCATCATCAGGTGCATGTAGCCCAGATTTATTTTTTTTATCTGCCGGAGATTGACTAGATGTTTCCAGTACGTGGCAGCCCTGACTTTTACAGAGCAGTGGTCAACCAAGAAATAGCAGAAGAAGAATAATTGTTGCAGGAGATGTGCAGGTATCCGCTTATCTATTTTTTACATTTTTACTGTCCAGATCATTTTTACTGTCCAGACATTATACCACGGTATACGGTATTTTCAAAAACAATACTACTCTGCCCAAGCCCCTACTAACAACTTTAAAACTGTTTGTAAAATTCAATTCAAAAGCAGCCTCACTAAAATAAAAATACATGCATACATAGTTATGTAGACAAGCATGTGATATTAAGTTTAGTTAAAGTGCAACTTTACAAGCTACACTGACCATCACCTGCACTGTTACTGTTCACCAGTCTGATGGCTTCTGGAACAAACCCAAACTTCCTCCTATTTGTTTTACATACATGGGGTCTGAATCACATTCCTGATGGCAACATGTGAAAGTCACCATATAGGACATGGGTGGGGTCATTGATAACCTTACATGCCTTTTAAGGACTTGTTCAGAATTAAACTGCACTAGAGATCTATGTGTTTGTCCAATAAAGGTTAACAACGCCATGTAATTGATTGTTATCCATTTGACAGATTTAAACCAGCAAATAAATAAAAACATTAAAATACTTTCAATAAAAGAAGAATAAAACATTGTCTGTAGTCTTTGATCTACTCCAAAGGGCTTTAATTTACGTAGGAAATACAGTCACTGCTGTGACTTTTCCACAGTGATCTCTGTATTGTCACTAAATCTCAGTCTGCTATCAAACACAGTACTCAAGTATTTGTAGGTCTGGGCAACTCTAACATAAGTGCCATGAATTGCTGTTGCGGGATGTGAATGTGGTTTAGTGAGAGGATCATATCTTTTGATTTGGACACATTTCAATCCAGAAAGGATTTATCACACCAGTCTACAGATTCTTGTATTATGGGTTCATGCGAATGATCTGACCAACTGAGAAGAGGCATGATGACACTGTTATCAGCAGTATGCAGAGTAAAAAGTAAAGGAGAAAGTACACAACCCTGCAGTGAGCCAGTGGAGGCAGAGATGGATTCAGATGTTCAGTCATATATAACTACTGTCTGAGTTCTGTTAGAGATGAAACTGATAATCCATCTCATGAGCTGACGATCCAAATGAAAACAAGATATAAGCTGTCTGACAAGTATGTGAGGTTGTATTGTTGTGCTGCCCTCATTACACATCCAGTACATGACTAGACAGCCAGCTAACTCTTTCCCACATCAAGACTCTGAAGACAGCGTGTTCCTTTGTACACAGGTTTACTGAGCAGGGAAAGTGTAAAACTGAAAGCAAAAAACGCTACCATTTACTTACAGACGAGTTTGCGTTTCATGTACATACCTAAACAGTGCAATATACAAATATAAGTTTATCACTCTGATCTTTACTGCAAATATATGTTTAACCAAAAATATAGTGCTATAGTATCAAACATCAAAACAAGGATCGGTGCTTGCAGATAAAAATAACACAATACATACCCACGATGCTACTGAAGGCGCAAGATGTTTGCAGACGCTGTAGTATGAGCAGATTTAACAGTGTTTGTGTGCAGCTCATTCCACTACTAGCTCTAATGCGCAAGTGTGATTACGTGGTGAATACGCAAGCAAGTAGTAGTGATGGGAATTCCGGCTCTTTTAAAAGAGACGGCTCTTTCGGCTCCCAAGTGGCTCTTCAGAATTTTTTTGGTGCTTAGATGAATTTATTACCAGAAATAATGTAAAATTATTAGTGAAATTAATTACTATGGTCGGAAATCACGTGCAATCATTTTAGCCAATTCCTCATCAATTGTTTTCTGTTTTACTGGAGTCATAGCTTTTTGCACAAACTGTCTCATAGAGCTCTAGGTTCTTAACTCCCTCACTTTTCTGTTGTGCATGAGCATAAAGCACCTAAATCATTAGCATGATATAGAAAATATTCTCAGACACTTATTCTGAACAGCAGAAATGTCGTCATACAGCATGTGAAGGTGAGATTCTGTATAAACACTGTGCTGTATACAGAGGGTCTGTCCTCAGGCCTTTGGTTCAGTCTTTACTATATTTTATACAGTTTAAGTACCACTTCAGTAGGTCCTTTTAATATCTGTGGATCAGTGGGAAACAAGAGGTGTAATGGGAAGGTGTCTCTGTAAGACATGGGTGGGGGGTGTCCTGGGGGGGCAAAGTCAGGTGATGAGCACATTGATTCTCTTCACCTGGGTCTTATCAGCAGTCCTATCAGACTGAGAGCTGTTTGTGTTTCTCTCAGCTTCCAACAGACACACACAGACGCCCAAGTTCACAGCCTGTTGTTTCATTACAGAGATTCTTACAGATAAAACACAGATAAAATACACTTATTTGGGTCTTACTGACCTCAGGTCTGTGGAGACTGACACTCCCTTCCGGATTCTCCATATTTTCACTGTTTCTCTGTCTCTGTCTATGACCAGGACTCCTGGAGTCCAATAAAAACCCACTTTCTCCCCTCCGCTTGGTTTATACAGGTTCTGCACTCTTCTGTTCCGTTTACATGGGGTGTCGGCTCCTTCTCACTAACTGACCACAAACTTTATGGTCATGCTGCCTTTGCACAGCCCACCTGACCAACATCAGAGGACTGCTGATGTGGCTAGGGCAATAAGGGCCATGTCCGCACTGTGAGACGCCTAAGACAGCGCTACAGGGAGACAGGAAGGACAGCTGATCATCCTCGCAGTGGAAGACCACGTGTAACAACACCTGCACAGGATCGGTACATCCGAATATCACACCGGAGTGACAGGTACAGGATGGCCACAACAACTGCCCGAGTCACACCAGGAACACACAATCCCTCCATCAGTGCTCACATCACCATCGGACTGAGCTTGTTGTCATTGCAGGCAATCTCAATGCCTTGCGGTACAGGGAAGACATCCTCCTCCCTCATGTGGTACCCTTTATGCATGCTCATCCGGACATGATCCTCCAGCAGGACAATGCCACCAGCCATACTGCTCGTTCTGTGCGCGAGTTTCAGCATGACAGCAATGTCAGTGTTCTGCCATGGCCAGCGAAGAGCCCGGATCTCAATCCCATTGAGCACGTCTGGGACCTGTTGGATCGCAGGGTGAGGGCTAGGGCCGTTCCCCCCAGAAATGTCCAGGAACTTGCAGGTGCCTTGGTGGAAGAGTGGGGTAACATCTCACAGCAAGAACTGACAAATCTGGTCCAGTCCATGAGGAGGAGATGCACTGCAGTACTTCAAGCAGCTGGTGGCCACACCAGATACTGACTGGTACCTTTGATTTTGAGCCTCCCTTCATTCAGGGACACATTGTGAAACATTTTTAGTTTATGTCTTATGCTGTTGACTCTTAGTGTTCATACAAATACATTTATTTACACATTAAGTTTACTGAAAGTAAAAACAGTTGAAAGTCAGAGGACGTTTCTTTTTTTGCTGAGTATACTTCCTGGGGGGAACTTCTCCCTCTGTTGTGACCATACCCCTCTCCCCCCGCGCCCCCAACACCCAGATCACCTAGTGCTGTCTAACTGGACCAGCCGTAAGCTTCTAGGCGGCCTGTTGGCTGGGGGGCAGGGCCTGGTCTGGACTGACTTCCTGATGCTGTAAGGATTGAACTCATTCAATAAACAACTATCTGTTCAGCTTATTCATGATTACGGAATATAAAGAATATATATCATTCATTCATTCATCCATCCTTTGGAGAAAAATATCTGCAAGGGAACAAGGACACGTATTTCACTATTATACATTGTTTCACCGCAAGAGGGCAGACATTTTCATTTTCTACATTTACATAGAGTGTCATATATTCTGCCTTTCTCCTCCTTGTCAAAGTCCTTTCTAAAACTGAAATAAAAATTCTGAAAATATTTAATAGGCTGGTTGGATACAGAATAATAAATTACGGTTATGACAAAAGTGTTCATGTCCCATGTCACCCACAGTCAAACTGAGATTAATTATTTCATTAATATATCATAATAAATTTATGATGGACCTGGATTAACTAATACAGAGTACAACTGTAACACTGGCCTTTGCTGTAATTATTAACCATCTATAATCACTCATTCTGCAAAGCTTTAGTAACAATCCCTACATGGCAGAAAAATGTCTGAAATAGTCTTTAACGTCTGACAATAAAACCAAAATTTTTACTAAATTAACAAGTTTTAAAATACGGATTTAAATGAATATACACAAAACACATGGGTGTAACACTGGTGTCTGTCTGTGGGAAAAGTCTGTGTATTTGTCATTTTACAAAGATTCATCATAAACTAGAATTAGCCAAATCCAAAGGCTTTAGTTCAGCTCCCAGGTGTAACATGTAGATCAGACACTCATGTATTTGATAAAGAGCAGGACCTGTATTATGGGATGTCTCCCTTAGGGGTAATGCTGATATGAAAGTAAACCTTTTATTCCAATCATACAGACACATAAAACAATCAGGGCACAGGGATGGAGTACATCCTGGATGGGAAACCAGTCAGTCACAGGGCACACAGACTCACATTCTTTTTTAGAGACACCATTTAGCCTGACTGCATGTCTTTGAACAATACAAGGAAACACACACAACTTGTAGAGAACATGCAAACTCCATAAAGACAGCATTAGTGAGATTCAAACATGGAGGTGTGAAGCAACAGCACCATCTACTGGGCCACTGGGCCACCCGCATAGACACTATTGTCTCAGCAAATTGCCCTATTCAACAACAGTTGAAAAATGTTAACAATTCCCATCCCTACATATCCCTGTATCCTTACCTCATATTCAAGCCACTCGGACAGGTGACAGAGGGCCGGTATGGGAGTGACAATAGGGTTAACCCACAGGCATGTTTTCGGAAACAAACGAATTATGTATACATTTCTTTCATCCATTTTGGAAGATGAGATGCAGGGTGGCAGTGATAACTCCTCTGAGGCAGCAATCGCGTCACGCCCAGAAAAACGAAACCCGTTCATGGTAGCTTTCCAGGCAGCGAAATGTGATGAGCAGAGGGTGAAGCTGGCACCGGGCTGTGACAACGTTCGTGGTGCAAGGTTTGCATCCTTTCACCACAGTAGAGCAAAAAGCTTTTTGGTTGGTACTAGTAGTGAAATGCTTTCATTAGTAAGTTTAAGTAAGTTTAACATGTTCGAGTGTTAAGAAGATGGCCTGGTTTTGTGGTAATGTGCCCGTGTGCTTGTTACTAAAGTGTTATACGAAATATTGGTACCACTTTACAATAAGGCTCCCCTTTGCCAGTTAGAAATGGTACTGACTAATTAATAAATAGAAACCTGTAGTATAACTTGTTTATAATTGTCTATTAATGATTTATGAAGTGTTACAACTTAATTTATAACCCGCTTATAAACCATTCATAACCCCTTTATAAGGGTAGCCTTATTGTAAAGTGGTACCGAAATATTTTTATTTTAACTTACTCATAGCTGACTCTTAGAGTAACAGCCAGTACCCATACAGTGACACAATGAGAGCCCTCATCGAACTGTATGGACAACCACAGCCTTACAGCATATTGTTATGCTGGTAGATGGGCCTAACATTAGATCCAGAGATCTTAGAGGGTTCAGCAAGTTGTCATTGACTGTACGGACACTCATAGGAATGTCAAATCAGCTTGATCAAGAGGGTCTGACAGAGTTGAGTTGTGGGTCTCATGTCTCCACATTACTGGTTAAGCTGCCATATGATCTGAGAGCTAACTTTAGGAGATACATTAAGGCACCATAGGTAAAGTTACCCGTGACTGTGGAGACACAGAATACCCTAGACATGCATGATCTCCTGGATGACAGCTGGTGTTAAGGAAGCGAGGCATAGTGCAGGCAGAAAAAGAAGGTGACAATCAACTGGCAGCTCTGAGACATGGGGGGGGGGGGGGGTTATTACAGAAACTAAAGCACTGGTAAAACTACAAAGGAAAGGACCACAAGGGGTCAAAAAGCAAAATGGTGAAAACAATGACTAACTACAAAGAAATGACAAGGAAATAAGATCTAGGAACAAAGCAACACAGGAACAAGGAGCAGGAACAAGATAGGGAATTCATACTGCACCACACGGTACCATCTAACATTCCAACACAATAACCTACTCAGAGAAAAGAACACAAGAAGGCACTAAAATACACAGATAACGAGTACTAACAAAAGGCAGTTGTGAATACACAAAACAATCAAACAATTAGAACAGACACTTTAAATAGGACACAGGTGGAATTCACTAACAAAATCACGGAATAAAGATACTGACAGAGAAAAATAGAAACAAGGCTCATCACACAGTACAGACAGGAGACTGAGGCAGTTAAGAGACTCGAGGATTGTACAGTTAAAGTTTCAGTCAAAGGCGTTTACCGATATGAGACTCGACTTCGGTGGAAAACCAGTTTTCCTCCTTTAGCAGTCAATATGGAAGCTATTCCTTCTCACCTTAGAGGAGCTGAGAAGCATCTAGCTAGAGGCTCTGATACAGCTACAGATTATTGTAGGAAAATCATTGAATTAGTTGAAGCTGGCTAAGTGTGTAAGGTTCCACCAGCCACCGCTGAGGGCAGTCCTGGGTGGTACATCCCACGCCAGTTAGTTCAGCATAACGACAAGAACAGACTTGTCTTTTATTGCTCTTTCACCTACAGGGGTTTGAGCCTAAATGAATATCTTTGGCCGTCACTTGATGCTTCGCTGTTTTGATTCCTCCTCCGTTTCCAGGAGTGCAAAGTAGCCATTAGTGGTGATGAAAAGAGCATGTTTCTCCAGCTATGAATGCTTAAGGAGGACCAGCCCCATCTCAGCTTCCTGTGGCACAATCTGAACAGGGAAAACCTAACTGATGTTTATCACCGACAGTTTCTACACTTTGGGACCGCCTGCAGTCCCTCTTACACCACCTTCGTGTATTATAAGCATGTGATGGACCAAAGTCAGTGGGGAGTAGATGGACGCTCATCAGTTGAACACTGTTTTTATGTAGACAACTGCGTTCAGATCTTAGCTACACCCATGGAGGCTAAGGAACATGGGATATAACAGCCAGATTCCTGTTACCAATCATTATCCGAGGCTCAACAACATCGTCCCGGAGATAGCGAGATCATCGGGCGCTCCGTGGATTGTTATCATTCCGCCAAGCGACGGAGACGGCAGAAGGAACGAAAACAAAAGCGGGGCTGCCGGTCAGGCGTGTTAGTCAGGCCAAAGAAGCAGCCTTTTAATCCTCCGCTTCCCAGCATCTTTCTGACCAACGCACGGTCGATCGTCAACAAAATCGACGAACTGAACCTCCTACTATCCGGACATCCACTCGTCCGCGATTGCTGTGGCTTGGTCGTCACGGAGACGTGGCTACGAGAGGAAATTCCCGACGCCTCGATGCAGCTAGCAGACCGCACAATGCACCGCAGCGACATGAAGGCTGCAGCCGGAAAAAGCAGAGGTGGAGGTTTGTGCATTTACACACATAACAACTGGTGCACAAACACTAAGATCATCACCACAGTCTGCTCCCCGGACATAGAGGCAATGTCTGTTGTGTGCAGACCATTTTACTTGCCTAGGGAACTGCCTGTAGTGTTAATAACCGCTGTTTATATACCTCCGGATGCTATTGTTAGCTCCGCCCTTGCCTATCTGCATGATTCAATTTCTGAACAGCAGTGGACATATCCAGAGGGAGTACACATCATCGTAGGGGATTTTAAAAAAGCATGCTTAAGCACTGTGCTGCCTAAATTTGTTCAACGTGAAATGCCCCATGAGCGGGAATAACACCTTGGACCATGTATACACAAATATCAAGCGAGCCTACAGATCTGTTCCCCTCCCCCATCTGGGTATGTCTGATCACCACTCCCTGCTTGCTGTCCCGGCATACATACCACTGAAGAAAAAGACAAAGCCCATCACCAAGACTATTAACACCTTGTCTGATGTAGCTCTGGCTCAGCTGCAGGACTGTTTCGCCCTTACAGAGTGGAGTGTTTTTGAACATGATGATCTAGAGACTTATACCTCTGCAGTGCTGGGTTACATCACGCATTGCATGGACACTGTCACCATGGAAACGCGGGTCCGGGTCTACCCCAACCGTAAACCCTGGATGACGGGTAAGGTTCAGGCACTGTTAAAAGCACATAATTTTGCTTATAAATCTGGGGACCAGGATATGTACAGGAGAGCAAGAGCAGACCTTAAAAAAGGCATCAGAGAAGCAAAATGGGCCTATTCAAGTAAGCTATCGAATGACCTCTCAGACAATAATCCCAGAAAGGTATGGGAGGGATTGAAACAAATTACTAATTACAAAGGCAGTGGGACATTATGGGAAACATGGACATTTCATTAGCAGAGGAATTAAACCACTTCTTTGCTCGCTTTGGGAGAACTGTACAGTAGATACTCCTTCCATGCAAACTGCCCTGCCCATTGCGTCCTCTGAGCTCAGCCCAGACACACTCACCCTTCAAGAATATCAGGTCCGTAATATATTCAGAGCAGTAAATCAGAGGAAAGCTGTTGGCCCTGACAGAATACCTGGGAGAGTGCTCAAAGTCTGCGCTGAGCAGTTGTCTCCTGTGTTCACCACACTTTTTAACATATCCCTGTCACAAGCCAGTGTCCCTCACTGCCTGAAATCTGCAATAATAGTTACAGTCCCCAAGTCCTCCACTGTCAGTAGCCTCAATGACTACAGACCCATTGCACTGACACCTGTGGTTGCAAAGTGTTTTGAGAAGCTGGTCCTAAAGCACATAAAGCCTCCCACTTGGCTTTGACCCCCATCAGTTTGCCTATAAGGCAGACAGGGCCACCGAGATTTCCATTGGCCTCCACTCTGCTCTGCAACATCTAGAGAATCCTAGGACTTCAGTAAGGAAGCTCTTCATCGATTGTAATTCAGCTCTTAATGCCATCATCCCGGACATCCTCATAGCCAAGCTGGTTAACATGGACCCTCCCCCCCTCGCCCTGCTACATGTGCATGGAACAAAAACTTTCTGACTGACCGGCAACAATATGTCAAAGTTGATGACGGTAGATCATCCACCCTGTCACTCAGCACTGGCTCACCACAAGGATATGTGCTGAGCCCTCTTTTGTTCACCATCTACACCAGCGCCTGCATCCTCATGCACTCTTACAGCACCATTATCAAATTCGCAGATGACACCACCCTGGTTGGGCTCATCACTAACGATGATGACACCGCCTATAGAGATGAGGTCCAGCGTCTGACAGAATGGTGTGACTACAACAACCTAACCCTCAACACTAGGTAAACCAAGGAAGTGGTCATGGACGTCCGTAACGCAAAAGCTGATCCCCCTCCCCTCTACATAAAAGATGACTGCATGGAGAAGGTGTCCTCCTTGAAGTTCCACGGGACTTACATCTCCAAGGACCTGTCATGGACCACAAACACAACCGCCCTGGTGAAGAAAGCCCAGCAGCGCCTCCATTTCCTGAGGGTCCTGAGATGGAATAGGCTGCAGACTGATCTGCTGGTGTCCTTCTACTGAGCCACAATCGAGAGTGTGCTGATGCACGCCATCCCCGTGTGGTACGCTGGTTGTACAGGTACCGACAAGAAGAGACTCCAGAGAGTCAATAGTACAGCAGAGAAGGTGATTGGCTGCCCACTCCCCTCCTTAGATTCCATTGCCAGCTCTAGATGTCTCTCTAGAGCCAGGGCGATTATAAAAGACCATTGACATCCAAACCATCACCTATTCATCAAACTGCCTTAAATGCGTCAGAACTATAAATGCATCAGACCCATGACATCGTTCCTCCCCATTATTGCTATGGAAACATACGGTGATCGTAAGTGTATGTGGGTAGGTGAGTGGGAGGGAGTATGTGTAGATCTGCTCCATATAGTCATTTTAACAGCTGCTATTTTAACTGTTGTGTTATTTATTTATTTATCTATTTATTTATTAATCTTGTAAAGTCTGTGTCACTTGCATCTTTGTGGTCTGTCAGTAAATTTTGTTGTCCAGGCAACTGAACAATAACAATAAAACTCTTGAACCTTGAATCTTGAACTCCTCAGTAAGTTGCAACGCCTTCTACCTGTGGGAGGATTTAACTAACGCAAATGGGCTTGTAACTACCCAGAGGTCACCCAAAATCTCAGTCTAGAGCCCAAAGCAGAGAGTACTAAGGTCTGGCTCATGCAGCCAAGCTCTGACCCACAGCAGCACATCCTCAGGTTACGCTGGCAGTGCTAATCAGACACCTTGGGATATGAATATAGCCAGACAGAGAGAGCTGAACCCACAATGTGGGGGGTTTACCAAGTCCTCACCAGCCAGTATGACCCACTTGGGTTCATAGTCCCATATACCACCCGAGACAAGGTCCTGGTCTAGAAACTCTGGAGCAAGAAAAGTCTGCCTTCTTAGCCAGGAGGTCCAGAGCTGTACCTAAGCGGCAGCAGTCAATCTGTAGACTGGAGCTCTGTGCAGCTCTGAATGCAGCCGAGTTAGTGGCAGTACTACAGAAGGACCGTACTGTAGGGATCTGTGACGTCAGCTACTGGATGGACTCTATGACTGTTCTTACTTGGCATCAGTTCGAATCCTTTCATTTTAACGCATTTGTAGGGACTAGGATTGCGGAGATACAGGAGCTGACAGATTGTCAGTCATGGCAAAATGTAGATAACAATATTAACCCAGCTGACGACATCACCAGGGGACTGACACTATCTCAGATAGCTGGAATCAACTGGTGGAGCCGAGGTCCTGAGTACCTACAGAGGCCTCGGTCACAGCCGAAGGCCCCTGGAGGATGAGCAGTCGAACTGAAACTCCTCTGACGTGGGCAGACCAACAGTTTCATTCTCTCCTGTTGGGTTTACATGGGGTGTCGCTCCTTCTCACCAACTGACCACAAACTTTATGGTCATGCTGCCTTTGCACAGCCCACCTGACCAACATCATCACTTACAGTAATGGCTGGCTGTGGCATGTGTGGCTGGGGCTCTACATCAGCAGGAAACTGTCTGCAAGACAATAAAATTGCCATGATTTGCATACAGTATAGCAGCACTGAGATAGTGTGACTGATAATTAATTGAGCTGTCCTCACTCTCCACTTCTACTTCCTGGGGAAGTACTTCCCCCTCTGTTCTGACCATACTGCCCCCCCCCACCCCTACCACCCAGATCACCCAGTGCTGTACCATCAGCTACTAGGCGGCGAATTGGCTGGGGGGCAAGACCTCGCCTGGGCTGACTTCCTGTCAACGTGGGGGGTCAGTGCAGGTGGTGGGTCAGTGTCATTCTTACAGTCTTGATGCAGCTTTTGGCAAAGTTCTCTTAGGATCCCAATTCTGTTGGATTACCTGTTACTTTAACTATGTATACCTACATCCAAAGGTGGAGATTTCAGGTCCAGAGAGTATAAATCTACACCAATATTTTGTTTCAAGCAACCAGTTGAGTACTCTGTGACTGTGACTATTTATACTCAACTGGTTGGTTGAAACAAAATCTTGGTCTGGATTTGTACTCTCTGGACCTGAAATCTACACTTTTGCATACATCTGCAAATCTGAATAATTTTCAGATTAATTTCCTGGTGAAAACATTTTGTATAATTTAATATACTGTTGTTGGTATGTAATTCGCTCCTGCCTAGATCCGAGACACAAAGCTGCATTTAACTTCTGCACTAAAAACAGGAAGTGACTAAACCATAATAGATCATCCATTTTTCTGTATGTAATAAAAAAAAAAATTCAACAAACGTCTATCTGTTTGGCCTATTTGTGATTACGGAATACTGAGAGTTTTTGATTTTACTGCAGGGTTCATTCATTCATTCATTCAATCATTCATTCATCCATCCATCATCCAGCTGTTTATCCTGGTCAGGGCACCAGTCATCAAGGAGCAATTAGAATTTAAACATATAAATCTATTACGAATGTTATTCGTAATGTATTGAAAAGTCTCTGTTGTCTGTATGTTTACCTTAAACATGCAACTGTGATCGAGAGCGGGTACTTGTCTCTAGTCACTATTTAATTTTACGTTCCCCAGCGCCGGCATGCAATGATCTACAGTACCTTTCATTTTCATAGACTGACTGCAAAAGTTTTTATACTGTTTCACCACCAGAGGGCTCACATTCTCATTTACTACGTTGACACACAGTGTCCATAGCTTTGCTGCCCTCGTGTGGCTGTGAACTGTAATTTCAGCCTGTGCTTTTCTTTAAAGTACTCAAGGTAGTAAAAACTATTTGTCCATTAGACTGACAATATTTTCATTAGTCATGAAATATCAAATATCATCTTAGATAAATCCAAGACATTTCTCTGGTAAACTGTAAGTTATGCATGAAAATCAGGTGACAAACCAAAAAAATTTATATAATGTCAGTTTCGAATTGAAGCAGGCTTTTTATGCATTGATAGTGATAACATGCATTGATGCCAAGAGCTATAGAATAGATAATATATGAATTATTTTGCTGATACTAGAACAATAAAATTTGTATAGATATTTAAAAAAAAAGACGTTTTATTTGCCATATTCTACAACTGCATTGGAAAGCTTACTTGTTTAGACATAGTATACAAAGAATGACAAACAGCACCCAAATAAATATTAATAGACAACTGATAGACATGCAGAACTGCAGAGAAATACCCTTGTGATACATTTATCATTATAATTCACAAATTCCACAGATGCAAACATCTAAAGTTAAAATTTGTGACGCTGTGAAATATCCTATGAGGCTCCAGGGCTGAGACCAGCTTGTGGTCGCTGTGGTTTGGGTCCCGTGATGCACTTTGCTGCAGCAGTGGTCAGTGTATATCCATGCAATGGATGGAAGTTGTCAGGGGTAACGCTAGATCCCTCAATTTTAACCAGATTATGCAGAAAATATGTAAAAATCAAATCTGTGGATTAATGAAAGTTATATTATAAAAGGCACTTCTATCTAAATCTGACACATTCCATATTGCACAGACCTGCATGTTGTACCTGATACCACATGATAGTTTCAAATCCCGTGACCCTTTTGCTGTAAGTCTACATCATCTGGGGAATCATATAATAATATATGATCAGATTAACTTAATTGATCCTGGGGGGAAATTTTTCATACAGCAGCAAGATACATAAACTGCAAACGTGATCGGAAGGTCGCCAGTTCGAAGCCCGGCCTTGGCAGAATAGTCACATGTCTGTGGGTCCTTGCCCATAACCCCCAGCTGCAGGGGGCCACACATCGGCTGCCCCTGTGCCATCAGCCCTGAGCTATGGAGAGCAAGATGGGGGAAGGCAAGAATTAGATTCCAACTCGTACTCATGCAATGTGATATTGGCGATTAATAAATGTGTGCAAATAACAATTAATAAAGGTCTACACATATTTTAGATCATTCATTCATTCATTCATTTTCTACATAATTATCCAGTACAGAGTCAGTAACGTACAAGGAGCATTGAGCTGATATAAGGCAGCACAGGGCACAAGGCAGAGGAAAATCCAGGACAGGATGCCAGTCTGTCACAGGGCAAACACTCACACACAGTCACTATGGGCACTTTTAGAGGCACCACTTCACCTAGAACATGTGACTTTAGATATGAAACCAGAGACGTCATAGGAAACCAGTATATATACAGGAATAACATGCAACCTCTACACAGAGAGCTGGGCCAGATACCAAAACCACAAGCCTGGAGGTGTGAGGCCCCCACGCTGCCCCCAGTGTCTAACAGCTAGAGCTTAACTAGCCCTGCAAACCTGGTGTAGAGTGAAAGACAAGCAGGTCTAATCTCCACCCCTGAAGAGCAATTTATTCTTTCAGTATCATACAGGGTGAGGTGACATGAATTTCGTTATCAAGGGATTACGCCAGATATCTGTTGATGATGCATGTTTAGCCCAGATTTTTTGTTTGGTGAAGATCATGCACATTGTTGCATGTCGACTGCGCTTGTGCAAGATAACGGACTAGATCTTTCCAGTAGGTGGCAGCACTGACTTTCATAGACCAACCAAAATACAGCAAAGCCACATGGAAAAGGAAAGTATGAACGGGGCTTAATTGAGGCTGATCTTGAGCCCTGATAAGCAGAGACCTGCTGCAGTAGCACGTGAAGCTGGGTGTTTAGACCCCTCTGACTGTACACACAGAAATGACTGACGGCATCCCGGCTGTCTGCTCACATAACCACCTGTGCTGCTGAAATGACCCCAGTAAGATAATCGTACACAACACAGAACATCAAAGCATGCAGAAGACAAGGGCATTTTATCTGCACTAACAGTCTTTGTACTGTTTGGTTACTAAAGAAACACATGGCAGTATTACAATGAATACTTAGATATTACATTTATATTATCAATAACCTGTTACATGCAAATATTAGCATAGCAATTGCAAATGTTTTGATACAAACACCCAGGGGAGTTTCCAGCTACTGAACAGATCAGGGACTGAGTCAAGTTACCAGGGGTTTGACTTTTTTCTCTTTTGAAGGAAGATTGGCATCGGGCGTAAAATACTCAGAGCTACAGCCCTGATTGATCTGGCCTAACGACGCCCATGAATACAACCATAGGAATCCAAAAAATATTCAAAATTTCCAAGACAACGTTACACAAGGCAAGTGAATCTCTTCAAAATTGATATTTTGCTATTTCTCCTGACCAGATCTCCATCCTGATCTCCATACTGTGGCTGACAGTGTGTGAGGAGCAGGAGAGAGATCTCTACTCAGTTCACTGTAATGAGTGACACTCACCTGTGAGCCCAGCAATGAGAAGAAACAGGAGCATCAGAGGATCCATACGTGTGTGTGTCACTGAGCCCAGACCTGTGGAGAGTGACTCTCACTTCCTCATCCTCTGTACCTTCACTGTCTCTGTCGTTTCTATTCTTACACACAGCAGGCAGAGTGAGCGGGGAGTGGACATTTTAAACAGGAAGTGAGAATTTAATGAACTATCAATACACAGACTCTATTTACAAAATAAAAAATCTGCATGAATAAAGAAGACCATGAATTTCTCTGTTTATCATAGTTATTTATTAGTATAATTATCTGGATTCTAATGCTGGAAGCACACAGTGTAAAGTGAGGTAAACCTTCAACAGCACGTCAGTCCACTGCAGGGCACTGGAAGGTGGAGAAATGCCATGTGATAATAATAATCAGTACTTTATTGATCCCCGTAGGGAAATTGTCTTTACGCCTCCCACAACAGCTGGGGGTTAAGGGCCTCGCTCAAGGACCCACAGGCTGAGGCTGGGTTTGAACCTGCAACCTTCTGATTACAGGCACACAGACTTAGCCCACAGAGCCACACGCTGCCCCCAATAACCCAGATGGGACTTGAACCCACAATCCCCAGCTCTGGAGGCTGATGCCTTATCCATTAGGCCACTGGGTCAGTGATATCAGTGATCAGAGGAAGGATCAGAGGAAGCCTGCAAACTGCAGAGAGACACAGTCATGGTTACATTCAAAGCCAACACTCAGGAGTGCTGAGATAGCAGGTGAATCAGTCAGATATCTAATATCATGATGAGCTAAAGACACAGAGGGACTTTGAGGAACCACAGCAAGACCAACAGAAGACATGGTCTCCTGACAGTAAGGCCTCAAGATCCATCATTTCACTGTTGCAGTCCAGTTGCTCTTAGCTGCAGCTGCAGCCAAAGAAAAAAAAAACGTAAATCTTCAGCTTGCCCACTTTCCTGTGTTAGTCATGTGACTCACAGCCATTTTCTGCAGCTTCACAAGTAAACTGAAATAAACTGCGAGGTATAAAACAGTGATGTCACATCCTGCCTGCCATGTCTGCCTGACCCTCCTGTCTCCTCCCTCACGTGACCAAGATGGGCTACACCTGATGCTTGTTGCCCCTCATTAGTCTATGTATGCAAGCACTTGTTTGTCTAGTCATTGCTTGTCTGGTGATTAACATCACTTCTCCTGTCAGTCCGTGTCCTTCTTTGTCCTAACCTTCTTATTCTGATCCCTGCAGTCGTGTTAATTTGCAGTCCCTGTGTGAATAGTTTAATTAAACCTCCTTTCTGTTTTGCGAAACACCTATCCGGGATTCCCGCATGTTATGACAGAATGATTGAACAATTCAATCCTTCAGTGCATTTTCCCATTACAGTGTCTCTAGGCACTTTACATTATCGCTGCCCAAAGCCCCCAGTGAGGAAGCCAGAGGCAACAGTGGCAAGAAAAATCTCCCTAGAAGAAAGAAACTTTTGAGGAACCAGACGCAGAGGTGGAGCCCATCCTCCAGGGGCCGGCAGAGGAAGTCAAATGAGCAAGATAACAGGTATCTCTGGAAACCTCCTTCGCTTCACATCTCCACCTGTACACTCTCCCCTGACCTCCTCCTAGTTTCTGAGCTTCACGCACAGTGATGGTTGGTAGACAATCCCCTCATCGACCCACTGAGCAAGAGCGACCTCGAGGACCCTGAGGAGTCGCCCGGCGGGTGGATCACCCCACCCATACTGGGCTCACCTCCACGATGAAGAAGACACCCCTACATTGACCCTCCAGAGCCCCGTGTCTCCATGGTGGGCTGGTTTGACACTCTGTCCTCTATCCTAAGTCCCGGTGCAGTCAGCAGTATCTCCTGGGCTGCAGTAGAGGGGCTGGCTGAGTCTCCGTTTCCAACAGAGGGAGATGGGGGACACTATCTGGATCAGTCACCCAGACTCTTGTCTACTCGACGTTATCCCGCCTGACGACACTCCTGCTGCGGCTGAGAGGAGAGGAGCCACGCCGTCCTCCTGCTCCTGCCCTGCAGTTCTCTCAGTACCCTGCGGCCTCACTGGCCCTCCGAGCCTCTCAGGTCCTCTCCAGAATCATTGTAGCTCAGAGAATAAAAATACATGCAAGTGATGCAAATATGTCCTTGTTTTTCACTCATGCGCATAAAGCATAAAGCAGCTAAATCATTAGCATGATGCAGAAAATATTCTCAGACACTTATTCTGAGAAGCAGAAATGTCGTCATACAGGATGTGAGTGTGACACTCTGCAGAAACACTGTGTGCTGCATACAGAGGGTCTGTCCTCAGGCCTTTGGTTCAGCCTTTATTATGTGTTATACAGTTTTCTATAGTGCCACTGTAGTAGGTCCTTTTAATATCTGTGGATCAGTAGGAAACAAGAGGCCTAATAGGAAGGTGTCACTGTAAGACAGGGGTGGGGGCTGTCCTGGGGGGGGCAAAGTCAGGTGATGAGCACATTGATTCACTTCACCTGGGCCTTATCAGCCGTCCTATCAGACTGAGAGCTATTTGTGTTTCTCTCAGCCCCCGACAGACACAGATGCCCAAATTCACAGCCTGTCATTTCATTATAGATATAGATCCTTCTCACCAACTGACCACAAACTTTATTGTCATGCTGCCTTTGCACAGCCCACTTGACCAACATCATCACTTACAGTAATGGCTGGCTGTGACATGTGTGGCTGGGGCTCTACAACAGCAGGAAACTGTCTGCAGGACAATAAACCCTGCAGCTTGCAGGTAGCTTATTGGCTGGGGGGTGGTACCTGGTCCTGAGAAGCTGGGGGGGTCAGTGCTGGTGCTGGATCAGTGTCATTCTTACAGTCTTGATGCAGTCTTTGGCAAAGTTCTCTTAAGATCCCAGTCCTGCTGGATTTCCTGTTACTTTAACTATGCAACTATGCAATTTTGTTCCTAAAGAAAAGTACATAATATAATTCTGTCATACTTTAATATACTGTACATATACTATAATATACTGTAATATACTATACATAATTTAATATACTGTTGTTGGTAGGTAATTCGCTCCTGCCTAGATCGAAGACACAAAGCTGGAGGCAAAATTCCATGCTATCAGGGTATATGAATGTATACACACATCAGCCACGAGACAGAATAAGACCATTCCTGTATACTGCTGCCACATGGTGGACACAAACAAGACTGCAGTCATGTGTAAAATCATTCTGTCAGGCTGCATTTAACCTCTGCACTACAAACAGGAAGTGTTTAAACCACAATAGGTCACACATTATTCTATACTGTATGTAATGGAAAAAAAATGTTCACTAAACATCTACCTTTTCTACTTATTTGTGACTACAGATTACTGTGAGTATTTGATTATACAGCAGAGGTCATTCATTCATTCATCCGTCCTCCAGCTGCTTATCCTGTTTCTTTATATTGATTATAATATTGTGATTTAGTGCAAGTACTAATCTCCCATGACCATTTTACTTTATGTTCTGGTGACATGCAGTAATTTTCATTTCCATAGATTGATTGTGGAAGTAATTTACATCGTTTCACCGCCAGACGGCTGACATTTTCATTAACATGTTTACAGTGGATATAAAAGTTACACAACCCTGTTAAAATACCTGGCATTTGTAATGTAAAAAATGAGGCCAAAATGAATCATTTCAAAACTTTTCCCACCTTTAATGTTACCTGTAATCTGCACAATTCAATTGAAAAGCAAACAAATCTGTTAGGGGGAAACTATAAAAAATATGCAAGTTGCATACAGTAAGTCTGCACTTCCTTAAACTTATACTTTGATGAAGCACCTTTTGATTTCATTACAGCATACAGTCTTTTTGGGTTCACACCTGCAGGCAATTAAAGTGATGCTGATTAACCCCAGATGAAGTTCAGCTGTTCTAGTAGGATTTTCCTGACATGATTCACATAGAGCTTACAAAGCATCAAAGGGATCTCATTCCTGAAAGGTATCAGTCAGTAGAAGGGTACAAAAAAATTCCATGACATTAGATATACCATGGAACACAGGGAACGGGACAGACAGAACCAGGAGGCGAAACAATAAGGGAGGTAGGACAGACAGGGTAAACAGGAACTGGGATGGGGCCACCAGATGAGGGAACACAGCTGGGAACAGACCTTGGGGACCAGGGACCTATAAACTGGGAAAAGGACACGGGAACTGAGGGACAGAACCAGAGAGAGACCAGTTGGAAACAGGATGTGAGGACTGAGGGACAGGAACAGGAACAAGAGGCCAGGACCAGGAAAGAGAAGGGGAACTGAAAGGGAAAGGAAAAAAATGAGCCTGATGGGACAACAGGCTCAGGAACCGAGGAGGAAGGGACTGGGTAGTAATAGACTGGGGTCAAAGGGACACTGGAAGGTTGCCAGAGTGGGGACGAGATACACAAGGATGGGGTGAATGGATCACCACAGGCCTAGATGAAGAATGAGCAGCTGCAATTTAGGAGATGGAGGCAAGTCAAGTGTGTGGATGGAAACCACAGGATGGGAACTGGAGGGCGATGAGGAGACTACAGAATGGGAGCTGGAGGGTGACAGGGGGACTGGAGGGTGACAGGGGGACTGCAGGACGGTAATAGGCAGGAGAGTTGGAAACTGGTCCTGGATGGCTGGCATGAGTGATACGTCCCTGTCTCCCCCTTTGAAAGACAGTGAACCAGCCTGGCCCTGTACTGCTCCCCTGTCTGCACCACAGATGGAACAGGTGCTTGGGGCCTAATCAGCCCAAGCCTCAGGTGGAGGCTAGAGCCTGAAACGTGGGACTCAGGACCAGGTCCAAGGGCTGCCAATCCAAGTCTTCTGGAGCGGTATCCTCCAGGTCCATCCCCACTAGGATGGGGGTGACCTCGTGCCAATATGCAGGGCCCAAGGCAAACTTGGGCGGAGCTACAGGGGCCAGGGTGACCTCGGGCGGAGCTACAGGGGCGAAGACAGGATGAGTGGCCCCATGTGGGCCGGAATCGGGAGTTAATAAAAGTCAGAGAGAAGTTCCCTGAATTCTCTCAGAAGGAAAATGTATGATCGCAGTGGTCTGTGTACTATAAGAATATATATGGGCGGGTCGGTCACCATATGAATTATCATTGCTTCAAATGTTCAAATATGGTGACTCGGAGATACATTTCACTACAAGTTCTACTGTATGTGATGAATAAACCTCTTGAATCTTGAATCTAATTATAAATAAAGGCAATGTTTTGAGATGTGCACCACGTCTCTAAGCAGCGGTTTAGGGAGAGTAGTGTACTTTAGGTTACATCCCCTCTACAGAGAATTGGTAAGTGTGGCAGGGGGGAGTGATGGACGATCCATGTTGCAGCTCACAGAAACAACAAGGGACTTTATTGTATCTGAACTCAAAACAAAGAGAAACAAAAGGAAGCATGAGGGGTATAAAGACAGGCAGGTAGAAACAAGAATGAAAGCAGGGAGAAGCACAGAAGAAAACAATGCAGAACACAGAGAAAGGCAGGGAGTGAGCAGCCGCACGCAGGAACAAATACAATGGCCGACTCGGGAACAGGGTGGGGGCAGGCACTTAAATACACATAATAACGAGGGCTTCCACAAAGGACAGGTGGGGGCTATAACTAAACGAGAGGCTGTGGGCAATGAATAACAGGTGAGGGTAATCACCATGAATTACACACTAGGGAGTAAGGCTACACTGGAGATAAAGGGAACACAGGTGAAATAATTACAAAACTACTGCAGATAACCAGACACAAACAAAAACAAGATCCGATACAGAAATAACCAGAATGCAAGGTAACAATGGGAAAAAAACAAAAACTCAAAATGTCAAACAAAGTGAAGCTGGGCTCTGGAGAGCCTCAAACCCATGACAGGGAAAATGCTTGGTTTTCTGCTAAACATTCAACCCATTCAGCCACACAGCAGCCCAGACAGCAGTGGAACACACTAGGACCTGTGAAGCATAATAGACTAGGGGAACAGAAAGTGGGATGACCAGCGACACTGACAGGGTCACTGATTGGTGGGATCTGGTAGTGCAACGTGACCTGAAAACCACAAAAACATTCACTTTAAGCTTGAAAAATTCTTCTTCTTTTCAATCAGTTTAATAACTCCAGAAAATACAAACTGCACAGTAAACCATATCTATATCAATCATTTATTAAATCAGAACAAACAATTTAAGTTTCACTAATGAGTAAATTATTATTAACACTTATACTACAGTTAACCAGCAGGTGGCAGCAAAGCCTTTGTGAAGCAAAAGCTATCGGTCATACAAAGCACTGGCTCTACTGGTTCCCATCCGATAATCCAACACTGCAGACCAACCTCTCTATATTCCACTGACTCTCATGGTATGACTGGACAGACTGAGCAGGGCCATGTGAGAGAGGCCTCACTGCAGTTACAGTAGCATGACCATACAGTGGTACCTCAGTTCACGAAATTAACTCGTTCGAGGACTCAGTTCGTGACCCGAAAATTTTTCGACCTGAATCAATTTTTCCTATTTAAAATAATGTAAATACAAAAAAATCATAAAAATAACATGTTTACGGAAGGCGGACCAACACACAACTGAGCATACGCTTCTTAGCAGGCTGGTCGCTCGAAAGACGCCAAAACACGGAAAAGAACCACAAAACATCCCCCCCAAAAACTAAATAATTAACATTAAAAGACAGAGTAAACAACAATACAGTACTTTCGAAAACGTGATTTTTTTATTATACTGTACATTATTTTCATATGCCTGAATTTTTTATGCACATTTCGTACTGCCACGCGCTGTATGCCGATAGACATCTTTGTTTGTACTGCAAACAAACAATACGCAGTTGTCACTATGTGTGAATGGAGAATATAACAGAAGTAGGAGTTACTTAATAATTTGTTATTAATGAAGTACTGTGATTTTATGCATTGATATGTGACTGTTAAAAACCATCACAAAAACTATGACAGAACGTTCTCTCTATTTTTTTTTCAAATATTCAATCCCTGAAGAAATATAGTAAAGACATTCATCTACGACAAGTTTTTGATACATTCCACAACCGTTATAATGTTCACTTATTCGTGTTTCAGGTGGTTCTTTGGAGCGCTTTCAATGGACCCGTTTGGGGGATGTTTGTGTTCGCAGCCTGAAACACGGTTCGCGAACCAGTACAAAAATTTTCGAACATCTAGTTTGTAACCCGATTTGTTCGTGAACAGGACTGTTCGTGGCTCGAGGTACCACTGTACTTTCTTGCTCTTCTGATTACAGCATAAACAAAACTATATGGAGACACATTTCATACAAGCACAGCAGGAACCTGCTGATACAGCCTTATGGTTTTTCATTTATATGCGCTAATAGAAGCTGTACATTAATCATTTTAACAGGATAAACAAGTTTGTATATTTCTTTTAAATTAAGCTTGTATATCAGAATTTCTTAAGACCCATTTTCACCCCTCCCTAATTTTCTCTCTGATTGGATCCCCTCTTTCTACAGGAGCTCCAGTGCAGCTGAATGGCGATGATGGTGCAGATCAGATAAAACACACCAGTCCCAGCTTTCAGTACAGCATCCAGAACCTGCTCCCACCTGTCAGACATATAATACATCAGTGTGTCTGTCAGTCACACGTAACACATTTTAATCTGAAGAACAATGCAGTGAATCTATTCTGATAGAATTATAAGCATGAACAGCAGCACCAATAAACCCAGTCCTACATACAGAGAGAGCTGGACCAAGGAGCTGAATAAAAGGCTGGATTTGATCAGTAAAGTCTGATATGCTTTAAAACAACATGGTACAGCCAAATCTGTACTGTTACACAGGCTGCATGTGAGTAACAGGAGACATTAACAAATAATATGAAAATAGCTACAGAATTTTAACTGTCAGTTTTACTGTTAATGTTGTACATATATTAATGTTTATATATTTCCACTTGTACCTATATAGTTTTATCATATTGTTGTTAATTTTTGCTGCTCTATTCTTGTACTTTCCACTTTCTGCCGTGACAATGAAAGTTTCCCACTTGTGGGACTAATAAAGGATTATGTTATGTTATCTTATCTTATCTTTCTTACTATAATATATACATGGATATACATCCATCCATCCATCCATCCATCCATCCATCCATCCATCCATCCATTCATCTTCCAAGCTGGCCTTCAGCCTTTCCCCAGCAGCATAGGGCACAAAACAGGGGCTCAACCTGGATGTGATGCCATCACAGGGAAATTATAATTAAGGAATAAAAGAAAATCAATGTTCCCATAAAATAACTGAAGTTTCCCATCACTGTGTGATCAGGGAGACGCTCATAGCTGGACAACACACTGCTGTAAGTGCTGCTGGATGCTTACCTCTGTTTTTCATTATTCCCTCCTTCTTCATCATGTGCCAAGAATGGACAGCAGTGGAAACAAGAGAAAAGATTGTTACATAAAAAATAAACATCCCTGTTCCTGGGGGCCACTACAGATTTTGGGCCCCTGAAAGCATATCAGATTGGGCCCCCAGTCTGGACCAATCCAATTATGTTCCTAATTTCTTAGAGCCCTGACACTTAGGGGTCCACGGAATCATCCTAAATCCCCCCCCCCCCCCTTTACAGCACCCCTGCCCTGTTCTGTCAGCCAGTATAGACTGTGAAAGGTCATTTCTAAAACTGAAAAAGAATAACCAAAATTATTCAATTAAATATCTGTTTTGATGCAGAATAATAAATTAGGGCTGTGACCAAAGTGTCCACATCCCAGGGCCCTGATAGTGGGCAGGTGAGATAAATAATGTTATTAATAAAACATAATGTATTTATGATGGAACTGGGTCAGATATTACAGAGTGTAACTGTAACACTGGCCTTTGCTGCAGTTAGAAACTACCTGCAGACAATCACCCAGTCTGTACAGCTTTAGTAACAATTAATCCCTACAAATGTCTGAAATCTGAAGGGAATAACGTTTTTGATGTATGACGGTAAAAACCTACATGTAACGTTTTCCAAACATTGCACACATGATAAATGGCTGTAAGATGAATATGTCTGTCTGTCTGTTTCCAGTAACTGATGCCTGTGATGTTTTATGAAAGACATCTGACTGGGTGTCTGACTGAGAAAATAGTCAGATCTGTAATATTTGTCATATTATACAAATGTGTCATAAACTAGAAATATGTGAATCCTGAGGCCTCTCTTCAGCTGCCAGGTGTAACATGCAGATCAGACACTCATGTATTTGATAAAGAGCAGAACCCGTATCTGATGAGGTCATCAGGCTGTATTATGGGATGTCTCCCTTAGAAATAATTCTGATATGCAAGTTAATTTTCCTGTACATTCATACAAACAAAAGAAATTATAGCCATCAAACATACGTAACTGACAGTAAATTAAATTTCATAAAATTGATATTGAAAACATTTTCCACGTTAATGTCCTTCTTCTCTGACTGAATGACATGTTACATACTGTGCATCTCACTGGCTACAGTCTGCAGGACAGACATCTTACCCTCAGTGACTGACAGGGAAACCCGTGATCCCACAGCTGAACCGCTGCTGATCTCCACACCACACCAGTAGGTACCAGAGTCCACAGCTGTCAGATTGTTCATGGTCACATTAAAGACTCGCTGGTCAGGATCATCTCTGATTGACACTTCACCACTTATCTGTATAGAGTCAGTGCGTACTATGGGAGTACATGAACTCCAGCCACTCCCTCTGCACCAGTATTTCACCAGCTGTTTATATATGTTGTCATAGTAACATGGGATGGTGACAGATCCTCCTCTCTGTACAGACACCGTGTTCAGTGTGGACACACCTGCAGGGACAGTATGAAAATTACCCACTTGATGAACTCTCACTCCCTCTTACACCATTTATACACATATTCATGAAGTCAATACCAGTATACTGTAGGCTGCAGTACTTTACTCTGCAGAATATTAACATTTGTTTTGAGTGAATGTTGTATTTAATATCACTATAGTTGCAAAAATACGAAAACTGATCAGATAAAATAAAAGTAGCCTGCAAAAAACCTTTTTGGCTTATAGTTGCTTCTTTATGTCAGCAGCCATAACATATGCAAGTTAGGACCTGGCCAGTACTTGCATGGAAGACCAAAATAAGTAACTGCTGTAAGAGGTGGGTGTGACCAACAGGTTAACCCATCCTGTGGTCTGTGTGGGTCCCAATGGCCCAGTTCAGTGACGGGGACACTGTGCTGGAAAAATGGTGCCGTCATTCAGATGTGATGTAAAACCCAGGTTCTGTGTCTTGGATGTCATAAGTGATTCCTCTGCATCTTTCAAATGAGTAGGGCTGGAACCTGATGCCCTGGCTAAACTGCCCACTGTGGCCCTTTCAAATCTGGCCTCCTAATCATCCCCTGTATCTAATTAGTGAGTTCTCTCCTACGCCTTCACCACCTTATCTACTGTGTGGTGAGCAGAATGGCTACCATTGCATCATCCAGGTGGGGGCTACACAGTGGTGGTGTTTGAAGCGGCTCCCCATTGCTTCCATAATATGGTGCTTTGGGTGTCATGAAAAGTGATATATAAATGCAACATTCATTCTCATACATTATAGTTATTTAAATTTACATATATAGGTCAAATATATGACCCTCCAGCACAAAACCGTACGGAAGTCGCATGGCGGTATGTTTTATATATTTTTTGAGGATTTTTTTGTGCTCTTTCATTTGATACCATAATCCTAATTTTTGACCCAAGTGTAGAGATTTGTGCTGGAAGGTCACAATTATGATGGAAGGTAACCCCCGAGTTCAGTGACACGTGCTGTCTAACACAGCGGGGGGGGGGGGGGGACGCGCCGCCCGTACCTCGCAGAGGGTGGGCGTGGCTACACGTCAGGAAAGTGCTCCGGGCGCGAGCCACACGTTCCCCGTCTGCTGATTATCGATGGTCGTCGCGCGAGGAACCGCAGATCTCAGAGCGCGAGGCAGCTTGTAGCGCTGGCGGCACTATAATGTGACTGTTACCCACGTGCTCTGCTCGAGAGCAAAAGGAACAAAGCTCTTTGTGTGTGACCCTACAGCACAAAACTGTACCTTAGCGTCAAAAATTAGAAATTAGGATTATGGTATCAAATGAAAGAGCAGAAAAAAAGCTCAAAAAAATATCTAAAAATACAGCCATGCGACTTCCGTACGGTTTGTGCTGGAGGGTCACAAATAGTCAGATCTGTAATATTTGTCATATTATACAAATGAATCATAAACTAGAAATATGTGAATCCTGAGGCATCTATTCAGCTGCCAGGTGTAACATGCAGATCAGACACTCATGTATTTGATAAAGAGCAGAACCTGTATCTGATGAGGCCATCAGAGCTGTATTATGGGATGTCTCCCTTAGAGGTAATACTGATATGCAAGTTAATCATTCTGTAAATTCATAGAGACACTTGAAATTACAACCATCAAGCATCAATAACTGGCAGTAAATTATGTTTAAAAATGTTGATATTGAATGTATTTTCTCCGGTGTTTGTATTAATATCCTTCCTTTCTGTCTGCATGATATTTTACATACTGTGCATCTCATTGGCTACAGTCTGCAGTACAGACATCTTACCCTCAGTGACTGACAGGGAAACCCGTGTTCCAACAGCTGCACCTCTGCTGATCTCCACACCACACCAGTAGTAACCAGTAGCTCTCAGATTGTTGATGGTCACAGTGAAGACTGCCTTAACAGGATCATCTATGATTGACACTTCACCGCTTTTCTTTGGAGAGTCAGTGTGTACTATGGGAGTACATGACCTCCAGTCACTCCCTTTGCACCAGTATTTCTCATGTTTTTGATACATGTTGTCATAGGGACATGGGATGGTGACAGATCCTCCTCTCTGTACAGACACTGTGTTCACTGTGGACACACCTGCAGGGACAGTATGAAAATTACCCAGCTGATGAACTCTCACTCCCTCTTACACCATTTATACACATATTCATGAAGTCAATACCAGTATACTGTAGGCTGCAGTACTTTTCTCTGCAGAATATTAACATTTGTTTTGAGTGAATGTTGTATTTAATATCACTATAGTTGCAAAAATATGAAAACTCATAGCTCAGGTAAATCTTAGTCATTACATAAGAAAAAAGTTATATGATTCTTCATACAAGTAAAACTTCAATGAAAACAAATCAAATTGGGGACGACTTCCTTCCTTGAAATTCTCGTGTTCATCTGTTCCACCTTTAGGCTTTTTCCAGGCCACAGATAACAAAGGTCAAGCAAACCATTAAAAATTATGCCAGCTCACTTCATGCTGAAGCCGGAAGTCCCCAGTGAAGTTTTAAAATATTGAAACAGAATATTTTCTAAAACATTTTCTCCTTCCTTTCTACCTGAATGACATGTTACATACTGTGCATCTCATTGGCTACAGTCTGCAGTACAGACATCTTACCCTCAGTGACTGACAGGTAAACCCGTGTTCCCACAGCTGCACCTCTGCTGATGTCCACACCACACCAGTAGTAACCAGTAGCTCTCAGATTGTTGATGGTCACAGTGAAGACTGGCTGGTCAGGATCATCTCTGATTGACACTTCACCACTTATCTGTATAGAATCAGTGTGTACTATGGGAGTACATGAACTCCAGGCACTCCCTCTGCACCAGTATTTCTCATGTTTTTGATATATGTTGTCATAGTAACATGGGATGGTGACAGATCCTCCTCTCTGTACAGACACCATGTTCAGTCTGGACACACCTGCAGGGACAATATGAAAATTACCCAGCTGATGAACTCTCACTCCCTCTTACACCATTTATACACATATTCATAATGTCAGTGCCAGTCTACTGTAGGCTGCAGTACTTTACTCTGCATTATATTAACACTTGTTTTGAGTGAATGTTGTATTTAGTATCACTATAGTTGCAAAAATATGAAAACCGATCAGATAAAATAAAATTAGCCTGCAAAAAACCTTATTGCCTTATAGTTGCTTCTTTATGTCAGCAGCCATAACACCTGCAAGTTAGGACCTGGCCAGTACTTGCATGGGAGACCAAAATAAGTAACTGCTGTAAGAGGTGGGTGTGACCAACAGGTTAACCCATCCTGTGGTCTGTGTGGGTCCCAATGGCCCAGTGCAGTGACGGGGACACTGTGCTGTAAAAATGGTGCCGTCATTCAGATGTGATGTAAAACCCAGGTCCTGTATCTTGGATGTCATAAGTGATTCCTCTGCATCTTTCAAAAGAGTAGGGCTGGAACCCAATGCCCTGGCTAAACTGCCCACTGTGGCCCTATCAAATCTGGCCTCCTAATCATCCCATATGTCTAATTAGTGAGTTCTCTCCTACGCCTTCACCACCTTATCTACTGTGTGGTGAGCAGAATGGCTACCATTGCATCATCCAGGTGGGGGCTACACAGTGGTGGTGTTTGAAGCGGCTCCCCATTGCTTCCATAATATGGTGCTTTGGGTGTCATGAAAAGTGATATATAAATGCAACATTCATTCTCATACATTATAGTTATTTAAATTTACATATATAGCTCAAATATATGACCCTCCAGCACAAAACCGTACGGAAGTCGCATGGCCGTATGTTTTATATATTTTTTGAGGATTTTTTTGTGCTCTTTCATTTGATACCATAATCCTAATTTTTGACCCAAGTGTAGAGATTTGTGCTGGAAGGTCACAATTATGATGGAAGGAAACCCCCGAGTTCAGTGACACGTGCTGTCTAACACAGCGGGGGGGGGGGGGGGACGCGCCGCCCGTACCTCGCAGAGGGTGGGCATGGCTACACGTCAGGAAAGTGCTCCGTGGATTAAATAGTTATAATCTCTCCCCATAATATAATCCATTATTAATATATTAATATTATAGGAATAATGTCTACAGGATGTCCTGGGTCTGCCCTTTAGCCTCCTCCTGGTTGGACATGCCTGAAACACCTCCCCTGTGTGGTGTCCTGGGGGCAACGGGCCATCCTCGATAGATGCCTGAAACACCTCAAATAGCTCCTTCTGATGCGGAGAAGCAGCGGATCTACCTTGAGCTCCTCCCAAATTTCCAATCTCTTCACCCTCTCTGCAAGGCTGAGCCCAGACACCCTGCGAAGGAAACTGATTTCTGTCACTTATATCTGCAGTCTCATTCTTTAGGTCACTACTCAAAGAGACTCAACCATTGCAGGGTGCACACTCAGTCAGAAATATGGCCAATTTAGGCACTCCAGTTTACTTATGTTGCATGTTATTGGACAGTGGAAGGAAACTGGAGGTGAAAAGCCACACAGACACAAGGTGAACATGTAACCACCACACACACAAAGCGGCGGTGTGTGGTGACAGCGTTACACACTACAGCAATGTGCCGCCCTCGGAATGCACAACCTGTGGTGATAACATCACTACAGAATTTCATGTACTGTACATGCATTTGTCAAACGACAAGGACTGCGATAGTCTGCTGCATTTAAACCTTTTTTACTCAGTCATAGGAAACAAAATTTCGGAACGTTTGCAAATTTACAGTAATGATGGTTCCATTTCTACAATAACTAGTGTTTGGGGAAAAGTAAAAAAAAAAAATCATTCGATATCTAAAGCTTTTGCACAAGCTCTGCATGAGCTCTCCAAGACAATCATAATCATTCACCTCCTTGTTGTTTGAATCACTAATGGTCCATGTGGTGGGTTTGTGAGAAATTATAAATGAGTGACAAGGAGAAAAGCAAACAAGAACTGGCCATGAAAAGTTCCATCCATCCATTTTCCAAACCACTTATCCTACTGGGTCACGGGGGGTCCGGAGCCTATCCCGGAAGCAGTGGGCACGAGGCAAGGAACAACTCAGGGCGGGGGGCTAGCCTATCGCAGGGCACACTCACACACCATTCACTTACACATGCACAGCTACAGGCAATTTAGCAACTCCAATTAGCCTCAGCGTGTCTTTGGACTGTGGGGGGAAACCGGAGTACCCGGAGGAAACCTCACGACGACATGGGGAGAACATGCAAACTCCACACACATGTGACCCAGGCGGAGACTGAAACCGGGTCCCAGAGGTGTGAGGCAACAGTGCTAACCACTGCACCACCATGCCACCCACTGAAAAGATCCACACTATGGAAATATTTTGTATTCCATAGAGATGATATGGAGCAAAAGCAAGTGACTGTCAACACTGTGTCTGTTGGCACAACTCACTGTAACACCACCAACTTATTTGACAAACAGTTTATAGATAAATTCTAAGCCTCTGTTCTGAGTTCTAAGCTCAAGAGCTAACCCTCTATGCTGTGACCGGAAAGTTGCCAATTCAAGCCCGGTTTCAGCAGAATAATCACATGTCTGTGGGCCCTTGAGCAAGACCCCTAACCCCCAGCCCTATGGCTGCCACTGCAGGTGGCTGCCTTTCACTGCCAGGCTTTTTCTCACCTACATATGTGACTGTGTGTCATGGAGAGCAAGACGGGGCAGGCGAAAAGATACTTTCAAATCATTAAATTCAGTTTTATTTCTTTAGCAGATTTTCACAACATTACGTTGTCTCAGAGTGCTTTACTGCTAACAATCTACAGCTCCTCTACTTATGAACTTTCAGACATACGAACGAAGAGGACTGTAAGTCCAAATCGTGTTCTTTGTGCTCCCATTTCCTGTCTGCAAACATCTTTTCTGCACGCCAATTCTGCCTAGTGCAACTTCTGGCCGCTCCTGTCGCTGTACAGCAGTGTAGCGTGCATACTCCCAGTATCCTAGTTCTTTGTACCTGCATATACCCTTAGGATGATGTTGAATAACGACTTACAAACATTTCCAGTTATAAATGGCCGTTCAGAACGTATCTCGTTCGTAAGTAGTCTGTACTAACTACTTGTCCTTCCCCGATCGTCCAGCCATCATGTGTGCCACACCCCCCCCCTCCCAATCGACCACGTGTGTTTCCCCGATTGTGCGCAGCTGTTTTCCATTAGTCTGATGTCATGTCCTGTATTTAGTCCGCGTTTAAGTCTGTATCCCCAGTTCCGTCATTGACGTCTTTATGCTTGTAGTCCTCTGTTCCCTGATTAAAGCCCTTTTTGATTTATCCCAGTCCTGTTGCCCTTGCCTGCTTCTCCGCTTTACCACTCTACCGGATTGCCACAGAACACTAAATGTGGGCTATGTAAGGCCTAGTGCTACCTGAAATCCACCTTGTGGAGGACAGTACCTAATGGGGAGAGAGTAGCATCCAAAGAATCCTCTAAGTAGAACTTAATAAATTTACAAACGAGAGGAGACTATTCGGCCCATCAAGCTCGTTTGGGGAGAACTTAACTAATGGCTCAAGCAGTTGTTTGACTCTTACTACTCTTCTAGTTCTCTTCGGATTTGCATTCACTGTGGATTATCGGCTTATTTTAAACAAGTGCAGCACCGGCAGGATCTGTATATCCCAGCATGTTCGCGGGCAACTCTATATAGCCCAAGAAGTATTGTTACTATTAATACTTGGTGTACTCACCTATTGTGGCGTGTATGTTTGCCCGTGTCTTATGTGAACCCTGTCCGACCCTCACATGTCCTTAGCTTTGTATCCTTTAGATTACAAGGCAAACGAAGGCCAGCATTTCAGCTTGTATGGCTCATTAATTTATAACCCTAGGAATATGACATTTTTTAAAATGGTTTCTCATATTTAACCCCCTGAAGTGGCACAATTGCAGTTACTTTTCCCTGCTCTCATCAATGGTGTTGTTCAAAACTAAAATTTGATCCCTTTTATACATAAAAATATTTTCTACTTTGTTTGTGTTAATGTCCTTCCTTTCTGTCTGAATGACATGTTACATACTGTGCATCTCATTGGCTACAGTCTGCAGTACAGATATCTTACCCTCAGTGACTGACAGGTAAACCCGTGTTCCCACAGCTGCACCTCCGCTGATGTCCACACCACACCAGTAGTAACCAGTAGCTCTCAGATTGTTGATGGTCACAGTGAAGACTGGCTTAACAGGATCATCTCTGATTGACACTTCACCATTTTTCTTTGGAGAGTCAGTGCGTACTATGGGAGTACATGAGCTCCAGCCACTCCCTCTGCACCAGTATTTCACCTGCTGTTTATATATGTTGTCATAGTAACATGGGATGGTGACAGATCCTCCTCTCTGTACAGACACTGTGTTCACTGTGGACACACCTGCAGGGACAGTATGAAAATTACCCAGCTGATTAACTCTCGCTCCCTCTTACACCATTTATACACATATTCATGAAGTCAATACCAGTATACTGTAGGCTGCAGTACTTTACTCTGCAGAATATTAACATTTGTTTTGAGTGAATGTTGTATTTAATATCACTATAGTTGCAAAAATATGAAAACCGATCAGATAAAATAAAATTAGCCTGCAAAAAACCTTATTGCCTTATAGTTGCTTCTTTTTGTCAGCAGCCATAACACCTGCAAGTTAGGACCTGGCCAGTACTTGCATGGGAGACCAAAATAAGTAACTGCTGTAAGAGGTGGGTGTGACCAACAGGTTAACCCATCCTGTGGTCTGTGTGGGTCCCAATGGCCCAGTGCAGTGACGGGGACACTGTGCTGTAAAAATGGTGCCGTCATTCAGATGTGATGTAAAACCCAGGTTCTGTATCTTGGATGTCATAAGTGATTCCTCTGCATCTTTCAAAAGAGTAGGGCTGGAACCCGGTGGCCAGGCTAAACTGCCCACTGCGGCCCTTTCAAATCTGGCCTCCTAATCATCCCCTATATCTAATTAGTGAGTTCTTTCCTACGCCTTCACCACCTTATCTACTGTGTGGTGAGCAGAATGGCCACCATTGCATCATCCAGGTGGGGGCTACACAGTGGTGGTGTTTGAAGCGGCTCCCCATTGCTTCCATAATATGGTGCTTTGGGTGTCATGAAAAGTGATATATAAATGCAACATTCATTGTCATACATTATAGTTATTTAAATTTACATATATAGCTCAAATATATGACCCTCCAGCACAAAACCGTACGGAAGTCGCATGGCCGTATGTTTTATATATTTTTTGAGGATTTTTTTGTGCTCTTTCATTTCATACCATAATCCTAATTTTTGACCCAAGTGTAGAGATTTGTGCTGGAAGGTCACAATTATGATGGAAGGTAACCCCCGAGTTCAGTGACACGTGCTGTCTAACACAGCGGGGGGGGGGGGGGACGCGCCGCCCGTACCTCGCAGAGGGTGGGCGTGGCTACACGTCAGGAAAGTGCTCCGGGCGCGAGCCACACGTTCCCCGTCTGCTGATTATCGATGGTCGTCGCGCGAGGAACCGCAGATCTCAGAGCGCGAGGCAGCTTGTAGCGCTGGCGGCACTATAATGTGACTGTTACCCACGTGCTCTGCTCGAGAGCAAAAGGAACAAAGCTCTTTGTGTGTGACCCTACAGCACAAAACTGTACCTTAGCGTCAAAAATTTGAAATTAGGATCATGGTATCAAATGAAAGAGCAGAAAAAACCTCAAAAAAATATCTAAAAATACAGCCATGCGACTTCCGTACGGTTTGTGCTGGAGGGTCACAAATAGTCAGATCTGTAATATTTGTCATATTATACAAATGTATCATAAACTAGAAATATGTGAATCCTGAGGCATCTATTCAGCTGCCAGGTGTAACATGCAGATCAGACACTCATGTATTTGATAAAGAGCAGAACCTGTATCTGATGAGGCCATCAGAGCTGTATTATGGGATGTCTCCCTTAGAGGTAATACTGATATGCAAGTTAATCATTCTGTAAATTCATAGAGACACTTGAAATTACAACCATCAAGCATCAATAACTGGCAGTAAATTATGTTTAAAAATGTTGATATTGAATGTATTTTCTCCGGTGTTTGTATTAATATCCTTCCTTTCTGTCTGCATGATATTTTACATACTGTGCATCTCATTGGCTACAGTCTGCAGTACAGACATCTTACCCTCAGTGACTGACAGGTAAACCCGTGTTCCCACAGCTGCACCTCCGCTGATGACCACACCACACCAGTAGTAACCAGGAGCTCTCAGATTGTTGATGGTCACAATGAAGACTGGCTTAACAGGATCATCTCTGATTGACACTTCACCACTTTTCTTTGGAGAGTCAGTACGTACTATGGGAGTACATGAACTCCAGTCACTCCCTTTGCACCAGTATTTCACCTGCTGTTTATATATGTTGTCATAGTAGCATGGGATGGTGACAGATCCTCCTCTCTGTACAGTCACCGTGTACAGTGTGGACACACCTGCAGGGACAGAATGAAAATTACCCAGCTGATTAACTCTCCCCCCCTCTTACACCATTTATACACATATTCATGAAGTCAATACCAGTATACTGTAGGCTGCAGTACTTTACTCTGCAGAATATTAACATTTGTTTTGAGTGAATGTTGTATTTAATATCACTATAGTTGCAAAAATATGAAAACTCATAGCTCAGGTAAATCTTAGTCATTACATAAGAAAAAAGTTATATGATTCTTCATACAAGTAAAACTTCAATGAAAACAAATCAAATTGAGGACGACTTCCTTCCTTGAAATTCTCGTGTTCATCTGTTCCACCTTTAGGCTTTTTCCAGGCCACAGATAACAAAGGTCAAGCAAACCATTAAAAATTATGCCAGCTCACTTCATGCTGAAGCCGGAAGTCCCCAGTGAAGTTTTAAAATATTGAAACAGAATATTTTCTAAAACATTTTCTCCTTCCTTTCTACCTGAATGACATGTTACATACTGTGCATCTCATTGGCTACAGTCTGCAGTACAGACATCTTACCCTCAGTGACTGACAGGTAAACCCGTGTTCCCACAGCTGCACCGCCGCTGATGACCACACCACACCAGTAGTAACCAGGAGCTCTCAGATTGTTGATGGTCACAGTGAAGACTGGCTTAACAGGATCATCTCTGATTGACACTTCACCACTTTTCTTTGGAGAGTCAGTACGTACTATGGGAGTACATGAGCTCCAGTCACTCCCATTGCACCAGTATTTCACCTGCTGTTTATATATGTTGTCATAGTAGCATGGGATGGTGACAGATCCTCCTCTCTGTACAGTCACCGTGTACAGTGTGGACACATCTGCAGGGACAGTATGAAAATTACCCAGCTGATGAACTCTCACTCCCTCTTACACCATTTATACACATATTCATGAAGTCAATACCAGTATACTGTAGGCTGCAGTACTTTACTCTGCAGAATATTAACATTTGTTTTGAGTGAATGTTGTATTTAATATCACTATAGTTGCAAAAATACAAAAACTGATCAGATAAAATAAAATTAGCCTGCAAAAAACCTTATTGGCTTATTGTTGCTTCTTTATGTCAGCAGCCATAACACATGCAAGTTAGGACCTGGCCAGTACTTGCATGGCAGACCAAAATAAGTAACTGCTGTAAGAGGTGGGTGTGACCAACAGGTTAACCCATCCTGTGGTCTGTGTGGGTCCCAATGGCCCAGTGCAGTGACGGGGACACTGTGCTGTAAAAATGGTGCCGTCATTCAGATGTGATGTAAAACCCAGGTTCTGTATCTTGGATGTCATAAGTGATTCCTCTGCATCTTTCAAAAGACTAGGGCTGGAACCTGATGCCCTGGCTAAACTGCCCACTGTGGCCCTTTCAAATCTGGCCTCCTAATCATCCCATATGTCTAATTAGTGAGTTCTCTCCTACGCCTTCACCACCTTATCTACTGTGTGGTGAGCAGAATGGCCACCATTGCATCATCCAGGTGGGGGCTACACAGTGGTGGTGTTTGAAGCGGCTCCCCATTGCTTCCATAATATGGTGCTTTGGGTGTCATGAAAAGTGATATATAAATGCAACATTCATTCTCATACATTATAGTTATTTAAATTTACATATATAGCTCAAATATATGACCCTCCAGCACAAAACCGTACGGAAGTCGCATGGCCGTATGTTTTATATATTTTTTGAGGATTTTTTTGTGCTCTTTCATTTCATACCATAATCCTAATTTTTGACCCAAGTGTAGAGATTTGTGCTGGAAGGTCACAATTATGATGGAAGGTAACCCCCGAGTTCAGTGACACGTGCTGTCTAACACAGCGGGGGGGGGGGGGGACGCGCCGCCCGTACCTCGCAGAGGGTGGGCGTGGCTACACGTCAGGAAAGTGCTCCGGGCGCGAGCCACACGTTCCCCGTCTGCTGATTATCGATGGTCGTCGCGCGAGGAACCGCAGATCTCAGAGCGCGAGGCAGCTTGTAGCGCTGGCGGCACTATAATGTGACTGTTACCCACGTGCTCTGCTCGAGAGCAAAAGGAACAAAGCTCTTTGTGTGTGACCCTACAGCACAAAACTGTACCTTAGCGTCAAAAATTTGAAATTAGGATCATGGTATCAAATGAAAGAGCAGAAAAAACCTCAAAAAAATATCTAAAAATACAGCCATGCGACTTCCGTACGGTTTGTGCTGGAGGGTCACAAATAGTCAGATCTGTAATATTTGTCATATTATACAAATGTATCATAAACTAGAAATATGTGAATCCTGAGGCATCTATTCAGCTGCCAGGTGTAACATGCAGATCAGACACTCATGTATTTGATAAAGAGCAGAACCTGTATCTGATGAGGCCATCAGAGCTGTATTATGGGATGTCTCCCTTAGAGGTAATACTGATATGCAAGTTAATCATTCTGTAAATTCATAGAGACACTTGAAATTATAACCATCAAGCATCAATATCTGGCAGTAAATTATGTTTTAAAATGTTGATATTTAATGTATTTTCTCCGGTGTTTGTATTAATATCCTTCCTTTCTGTCTGCATGATATTTTACATACTGTGCATCTCATTGGCTACAGTCTGCAGTACAGACATCTTACCCTCAGTGACTGACAGGTAAACCCGTGTTCCCACAGCTGCACCTCCGCTGATGTCCACACCACACCAGTAGTAACCAGGAGCTCTCAGATTGTTGATGGTCACAGTGAAGACTGGCTTAACAGGATCATCTCTGATTGACACTTCACCACTTTTCTTTGGAGAGTCAGTGCGTACTATGGGAGTACATGAACTCCAGTCACTCCCATTGCACCAGTATTTCTCATGTTTTTGATATATGTTGTCATAGTAACATGGGATGGTGACAGATCCTCCTCTCTGTACAGTCACTGTGTTCACTGTGGACACACCTGCAGGGACAGAATGAAAATTACCCAGCTGATTAACTCTCCCCCCCTCTTACACCATTTATACACATATTCATGAAGTCAATACCAGTATACTGTAGGCTGCAGTACTTTACTCTGCAGAATATTAACATTTGTTTTGAGTGAATGTTGTATTTAATATCACTATAGTTGCAAAAATACAAAAACTGATCAGATAAAATAAAATTAGCCTGCAAAAAACCTTATTGGCTTATTGTTGCTTCTTTATGTCAGCAGCCATAACACATGCAAGTTAGGACCTGGCCAGTACTTGCATGGCAGACCAAAATAAGTAACTGCTGTAAGAGGTGGGTGTGACCAACAGGTTAACCCATCCTGTGGTCTGTGTGGGTCCCAATGGCCCAGTGCAGTGACGGGGACACTGTGCTGTAAAAATGGTGCCGTCATTCAGATGTGATGTAAAACCCAGGTTCTGTATCTTGGATGTCATAAGTGATTCCTCTGCATCTTTCAAAAGACTAGGGCTGGAACCTGATGCCCTGGCTAAACTGCCCACTGTGGCCCTTTCAAATCTGGCCTCCTAATCATCCCATATGTCTAATTAGTGAGTTCTCTCCTACGCCTTCACCACCTTATCTACTGTGTGGTGAGCAGAATGGCCACCATTGCATCATCCAGGTGGGGGCTACACAGTGGTGGTGTTTGAAGCGGCTCCCCATTGCTTCCATAATATGGTGCTTTGGGTGTCATGAAAAGTGATATATAAATGCAACATTCATTCTCATACATTATAGTTATTTAAATTTACATATATAGCTCAAATATATGACCCTCCAGCACAAAACCGTACGGAAGTCGCATGGCCGTATGTTTTATATATTTTTTGAGGATTTTTTTGTGCTCTTTCATTTCATACCATAATCCTAATTTTTGACCCAAGTGTAGAGATTTGTGCTGGAAGGTCACAATTATGATGGAAGGTAACCCCCGAGTTCAGTGACACGTGCTGTCTAACACAGCGGGGGGGGGGGGGACGCGCCGCCCGTACCTCGCAGAGGGTGGGCGTGGCTACACGTCAGGAAAGTGCTCCGGGCGCGAGCCACACGTTCCCCGTCTGCTGATTATCGATGGTCGTCGCGCGAGGAACCGCAGATCTCAGAGCGCGAGGCAGCTTCTAGCGCTCGCGGCACTATAATGTGACTGTTACCCACGTGCTCTGCTCGAGAGCAAAAGGAACAAAGCTCTTTGTGTGTGACCCTACAGCACAAAACTGTACCTTTGCGTAAAAAATTAGAAATTAGGATTATGGTATCAAATGAAAGAGCAGAAAAAAACCTCAAAAAAATATCTAAAAATACAGCCATGCGACTTCCGTACGGTTTGTGCTGGAGGGTCACAAATAGTCAGATCTGTAATATTTGTCATATTATACAAATGTATCATAAATTAGAAATATGTGAATCCTGAGGCATCTATTCAGCTGCCAGGTGTAACATGCAGATCAGACACTCATGTATTTGATAAAGAGCAGAACCTGTATCTGATGAGGCCATCAGAGCTGTATTATGGGATGTCTCCCTTAGAGGTAATACTGATATGCAAGTTAATCATTCTGTAAATTCATAGAGACACTTGAAATTATAACCATCAAGCATCAATATCTGGCAGTAAATTATGTTTTAAAATGTTGATATTTAATGTATTTTCTCCGGTGTTTGTATTAATATCCTTCCTTTCTGTCTGCATGATATTTTACATACTGTGCATCTCATTGGCTACAGTCTGCAGTACAGACATCTTACCCTCAGTGACTGACAGGTAAACCCGTGTTCCCACAGCTGCACCTCCGCTGATGTCCACACCACACCAGTAGTAACCAGGAGCTCTCAGATTGTTGATGGTCACAGTGAAGACTGGCTTAACAGGATCATCTCTGATTGACACTTCACCACTTTTCTTTGGAGAGTCAGTGCGTACTATGGGAGTACATGAACTCCAGTCACTCCCATTGCACCAGTATTTCTCATGTTTTTGATATATGTTGTCATAGTAACATGGGATGGTGACAGATCCTCCTCTCTGTACAGTCACTGTGTTCACTGTGGACACACCTGCAGGGACAGAATGAAAATTACCCAGCTGATTAACTCTCCCCCCCTCTTACACCATTTATACACATATTCATGAAGTCAATACCAGTATACTGTAGGCTTCAGTACTTTACTCTGCAGAATATTAACATTTGTTTTGAGTGAATGTTGTATTTAATATCACTATAGTTGCAAAAATATGAAAACTCATAGCTCAGGTAAATCGTAGTCATTACATAAGAAAAAAGTTATATGATTCTTCATACAAGTAAAACTTCAATGAAAACAAATCAAATTGAGGACGACTTCCTTCCTTGAAATTCTCGTGTTCATCTGTTCCACCTTTAGGCTTTTTCCAGGCCACAGATAACAAAGGTCAAGCAAACCATTAAAAATTATGCCAGCTCACTTCATGCTGAAGCCGGAAGTCCCCAGTGAAGTTTTAAAATATTGAAACAGAATATTTTCTAAAACATTTTCTCCTTCCTTTCTACCTGAATGACATGTTACATACTGTGCATCTCATTGGCTACAGTCTGCAGTACAGACATCTTACCCTCAGTGACTGACAGGTAAACCCGTGTTCCCACAGCTGCACCTCCGCTGATGACCACACCACACCAGTAAGAACCAGAGTCCCCAGGTTTCAGATTGTTCATGGTCACATTGAAGACTGGCTGGTCAGGATCATCTCTGATTGACACTTCACCACTTATCTGTATAGAATCAGTGTGTACTATGGGAGTACATGAACTCCAGTCACTCCCTCTGCACCAGTATTTCTCATGTTTTTGATATATGTTGTCATAGTAACATGGGATGGTGACAGATCCTCCTCTCTGTACAGACACCATGTTCAGTCTGGACACACCTGCAGGGACAATATGAAAATTACCCAGCTGATGAACTCTCACTCCCTCTTACACCATTTATACACATATTCATAATGTCAGTGCCAGTCTACTGTAGGCTGCAGTACTTTACTCTGCATTATATTAACACTTGTTTTGAGTGAATGTTGTATTTAGTATCACTATAGTTGCAAAAATATGAAAACCGATCAGATAAAATAAAATTAGCCTGCAAAAAACCTTATTGCCTTATAGTTGCTTCTTTATGTCAGCAGCCATAACACCTGCAAGTTAGGACCTGGCCTGTACTTGCATGGGAGACCAAAATAAGTAACTGCTGTAAGAGGTGGGTGTGACCAACAGGTTAACCCATCCTGTGGTCTGTGTGGGTCCCAATGGCCCAGTGCAGTGACGGGGACACTGTGCTGTAAAAATGGTGCCGTCATTCAGATGTGATGTAAAACCCAGGTTCTGTATCTTGGATGTCATAAGTGATTCCTCTGCATCTTTCAAAAGAGTAGGGCTGGAACCCGGTGCCCTGGCTAAACTGCCCACTGTGGCCCTTTCAAATCTGGCCTCCTAATCATCCCATATGTCTAATTAGTGAGTTCTCTCCTACGCCTTCACCACCTTATCTACTGTGTGGTGAGCAGAATGGCCACCATTGCATCATCCAGGTGGGGGCTACACAGTGGTGGTGTTTGAAGCGGCTCACCATTGCTTCCATAAGATGCTTTGGGTGTCATATAAATGCAACATTCACTGCGCAGAGGGTGGGCGGGGGCACACGTCAGGAAAGCACTGGGGGTGCGATCCGCACATTCCCCGCCCGCTGATTATCGATGGTCGTCGCGCGAGGAACCGTAGATCACTCCCTCTTACACCATTTATACACATATTCATAAAGAGTCAGTACCAGTCCACTGTCGGTTACACTACTTTAATTTTCAGAATATTAAAATTTGTTTTTAATAAATATTCTGTTTACTATCACTGTATTGGTAAAAACCAAAACAATGTAATGAATGATTAACTGAACTGATCATTCAGCAGAAAATTAGCCTGCAGAAACCTCATTTGCCAGCTTACACATTTAAGTTCACATATTTAGGTCAAAAATTAGGAACTGAGAGCCAAACAAATGATAGGATATTCTCACCCCTGAAGTAGCCCATTGAAAAAGACACTGTTACTCGCCCCTCCCATATATCAATGAAGTTTTATTTTTTGTTTATTTTCCTATTAAGGAATGATATGATGTATGTACAATAATGCATAACATTCCCATTTCAGCATTTATAACAGGAGTCCCCTCACCCGACCCAAATGGACCTTGGCAGCAGGGCCGTTTCAGGGCGAGGGGACAACACACATGGCCACCCCTGTGCCCCCCCTAAATACACATGCTGCTTGGGTGTGAAATAAATGTAATATTACTGGTAAAAAGTATAAAATGTAACTGCAAAGCTTTTCATAAAGAGCTGATCGGTTTTCAAAAGATTGTCAGACAGGTACTGATTTATGCCGTATATACTCACAACACACAGACACTGGCCACTGTGCTGAGGGTCCCAGCTACTCTCACTACACATGGTGGCCCAAACAATGATAATTACAACAATTAACATTAATACTATACCTGACATTAACGTACAGCACAATAACAACATAATACCTGATAAATACACAGAGCTATTTACATCATTCACACTATTTACACTGCTGGCACCGGTCCAGCACGCCACTGCGCTGCCCGACAGGAATCTCCAGTGCTACACTGCCCCCCTTCTGGGGGGGACCCAACCTGGTACCCCCCAAAGTCCTGCAAGTGCTCCAGACAGCACTGAGCCCTCTGTGGCCACTGGGCCCCTGGTTCCCCACCGTCCTCCTCAGTTCCATCTGCTGGGAAACTCATCCCAGGTCCTGCTGATGGTTTCACCAAATGGGCCAAGGGTTGGTATATAACCAGCTGGTCTCAATGTAACATGATAGTCCTGCTTCAGAGATTCACTTCAGGACCTCCTGGGGGTCCCTCCAGTGGCTGTCCAGCTTGGGCAACCACCCCTTTTTCCAGATGGGCCAGTACACCCAGAGTCCCCAGTTTGAAAGACCTGTACCCAGCAGCGGATGTCATAGGCTCACCTCTGTCTGTCTCTGCCCATGTCCTGATGTTACCTGGCCAGCTCATGCACGGTCCGCACATGGTCCTGGAGCTGGAGCAGATAATCCAGTCCTGGTGTCTCCGGCAGCTCCGGGCAAGGGAGTGAGCCAATCACCAGCTCTACCTGGGTCCACAGCCTACAGCTATACATGAGGGACGCAGGGGCACAGCTAGTGCCAGTGAGTGTCCCAATCATGCTGGTGCTCACCAATGAGGATTGTCTGCTGGGGAGCTGGGATGCGATTCAGCCTCTTCAGCAGCCTGTCACTCTGCTGGTGAGTCGGGGGGGTGGGTGGGGGGGGGGGGGGGGGGCTGGTGCGGGTCTTCACAATCCCCAGCAGCCAGCTGACCTCACAGAACACCAGCACCTTGAAGCTTCTCCCCTGGATGCTGGACAGCTGCTCTGAAGCCCGAAGCTCCTAGAGCTGTTTTCTGCCATGGTGGTCAGGTCACACTCTGCTCTGGAACCATGTGACCCTCAGCCCACTTTGTGAAGTAGTCCATGACCACAAGAATGTAGTGATTCCCGGCCTCAGCGTGGGGAAAGGGGCCCAGGACATCGACCCCCACATGCTCCCCTAGGTACAGCTGGAGGGCAGAGCGGCACTGCCAGCTAGGACCCCTCTGAGCCGCACATGCAGCACAGCAATGCAGGAACATCTGGGCGTCCTGCTGGCAGCCGGCCAGGTGAAGCGCTGCCACAGCTTCCTCAGCATCTTCTTTACGCCGTACTGCCCGGCCCCGACGGCTCCGTGCACTGACCTCAGCATGAGAGAGCACAGGTGTAGCGCCCCCTTCAGGCCTTTTGCTGGGCCTCAATTAACATTCACTTGACGGGGGCTCTGAGTTCACTGAACGCCCAGAAGACAGTGGAGATTTTTGCGGACTTTAGGAAGCACACAGCCCCTCTCCCCCCCATAATCCTGTCTGACACCCCCATCACCACTGTGGACTCATTCTGCTTCCTAGGGACCACCATCACCCAGGACCTCAAGTGGGAGCCCACCATCACATCCGTCATAAAGAAGGCCCAGCAGAGGATGTACTTCCTGAGGCAGCTGAAGAAATTCAACCTGCCAACACGGACGATGGTGCAGTTCTACACTGCAATCATTGAGTCCATCCTCACCTCCTCCATCACTGTGTGGTACGCTGGGGCCACCACCAAGGACAAACAGAGACTGCAGCGTGTTGTGCGCTCTGCTGAGAAGGTGATTGGCTGCAAACTCACATCTCTGCAGGACCTGTACACCTCCAGGACACTGGGGCGTGCAGCTCGCATCACAGCCGACCCTTCTCACCCTGGACACAAGCTGTTTGACCTGCTCCCCTCAGGCAGGAGGCTCCGGTCCATTCGGACCAGAACCTCTCGCCATAGGAACAGTTTCTTCCCCTCTGCTGTTGGTCTCATGAACAATATGCACAAGTCTGTTGCCACCACTCTCTCTAAGCCAAACACATGACCCTGTTTCGTGTTCGTTGCTCCGGTTCTACTTCACCTGCACTCTTGTAAATATATCAATCTGCTCAGCAAAGGAACTTTTTTACTCTATGTTTATTTAAGTACTGCCCATAATATTGCACTTGAGTTTATTTATTTATCTAACCGACTGTCTCCCTCTGTATTGCATAATATCGCACTGAACACCGCAGCAATTTCCTGATGTTGTAAACCTGCTCAACATTTGGCAATGAAGTCCATTCTGATTCTGATTCTGATTCTGATTCTGATATGGTGTCTGTCTGTAGGCTATATGTTCCCTTCAAAACTAACCCAGGGCTAACATGCCCACCCTAAATACTTTAGTTACCTTATTCAACAACTACACAATATAAAATTATGCAGTTAAATTTAAGAACTTTACTACATAAAGGCTAATATTAAAACAAAATATTCATAAAATATATACAATGTAAACAGTATTTATAATAGTTCGCACTCCATTATTGCCCACTGAAAAACCTAAAATTGTAGCCTGATCTGGCTGCTCTCAGGAGCCGTAGCAAGTGACTCATCAGGCACTCGGTCCCTCACCGCCGTGAATGGAATAGCTCTCTCTCTACTCGCAGATGTACTCTTGAATTTAGTAGCTTCAGCAGTAAGCTTGCTGAGAGTGTGGAAGGAAGACATGCAGTCTTATCACTTCTCCCACGTATACCATATCTCCTGGGTCGATCCCAGCCCTTTATGGGGATTCATGGGATTACTCCCATTGGCAGATATTAAATGAATAACTCATTAAATTATATTTAACAAGCAATAAAAAGAATATAAAACACAAATGATGCAGAGCATGTGTCAGCTCAGTACATAAGAAATTTACAAACGAGAGGAGGCCATTCGGCCCATCAAGCTCGTTTGGGGAGAACTTAACTAATACATCAGAGTTGATAAAATTTTATCCAGGTCTAATTTAAAGGAACCCAGGGTTTTAGCTTGCACTACACTAACAGTAAGACTATTCCATACTCTAACTACACGCTCTGTGAATAAGTGCTTTCTCAAATCTATTTTAAAATGTTCTCCCGCTAATTTCCACCTATGGATAATACTGAAGTAGCTATTTGGTTGAACAGCATCCAGACCTATTAGAATCTTATATACCTGGATCATGTCCCCCCTTAGTCTCCTTTGCTCGAGCATGAAGAGATTCAGCTCAGCTAACCTCTCATTATAAAGCATTCCTCTAAGTCCAGGAATCATTCTCCTAGTCCTACGCTGCACCCTTTCTAAGGCAGCAATGTCCTTTTTAAGGTAAGGTGACCAAACCTGCACACAATATTCTAGGTGGGGTCTTACAGTGCCAAGGAATTGTATAATTGTAGCATCACCTCCCTTGACTTAAACTCCAGACACCTAGAGATGTGGACATCCTATTGGCCTTTTTAATTTTTTCCCCACACTGGTGAGAGTGGGACATGGAAGCATCAACATACACACTGAAGTTTTTCTCATAATCAGCTACCTTTATTTCAGTGGAATCCATAAATTGTCTGTACTTTATATTTCTACTTCCTGCATGGATTACCTTACATTTATCTACGCTAAATTCCAGCTGCCAGGTATCTACCCAGCCACTAATTAATTCAAAATCACGTTGTAGCCTCTGTGCTGCTAGTTCAGTATCTGCTGCATCCTACCCAAAACTATGCAAATCAGATTAATCATATACACTTTACCTAAACAAAAGAACCAGACACTGGGTTACACAGGCTCTGGGGCACCAGCAGCTGCTCCCTTGCACCATCCAGCGATCAGCTGAGGCTTAACAGCAGGCCCTCGTGTTCCTCAGGGTGCCCCACTGGGTGTGGTAGGCCTTGTTCTCTGGACCAGAGGCTGATATCGCCTCCCGACCCAGTCACCCTCCTTCATCCAGCTGCTCCCTCACCCTGGCCAGCATGGGGCTGCTCTGCTGCTCTGTGATGATCTGCTGGCAAATGAAGTCTTGGTGGTGGCCTGGTTCTCCTGCACTGTGAGCTGCTGCAGTGGCAGTGAGACAGAGTGTCCACGTTTCCATGCAGCTTCCCAGGGTGATGTTGGACCTCAAACTCAAACTCTGCCATTACCTCCAACCAACAGACCAGCTGTCCCTCTGAGTACCAGAAACTCAGGACCCCCAAGTGATTTGTGGTCCTTCCACAACCAGAACCACTGGCCACTGAGGTACAGACGGAAGTTCTTGCCGGCCTAGATAGAAGCTCCCTTCACGGTCCTGCCTGTGATTGCACAGCACCCAGCCCCTCGTTGCTAGTGTCCATGTCCAGAATGAAAAGGAGATGAGGGTCCAGGTACTCTAGCATGGGAACATTGGTGAGCGTCACATAGAGCTGGTTAAAAGCCGCGGCTCAGGCATTTGTCCACGCAAACCACTTCCCTTTTCTGTAGACGGTGCATTGTGTTTGCCATGCTGGCGAAGTCCTTACAAAGTGTTGGTAATATGACACTAACCCCAGGAAGCTGTGCAGCTCTGCTACAGTCTGTGCAGGGGGCCAGTCTCACACAGCTGCCGTCTTCTGCGGGTCGGTGGCCACGCCCTCCCTCTGATGATGTGGCCCTGGAAGAGCATCATGCACTGGAGGAGGGAGCACTTCCGGGGGTTCAGCCACAACCCTGCGCAGAGGGTCCCTGCAAACACTGTCTTTAAGTTCCACAATGTCTGGGCAAAATCAGCGGCGTGGAGCAGCAGATCATCAGTGTTGATGACACATTAGGTCCAGGTGAGCGGGACATTAGCCTCCATTAGCCTCTCGAAGGTGACCAGGCTGTTACAGGGGCTGAATGAAACTGACTGAACTGTCATAGCCTGTGACCGATGGTGAACACGGTCTTAGGGTGGTTTACTGGGGACAGTTCGACCTGCCAGTAGCCACTCCGGAGGTCTAAGGAGCTGAACCATGTTGACCCAGTGATGCATGGAAGCACATAAGAGTCCTTCCTTGTCACCTCATTCAATGGTTGATAGTTGAAGCAAAATTAACATGACCCGTCCTTGTTGGTGACAAGGTCTGTGCCGCTTATGGACTGTGGGAAGGCTTGGTGACTCCTGTGTATCATTTCTTGGATCTGCTGCTCAGACACTTGTAGTTTCACCAGAAGCAGTTGGTGCAGATGCAGATGGGTGAACAGGGCTGATTGCTGTACTGCCACAGTTGCTGCACAGCCTGCACTGTCTATGGAGACGGTCCTGCTGTGGTGCTGCCGTTCAGCGCAGTTTGGACTGGAGTTGCAGTCATGTGGCTGGTGGAGACTTTCCCTCAGGAGCTGTGGGCAGCTCTTTTCCCCCGACCGGGTGGACGGCTCTCCTCCTCTTTTCCCCCATCGCTACCCCTGGCCGCTGCTCTCATACTGGAGGACCCCCACATCTGCACCCAAAGCAGATGGCTGTCCCCAGCAGATCGATGGCGGCCCCTAGCTGTACTAGTAAGTCCAGCCTGATGACACAGGGGTCAGCAGTGCTGGCTAGTCAGACCTCTTGTACCACCGATTGTCCTGTCAGCGTAACTGTCAGCTGCCCCTCCCCCCCCCACATGGCCATGCGCACGATGGGTGCAGATCAGCTGTAGGGGTGGGGCTCTGCTTAATAGAGCTCGCAGTGCCTCCTCTTCCAGTGGCATCACCAGGTGCCCCCCATCTTGGGGGACCAGTGATTGGGCCGTGCCACCAGCCGGACCGGTACTTGGGAGGGTTCCAGGGGCCATTACCCACTGTACCGGGGCAGCTTTAGGGGGGTCTTCACTGCGATCGGCCGTGTCCCACGTCATGCTGCTCCCTGCTGAGCTCTGTCACCTTTATCCTCAGGTCTGACACCAGTGTGGTTCAGGTACCAGAGTCACAGATAAGCACAGGAAGGCTACAAAGATGGGGTTTCCTGATGTCTGCCAGTCATACTCACAACAGACACACAACACAATACATAGTAAATAAGCAGAGCTATTTACACTATTTACACTGATGGCACCAGCCCAACATGCGACCTTGCTGTCCGATGGGCCCCAGTGCAACAATTTGTTTTGATTAAATGTTGTACTTACTATCACTGATTATTTAGTATAGAATTAGCCTGCAATAACCTTTTGCTTGCTTACAGTTATTTAAATTTACATTTATATGCCAACAAAAGTAACCGACAGCCCAATTGACGCTCTTTTACAGTATGTTTATTTATATATTTATGCTTTTATGAATTTAACATTCACTTAAAACTATACCAAAGATTATAGCTTCTCATATTAAACCCTCTGAAGTAGCACATTCATTGTTATTTCTCCCAGGTGTCATTCAATCAAACTAAAATTTGGTTCCTCTTGTATATTAAAATATTTTCTCCTGTGTTTGTGTTAATGTCCTTCCTTTCTGCCTGAATGACATGTTACATACTGTGCATCTCATTGGCTACGGTCTGCAGTACAGACATCTTACCTTCAATGACTGACAGCTGGATCCGTGTTCCCACATCAGAATCTCCGCTGATCTTCACACCACACCAGTAGTAATCAGAGTCCCCAGTTTGCAGATTGTTCATGCTCACAGTAAAGACTCGCTGGTCAGGATCATCTCTGATTGACACTTCATTCCTCTTCTGTAGAGAGTCACTGCGTACTATGGAAGTACATGGATCTGAAGAATAATAATCTCTGCACCAGTATTTCACATGTGTTTTATAACTATCTTCATAGGAACATGGTATGGTGACAGATCCTCCTCTCTGTACAGACACCCGTTCCACTGAGGACACACTGTCAGCACCTGTGGGGAAAACAACCAACTTAATTCACATTTTCAGCATCACAGTATCTCTGGTTAATATTATATATTATCAGTTTGTGTAACACTTGTACCAGGAGTCATGGCACAGAGAGATTGGTTTAAGAGGACAGTGAGGAGGTGAAACAGCAAGACTGTCATTTTGCCATAAGAACAAGGGAAAGACACAGGAAAACAAAGCAGGTGTGTTCTAGGGGAGGGTCACTAAGTTATCATCCCCATCAGGGGCACATAGCCATGGTCCACATCATTTACTGACTAGGGATGGGGGGGATGCTTTGAATTCTGTTTCAGTCCAGAGCTTTCCATTTGGGCAGCCCTCTTTTAGGGTCTGAGAGGAAGCCAGGACCTTTCTTCCACAAGTTTATCCATTACAGGGTCAGTACAGTACAGGGAGCATGGAGCTGATCTGAGGCAGCACAGGGCACAACACAGGGGAACATCCAGGACAGCATGCCAGTCTGTCATAAAGGCAGGGGAACACCCAGGACAGGATGCCAGCCTGTCACAAAGGGAGGGGAACACCCAGGACAGGATGGCAGTCTGTCACAAAGGCAGGGGAACACCCAGGACAGGATGCCAGTCTGTCACAAAGGCAGGGGAACACCCAGGACAGGATGCCAGTCTGTCACAAAGGCAGGGGAACACCCAGGACAGGATGCCAGTCTGTCACAAAGGCAGGGGAACACCCAGGACATGATGCCAGCCTGTCACAAAGGCAGGGGAACACCCAGGACAGGATGCCAGTCTGTCACAAAGGCAGGGGAACACCCAGAACAGGATGTCAGTCTGTCAGAAAGGCAGGGGAACACCCAGGACAGGATGCCAGTCTGTCACAAGGCAAACACTCATACACAGTCACTATGGGCACTTTTAGAGGCACCAATCCACCTAGACCATGTGACTTTAGATATGAAACCAGAGACGTCATAGGAAACCAGTATATATACAGGAAGAACATGCAAACTCTACACAGAGAGCTGGGCCAGATACCAAAACCACAAGCCTGGAGGTGTGAGGCCCCTCCGCTGCCCCCAGTGTCTAACAGCTAGAGCTTAACTAGCTCTGCAAACCTGCTGCAGAGCGAAAGACAAGCAGGTCTAATCTCCACCACTGAAGACCAATTTATACTTTCAGTATCACACAGGGTGAGGTGACATAAATTTCGTCATCAAGGGATTACGCCAGATGGCTGTTGATGATGCATGTTTATCCCTGATTTTTTGTTTGGTGGAGATCATGGTGCATATTGACTGTTTGTAAAAGATAACTGACTAGATCTTTCCAGTAGGTGGCAGCACTGACTTTCAGAGGGCAACCAAAAAATATCAGAGGAAGAGGAATTGTTGTAAGAGGTGAGGAGGTATCCGCATATCTATTTTTACAATTTTACTGTGCAGACAATTTATACTGTCATTATACAGCTATATATGGTCTTTTGAAAAGCAACTGCCCAAGTCTCTACTATAAATTAATATACTATTTGTAAAAAGTTTACCCATTTCACTTCACTGCTTTTGTGCTTGTTGCAACATATCTGCTCTCTCCGGGTCTGGTGGAATATCACTGCTGCATGCAGACACAGACCATGATAATCTGCATCCAGAAATAAATGCAGCATGAACACAAGCTGCTGCGCGCATGACCGCCTGCAGCCTGAAAGCCACATAGAAAAGGGAAGAATGAAGTGGGCTTGAGGCTGATCTTGAGCCCTGATAAGCAGAGACCTGCTGCAGTAGCACGTGAAGCTGGGTGTTTAGACCCCTCTGACTGTACACACAGAAATGACTGACGGCATCCCGGCTGTCTGCTCACATAACCACCTGTGCTGCTGAAATGACCCCAGTAAGATAATCGTACACAACACAGAACATCAAAGCATACAAAGGACAAGGGCATTTTATCTGCACTAACGGTTCTTAACTCCCTCACTTTTCTCTTGTGCATGAGCATAAAGCACCTAAATCATTAGCATGATATAGAAAATATTCTCAGACACTTATTCTGAAAAGCAGAAATGTCGTCATACAGGATGTGAGGGTGTGACTCTGCAGAAACACTGTGTGCTGTATACAGAGGGTCTGTCCTCAGGCCTTTGGTTCAGTCTTTACTATGTTTTATACAGTTTAAGTACCACTTCAGTAGGTCCTTTTAATATCTGTGGATCAGTAGAAAACAAGAGGCCTAATAGGAAGGTGTCACTGTAAGACAGGGGTGGGGGCTGTCCTGGGGGGGCAAAGTCAGATGATGAACACATGGATTCACTTCATCTGGACCTTATCAGCAGTCCACTCAGATTGAACGCTTTGTGTTTCTCTCAGTCCCTGACAGACACACGCAGACACAGACGCCCAAATTCACAGCCTGTCGTTTCATTATAGATTATGATTCTCCATACTGTCACTGTTTCTCTGTCTGTGACCCAGGACTCCTTAAATCCAATGAAAAACCGACTTCCTCCCCTCCGCTTGGTTTATACAGGTTCTGCACTCTTCTGTTCCGTTTACATGGGGTGTTGCCCCTTCTCACCAACTGACCACAAACTTTATTGTCATGCTGCCTTTGCACAGCCCACCTGACCAACATCATCACTTACAGTAATGCCTGGCTGTGGCATGTGTGGCTGGGGCTCTACATCAGCAGGAAACTGTCTGCAAGACAATAGACTTCCTTTGCAATTCCTTTTTCATTCATCCATCCTTCCTCCATCCTTCTTAAGCTGCTTATTGTCTTCAGGGTCCTAGTCATCAAGAATAATCAGTCACAATTTTACATGACGCACACATACAATGATCTTCACTATTTCCATTTTCATGGACTTACTGCCGAAGTAGTTTACATTGTTTCACCACAAGAGGGCAGACATTTTCATTTTCTACATTTACATAGAGTGTCATATACTCTGCCTTTCTCCTCCTTGTCAAAGTCCTTTCTAAAACTGAAATAAAAGTTATGAAAATATTTAATAGAGTAGCTGACTGGATACAGAATAATAAATTAGGATGATGACAAAAGTGTTCATATGCCAGGTCACCCACAGTCAAGCTGAGATTAATTATTTCATTAATATATCATAATAAATTTATGATGGACCTGAATTAACTAATACAGAGTACAACTGTAACACTGGCCTTTGCTGTAATTATTAACCATCTATAATCACCCATTCTGCAAAGCTTTAGTAACAATCCCTACATGGCAGAAAAATGTGTGAAATAGTCTTTAATGTCAGACAATAAAACCTACATTTTTACTAAATTAACAAGTTTTGAAATATGGATTTAAACTGATATACACAAAACACATGGCTGTAACACTGGTGTCTGTCTGTGGGAAAAGTCTGTATTTGTCATTTTACAAAGATTCATCATAAACTAGAATTAGCCAAATCCAGAGGCTTTAGTTCAGGTCCCAGGTGTAACATGTAGATCAGGCACTCATGTATTTGATAAAGAGCAGGACCAATATTATGGGATGTCTCCCTGAGAGGTAATGCTGATATGAAAATAAACCTTTCATTTCAAACATACAGACACATAAAACTACAGCCATCTATGTTCTATATGCTCATCCTGGTCAGGGATGTGGGCCTGGACAGGACACAGGGATGGAGTTCATCCTGGATGGGACACCAGTCAGTCACAGGGCACATAGACTCACATTCCTGTATATAGAAACCAATTAGCCTGACTGCATGTCTTTGAACAACGCAAGGAAACCCACACAACATATAGAGAACATGCAGACTCCATAAAGACAGAGCATTAGTGAAATTCAAACCCCTAAACATGGAGGTGTGAAGCAACAGCACCATCTACTGGGCCACTGGGCCACCCGTATGGAAACTATTGTCTCGGCAAATTGCCCTATTTAACAACAGTTGAAAAATAGGAGAGTTAAAAGAATTTCCTAGTGACTTACTGAGATACTGAGATACTTGAGAGACTGAGAGTTGCCCTTGATAATTTTCTGCCAGCAGATTCAACTGACCACTTTAAGTTCCAAACATTGGTAGACCACCTTAAGCTTGAAGGGGCCTTTCAATAATTTCTTAACAACTCCCATCCTTACATATTCCTGTATCCTTACCTCATATTCAAGCCACTCGGACAGGTGACAGAGGGCCGGTATGGGAGTGACAATAGGGTTAATGTATCTCCTAAAGTTAGCTCTCAGATCATATGGCAGCTTAACCAGTAATGTGGAGACATGAGACCCACAACTCAACTCTGTCAGACCCTCTTGACCAAGCTGATTTGACATTCCTATGAGTGCCCGTACAGTCAATGAAAACTTGCTGAACCCTCTAAGATCTCTGCATATAATGTTAGGCCCATCTACCAGCATAACAATATGCTGTAAGGCTGTGGTTGTCCATACAGTTCAATGAGGGCTCTCATTGTCTCACTGTATGGGTACTGGCTGTTACTCTAAGAGTCAGCTATGAGTAAGTTAAAGTAAAAATATTTCAGTACCACTATACAATAAGGCTACCCTTATAAAAGGGGTTATGAATGGTTTATAAGCCGATTATGAATTAGGTTGTAACTCTTCGTTACACTTCACCCTCTGCACATCACATTTAGCTGCCTGGAAAGCTAGCTAGCGAGTTTAGTTTTTCTGGGCGTGACGCGATTGCTGCCTCAGAGGAGTTATCACTGCCACCCTGCATCTCATCTTCCAAAATGTATGAAACAAATATATATATAATTTGTTTATGTTTCCAAAAACATGCCTGTAGGTTAAGGCACCGTAGGTAAAGTTACCCGTGACTATGGAGACACAGAATACCCTAGACATGCATGATCTCCTGGATGACAGCTGGTGTTAAGGAAGCGAGGCATAGTGCAGGCAGAAAAAGAAGGTGACAATCCACTGGCAGCTCTGAGACATGGGGGGGGGGGGTTATTACAGAAACTAAAGCACTGGTAAAACTACAAAGGAAAGGACCACAAGGGGTCAAAAAGCAAAATAGGGAAAACAATGACTAACTACAAGGAATGACAAGGAAATAAGATCTAGGAACAAAGCAACACAGGAACAAGGAGCAGGAACAAGGTAGGGAACTCATACTGCACCACACGGTACCATCTAACATTCAACACAATAACCTACTCAGAGAAAAGAACACAAGCAGGCACTAAAATACACAGATAACGAGTACTAACAAAAGGTAGGTGTGAATACACAAAACAATCAATCAATTAGAACAGACACTTTAAATAGGACACAGGTGGAATTCACTAACAAAATCACGGAATAAAGATACTGACAGAGAAAAATAGAAACAAGGCTCATCACTCAGTACAGACAGGAGACTGAGGCAGTTAAGAGACTCGAGGATTGTACAGTTAAAGTTTCAGTCAAAGGCGTTGACCGATATGCGACTCGACTTCGGTGGAAAACCAGTTTTCCTCCTTTAGCAGTCAATATGGAAGCTATTCCTGCTCACCTTAGAGGAGCTGAGAAGCATCTAGCTAGAGGCTCTGATACAGCTACAGATTATTGTAGGAAAATCACTGAATTAGTTGAAGCTGGCTATGTGTGTAAGGTTCCACCAGCCACCGCTGAGGGCAGTCCTGGGTGGTACATCCCACGCCAGTTAGTTTAGCATAACGGCAAGAACAGACTTGTCTTTTATTGCTCTTTCACCTACAGGGGAATGAGCCTAAATGAATATCTTTGGCCGTTACTTGATGCTTTGCTGTTTTGATTCCTCCTCCGTTTCCAGGAGTGCAAAGTAGCCATTAGTGGTGATGAAAAGAGCATGTTTCTCCAGCTATGAATGCTTAAGGAGGACCAGCCCCATCTCAGCTTCCTGTGGCACAATCTGAACAGGGAAAACCTACCTGATGTTTATCAGCAGCAGTTTCTGCACTTTGGGACCGCCTGCAGTCCCTACTACACCACCTTCGTATATTATAAGCATGTGATGGACCAAAGTCAGTCGGGAGTAGATGGACGCTCATCAGTTGAACACTGTTTTTATGTAGACAACTGCGTTCAGATCTTAGCTACACCCATGGAGGCTAAGGAACATGGAATATAACAGCCAGATTCCTGTTACCAATCATTATCCGAGGCTCAACAACATCCCCCCGGAGATAGCGAGACCATCGGGCGCTCCGTGGATTGATATCATTCCGCCAAGCGACGCAGGCGGCGGAAGGAACGAAAACAAAAGCGGGGCTGCGGGTCAGGCGTGTTAGTCAGGCTAAAGAAGCAGCCTTCTAATCCTCCGCTTCCCAGCATCTTTCTGACCAACGCACGGTCGATCGTCAACAAAATCGACGAACTGAACCTCCTACTAACCGGACATCCACTCGTCCGCGATTGCTGTGGCTTGGTCGTCACGGAGACGTGGCTACGAGAGGAAATTCCCGACGCCTCGATGCAGCTAGCAGACCGCACAATGCACCGCAGCGACATGAAGGCTGCAGCCGGAAAAAGCAGAGGTGGAGGTTTGTGCATTTACACACATAGTAACTGGTGCACAAACACTAAGATCATCACCACAGTCTGCTCCCCGGACATAGAGGCAATGTCTCTTCTGTGCAGACCATTTTACTTGCCTAGGGAACTGCCTGTAATGTTAATAACCGCTGTTTATATACCTCCGGATGCTATTGTTAGCTCCGCCCTTGCCTATCTGCATGATTCAATTTCTGAACAGCAGCGGACATATCCAGAGGGAGTACACATCATCGTAGGGGATTTTAACAAAGCATGCTTAAGCACTGTGCTGCCTAAATTTGTTCAACGTGAAATGCCCCACGAGAGGGAATAACACCTTGGACCATGTATACACAAATATCAAGCGAGCCTACAGATCTGTTCCCCTCCTCCATCTGGGTATGTCTGATCACCTCTCCCTGCTTGCTGTCCCGGCATACATACCACTGAAGAAAAAGACAAAGCCCATCACCAAGACTATTAACACCTTGTCTGATGTAGCTCTGGCTCAGCTGCAGGACTGTTTCGCCCTTACAGAGTGGAGTGTTTTTGAACATGATGACCTAGAGACTTATACCTCTGCAGTGCTGGGTTACATCACGCATTGCATGGACACTGTCACCATGGAAACACGGGTCCGGGTCTACCCCAACCGTAAACCCTGGATGACGGGTAAGGTTCAGCCACTGTTAAAAGCACGTAATTCTGCTTATAAATCTGGGGACCAGGATATGTACAGGAGAGCAAGAGCAGACCTTAAAAAAGGCATCAGAGAAGCAAAATGGGCCTATTCAAGTAAGCTATCGAATGACCTCTCAGACAATAATCCCAGAAAGGTATGGGAGGGATTGAAACAAATTACTAATTACAAAGGCAGCGGGACATTATGGGAAACATGGATATTTCATTAGCAGAGGAATTAAACCACTTCTTTGCTCGCTTTGGGAGAATTGTACAGTAGATACTCCTTCCATGCAAACTGCCCTGCCCATTGCGTCCTCTGAGCTCAGCCCACATACACTCACCCTTCAAGAATATCAGGTCCGTAATATATTCAGAGCTCACTTCATTCTCACTGCCTGAAATCTGCAATAATAGTTACAGTCCCCAAGTCCTCCGCTGTCAGTAGCCTCAATGACTACAGACCCATTGCACTGACACCTGTGGTTGCAAAGTGTTTTGAGAAGCTGGTCCTAAAGCACATAAAGGACTGCCTCCAACTTGGCTTTGACCCCCATCAGTTTGCCTATAAGGCAGACAGGTCCACCGAGATTTCCATTGGCCTCCACTCTGCTCTGCAACATCTAGAGAATCCTAGGACTTCAGTAAGGATGCTCTTCATCGATTTTAATTCAGCTCTTAATGCCATCATCCCGGACATCCTTATAGCCAAGCTGGTTAACATGGTTCCACGGGACTTACATCTCCAAGGACCTGTCATGGACCACAAACACAACCGCCCTGGTGAAGAAAGCCCAGCAGCGCCTCCATTTCCTGAGGGTCCTGAGATGGAATAGGCTGCAGACCGATCTGCTGGTGTCCTTCTACTGAGCCACAATCGAGAGTGTGCTGATGCACGCCATCCCCGTGTGGTACGCTGGTTGTACAGGTACCGACAAGAAGAGACTCCAGAGAGTCAATAGTACAGCAGAGAAGGTGATTGGCTGCCCACTCCCCTCCTTAGATTCCATTGCCAGCTCTAGATGTCTCTCTAGAGCCAGGGCGATTATAAAAGACCATTGACATCCAAACCATCACCTATTCATCAAACTGCCTTAAATGCGTCAGAACTATAAATGCATCTGACCCATGACATCGTTCCTCCCCATTATTGCTATGGAAACATACGGTGATCGTAAGTGTATGTGGGTAGGTGAGTGGGAGGGAGTATGTGTAGATCTGCTCCATATAGTCATTTTAACAGCTGCTATTTTAACTGTTGTGTTATTTATTTATTTACCTATTTATTTATTAATCTTGTAAAGTCTCTGTCACTTGCATCTTTGTGGTCTGTCAGTTAATTTTGTTAACAGGCTTTTTTATTGTGATTTTATTTTTTATTTTTTATTGTGACAATAAAAGTCTTGAATCTTGAATCTTGAGCTCCTCAGTAAGTTGCAACGCCTTCTACCTGTGGGAGAATTTAACTAATGCAAATGGGCTTGTAACTACCCAGAGGTCACCCAAAATCTTAGTCTAGAGCCCAAAGCAAAGAGTACTAAGCTCTGACCCACAGCAGCACATCCTCAGGTTACGCTGGCAGTGCTAATCAGACACCTTGGGATATGAATATAGCCAGACAGAGAGAACTGAACCCACAATGTGGGGGGTTTACCAAGTCCTCACCAGCCAGTATGACCCACTTGGGTTCATAGTCCCATATACCACCCGAGAGAAGGTCCTGGTCTAGAAACTCTGGAGCAAGAAAAGTCTGCCTTCTTAGCCAGGAGGTCCAGAGCTGTACCTAAGCGGCAGCAGTCAATCTGTAGACTGGAGCTCTGTGCAGCTCTGACTGCAGCCGAGTTAGTGGCAGTACTACAGAAGGACCGTACTGTAGGGATCCATGACGTCAGCTACTGGACGGACTCTATAACTGTTCTTACTTGGCATCAGTTAGAATCCTGTCATTTTATCGCATTTGTAGGGACTAGGATTGCGGAGATACAGGAGCTGACAGATTGTCAGTCATGGCAAAATGTAGATAACAATATTAACCCAGCTGACGACATCGCCAGGGGACTGACACTATCTCAGATAGCTGGAATCAACTGGTGGAGCCGATGTCCTGAGTACCTACAGAGGCCTCGGTCACAGCCGAAGGCCCCTGGAGGATGAGCAGCCGAACTGAAACTCCTCTGACGTGGGCAGACCAACAGTTTCATTCTCTCCTGTTGGGATTACATGGGGTGTCGCTCCTTCTCACCAACTGACCACAAACTTTATGGTCATGCTGTCTTTGCACAGCCCACCTGACCAACATCATCACCTACAGTAATGCTTGGCTGTGGCATGTGTGACTGGGGCTCTACATCAGCAGGAAACTGTCTGCAAGACAATAAAATTGCCGTGATTTGCATACAGTATAGCAGCACTGAGATAGTGTGACTGATAATTAAGTGAGCTGTTCTCACTCTCCACTTCTGCTTCCTGGGGAGGTACTTCCCCCTCTGTTCTGACTATACTGCCCCCCCCCCACCCCCAACACCCAGATCACCCAGTGCTGTACCATCAGCTACTAGGCGGCCTATTGGCTGGGGGTCAAGACCTCGCCTGGGCTGACTTCCTGTCAACGTGGGGGGTCAGTGCTGGTGCTGGATCAGTGTCATTCTTACAGTCTTGATGCAGCCTTTGGCAAAGTTCTCTTAGGATCCCAATTCTGTTGGATTACCTGTTACTTTAACTATGTATACCTACATCCAAAGGTGGAGATTTCAGGTCCAGAGAGTACAAATCCAGACCAAGATTTTGTTTCAACCAACCAGTTGAGGACTCTGTGACTGTGACTCTTTAAACTCAACTGGTTGCTTGAAACAAAATCTTGGTCTGGATTTGTACTCTCTGGACCTGAAATCTCCACTTTTGCATACATCTGCAAATCTGAATAATTTTCAGATTAATTTCCTGGTGAAAACATTTTGTATAATTTAATATACTGTTGTTAGTATGTAATTCGCTCCTGCCTAGATCCGAGGCACAAAGCTGGAGGAAAAATTCCTTGCTATCAGGGTATATGAATGTATACACACATCAGCCACGAGACAGAATAAGACCATTCCTGTATACTGCTGCCACATGGTGGACACAAACAAGACTGCAGTCAAGTGTAAAATCATTCTGTCAGGCTGCATTTAACCTCTGCACTACAAACAGGAAGTGACTAAACCATAATAGATCGTCCTTTTTTCTGTATGTAATAAAAAAAAAACATTCAATAAACGTCTATCTGTTTGGCCTATTTGTGATTACGGAATACTGAGAGTATTTGATTTTACAGCAGGGTTCATTCATTCATTCATTCATTCATTCAATCATTCATTCATCCATCCATCATCCAGCTGTTTATCCTGGTCTGGGCACCAGTAATCAAGGAGCAATTAGAATTTAAACATATAAATCTATTACGAATGTTATTGGTAATCTATTGAAAAGTCTCTGTTGTCTGTATGTTTACCTTAAACATGCAACTGTGATCGAGAGCGGGTACTTGTCTCTAGTCACTATTTTATTTTACGTTCCCCAGCGCCCGCATACAATGATCTACAGTACCTTTCATTTTCATAGACTGACTGCAAAAGTATTTACACTGTTTCCCCACCAGAGGGCTCACATTCTCATTTACTACGTTGACACACAGTGTCCATAGCTTTGCTACCCTCGTGTGGCTGTGAACTGTAATTTCAGCCTGTGCTTTTCTTGAAAGTACTCAAGGTAGTAAAAGCTATTTGTCCATTAGACTGACAATATTTTCATTAGTCATGAAATATCAAATATCATCTTAGATAAATCCAAGACATTTCTCTGGTAAACTGTAAGTTATGCATGAAAATCAGGTGACAAACCAAAAAAATGTATGTAATGTCAGTTTCGAATTCAAACAGGCTTTTTATGCATTGATAGCGATAACATGCATTGATGCCAAGAGCTATAGAATGGATAATATATTAATTATTTTTCTGATACTGGAACAATACAATTTGTATAGACATTTTAAAAAAAAGATGTTTTATTTGCCATATTCTACAACTGCATTGGAAAGCTCACTTGTTCAGACATAGTATACAAAGAATGACAAACAGCACCCAAATAAATATTAACAGACAACTGATAGACATGCAGAACTGTAGAGAAATACCCTTGTGATACATTTATCATTATAATTCACAAACTCCACAGATGCAAACATCTAAAGTGAAAATTTGTGACGCTGTGAAATATCCTATGAGGCTCCAGGGCTGAGACCAGCTTGTGGTCGCTGTGGTTTGGGTCCCGTGATGCACTTTGCTGCAGCAGTGGTCAGTGTATATCCATGCAATGGATGGAAGTTGTCAGGGGTAACGCTAGACCCCTCAATTTTAAGTAGATTATGCAGAAAATACGTAAAAATCAAATCTGTGGATTAACAAAAGTTATATTATAAAAGCCAGTTCTATCTAAATCTGACACAGTCCATATTGCACAGACCTGCATGTTGTACCTGATACCACATGATAGTTTCAAATCCCGTGACCTTTTGCTGTAAGTCTACATCATCTGGGGAATCATATAATAATATATGATCAGATGAACTTAATTGATCCTGGGGGGAAATTTTTCATACAGCAGCAAGATACACAAACTGCAAACGTGATCGGAAGGTCGCCAGTTCGAGCCCCGGCCTCGGCAGAATAGTCACATGTCTGTGGGTCCTTACCCATAACCCCCAGCTGCAGGGGGCCACACATCGGCTGCCCCTGTGCCATCAGCCCTGAGCTATGGAGAGCAAGATGGGGGAAGGCAAGAATTAGATTCCAACTCGTACTCATGCAATGTGATATTGGCGATTAATAAATGTGTGCAAATAACAATTAATAAAGGTCTACACATATTTTAGATCATTCATTCATTCATTTTCTACATACTTATCCAGTACAGAGTCAGTAAAGTACAGGGAGCATTGAGCTGATATAAGGCAGCACAGGGCACAAGGCAGAGGAAGATCCAGGACAGGATGCCAGTCTGTCACAAGGCAAACACTCACACACAGTCACTATGGGCACTTTTAGAGGCACCAATTCACCTAGAACATGTGACTTTAGATATGAAACCAGAGACGTCATAGGAAACCAGTATATATACAGGAAGAACATGCAACCTCTACACAGAGAGCTGGGCCAGATACCAAAACCACAAGCCTGGAGGTGTGAGGCCCCCACGCTGCCCCCAGTGTCTAACAGCTAGAGCTTAACTAGCTCTGCAAACCTGCTGCAGAGTGAAAGACAAGCAGGTCTAATCTCCACCCCTGAAGACCAATTTATACTTTCAGTATCACACAGGGTGAGGTGACATAAATTTCGTCATCAAGGGATTACGCCAGATATCTGTTGATGATGCATGTTTAGCCCAGATTTTTTGTTTGGTGGAGATCATGCACATTGGTGCACGTCGACTGCGCTTGTGCAAGATAACGGACTAGATCTTTCCAGTAGGTGGCAGCACTGACTTTCATAGACCAACCAAAATACAGCAAAGGAAGAAGAATTGTTGTAAGAGGAGGTATCCCTTGACGGGGTATGAATAGCCTGGGGATTTCGTGTAAGCCGTTCTGAAGGGAGCGGGCCGTACGTGGAGAGACGCGCGATACTGAAATGTATGTTAAAAAGAGCGCTATTGTTCATTTCTGTGTTAAATGAATGTATGTCTTAGTATTTACAACCAACGGTTGTACGTATTTTTGTATTTCCTTGTGCAGTTCCAGTCCACTGCCGTATTTTATACACGGTAAAAAAAGAAAAGTTAGATTTATTTTATTTAGAGTATTTGCTGCTGGGGAAAGCTGATTTGCACCCGTGTGTTGTAGCCATTGTACCGCACGGTAAAACTTATAAAGGAAAGAACGGGAAAACTCCGCTCAGTTGCCTTTCCATTTTCTTTTGGGCATCTAGCAAATAAAGAACCCCAAATTATTTGTGTTTGTCTGTGTGATGTTAATTGCACTGGCTATATATATTTTTACATTTTTACTGTGCAGATAATTTATGACCGCCTGCAGCCTGAAAGCCACATGGAAAAGGGAAGTATGAACGGGGCTTAATTGAGGCAGATCTTGAGCCCTGATAAACAGAGACCTGCTGCAGTAGCTCATGAAGCTGGGTGTTTAGACCCCTCTGACTGTACACACAGAAATGATTGACGGCATCCCGGCTGTCTGCTCACATAACCACCTGTGCTGCTGAAATGACCCCAGTAAGATAATCGTACACAACACAGAACATCAAAGCATGCAAAGGACAAGGGCATTTTATCTGCACTAACCGTCTTAGTACTGTTTGGTTACTAAAGAAACACATGGCAGTATTACAATGAATACTTAGATATTAAATTTATATTATCAATAACCTGTTACATGCAAATATTAGCATAGCAATTGCAAATGTTTTGATACAAACACCCAGGGGAGTTTCCAGCTACTGAAAAGATCAGGGACTGAGTCAAGTTAACAGGGGTTTGACTTTTTTCTCTTTTGAAGGAAGATTGGCATCGGGGGTAAAATACTCAGAGCTACAGCCCTGACTGATCTGGCCTAATGACGCCCATGAATACAACCATAGGAATCCAAAAAATATTCACAATTACAGACACAATGTTATGTAAAGCAGATGAATCTTTGCAGAATTGACATTTTGCGATTTCTCCTGACCAGATCTCCATCCTGATCTCCATACTGTAGCTGACAGTGTGTGAGGAGCAGGAGAGAGATCTCTACTCAGTTCACTGTAATGAGTGACACTCACCTGTGAGCCCAGCAATGAGAAGAAACAGGAGCATCAGAGGATCCATAAGTGTGTGTGTCACTGAGCCCAGATCTGTGGAGAGTGACACTCACTTCCTCATCCTCTGTACCTTCACTGTCTCTGTCGTTTCTATTCTTACACACAGCAAACAGAGCGAAGGGGGAGTGGACACTTTAAAGAGGAAGTGAGAAAACCACAAGGCTGAATGTTTAGCCCTTCAGAAAGTCAGACCATTATTATTAGTGTGTAGAGAATTAAATCAACTGTCTATGCACAGACTCAATTCACCAAATAAAAAATCTGCATGAATAAAGAAGACCATGAATTTCTCTGTTTATCATATTTATTATTAGTATAATTATCTGGATTCTAATGCTGGAAGCACACAGTGTAAAGTGAGGTAAAGCTTCAACAGCACGTCAGTCCATCGCAGGGCACTGGAAGGTGGAGAAATGCCATGTGATAATAATCGATACTTTATTGATACCCGTAGGGAAATTGTCTTTATGCCTCCCACAACTTGCTCTTTTTTCATAGAGGAAGTTGCCTGCGAAGGGCTGCCACCCATAGCGGCGCCCAGGGAGTTGGGGGTTAAGGGCCGCGCTCAAGGACCCACAGGCTGAGGCTGGGTTTGAACGTGCAACTTTCTGATTACAGGCACACAGGCTTAGCCCACAGAGCCACACGCTGCCCCCAATAACCCAGATGGGACTCGAACCCACAATCCCCAGCTTCGGAGGCTGATGCCTTATCCATTAGGCCACTGGGTTAGTGATATCAGTGATCAGAGGAAGGATCAGAGGAAGCCTGCAAACTGCAGAGAGACACAGTCATGGTCACATTCAAAGCCAACTCTCAGGAGTGCTGAGATAGCAGGTGTATCAGTCAGATATCTAATATCATGATGAGCTAAAGACACAGAGGGACTTTGAGGAACCACAGTAAGACCAACAGGAGACATGGGCTCCTGACAGTAAGGCCTCAAGATCCATCATTTCACTGTTGCAGTCCAGTTGCTCTTAGCTGCAATTGCAGCCAAAGAAAAAAAAACGTAAATCTTCAGCTTGCCCACTTTCCTGTATTTGTCATGTGACTCACAGCAATTTTCTGCAGCTTCACAAGTAAACTGAAATAAACTGTGAGGTATAAAACAGTGATGTCACATCCTGCCTGCCATGTCTGCCTGACCCTCCTGTCTCCTTCCTCACGTGACCATGATCGGCTACACCTGGTGCTTGTTGCCCCTCATTAGTCTATGTATACAAGCACCTGTTTGTCTAGTCATTGCTTGTCTGGTGATTAACATCACTTCTCCTGTCAGTCCATGTCCTTCTTTGTCCTAACCTTCTCATTCTGATCCCTGCAGTCGTGTTAATTTGCAATCCCTGTGTGTTTAGTTTAATTAAACCTCCTTTCTGTTTTGCCAAACACCTGCCATGGAGTCCCGCATGTTGTGACGGAATGATTGAACAATTCAATTCAATTCAGTTAAATTCAATTGTGCAGTACATTTCCAATTTCAGTGTCTCTAGGCACTTTATAGTATCGCTGCCCAAACCCCACAGTGAGGAAGCCAGAGGTAACAGTGGCAAGGAAAATCTCCCTAGAAGACAGAAACTTTTGAGGAACCAGACGCAGAGGTGGAGCCCATCCTCCAGGGGGCCTTCAGAGGAAGATAACAGGTATCTCTGGGAACCTCCTTCGCTTCACATCTCCACCTGTACACTCTCCCCTGACCTCCTCCTAGTATCTGAGCTTCACGCACAGTGATGGTTGGTAGACAATCCCCTCAACGACCCACTGAGCGAGAGCGACCTTCAGGACCCTGAGGAGTCGCCCGGCGGGTGGATCACCCCACCCATACTGGGCTCACCTTCACTACGGAGAAGACACCCCCACATTGACCCTCCAGAGCCCTGTGTCTCCAAGGTGGGCTGGTTTGACACTCTATCCTCTATCCTAAGTCCCGGTGCAGTCAGCAGTATCTCCTGGGCTGCAGTAGAGGGGCTGGCTGAGTCTCCGTCTCCAACAGAGGGAGATGGGGGACACACTATCTGGATCAGTCACCCAGACTCTTGTCTACTCGACGTTATCCCGCCTGACGACACTCCTGCTGCGGCTGAGAGGAGAGGAGCCACGCCGTCCTCCTGCTCCTGTCCTGCAGTTCTCTCAGCACCCTGCGGCCTCACTGGCCCTCCGAGCCTCTCAGGTCCTCTCCAGAATCATTGTAGCTCAGAGAATAAAAATACATGCAAGTGAAGCACATATGTCAGATTTATCTCTGAACTGTTTGATTTCCTTGTTTTTCACTCATGCATGAGCAGAAAGCAGCTAAATCATTAGCATGATGCAGAAAATATTTTTACACTTATTCTGAAAAGCAGAAATGTCGTCATACAGGATGTGAGGGTGAGACTGTATAAACACTGTGTGCTGTATACAGAGGGTCTGTCCTCAGGCCTTTGGTTCAGCCTTTACTATGTTTTATACAGTTTTCTATAGTGTCACTGCAGTAGGTCCTTTTAATCTCTGTGGATCAGTAGGGAACAAGAGGCCTAATAGGAAGGTGTCTCTGTAAGACAGGGGTGGGGGCCGTCCTGGGGGGGTAAAGTCAGGTGATGAGCACATTGATTCACTTCACCTGGGCCTTATCAGCCGTCCTATCAGACTGAGAGCTGTTTGTGTTTCTCTCAGCCCCAGACAGACACACGCAGACACAGACGCACAAGTTCACAGCTTGTCGTTTCATTACACAGATTATGATTCTCCACATCTTCACTGTTTCTCTGTCTCTGTCTGTGACCAGGACTCCTGGAGTCCAATGAAAACCGACTTTCTCCCCTCCGCTTGGTTTATACAGGTTCTGCACTCTTCTGTTCGGTTTGCATGAGGTGTCGCTCCTTCTCACCAACTGACCACAAACTTTATCGTCATGCTGCCTTTGCACAGCCCACCTGACCAACATCATCACTTACAGCAATGGCTGGCTGTGGCATGTGTGGCTGGGGCTCTACATTAGCAGGAAACTGTCTGCAAGACAATAAACTTCCTTTGCAAGAAAGACAAAGTATAGCAGCACTGAGATACAGTGACTGATAATTATGTTAGCTGCCCTCATCCTGCACTTTACACTTCTACTTCCTGTTGCTTCCCCCTCTATTGTGACCATGCTGCTCCCCCCCCCCCCCCCAACACCCAGATCACCCAGTGTTGTCTAGCTGAACCACCCTGCAGCTTGCAGGTAGCTTATTGGCTGGGGGGTGCTGTTTGGTCTGGGCTGACTTCCTGTCCTGAGAAGCTGGGGGGGTCAGTGCTGGTGCTGGATCAGTGTCATTCTTACAGTCTTGTTTCAGCTTTTGGCAAAGTTCTCTTAGGATCCCATTCCTGCTGGTTTTCCTGTTACTTTAACTATGCAACTATGCAATTTTGTTCCTAAAGGAAAGTGCATAATATAATTCTGTCATACTTTAATATACTGTACATACTGCTATAATATACTGTAATATACTATACATAATTTACTATACTGTTGTTAGTATGTAATTCACTCCTGCCTTGGTCCCTGAGGCACAGAGTTGGAGGCAGAATTCCATGCTATCAGGGTATATGAATGTATACACACATCCGCCACTAACACAAAATAAGACCATTCCTGTATACTGCTGCCACATAGTGGACAGAAAGAAGACTGCAGTCAAGTGTAAAATCATTCTGTCAGGCTGCATTTAACCTCTGCACTACAAACAGGAAGTGTTTAAACCATAATAGGTCACACATTATTCTATACTGTATGTAATGGAAAAAAAATTGTCACTAAACATCTACCTTTTCTGCTTATTTGTGACTACAGATTACTGTGAGTATTTGATTATACAGCAGAGGTCATTCATTCATTCATTCATCCGTCCTCCAGCTGCTTATCCTGTTTCTTCATCTTCATTATAAAATTGTGATTTAGTGCAAGTACTAGTCTCCCATCACGATTTTACTTTATGTTCTGGTGACATGCAGTAATTTTCATTTCCATAGATTGATTGTGGAAGTAATTTACATCGAGGGCTGAAATTTTCATTTACCATGTTTACAGTGGATATAAAAAGTTACACAACCCTGTTAAAATGCCAAGCTTTTGTAATGTAAAAAAATGAGGCCAAAATGAATCATTTAAAAAAAATTTTCCCACCTTTAATGTTACCTGTAATCTGCACAATTCAATTGAAAAGCAAACAAATCTGTTAGGGGGGAAACTATAAAAAAATATGCAAGTTGCACAAGTCTGCACTTCCTTAAACTTATACTTTTTTGAAGCACCTTTTGATTTCATTACAGCATACAGTCTTTTTGGGTTCACGTCTGCAGGCAATTAAAGTGACGCTGATTAACCCCAGATAAACTTCAGCTATTCTAGCAGGATTTTCCAGACATTTATTCAGTTGCATCCTGCAGCAAAAGCCATGGTTCACATAGAGCTTGCAAAGCATCAAAGGGATCTCATTGCTGAAAGGTATCAGTCAGTAGAAGGGTACAAAAAAATTCCATGGCATTAGATATACCATGGAACACAGGGAATGGGACAGACAGAACCAGGAGGTGAATTAATGAGGGCGGTAGGACAGACAGGGTAAACAGGAACTGGGATGGGGCCACCAGATGAGGGAACACAGCTGGGAACAGACCTTGGGGACCAGGGACCTATAAACTGGGAACAGGACACGGGAACTGAGGGACAGAACCAGAGAGAGACCAGCTGGAAACAGGATGTGAAGACTGAGGGACAGGAATGGGAACAAGAGGCCAGGACCAGGAAAGGGAAGGGGAACTGAAAGGGAAAGGAAAGAAAATGAGCCTGATGGGACAACAGGCTCAGGAACCGAGGAGGAAGGGACTGGGTAGTAATAGACTGGGGTCAAAGGGACACTGGAAGGTTGCCAGAGTGGGGACGAGATACACAAGGATGGGGTGAATGGATCACCACAGGCCTAGATGAAGAATGAGCAGCTGCAATTTAGGAGATGGAGGCAAGTCAAGTGTGTGGATGGAAACCACAGGATGGGAACTGGAGGGCGATGAGGAGACTATAGAATGGGAGCTGGAGGGTGACAGGGGGACTGCAGGACGGTAATAGGCAGGAGAGTTGGAAACTGGTCCTGGACGGCTGGCATGAGTGATATGTCCCTGTCTCCCCCTTTGAAAGACAGAGAACCAGCCTGGCCCTGTACTGCTCCCCTGTCTGCACCACAGATGGAACAGGTGCTTGGGGCCTAATCAGCCCAAGCCTCAGGTGGAGGCTGGAGCCTGAAACGTGGGACTCAGGACCAGGTCCAAGGGTTCCCACTCCAAGTCTTCTGGAGCGGTATCCTCCAGGTCCATCCCCACTAGGATGGGGGTGACCTCAGGCCAATATGCAGGACCCAAGGCAAACTTGGGCGGAGCTACAGGGGTAAAGTCAGGATGAGTGGCCTCCTGTCGGCCGGAATCGATAGTTAACAATTCAGTCAGAGGGAAGTTCCCCGAATTCTCTCAGAAACAAAGTGTATGATCCCGGTGGTCTGTGTACTATAACAATATAGATGGGCGGGTCGGACACCATGTGAATTATCATTGCTTCAAATGTTGTGAAATCCTTGATAATCTTGCGTTCAGTTTTCAACAGTGAGTTAAAATAGCTGCCAGGCCGCCTCCACGCCCAGAGCCGCGTGGTTTCTGTACAGAACTAAACCCATCAGGTGAGGCTTCAACAAGAGGTACAGTGTCTGTGTGTCTCAGTCAGGTTTCAGTTAAAAAGCACAGATCTGCACCAGTGTCCAGCACCATGTCATTAACAAAAAGTGATTTACTTCCCAAAGAGCGAATGTTCAATAGTGCACATTTTATGGTGGGTTTATGTTGTGATTCAATCGGTCTTATTAATGGCATTGATATTAAGTTATCCACACAAAAGCCCCCAGTGGAACATTTAGATCTAAGTCTTGGTCTAACAATATCCTTCCTATGCTCACTCAACTGTTCCTAAATAGTTACCGTGTGACGGAGCACCTGGGTGAAGACCGAACATGATCTAAAGGTGGGAGAATAAACAGCCTTTGATTTAAGATGGCAAGGCTGAGGCCTGGGTGCTGCTCTCAGTCAGGCAGGTAATTTACTCGCCATTCTGGGATAACATAAATGATCCTCCCCAATTAGGGTGAAGACCGTCCCGTTTATAAAAACCAGGCTGTTCCCAGAAGAGATCCTAATTTTTATGTATTTATATTTTGAATTTTTCTTTTTTACTCCTACTTTACTTTTTACTTATTTTTTCTTATATTTTTACACAGCCAAATAGGGTGACTCAGAGACTGCATGTGACAAATAAACCTCTTGAATCTTCAATCTAATTATAAATGAAGGCAATGTTTTGAGATGTGCACCAAGTCTCTAAGCAGCGGTTTAGGGAGAGTAGCGTACTTTAGCTTACATCCCCTCTACAGAGAATTGGTAAGTGTGGCAGGGGGGAGTGATGGACGATCCATGTTGCAGCTCACAGAAACAACAAGGGACTTTATTGTATCTGAACTCAAAACAAAGAGAAACAAAAGGAAGCATGAGGGGTATAAAGACAGGCGGGTAGAAAACAAGAATGAAAGCAGGGAGAAGCACAGAAGAAAACAATGCAGAACACAGAGAAAGGCAGGGAGTGAGCAGCCGCACGCAGGAACAAATACAATGGCCGACTCGGGAACAGGGTGGGGGCAGGCACTTAAATACACATAATAACGAGGGCTTCCACAAAGGACAGGTGGGGGCTATAACTAAACGAGAGGCTGTGGGCAATGAAGAACAGGTGAGGGTAATCACCATCAATTACACACTAGGGACTAAGGCTACACTGGAGATAAAGGGAACACAGGTGAAATAATTACAAAACTACTGCAGATAACCAGACACAAACAAAAACAAGATCCGATACAAAAAACAAAAACTCAAAATGATAAAAAAAAATGAAGCTGGGCTCTGGAGAGCCTCAAACCCATGACAGGGAAAATGCTTGGTTTTCTGCTAAACATTCAGCCCATTCAGCCACACAGCAGCCCAGGTAGCAGTGGAACACACTAGGACCTGTGACGCATAATAGACTAGGGGAACAGAAAGTGGAATGACCAGCGACACCAGCTGGACAAAGAGGGAAACTGGGACAGGTATTGACAGCTCTGTGTTACATCACTCTCTGACAGGGTCACTGATTGGTGGGATCTGGTAGTGCAACGTGACCTGAAAACCACAAAAACTTTCACTTCTTTTTAATCATTTTAATAACCCCAGAAAATACAAAATGCACAGTAAACCATATCTATATCAATCATTAATTAAATCAGAACAAATAATTTAAAATTTCACTAATGAGTAAATTATTATTAACTACTTATACTACAGTTAGCATAACCATTAATCACCCCCCCTTCCCCCCAAAAAAAGTAATCTCTAACAGGGAGATTTATGCACAAAAAATGGCTATAACATTAACAGAGCTACGTATATGAAGACACATTTCATACAAGCACAGCATGACCCTGCTGATACAGCCTTAAGGTTTGTTCATTTTTATGTGCTAAGAGGCTGCACAAAAGATAAACAAGCTTGTATATTTTAACAGAATTTCTTAAGACCCGTGGTTTGTATTGGCTCCTCCCTCTGCTTCTCTCTGATTGGATCCCCTCTTTCTACAGGAGCTCCAGTGCAGCTGAATGGCGATGATGGTGCAGATCAGATAAAACACACCAGTCCCAGCTTTCAGTACAGCATCCAGAACCTGCTCCCACCTGTCAGACATATAATACATCAGTGTGTCTGTCAGTCACACGTATCACATTTACACCTGAAGAACAATGCAGTGAATCTAGAATTATGGCCATCAACAGCAGCACCAATAAGCCCAGTCCTACATACAGAGCCAGCAAGGGATGGCTTCCGGTTTGGAACCGGATCTTATTGCTGCAAAAAACCGGAATCATACACCCCTGATTCCTCTAACGATTCATCAAGAGAGTCTAGCTGCAGATGCCTGTAGAGTGGAGTTCCACCGGAAATACGTCACCTCCACAGGAAACACGTGATCTTTAAGGACGTAAAGTGGAGCTCCGGTTAGGGTTAAGGTTAAGGTCAGGGTCTATTCGGTGTAACACAGAGTTGAGGTCACGTGTTTCCTGTGGAGCTCCACTCTACAGGCGTCTGCAGCTGGACCCTCTCCGATTCATACGGACTTTTTGAGTCGCGCAAAATGACGCCGCGACCTGAAATCCACATGATGAAGCGCAGGAAACGGTCCAGGGCATGGCAGCACTTTACAAAGAAGGACGACCATTGTGCAGTGTGCAGCCAATGCAAAGCCGATGTCACCTCTAAGGGTGGTAACACTAGTATATATAACACTAGCTTAAGCATTTAAGCTGCCAACACGGCATTACATTTAAAGATCGGCATGTGTTCCCCTCTCTGCCGAGCGCAAGCTCCGTGGTCTCCATAGTCACGGGTAACTTTAACTACGGAGCCTTAACCTACAGGCACCTTTTCTGAAACATCGATAAGAAGAATCAATGATGGCACCGATATAAATAATTTCTTAACGATTCCAACTCCTAGAGCCAGCTGGACCAAGGAGCTGAATAAGATTGTGAATTTCAACAGTAAAGTCTGACATGCTTTATAGCAATACGATTCAGTCACATCTGTACTATTACACAAGCTGCATGTGAGGAACAGGAGACATTAACAATGAATATAAAAATAGCTAGAGTGTTTTACTATGGTTATTTAAAAACATGGTATATTATTTTGTAAAATCAATCCATCCACCCATCTTCCAAACTGGCCTGCAGTCTTTCCCCAGCAGCATAGGGCACAAAGCAGGGGCTCAACCTGGATGTGATGCCATCACAGGGAAATTATGATTAAGGAATAAAAGAAAATCAATGTTCCCATAAAATAACAGAAGTTTCCCATCACTGTGTGATCAGGGAGACGCTCATAGCTGGACACCACACTGCTGTAAGTGCTGCTGGATGCTTACCTCTGTTTTTCATTATTCCCTCCTTCTTCATCATGTGCCAAGAATGGACAGCAGTGGAAACAAGAGAAAGGATTGTTACATAAAAAATAAACATCCCTGTTCCTGGGGGCCACTACAGATTTTGGGCCCCTGAAAGCATATCAGATTGGGCCCCCAGCCCAGACCAATACGATTATGTTCCTAATGTCTTAGAGGCCTGTCACTTAGGGGTCCAAGAAATTATCTTAACTCCCCCCCCCCTTTTTACAGCACCTCTGCCCTGATCTGTCAGTTAGTACAAACTGTGAAAGGTCATTTCTAAAACTGAAAAAGAATAACCAGAAATATTCAGTAAAATATCTGTTTGGATGCAGAATAATAAATTAGGGCTGTGACCAAAGTGTCCACATCCCAGGGCCCTGATAGTGGGCAGGTGAGATAAATAATGTTATTAATAAATCATAATGTATTTATGATGGAACTGGGTCAGATATTACAGAGTGTAACTGTAACATTGGCCTTTGCTGCAGTTAGAAACTACCTGCAGACAATCACCCAGTCTGTACACGTTTAGTAACAATTAATCCCTACAAATGTCTGAAATCTGAAGGGAATAAAGTTTTTGATGTATGTCGGTAAAAACCTACATGTAACATTTTCCAAACATTGCACACATGATAAATGGCTGTAAGATGAATATGTCTGTCTGTCTGTTTCCTGTAAGCTGATGCCTGTGATGTTTTATGAAAGACATCTGACTGGGTGTCTGACTGAGAAAATAGTCAGATCTGTAATATTTGTCATATTATACAAATGTGTCATAAACTAGAAATATGTGAATCCTGAGGCCTCTGTACAGCTGCCAGGTGTAACATACAGATCAGACACTCATGTATTTAATAAAGAGCAGAACCTGTATCTGATGAGGTCATCAGGCTGTATTATGGGATGTCTCCCTTAGAGGTAATGCTGATATGTAAGTTAATCTTTCTGTACATTCATAGAGACACATGAAATTAATGCCATCAAACATCAGTAACTGGCAGTAAATTATGTTTTAAAATGTTGATTTTGAATGTTTTTTCTCCTGTGTTTGTGTTTATGTCCTTCCTTTCTGTCTGCATGATATTTTACATACTGTGCATCTCATCATCTTATCTTACCCTCAGTGACTGACAGGTAAACCTGTGTTCCCACAGCTGAACCTCTGCTGATCTCCACACCACACCAGTAGGTACCAGAGTCCCCATCTGTCAGATTGTTCATGGTCACATTGAAGACTCGCTGGTCAGGATCATCTCTGATTGGCACATCACCCTTTGTCTGTAGAGAGTCAGTACGTACTATGGGAGTACATGAACTCCAGTCACTCCCTCTGCACCAGTATTTCACCTGCTGTTGATATATGTTGTTATAGAAACATGGGATGGTGACAGATCCTCCTCTCTGTACAGTCACCATGTTCAGTGTGGACACACCTGCAGGGACAGTATGAAAATTACCCAGCTGATTAACTCTCACTCCCTCTTACACCATTTATACACATATTAACACAGAGTCAGTACCAGTCTACTGTAGGTTACACTGCTTCAATTTGCAGCATATTAAAATTTCTTTAATGAAATGTTCTATTTACTCTGCATTTGCAAAAACAAAACAGTGTAATGAAACATTAACTGATTATTCAGAATAAAATTACCTGAAAAAACCTGCTTTTCCGGACTATTGTCATTTAATTTTCATGTAAAGGTCAAGCATCAGCAACAGAGTCAAACTGACTCTCGATGATGATGATGATGATGATGATGATGATGAAAACCCTTTATTGCTGTTGCAATATACCATGTCACTAGTTACGAGTACCAGCGAAAAAACTGGCCATCAACCCGACCATATATATACACAAACATCACAGTAGGGGGTAGACCGGTCGGGAGACAGGGGAAGAGAGAAGAAAAGAAACAGAATAACATGAGGAGAGAGGAGGAGAATAATAAAAAAAACAGCCCCCAGACTGTACTCCAGTGGGGAGGACATTGTGGGAACCGAAAAAAACACCTCAGCAACATAAGCACATGATGGCACTACACCTTACAACATAAAAATAACACGACTCGCAACGGGTGAGGGAAAAGGGGTGGTGGAGGTAGTCCAGCAGAGACAGGCAGCCATCCGGTCCTGCAGCCATGGAGGCGCTGGTCAACAGACAGTTGACAGTGTCTGTTCACGCTGGGGGTATGAAGCGGCGAAGGCGTTGGATGGGGGGAGGGTGCGGTAAGTCCTTGGGATCGGGGGAGAGGAATGCAAGAGAGTCTCACTGCCTTGTTCTTCTGGGGGAGTTGATAGTTCAGCAGCGGCCTTGGCCGAGGCCAGTGCTGATTGGGGGGAGCCAAAACCTGATATAATAGGGTTGTTTGGGTTTCCGTACGAGAAGCTGCAATTTCCAGCTCCACTAATGTCCACGCTGGTCTCTGCCATCCAATAAGTTTTGCAATGCTGTGAGCTTCTCCATGATGTTATCCAGTTTCACAGTCTGAGTGCTAACAGCTCTGCCCACTCCATCAATCATTCCGGCCAGCCTAGTGGGGCTTTGAGCGGCTGTCACCGTCTTCTTCAATCTTCGATAAACTAGGGCAATGCCTAATCCAATCAGCATAATACCTGTAATCATGGTTCCGAATAGGTAGATGTCTTCAATGTCCTCCACGGAAAGAGCTGCCAGGCACACGACCCTCCATCGCTCCCATCCGTCCATCGTGTAGCCAGCAGCATACGTTCCTGCCGGACAGTTAGGTTCCCCCGAACCCAGGCTTCTCGTCGAGAAGATGGTGTCAATTGCGTTGAGAGACCAGCTGATCAAATCCATCGTTTTTCGTAATTTGGAGAGCAGGGCTGAGAGAGTCTCTGAAGTATAAGACAGTAGACTAGACGAGACAAGAGGAGCGAAGCAGGGAAGATAAGGGGAGGGAGAGGGAGAGAAGTGCGACCGCCTCCGCTGAGAGCCAAACGAGACTCTCCTTATGCTTGCACTCACCTAACTGTCTGCACTGCCTCTAATTTCCTCTACTTTAGCTAATTGCAGGGCGGCATGATGGTGCAGTGGTTAGCACTGTTACCTCACACCCCTGGGACCCGGGTTCGAGTCTCCACCTGGGTCACATGTGTGCGGAGTTTGCATGTTCTCCCCATGTCGTCGTGGGGTTTCCTCCGGGTACTCCGGTTTCCCCCCACAGTCCAAAAACATGCTGAGGCTAATTGGAGTTACTAAATTGTCCATAGGAGTGCATGCGTGAGTGACTGGTGTGTGAGTGTGCCCTGCGATGGGCTGGCCCCCCATCCTGGGTTGTTCCCTGCCTCGTGCCCATTGCTTCCGGGATAGGCTCTGGACCCCCCGCGACCCAGTAGGATAAGCGGTTTGGAAAATGGATGGATGGCTAATTGCACTTTCCTCTACCCTTCCTGGAGTGTGCTGCACTGACTCGCACCCAGCTCTGCACCTCACACTATAGGTCTATCTGGGAGTGAGCAGTTAGCTAGAGCTAGACGATACAAATGTGCTTTTTATCCATGATGATACGTTTTCATCAGCTTCAGGTCTGCAGTGTGCTGCCTGGAGACCTCATAATATCAAGATATTCTGTTGTCTGAGACGCCTCTACTACCTGTAGTGTCTTTTCCTGCCTGCTTGCTCGTCTATCTGAGGTGTCTCTCCTGCATGCCATGCTGCTGTACCACTGTTCCTCCTGCCATCAGAAGCAGTACCAGCACCTGCCTGCCTCCCGCTTTAATACTCAAATGTGAAAATTTGGTCTGTGTGAATTGAGACTTTGTCATCCTGCTCATTTGACTTCCTCTGCCGCCCCTGGAGGATGGGCTCCCCCTTTGAGGCTGGTTCCTCCCAAGGCTTCTTCCTTCTAGGGAGATTTTCCTTGCCACTGTTGGCTCTGACTTGATCACTGGGGCATTGGACTTTGAGCAGGGATAATGTAGGCGATGTAATCTTGCGGAAATGCAATATACAGATAAAATGGAATTCAACTGAATTAACACTTTATACATCCCAGTGGAGAAAATATCCTTGCCACTGTCCCCTCTGGCTTGCTCACTGAGGGCTTTGGGTGGGGATAATTACAATTTTATTTATCTTTTTTTAACCACAAAATCCCATTGAGATTAAAATCTGTTTTACAAGAGAGAACTGGAGACGGTAGCAGAAATATGGATGTAAAAACTGCCGCTCCAGTGTGGTAATTAGGGCTCCACAGTCCTCCTGCTCTCAAGGAGAGAAGCGTCAGCTCCCCCCCCCAGCAACATTGCCAGGTGACCCGCTGTTTGCTGGGGGATCAGACACTGAGCTTGAACTATGTACAAGGTTGGCAGCAGCCCAATATGCCGCTCTGCCCTGTGGTACCTACTGTGCTATAATATATCCATGTATATGCATATTTCAAATAAATTAACGTGTTAAAACTACATGATAGTTATTCTTTTTAATTTTCTTCTCTTATTTCGGATTTTTTTATTTGGCGTGTTAATTTATTTTACACAGAGGGCTTGTGAATATGAACCTTGTGTTCATTCCCAGTAATATGTGAAACAGCGCCCCCTGGAGTCACACATTATGACAGCCACAAAATATGGTGTAACACTGGCATTGATAAAGGAAGTGATAAGCTCAGAGGCGAACGATTCTGACGCTTTGGAAAATTTGGAACCGGTTCTCAATTCCCATCCCTAGTACCAGGTCCATTAAGCCCCTTTAAGATATAAACTTCACAGGATGGCCTCCTATAGCAACAGCCATGTTAGCCATAATGAAAGACATTCACAGCCTGTGACCCAAAACAGCAGAAGGGTACAGACTGCATGTGAGCACATGCAATGTAAAATAAGTTTGGTCCCTTCATAACACTAAAAAGGAGACGCTGCCATGGTAACACCCAGAACATTCCCCCCCATCTCTTTATAAGAACAAGAAAGAACATTTAACACCTAAAGCTGTATCTTCTTCCCAACTGAGGTAAATCGTAGCCATTACATAACGAAAAACTCATATGATTCCTCATACAAATAAAACTTGAAAACAATCAAACTGAGGACGACTCGCTTCCTTGAAATTCCCGTGTTCATCTGTTCCACCTTTAGGGTTTTTCCAGGCCAAAGATGACAAAGGTCAAGCAAACCATTAAAAACTATGGCAGCTCACTTCATGCTCAAGCCGGAAGTCCCCAGTGAAGTTTTAAAATATTGAAATAGAATATTTTCTAAAATATTTTGTCCTTCCTTTCTGCCTGAATGACATGTTACATACTATGCATCTCATTGGCTACAGTCTGCAGTACAGACATCTTACCCTCAGTGACTGACAGGTAAACCTGTGTTCCCACAGCTGAACCTCTGCTGATCTCCACACCACACCAGTAGGAACCAGAGTCCACAGCTGTCAGCTTGTTCATGGTCACATTGAAGACTCGCTGGTCAGGATCATCTCTGATTGACACTTCACCACTTATCTGTGTAGAGTCACTGTGTACTATGGGAGTACATGAACTCCAGTCACTCCCATTGCAGCAGTATTTCTGATGCTGTTGATACATGTTGTCATAGGAACATGGGATGGTGACAGATCCTCCTCTCTGTACAGACACCGTGTTCAGTGTGGACACACCTGCAGGGACAGAATGAAAATTACCCAGCTGATTAACTCTCACTCCCTCTTACACAATTTATACACATATTAATAAAGAGTCAGTACCAGTCCACTGTAGGTTACAGTACTTCAATTTGCAGAACATTAAAATTTGTTTTAAATAAATGTTCAAATTACTATCACTGTATTTGCATAAACAAAACAGTGTAATAAATGAATAACTCATTATTCAGAATAAAATTATCTGGAAAAACCTGCTTTGTGGAGTTATTCTCATTTAATTTTTCATATATAGGTTAAGCATCAGCAGCAGAGTCACAGCGATGCCCTTTTATGGTATGTTAAAACATATTTATGCTTTTCTATGGAATTTATGCATTTATTTAAAATTCACTTAACATTTAACCAAAGAATATCAACCTCCTGAAACAGCCCATTTACTGTTATTCCTCCCAGGTCTCATTCATGGTGTCCCTCTTATATACAGTATCTCACAAAAGTGAATGCACCCCTCACATTCTTGTAAATATTTTGTTATATCTTTTCATGGGACAACACTGAAGATATGACACTTTGATACAATGTAAAGTAGTCAGTGTACAGCTTGTAGTGTTAATTTGCTGTCCTCTGAACACACAGCTATTAATGTCTAAACTGCTGGTAACAAAAGTGAGTACAACCCTAAGTGAAAATGTCCAAATTGTGCCCAATTAGCCATTTTCCCTCCCCGGTGTCATGTGACTCATTAGTGTTACAAGGTCTCAGGTGTGAATGGGGAGCAGGTGTGTTAAACTTGGTGTTATCGCTCTCACACTCTCTCATACTGCTCACTGGAAATTCACCTCATGGCAAAGAACTCTGAGGATCTGAGAAAAAGAATTGTTGCTCTACATAAAGATGGCCTAGGCCATAAGAAGACTGCCAACACCTTGAAGCTGAGCTGCAGCATGGTGGTCAAAACCATACAGGACAGCTTGCACTCAGAACAGGCCTCGTCATGGTCAACCAAAGAAGCTGAGTGCACATGCTGAGCGTCTTATCCAGAGGTTGTCTTTTAAAAACAGACGTATGAGTGCTGTCAGTATTGCTGCAGAGGTTGAAGGGCTGGGGGGGTCAGCCTGTCAGTGCTCAGACCATACGCTGCATACTGTATAAATTGGTCTGAATTATTGCTGATCAGGAAAATTATCCAGCTGATTAACTCTCACTCCCTCTTACACCATCTATACACATATTAACACAGAGTCAGTACCAGTCTACTGTAGGTTACAGTACCTCACAATATAAATATTTGTTTTGATTATTTGCTGTATTTACAATCAATGTATTTGTAAAAGTTAAATAGTGTGATAAATTATCTGATTACTTAGTATAAAATTAGGCTGCAAAAACCTCCTTTGCTGGTTTACAGTTAAAGTAATATAAATAGGTCAAACTTCACAGAGCCAAACTGATGTCCTTTCACAGTATGTTTATTTACAGATTTATGTTTTTCATTAAAATTAATGAATTTATTGCAAATTGCATATAATATTATACCAAAGAACATTTATTAACATATTACATATCACATTTGACCCCCTGAAGTAGCCCATTTATACTGACACTGTTACTTCTCCCAGGTCTCATTTGAGGTATTGATCAAAACTAAAATTCAGTCCCTCTTATATGCTGAAATATTTTCTCCTTTGTTTGTGTTAATGTCCTTCCTTTAAGTTTGAATGACATGTTACATACTGTGCATCTCACTGGCTACAGTCTGCAGTACAGACATCTTACCTTCAGTGACTGACAGGGAAACCCGTGATCCCACAGCTGCACCTCCGCTGATCTCCACACCACACCAGTAGGAACCAGAGTCCCCAGCTGTCAGATTGTTCATGATCACAGTGAAGACTCGTTGGTCAGGATCATCTCTGATTGACACTTTAACCTTTGTCTGTGGAGAGTCACTGCGTACTATGGGAGTACATGAACTCCAGTCACTCCCATTGCACCAGTATTTCACATGTTGTTGATATATTTTGTCATAGAAACATGGGATGGTGACAGATCCTCCTCTCTGTGCAGTCACCGATCCCACTGAGGAAACATTGTCAGCACCTGTGGGGAAAACAACCAACTGAATTCACATTTTCAGCATCACAGTGTCTCTGGTTAATATATATTATCAGTTTGTGTAACACTTGTACCAGGAGTCATGGCACAGAGAGATGGGTTTAAGAGGACAGTGAGGAGGTGAAACAGCAAGACTGTCATTTTGCCATAAGAACAAGGGAAAGACACAGGAAAACAAAGCAGGTGTTTTCTAGGGGAGGGTCACTCAGCTATCATCCCCATCAGGGGCACATAGCCAAGGTCCACATCATTTACTGACCAGGGATGGGGGGGGGGGGAGGGGGGGCTAAACAAAATTGAGTTTCAGTCCAGAATTTGCCATTTAGGCAGCCCTGTTGTATGGTCTTTTAGAGGAAAAGCAGGACCTTTAGTCACAGGACAGGATGCTAGTCTGTAACAAAGAAAGTGGAACACCCAGGACAGGATGCCAGTCTGTCACAAAGGCAGGGGAACACCCAGGACAGGATGCCAGTCTGTCACAAAGGCAGGGGAACACCCAGGACAGGATGCCAGTCTGTCACGAAGGTAGGGGAACACCCAGGACAGGATGCCAGTCTGTCACAAAGGCAGGGGAACACCCAGGACAGGATGCCAGTCTGTCACAAAGGCAGGGGAACACCCAGGACAGGATGCCAGTCTGTCACAAAGGCAGGGGAAGACCCAGGACAGGATGCCAGTCTGTGACAAAGGCAGGGGAATACCCAGGACAGGATGCCAGTCTGTCACAAAGACAGGGGAACACCCAGGACAGGATGCCAGTCTGTCACAAAGGCAGGGGAACACCCAGGACAGGATGCCAGTCTGTCACAAAGGCAGGGAAACACCCAGGACAGGATGCCAGTCTGTCACAAAGGATGGGGAACACCCAGGACAGGATGCCAGTTTGTCACAAAGGCAGGGGAACACCCAGGACAATATGCCAGTCTGTCACAAAGGCAGGGGAACACCCAGGACAGGACGCCAGTCTGTCACAAAGGCAGGGGAACACCCAGGACAGGATGCCAATCTGTCACAGGGCAAACACTCACACACAGTCACTATGGGCACTTTTAGAGGCACCACTTCACCTAGACCATGTGACTTTAGATATGAAACCAGAGACCTCATATGAAACCAGTATATATACAGGAAGAACATGCAAACTCTACACAGAGAGCTGGGCCAGATACCAAAACCACAAGCCTGGAGGTGTGAGGCCCCCACGCTGCCCCCAGTGTCTAACAGCTAGAGCTTAACTAGCTCTCCAAACCTGCTGCAGAGTGAAAGACAAGCAGGTCTAATCTGAAGGCCAGTTCATACTTTCCTTTTCTGCACGTGCTTTCAGTCATGCACAGGGTGAGGTGACGTAAAATTCATCATCAGCCGCATGTAGCCCAGATTTTTATTATCTGCCGGAGATTGGCTAGATGTTTAGACTGTTGTGCTGCCCTCATTACACGTCCTGTATATGACTAGACAGCCAGCTAACTCTTTCCCACATCAAGACTCTGAAGACAGCGTGTTCCTTTGTACACATCTTTACTGAGCAGGGAAAGTGTAAAACTGAAAGTACAAGAACGCTACCATTTACTTACAGGCGAGTTTGCGTTTCATGTACATACCTAAACAGTGCAATATACAAATATAAGTTTATCGCTCTGTTCTTTACTGCAAATATATGTTTAACCAAAAATATTGTGCTATAGTATCAAACATCAAAGCAAGGATCGGTGCTCGCAGATAAAATAACACAATACATACCCACAATGCTACTGAAGGCGCAAGATGTTTGCAGACGCTGTAGTACGAGCAGATTTAACAGTGTTTGTGTGCAGCTCATTCCACTACTAGCTCTAATGCGTAAGTGTGGTTACGTGGTGAATACGCAAGCAAGTATGCGAACACTTAAAGGGACTCAGCAAGTTACGAGGAAATATTTAACTGATTTAAACATTACATAATATGTATTTCAAGTAACGGAACAATTGTGCTAAAGGCTGATGGAAAATCAAATAAAAAAGTAATCCTGCGTATAAATTTCCATCCATTTTCCAAACTGCTTATCCTACTGGGTCGCAGGGGGACTGTACCACCATGCCGCCCTGCTTATGTATTTATTTGCTCTAAATGTGCATGCAGAGCATTCAAAATAAACAACTTTGCATCATCAGCACCTCTCCTGGCTGCGAACTGCAGGGGGTCAAAAACTGGTGCAGTTAGGTTCAGGATTTCTGCTTTAATAAATTTACCAAGAGTTTTCATTGCTAATAATGCTAATACTATTGACCGCAGGTCGTCCAGCGTTGTAGGTCTGCTGATCTTTGGGATTGGAATGATGGTAGAGTCCTTCCAGAGATCAGGAACAACCCCACAGTTTACAGACAGTTGGAATAGAGTTTGAAACAAAACACTCAGTATCTTCATTTCCTTCCATGTATTCCGTCTGCAACTTCGGATTTGTTCACTTTGATCCTGTTCAGATGTTTAGCTACAGACTGGATGGGAACCTGCAGTGGCCGCCCACATGAAAAAATGGCACCTTTTCACTACACTGCTTGGACTTGTGGGGGTTGCGATGCATCTGCCCTCTTCTGGTCTGACAGAATATCACTACTGCATGCAGGCACCAACGACGACCATCTGCAGCAACAGGTAAAAGTAGCATGGAAACAAGCTGCTGCAAACACACAAGGAAAAGGGAAGAATGAACGGGGCTTAATTGAGGCTGATCTTGAGCCCTGATAAGCAGAGACCTGCTGCAGCAGCACATGAAGCTGGGTGTTTAGACCCCTCTGACTGTACACACAGAAATGACTGACGGCATCCCGGCTGTCTGCTCACATAACCACCTGTGCTGCTGAAATGACCCCAGTAAGAATCGTACACAACACAGAACATCAAAGCAGGCAAAAGACAAGGGCATTTTATCTGCACTAACGGTTTTTAACTCCCTCACTTTTGTCTTGTGCATGAGCATAAAGCACCTAAATCATTAGCATGATGCAGAAAATATTCTCAGACACACTTATTCTGAAAAGCAGAAATGTCGTCATACAGCATGTGAGGGTGACACTCTGCAGAAACACTGTGTGCTGCATACAGAGGGTCTGTCCTCAGGCCTTTGGTTCAGCCTTTACTATGTTTTATACAGTTTTCTATAGTGTCACTGCAGTAGGTCCTTTTAATCTCTGTGGATCAGTAGGAAACAAGATTCCTATTAGGAAGGTGTCTCTGTAAGACAGGGGTGGGGGCCGTCCTGGGGGGGTAAAGTCAAGTGATGAGCACATCGATTCACTTCACCTGGGCCTTATCAGCCGTCCTATCAGGCTGACAGCTGTTTGTGTTTCTCTCAGCCCCCGACAGACACACGCAGACACAGAAGCCCAAATTCACAGCCTGTTGTTTCATTACAGAGATTCTTACAGATAAAATACAGATAAATTTATTTGTGTCTCACTGACCTCAGGTCTGTGGAGACTGACACTCACTTCCTGATTCTACATATCTTCACTGTTTCTCTGTCTCTGTCTGTGACCAGGACTCCTGGAGTCCAATGAAAACCCACTTTCTCCCCTCCACTTGGTTTATACAGGTTCTGCACTCTTCTGTTCCGTTTACATGGGGTGTCGCTCCTTCTCACCAACTGACCACAAACTTTATGGTCATGCTGCCTTTGCACAGCCCACCTGACCAACATCATCACTTACAGTAATGGCTGGCTGTGGCATGTGTGGCTGGGGCTCTACATCAGCAGGAAACTGTCTGCAAGACAATAAACTTGCTTTGCAAGAGAGACAAAGTATAGCAGCACTGAGATACAGTGACTGATAATTAAGTGAGCTGTCCTCACCCTCCATTTCTTCATCCTGGGGAGGTACTTCCCCTTCTATTCTGACCATACTGCCCCCCCCCCCAACACCCAGATCACCCAATGCTTTCTATCTCGACCAACCCTGAGCTGTTAGGCGGCCTATTGGCTGGGGGGCAGGACATGGTCTGGGCTGACTTCCTGTCCCAAGAACGTGGGGGGTCAGTGCTGGTAGTGGGTCAGTGTCATTCTTACAGTCTTGATGCAGCTTTTGGCAAAGTCCTCTTAGGATCCCATTCCTGCTGGATTTCCTGTTACTTTAACTATGTATACCTACATCCAAAGGTGGAGATTTCAGGTCCATAGAGTACAAATCCAGACCAAGATTTTGTTTCAAGCAACCAGTTGAGTATAAAGAGTCAGTCACAGAGTACTCAACTGGTTGCTTGAAACAAAATCTTGGTCTGGATTTGTACTCTCTGGACCTGAAATCTCCTCTCTAGTCTCTACCAGCTAGAGCTTAACTAGCTCTCCAAACCTGCTGCAGAGTGAAAGACAAGCAGGTCTAATCTCCACCCCTGAAGACCAATTTATTCTTTCAGTATCACACAGGGTGAGGTGACATAAATTTCGTCATCAAGGGATTACGCCAGATATCTGTTGATGATGCATGTTTAGCCCAGATTTTTTGTTTGGTGGAGGTCATGCACATTGGTGCATGTCGACTGCGCTTGTGTAAGATAACTGACTAGATCTTTCCAGTAGGTGGCAGCACTGACTTTCATAGACCAACCAAAATACAGCAGAGGAAGAAGAATTGTTGTAAGAGGAGGTATCTGCATATCTATTTTTAAATTTTTACTATGCAGGTAATTTATGACTGTCTGCACCCTGAAAGCCACATGGAAAAGGGAAGAATGAAGTGGGCTTGAGGCTGATCTTCACCCCTTATAAACAGAGACCTGCTGCAGTAGCACATGAAGCTGGGTGTTTAGACCCCTCTGACTGTACACACAGAAATGACTGATGGCATCCCGGCTGTCTGCTCACATAACCACCTGTGCTGCTGAAATGACCCCAGTAAGATCAATCATAGGCCTCAAAGAGCATCAAAGGATACAAGGGACAAGGGCATTTATCTGCACTAACGGAGTCTTTATACTGCTTGCTTACTAAAGAAAGACAGGGCAGTATTACACTGAGTATTTAGATATTAAATCTGTCATCAGTAACCTGATACATGGTAAATTGGTGTTTAAAATATTAGTATAGGAATTACAAATGTTTTGATACAAACACCCAGGGGAGTTTCCAGCTACTGAACAGATCAGGGACTTAGTCAAGTTACCAGGGGTTTGACTTTTTTCTCTTTTGAAGGAAGATTGGCATCGGGGGTAAAATACTCAGAGCTACAGCCCTGACTGATCTGGCCTAAGGACACCCATGAATACAAACATAGGAATCCAAAAAATATTCAAAATTTCCAAGACAACGTTACACAAGGCAGGTGAATCTCTTCAAAATTGATATTTTGCTATTTATCCTGACCAGATCTCCATCCTGATCTCCATACTGTGGCTGACAGTGTGTGAGGAGCAGGAGAGAGATCTCTACTCAGTTCACTGTAATGAGTGACACTCACCTGTGAGCCCAGCGATGTGGAGAAACAGGAGCATCAGAGGATCCATGCGTGTGTGTGTCACTGAGCCCAGATCTGTGGAGAGTGACACTCACTTCCTCATCCTCTGTACCTTCACTGTCTCTGTCGTTTCTATTCTTACTCACAGCAGGCAGAGTAAAGGGGGAGTGGACACTTTAAACAGGAAGTGACAAAACCACAAGACTGAATCTTTAGCCCTTCAGAAAGTCAGACCATTATTATTACTTTGTAGAGAATTAAATCAACTATCAATGCACAGACTCAATTCACAAAATAAAAAATCTGCATGAATAAAGAAGACCATGAATTTCTCTGTTTATCATAGTTATTTATTATTAGTATAATTATCTGGATCCTAATGCTGGAAGCACACAGTGTAAAGTGAGCTAAACCTTCAACAGGGGTGACAGCGTGTGGTGCAGTGGGCTGTGCCTGTAAACAGCAGGTCACAGGCACAAACCCAGCCACAGCATGTCTGTGGGTCCTTGAGCGAGTTCTGTAACCCCCAGCTCCCTGGGCGCCATTGCGGGTGGCAGCCCTTCGCGGACAGCTTACTCTACATGGAGCAAGCTGAGGGAGGCGTAAAGACAATTTCCCCACAGAGGGATCAATAAAGTATGAATTATTATTATTATTAACAGCACGTAAGTCCATTGCAGGGCACTGTAAGCTGGAGAAATGCCATGTGATCAGAGGAAGCCTGCAAACTGCACGCAGACACAGTCATGGTTTCATTCAAAGCCAACACTCAGGAGTGCTGAGATAGCAGGTGAATCAGTCAGATATATAATATCATGATGAGCTAAAGACAGAGGGACTTTGAGGAAGCACAGCAAGACCAACAGAAGACATGGGCTCCTGACAGTAAGGCCTCAAGATCCATCATTTCACTGTTGCATTCCAGTTGCTCTTAACTGCAATTGCAGCCAAAGAGAAAAAAAAAACATAAATCTTCAGCTTGCCTACTTTCCTATGTTATTCATGTGACTCACAGCCATTTTCTGCAGCTTCACAAGTAAACTGAAATAAACTGCAAGATATAAAACAGTGATGTCACATCCTGCCTGCCATGTCTGCCTGACCCTCCTGTCTCCTCCCACACGTGACCATGATGGGCTACACCTGGTGCTTGTTGCCCCTCATTAGTCTATGTGTGGCGAGTGGTGGTGAGAGAAGTACTGCCAAATAGTACCAAACAATGGTACCAATAGCCACACGTTAGTCCGACTACGCCACCCCAGGTATTACACCCAGAGAAAGTTAAATCGCCCTATCCCCGGGCAAAGGCACACTGGTCCGTTCACCATAAACAGCGGAGAGACGTTGTTCCGAACACACACACTTTTATTACACAGTAAAACCATAAAAAGAGTAATCAGTCGATCCGAGCACCGTAAGCTTGGAGCACCGCCGCGTACCAGCAGCCACTTCCTGCCGATCTAAGGCTGGGCGCCGGGACCTAGAACAGCCAGAGTCGGGCGGGCACAAGCGAGGAGGGAAAAACAAGATGTAACCGCAAAATCACGCAAAACCCAAAGAAAACACTGCAGTCTAAAAGAAACAAATAAAATACAAAACCATTACATTAATACACAATAAAAATCCCATTCAAAACAGAACAAATGTATCAACAAAACAAACATAATACAATCAAAACAAAAACACAAACCCTTAGGAAGCGGGGGACCAGCCAGACTCTCCAACCCCCGCTCGCACTCATGTGGGCACGCACACCCCCCCTGCCCCCAGCTATGGACCCGCTTGCGACTCACCCTGCTATAGGCTAGACAGAGTATGGACAAACCGGAAGCGCAAAGCGCGAAACGGTGCAAATGTCACTAGGCAGCAGCAATAAGGCAAAATAAAGCTGAGTCGCCGCTAGGCAGAGCAGGGCGCCGTCGCCGCTAGGCAGAGCAGCAGTAGTTCCACGCGAGATGAAGCAGCTGTCAACCCCACGCCACAACACACGGGACCCTGTAATAATAAAAGGTAAGGACTCAAAACCCAGCCGTATTAGCCCCAACGTCAACCGTTCTACTGCAGCTTGTAATATTCACCGTACCGGGCTGAACACACCAAGGTAAGATGTCCGCAGACGAACAGGAGATCCGGCAATTAAGGTGACCGCCGACAAGGAGCCTAGAACATTGGTGCCAGGGTAACCCTTATAGTCTGAGCGCCCTCTCCGATTGGCCACTCCCCTCCAAAACTTAATTAGGCACACACCTCGTTTCCTTCTCCTGCTACAGTCTACCCCCCATCTCTTTATCGTCGCCCCGACGATAACACAAGCCAACAAAAGAACCCACTACATCCAGGGCCTAAATAAAGCAATCATGGCATTAGATGCAGTATCTGCAGAGCGCACAGCCCCGTGTACCTCCCCCAAAGACCTAGGCAAGTGATGGATATTAGAATGCCGGCCAGCAGTAGATCGTACTGTCCGCCGAAGGGCCACCCCACCAAGATCTACATTACCAACTAGTGGGTCCACTGAGGAAGCGGATGGTTGCCTGGTTAGGGTCGAGTCCACTGGACAAGCGTGAACAGGCTCCACCTCACCCGGTATCCGAGTCACCTGTGGAGTAGCTACCGAACCCAAAGCTGGACCTGACGAGATCACAGTTGGACTGTGATCTTCCAGCCCTAAACACAACAGATCACCAGCCACTGAATCCTCCTCCTCTGACTGTGGCGAGTCCATTGGTGGTGGAAAACTAACCACCACACCCGTAGGAAGGTCCCTTCCAACCACCGCCTTCAGTAGATTGCGATGAACTCGCCTTACCTTAGACTGACCATGCAGGGGGGCCACAGTATACACGGAGCCGCCAGAATCAGGTACCTGTAAGATTTTGTACATTACCGAACCCCACAAATCTTGAATTTTATGCCGACCCTTGGCACTGGTCTCCCGCAACAGCACGCACTGACCCTCAGCCAGAGGAACATCCCGGACATGCTGATCGTAATTCCTTTTCTGACGGGCTGCAGCCACCCTTAACCGTTCTCTCGCACCGTCAACCGCAACCTGTAATCGGGCCTGATGTTCCTTGACCCACTCATGAACACATCCCCTACCGGGATCCTGAACTCTACCAAGCAGAAAATCCACTGGGAGCCGAGGCTCCTGGCCAAACATCAAGAAAAAGGGGGACTCACCGGTGGCCTGATGGGGAGTTGTATTATAGCAGTACACTAACTGCGGCAAACAGGAATGCCAGTCCCGCTTGCGAGACACCGGCAGCGCCCGAAGTAAATTATGAAGCGTCCTATTGAACCTTTCACACTGTCCATTCCCCGCCGGGTGGTATGGGGTAGTGCGAGAACGTTCAATGCCATAAAGATCACAAAGCTGGCGGATCAACAAGCTCTCAAAATTTCGGCCTTGGTCGGAATGAATCCGAGCTGGAACCCCAAACTTGTAAAACCATTCCGAAACCAAAACCTGCGCTACGGTCGAGGCACGTTGATCTCGAGTGGGAATGGCCAGAGTGTACTTACTAAAGATGTCTGTCATCACCAAAACATTTTCTAGGCCATTACAAGCAGGCTCCAATACGGTATAATCTATTGCCAAGATTTCGTTAGGCTTTGATGCCAAAAGATGCCCCATGTAGCTATGAGCCACCGGCTGATTGTCCTTCGCAACTTGGCATCTCTCACACATCTGACACCAACCAGCCACCTCTGAAGACATACTGGGCCAGTAACACCGTGAACGCAAAAGCCCCAAGGTCCGCTCTACCCCCTGGTGGCCATGCTCCTGATGGAGCTGTGTCAAGACCTCCTCCTTCAATGCAGCTGGTAGCAGCAGCTGAAATTCAACCTCTCCCCCATCAGGGTGAAAGATCTGCCGATACAAAATTCCGTCCCTCTCCACCAACCGACCCCATTGCCGCAACACCACCAATACAGGCTGGGAAAGCTGTTTCCGCTCCTCAAAATTGGGGCGCTGCTTCCGCCTCCAAAACACCAAGACCTCCTTCAAAGTGGGGTCAGCTTGCTGAAGAGCACGGATGTCAGCCAGAGAATGCCCTGGCAAGACTGTAATTGCCGCTTGAGTCCCTGGAACCTGATGGGACTGCAAAGTGTGCCGTAAGGGCCCAGGGAGTAAAGTGCCAGGGACCATACCTTCCATTCCCTGGGCACTGGATGGATGCTGACGTGACAAAGCATCTGCATTTTTATTACTCTTCCCTGACCGATACTTGATCTCGAAGTCAAAAACCGCAAGCTGAGCAGCCCACCGTTGCTCCGTCGCTCCAAGTTTTGCAGTGGACAAATGACTCAATGGGTTGTTATCGGTGTAGACAACACACTTCTGCCCCAACAGGTACTCCCGAAACTTTTCGGTCATAGCCCATTTCAATGCCAAAAACTCCAGTTTCATAGAACTGTAGTTTTGCATGTTACACTCAGTCGGCCTCAACCCTCGACTGGCAAAAGCTATAGGTCTGACCCTATTGTCCTGTTCCTGTGAAAGTACTGCTCCCAGGCCGCCATAACTGGCGTCAACCTCCAGAATAAATGGCTGTGAAAAATCTGCATAAGCAAGCACCGGCACGGTAGTGAGCTTGATCTTAAGAGCTTCAAAGCTATCCCGACATTCTGCAGTCCAGCTCTCAATCAGACCCTGTCCTCCCTTCCCCTTGGTCTTTGAGCCACTAAGCTCTCCAACCAGCCTATGTAGGGGGGCAGCCAACTTGGCAAAACCCTCTACAAAACGCCTATAGTAACTAGCAAAACCCAGGAAAGAGCGCAGCCCTGATACAGTACTGGGAAGCGGCCACTTAGCCACTACTTCTACCTTGGCTGGATCCGTAGAGACCCCCTCCTTCGAGATCACATGGCCAAGGTAGCGTACCTCAGACTGAAGGAAAGCACATTTGCTCAGTTTGACCTTGAGACCCTCCAGCTGGAGACGGTTCAACACTACCTCCAACCTCTCCAGATGCTGCTCTACGGTGGAGGAAAACACCACGATATCGTCCAGATATAGCAATAAAGACTGGCCCTGTTGATCACCAAACATCCTCTGCATCAACCGCTGAAACGTGCTCGGAGCATTACATAAACCAAACGGCATACGATTGAATTCAAACAGCCCAAAGGGCGTACAGAATGCCGTCTTTGGACGATCCTGCTCTGCCACCATTACTTGATTATAGCCACTAGCCAGATCTAAAGTAGAAAACCAGCGGGCCCCAGTAAGGGCATCAAGAGACTCCTCAATCCGAGGCAGGGGAAAAGCATCCTTTCTGGTCTTACTATTCAACTGCCTATAGTCTACGCACAAGCGCAAACTGCCATCCTTTTTCCGGACCAGAACAATAGGGGAAGCATAGGGACTACTGCTTTCCGTAATCACCTGAGCTTCCAAAAGCTGATTAATATGCCCTTTCACCAGCTCGTACTCTGAAGGTGGTATGCGCCTATAGCGCTGCCTAACTGGGGCCTCATCCAGTAGTGGAATCTCATGCATAATCAGATCTGTACAACCCAAATCCCCCTCGTCAACTGAAAACACTGACGCGAATTTTCTTAGCAGGGTTTTTACTAGGATCTGTGTCTCAACCGGGAGCGAGGACAGGTCCAGAGCCTCCACTGGATCCATAGTGGCTGTGGTCGCAGACTGAAATGCCGTAGTGGGTACCCCCGGAGGCACCTCCATGACTCCAGCAGGGAGGCTCACCACGCTAACTGCACCTAAGGTACCTAAAAAGGTATGAGGGTAGAGAAGCACATCAGTAGCCCCTACATTGATGACAGAAATGTACACTGTGCCCTGCAGCACCTGAACCAATGCCGGGGAAGCAAGAAGCCCAGCAGGCAAACCAGCCTCTGGAGGTTCAAACATTACAGTGCTACCAGAAAGCTGCTCCGAGCATGTTGCGGCCACCAACTTCATGGTCCCACCTGGAACGCGACAGGCCCTCCCACCCCGGACCTTGGCCCTACCAGAAACCGGAGGAGCCAACTCCTGAGCATGACACTGACATAATGCCTGCACCACTGGTTCAGGGACCTGAAACGAGCCAGGTTGTTCAAACAACAACGGACCATGCTGGGAAAACTCTCGATAACACCTCCTAATCACATTCATACCCAGTATACCTGGAAATTGAGATGGTAAACTGCCAGGGGGATCCCTGACCACAAGTATCCCACAGCCCAGCATCCACTTTCCACACAGGTTAACATCTAGCTCCAGATAACCAATATATGGAATAACTAGTCCATTGGCAGCTCGTAGCTCCAACCAACGGCAATCCTGTAGTCGCTCATGACCCAAAGGCACAAAATATTGCTGAAAGAAGCTCTGAGTGATAGTAGACACCATTGATCCAGTGTCAACCAAACAGGGAACCCTTACACCACTCATGTCTACCTCCAAGTGGGGGCAGGATGACATTAACCGGGAGGCATTCCCCAAATTACTTGAGCCAGAAACAATCCCCACAGAACTTTGGCCCCCCAGTTCAGTGGGCACTAGTTTTCCGACGGCTGCACCGGATGGGGCTGACTATTGGGCTGCGAGAATATCCTCTGCCGGGGCAAGTTACCAGAGCGAATGCGCAAACCATCACACTCCCTAGCGAAGTGACCGGGCTGCTGACAACGCCGACATATTACTGGATCCTTCTGGGGTGCATGATCACGCTGACTGGAGTTCTGCAACCGAGCCACACTCTGGGTGAGGTGAGACAACTGCTTCTGCTGACACATCAGTAACGCTCTCACTTCCTCCATTGCAGTCAAATGGGATGAATTACCAGCACCCTGGGGACCACCATGAACCCCATACTGAACACCAAGCACTGCTGGCACGGAACTACTCCGTCCGCGTGCAGCACGGGACAAACCCTCACGCTCCCACCTGATAGCCTCCCCTCGGACATCCAACAACGTAGCCATAGGCTGCCGGCGCACTAATTGTTTCAATTCACGGCGCAAAGCACCATCTAGTACGTGTTCAATAAATTGATCCCGCAGCAACAAATCTGCATTCTCCATATCGGCCGGTGCACGCTGTTTTACAGCCTCCATAAGGCCCATTAAAGCCAAGGAAAACTCCTGAAGAGACTCCCCGTCCTCTTGCCTTCTAGCAAAGAAAGCTTGCTGTAAAGACACATAGGATTCAGTACACCCGTACAATTCCTTTAGAACTGCTATTATCTTTACTGGGTCTGTTCTGTCCTGAGGACGGTACTTTATCTCCTCCTTTGCCTCGCCCTCCAAATGGTCAAACAAGAAGAATGCCTGATCTGCCATGGACAAATGACGTGCCCTCATACTGGCCTCCACTTCCTCCAGCCACTCCATTAACCCTATTCCTGTTCTCCCTCTAAAAATGGGGCATTTCCTATCCCTAGGGACAAGAACCAAACGTTCGACTACAGGGGTACCCCTACTGGGTACAGTAAAGTGACTGGGGTTAACACTAGCACTAGGCCCTAGGGCAACAGAAACCGGCTCCTGGCGCAGCCTATCATTCTCAGCTTGCAGTTGTAAAACAAGCTCCCTCAATTCCTGCAACTCCTCCGCCATACCTATAATTTAACCAAGGCTGGGCTAATCCAGGATGATGGTAGCGCTCCAATTATTACAGCTGTGCGAACCCGTATCTTGGGCAAACCTTCACCAAGCCACCCAAAAGGATCCACAAGGAACAAACTGCTGCTCTGCCTCTCCAAACCGACGATACCCTAAAAAAAACAAAAATTACAGAAACTCAATTAAAAGGAACACACGTCTCCGCTGAAAGATGATCCTGCCGACTACGCCAAGATGTGGCGAGTGGTGGTGAGAGAAATACTGCCAAATAGTACCAAACAATGGTACCAATAGCCACACGTTAGTCCGACTATGCCACCCCAGGTATTACACCCAGAGAAAGTTAAATCGCCCTATCCCCGGGCAAAGGCACACTGGTCCGTTCACCATAAACAGCGGAGAGACGTTGTTCCGAACACACACACTTTTATTACACAGTAAAACCATAAAAAGAGTAATCAGTCGATCCGAGCACCGTAAGCTTGGAGCACCGCCGCGTACCAGCAGCCACTTCCTGCCGATCTAAGGCTGGGCGCCGGGACCTAGAACAGCCAGAGTCGGGCGGGCACAAGCGAGGAGGGAAAAACAAGATGTAACCGCAAACCAAACAAAATCACGCAAAACCCAAAGAAAACACTGCAGTCTAAAAGAAACAAATAAGATACAAAACCATTACATTAATACACAATAAAAATCCCATTCAAAACAGAACAAATGTATCAACAAAACAAACATAATACAATCAAAACAAAAACACAAACCCTTAGGAAGCGGGGGACCAGCCAGACTCTCCAACCCCCGCTCGCACTCATGTGGGCACGCACACCCCCCCTGCCCCCAGCTATGGACCCGCTTGCGACTCACCCTGCTATAGGCTAGACAGAGTATGGACAAACCGGAAGCGCAAAGCGCGAAACGGTGCAAATGTCACTAGGCAGCAGCAATAAGGCAAAATAAAGCTGAGTCGCCGCTAGGCAGAGCAGGGCGCCGTCGCCGCTAGGCAGAGCAGGGCGCCGTCGCCGCTAGGCAGAGCAGCAGTAGTTCCACGCGAGATGAAGCAGCTGTCAACCCCACGCCACAACACACGGGACCCTGTAATAATAAAAGGTAAGGACTCAAAACCCAGCCGTATTAGCCCCAACGTCAACCGTTCTACTGCAGCTTGTAATATTCACCGTACCGGGCTGAACACACCAAGGTAAGATGTCCGCAGACGAACAGGAGATCCGGCAATTAAGGTGACCGCCGACAAGGAGCCTAGAACATTGGTGCCAGGGTAACCCTTATAGTCTGAGCGCCCTCTCCGATTGGCCACTCCCCTCCAAAACTTAATTAGGCACACACCTCGTTTCCTTCTCCTGCTACACTATGTATACAAGCACCTGTTTGTCTAGTCATTGCTTGTCTGGTGATAAACATCACTTGTCCTGTCAGTCCGTGTCCTTCTTTGTCCTAACCTTCGCATTCTGATCCCTGCGGTCGTGTTAATTTGCAGTCCCTGTGTGAATAGTTTAATAAAAAACCCCTTTTTGTTTTGCCAAACACCTGCCCTGAAGTCATTTCGTCCCATATGTTGTGACAGAATGTCTGGACAATTCAATTCAGTTTTATTTGTACAGTGCATTTTCACATTACACTGTCTCAAGGCACTTTGCATTTTCCCTGCCCAAAGCCCCCGGTGAGCAAGCCAGAGGCAACTGTGGCAAGGTAAATCTACCTAGAAGACAGAAACTTTTTAGGAACCAGACTCAAATGAGGAGCCCATCCTCCAATGACCGAGGAAGTCAAATGAGCGTGAAACAGGTATCTCTGGGAGCTTCTTTCACTTCACATCTCCACCTGCATGCTTTCCCCAGCGCCTGACCTCCTCTTGGTGTCTGAGCCTTGCTCGTAACGATAGTTGGTGGACAATCCTTCAGGACCCTAAGGAGTCTCCCAGCATGTGGGTCGCCCCGCCCATGTGGAGGTCATTCTGGGCTCACCTCCACTATGAAGGAGATATGTCCGTATTGACCCTCCAGAGCCCCACGTCTCGAAGGTGGCCTGGTTTGCCGCTTTCCTGCTGCATGAAGCCACTCAGTCTGCCGCCTCTCTGCTACATGAAGGTGGTCATCCCGCTGCCTCTCCACAGGGTGAAGCAGCTCAGTCTCTTGACTGAGGGTGGGGGCAGGGGGGTGTCCTAGGGAGAGGCAAAGTCAGGTGATGAGCACATTGATTCACTTAATCTGGGCCATATCAACAGTCCTATCAGACTAAGCGCTTTTGTGTTTCTCTCAGCCCCCGACAGACACATGCAGACACAGATGCTCGCAGCCTGTAGTTTCACTACAGAGATTCTTACAGATAAAATACACTTATTTGTGTCTCACTGACCTCAGGTCTGTGTCTGGTGACTGACACTCACTTCCTGATTCTCCATATCTTCACTGTTTCTCTGTCTCTGTCTGTGACCCAGGACTCCTAGAGTCTGTTGAAAAACCCCTCCTGTCTGCTTGGCTTAGACTGGTTCTGCACTCTTATGTTCTGTTTGCGTGGGGTGTTGCCCCTTCTCACCAACTGACCACAAACTTTATCGTCATGCTGCCTTTGCACAGCCCACCTCAACAACATCATCACTTACAGTAATGGCTGGCTGTTTTATTTTCTATGTTTCACCGTGTACATTTATCCAGTAGGACTGTAACGACAACCTAAATAAGCCTAGAATTATGTTATATTGCATCATGCACACATCATCCATCCATCCATCCATCCATCCATTTTCCAAACCACCTATCCTACTGGTTCACGGGGGGTCTGGAGCCTATCCTGGAACCCATGGGCACAAGGCAGGGAACATCCCAGGACGGGGGGCTAGCCTGTCACAGGGCACACTCACACACCATTCACACACACACCATTCACTCCTAACTGGAGTTTAGTAACTCCCATTAGCTTCAGTATGTCTTTAGACTGTGGGGGGACACTGGAGTACCCGGAGGAAACCCCACGACGACATGGGGAGAACATGCAAACACTACACACATGCAACCCCGGCAGAGACTCGAACCCAGGTCTCAGAGGTGTGAGGCAACAGTGCTAACCACTGTACCCCCATGCCGCCCCCTTGCATACATCATCTAGAGTTTATTGCATCATTTTCTGATGCAATGCAGTACTGCTGCCAGGAGGCTGCTGAAGTAAGCTGACGTCAGCAGTGTACTATATAAAGCCCAGTCGGAAAGGTTGAGCATTTAAAATACTTCAGACTTCGTGGGATACAGGTTAGGCTACTGTTACATAAAACTGTTATTACTTTATCCATTTAGTTACAGTACAGAACAGTAATACCGTGGACAATCTTTGCTAAATTTGTAGGGAAGGGACATTTGTCAAGCAGAAGAAAAGTATCACTTCTCAAGTGAAGAAGGCATATCATCTATACTTGGGATGCAATATTGGCGACCAAGACGAGCCTCGAGCCCCACATATATGCTGTGCTACATGTACAACACAGCTTTCACAGTGGTTGAACGGCAAAAGACCATCAATGCCGTTTGCAGTCCCCGTGGTGTGGAGAGAGCCAGGCAACCGCACAAATGACTGTTTCTTCTGCTTGGTTCCTCCTCTTTCCATTGGGATAACGAAGCAAAAGACGTCGAGAATAGTCTACCCCAAGACTTCGTCTGCATTGAGACCAGTTCCACATGGTGAGGAACATCCTATTCCAGAACCTCCAGCAGAATATTCTCTTGATTCAGCTGCTGAGGACGAGGGTGAGCCGACCTGTTCTTCTCCTGGTCCGTCAGCATGCAGTGATCCAGATTTTCACTGTGGTGCATCATCATCAACCATACACAGAATAACACAGGAATTTTGTGATGTAAACAATAATTATTGCAAATTACAAAAAAACTAGAACCAATTTTGCATTTTCACTGTCATATTTGTGTTGAGCAAATAAAAATCGATAAAGGAATTTTATCTCAGTAACAAGAATTTTGTAAAAATTTGTTGAATAGTGTTAACTTCCGGGTCAAAACATTTTGTGTGATGTAATTTTGTCATACTGTCTTTAGTATGAAATTCACTCCTGCCTAAATCCCTGACATAAATTTGGAGACAGAATTCCATGTTATCAGGGTATATGAATTTATACACGAGACAGAATAAGACCATTCCTGTATACTGCTGCCACATAGTGGACACAAAGAAAACTGCAGTGAATTCTAAAATTACTGTCAGGATACAATTTAAGCTAGGTACACTACAAACAGGAAGTGACCAATTATACTATAAGAGGTATAACTGTTTTGCATGTAATAAAAAAATTCAATAAATGTCTGTCTGTTCAGCTTATTTGTGATTACAGAATAATGAGAATAATTGATTTTACATCCATGCCTCCTCCAGCTGCTGGTCAGGGCACCAGTTTTCATGATTGGTTGCAGGGGCAGGAGTCAGGGCAAACCAAGGAAGTTTATTTAAACAAATCAAACAGGAAACAAAACAGGATCACACAGGAACAAAAAGGGACCCTAGACATGGACAACAGGAATGCACAACATCAATGATGGAACTGGTCCCCCACAAGACTGGGAAGCAGTTAAATATTAGATTAATGAGGGAGCAAACAGGAAGCAGCTGGGCATGATCAACATGAGTACAGGGGTGGATCTCAATACCAAGAATGCAAAGACCGTACTTGTGGTCTTGGCAAAACTGGTCTTGTGAATTTTCCTTCCAAGCATGATCTCACAAGATCATGAAAACAGAGAACACTATGAGTCTTCAGCTTTTAAGAAGCACAAGCTGACTGATGCCACTGGACATCTGCAGGACAAGGTCTGTCCCCAGCATGACAAACCCCTAGAGGTCTACTGTCGTACCGACCAGCAGTGTATCTGTTATCTCTGTACGATGGATGAACACAGAGGCCATGATACAGCCTCAGCTGCTGCAGGAAGGGCAGATATACAGGTCAGACCAGAACTGTCTTGTATATATTATATTATATGTTTAAAATGAACATGAAAATGTAAGGTTTTCTGTCTGTTTCTGTGTTAGTGTGTATGCTTTGAAGACACAGAAATTTAGTTTGGCTATATAAGCTGCAAGGATGATATACAGAAAATTAGTTACTGTGAATTTCCTATTACTATAATCAGTTGCTGTTTTTTCAATGATGCAAAATATCTGATGTTACTATAAAGTGCAAAATGGTCTGACTGAATTCATAATGAAAACTGCTTCAAACAGTCAGTTATTAACTGTGGTCATGCTAACCACACTTTATTGGTAACCACACATTTTAAGTGCGGATGATTTTACCAAGTATCAGCACATACAAAATTACAGTATCAGATCACGCATAGGAAAATGGGTCACGATGTACTGTCATATGTATGAAGTACAGGATAAAGCACAGGACTTCACTATACTTGGATTCCTTTAACAGTAACTGTGGTTTCAGCTTGAAACATATGAAACAGATTATGTGCCACCTTGAAATGTGAACACAACTTACTATGCGGAAGAAAAACAATCGACAAAATGTATTAATTTTCAGTACGCGGCATGCAGAAACCATGCTGTACAATAAACTAGCATATCAAGGCAACACCCCAACAGAAGTAGGAGCATCGGCGGAAAAACACACAGCAACAAAACGCAATGAATTGAACCCATGACTGGAGGGTTAACAGTACCCACTGAGCTATGCCGTGGTGTGGGAAACCGGGGAAAACACACTAGGGACTGAAGGGTAGGAGACATGAAGGGTAGGAGACATGAAGGGTGGAGTCGGATGGGTGCTGGCCTTGACTGTACCCCCCCACCAAAGGCGGGAACACTGGGCTTGCAAGGGCACCGCCAGGGCCAGAAAGACTAGGAGAATAAAAGACTTAAAGCACAGAACAGGAGGTGAAAAAAACCCACTAACGGGAGCTAAGGAACTGGACAGACAGAGCCAGGAGGTGAAATAATGGAGCATGGACAGAAAGGCCAAACACATGGAATTGTGGTAGGACCACCAGATGAGGGAACCAGACAAGAAACAGATCAATGGGACCAGGAACACATAAATTGGGGACAGGATGAGTGACATGAGGTGGGGACTGGGATGGAGTACAGGAAATGGAAGGGAAGGGTACAAAAGGTGCTCGATGTGGGGGCCAGACTCGGGAACATAGGAGGAAGGCACTGGGTAAAATCAGACCAGGGTCGAAAGGACACTGGAGGGTTTGATAGACCGGGAATGAGACACAAAAAGACAGGGTGAGTTGACCGTCATAAGTCTAAATGAAGGATCTCCTGGGCTGAGCGGCGGCATGGCTGGATCCAGTGGGCGCCTGGGGACGACAGGACAGGAGCAGACGGGTGATGAGGGGACTGCAGGATGGGAACAGAGGGCCGATGAAGAGACTGCAGGACTGCAACAGGAACTAGGATCAGAGGGTATTGAAGGACCTGCAGGATGAAGACAAGGGAGCCCCGAGGGCCCTGCTGGACAGGAGTACTCCAAGGGGACTGCAGGGCTGGAGCAGGAGGGAGACATGAGACCTGGGTCAGGGTGGCTGGCCCAACTCCTCCTGGATTCCGCATCAATACGTACCTTTGCCAGAAAGTTTGCTGTGTCTCTCAGCACAGTCTGAAAAGCATGGAGGAGATTCCAGGAGACAGGCAGTTACTCTAGAAGAGCTGGACAGGGCAGTAGAAGGTCCTTAACCAGGGCTGGACTGGGACAAAAAAGGGCCCTGGCATTTTCGCTTAGTCCGGCCCACCACGATCGGTCGGACACAACCAACAAGTACACCATCATTGCGGTCCCTGTAGATATGCATATCTACTGTTCCATTCCCAAAAATTGACTATACATAAGGACAGAGAGAAATGATTGAATAATTAAAATAATCAAATAGCATCATCTAAGTTTTTCTAGAGAAGGGCTGTCGACGGCCGTTATGTGTTTTAAAGGGTTACCATTAGAATAGTCAGCAGAAGTTGCAATTGAATAAGTTAACTCTGCTAACCTAGCTACAAAAACAATGCAAAATAGCTTATGCTGTGTAATTTGACATTAGCTGACTGAGTCGCTAGTGCAGTAACAGACTGATAATATGACAGACTTTATAATAGTGACAACGATTAGTTTGTTTTATTATAATTAGGGGTGGGCATGGATTATTTTTTTTAATCTAGATTAATTTAGAAATTAATCATTTGAATTCTGCCAAAGACATTCAGAATATCTGTGCTACCTAAATAATGATTAAAAGTAACTAGTGTTTCAGGGGGTCGTTAGAGAATGTTTTGTTTCACAGACGTACTTGGTGATTTTAATTCCCTCCGAATCTGCTATGTCTGTGTTTTTCTCTCACAACCTCTGTGATAATTTCCGAATGCGATGTCTTTGATATACTTTTTCATTCTTTCATCATAGCTTGCATAGTATAAGACCCAGCTCCCAACTTTGTGAATAGATTAACGGCAATATATTTTTTTAATCGCGCAATAAGAGAATCGCATTAACACAGCACGTTAACACCGATAACGGCCCACCATTAATTATAATATTCATTAATTTAGGTAAATCATCATCTTCCTCGTGGCCCAGCCAGGCCCACACACGCTATCCTGCTGCATCCGCCCTGTTTAACACTCCCTTCCTGTTAAATCATGTAGCTACCATGCTTACCGTTTCAACTACACTCTCCTCCTGCTCACTCTGTCTCTGTCCCTCCTTGACTTCACTGTCAGACACCTGCTCCTCTGCCTGGGTGCCGCCATGACTAGTCACCTCTCCTCCATGTGCTATGTTCACCTGTTTAGTGTCGTCAGGTAACGTTACTGTTGGCTTGGAAACCGAAGCTACAGCACTAAACATGTCGGTTATTTTTGCACATGTTGAGGCATCAACCTCTAGATTTTATTTTTTTTTTGGCCCGCAACTTCTCTGCACCCACCTTGCGCTTTTGCTTCTCCATCCTAAATCAACTGATTTCTGGCTCTGGCCACTGACTGCATCTGACACAAGAAACAGAGGGGGAGGGGTGGAGCCTGTTAAGAGATGATTAGGCCAGCCCAGTGTCAGTATAGAAAATGAACCAATGGGCCGATGGCCCTGCTTTATGGGCCGGTCGTTGGCCAATTAAAAAAAAAATATATATTCTTATTAAATCAACCAGCCCCCAAGTGCGTCGGCCCACCGGGCATTTGCCAGGTATGCCAGATTACCAGTCCAGCCCTGTCCTTAACTCATCTGCAGGCACTGTGCTCACTGCCCGGCACCGTGCACCCTGAGCACATGTGACAGATGTGAAAGGGTCTGGAGAAGCTGTGGAGAACATTATGCTGCCTGTATCATTGTTCAGCATGACCAGTTTGGTGGTGGGTCAGTGATGGTCTGGGGAGGCATATCCATGGAGGGACACACAGACCTCTACAGGCTAGACAACGGCACCTTGACTGCCATAAGTTATTGGGATGAAATCCTTGTACCCATTGTCAGACCCAACACTGGTGCAGTGGGTCCTGGGTTCCCGTTGGTGCATAACAATCCCGGCCTCATGTGGCAAGATGTATGCAGGCAGTTCCTGGAGAATGAAGGAATTGATACGATTGACTGGCCCCCATGCTCGCCTGAAATCCAATATGACACCTCTGGGACATTATGCTTTGGGCCATCCGGCCCTGCCAGGTTGCACCTCAGACTGTCCAGAAGCTCAGTGATGCCCTGGTTCAGATCTGGGAGGAGATCCCCCAGGACACCCTCAGTCGTCTCATTAGAAGCATGCCCCGACATTGTCAGGAATGCATACAAGCACGTGGGGGCCATACAAACTACCGAGTACGATTCTGAAATGAAATTTCTGCAAGACACATTACCCAGTCCATATCTGTATAGATATCCAGCATTATTTTTTCCCATTAAGATCTGATGTGTTTTCAAAGTGTTCCATTTCATAATGTTTACACAAAAAGAGCTTTTACTGTGTTTACATTTTACACATTCTAGAACGTGCTTACAGTATGCATTTTATTCTTCTTTGATTGGAAGGTGATGAGATATGACAGAATTTGATGGTCCAGGTTTTCAGCACCATGGACAGCATCCACTTACTGTGTCATTTATAATCAGAAATCACTTTGTCAGAATTCACTGGCCAGGTACGTCTGCATGTTCGCCTGTTTTGGCAATGTGGGTGCATACATTCATAGACAACACAGAACATAAATTAAGAAAAATAGAATAAGTAAAAATAAAATAAAACCAATAAAATCTATGTGAGTATGGAACAAGTATTACTGTACTTAGACCCAGGTCGGTAAAAAATACTGATGGTCAATTTATGGTTCATCCATCCATCCATTTTCTGTAACCACTTGTACTATTTAGGGTTGGGGGAGATCTGGGATGCCCAGGATGGGGCGCCAGCCCATTGTAGGGCAAACTCACAGCTATGAACATTTTGGTAACTTCAGTTAACCTCAATGGGTTTTTGGACTGTGGGGGGACACCGGAGTAGCCAGAAGAAACCCCACAACATCACGGGCAGAACATGCTAACTCCACACACATGGAGCCATTTCAGAGAGTCAAACACTGGTCCTGTGTGAGGTAACAGTGCTGACCACTGCACCACCATGCCGCCCCCTATTATATATATATATATATATATATATATATATATATATATATATATATATATATATATATATGTGCAGACATAGCAGCAGCAATATGCAAAAACTGCAAAGGATCTGGAGATAGTGTGTGGGCAGGACAGTGCAAACAATGTGGGGATAAGCTCAAGCCTGATCAGCATTATTACACATAGAAGTGGCTGTTTAAATCATGTTTTGATTCATGTTTGCTTTGTCAGTTACTGATGAGGTCATTTAATAGGTGTTAAACCAGAAACCAATAGATTACACTTGGATATTTTCATTTGGTGTAGACAAATAGGTGTATGATGTCTTTATTTAAAATTTTGATCTGTCCCCCTGGGCGGCATGGTGGTGCAGTGGTTAGCACTGTTGCCTCACACCTCTGGGACCCGGGTTCAAGTCTCCACCTGTGTCACATGTGTGCGGAGTTTGCATGTTCTCCCCATGTCATCGTGGGGTTTCCTCTGGGTACTCCGGTTTCCCCCACAGTCCAAAAACATGCTGAGGCTAATTGGAGTTGCTAAATTGCCCATAGGAGTGAATGCGTGAGTGAATGGTGTGTGAGTGTGCCCTGCGATGAGCTGGCCCCCCATCCTCGGCTGTTCCCTGCCTTGTGCCCATTGCTTCCGGAATAGGCTCCGGACCCCCCGCAACCCAGTAGGGTAAGCGGTTTGGAAAATGGATGGATGGATGGATGGATCTGTCCCCTTTTCCCCTTGATTTATGGGCTGCTGTTAGCTGACATGGGCTGGCATGGTTTTACTGTAGGGTGACAAATGAGTGGTCCTGGTTTTGCGTGTTACATCACACTCTGAGAGGCCCACTGATTGGTGGGCCCTGGCTGGGAGGCGTGACCTGAAAACCACAAACCATTTACTTCACGTTTGAAAGATTCTCCATTTTTAATGGTGCTTCCTCTGAGCCAGGGAGACTGTGGTTTATGATTATGACTGAGAAAATTCTGTTCTGCCAGTCAGTAAAGAAAAATATTTTAAACCTGAAATGCGAATAATGTGAAATATACAGTAGAGCAGCTGGTTGGATGCAGAATAATAAAGGAGGGTTAATGGGCAGGTGAGATGAAGCATTTCATACATCATAATGTGTTTCTTTGTCGGGGCTCGTGACCCGGGACGGTCACTGTTTTGCTCTGGGAACATTCCAGAAAGAGAGAGAGAGAGAGAGAGAGAGAGAGAGAGAGCAGAGCCAGTGCCTGCTACCGTGCTGTCAGTGTGGGAACAGACTGCTCTGTCCTGCCCGACTCCCGTGGGTTTGCTGGATGTGTGGCAGGACAGAGCAGGAGACTGGGCATGTGGGAAGGGCTCCAGGCTCCCGCTGAAGCCACAGCAAGAGGGCGGTAACATGGAACAGGCGATGACATCACGGTTATTACTCAGAAACATAGGCGACTGTAGGCTTTCCTCCCAGGGCGTGAAAGGGGAGAGAGCCCAACCAGTTATGCATCCATAGTAAACATGGTATATAGTCCCAAATACTTATTCTGACACATTGACATTGTCAAATATAACTTTGCACTGTAACTTTATTTAATTTAACTTAATATATAATAATAACATTTTCATCAGACCAGTAGGGGGTAAATTTCACCTTGCAACCTTGGCACAAGTGACATATTCATGAGCGCCCCGCACAAGTCCTTAAGAACACGCAGAACACCAGCTAACCTTTTCTCTATCACTTTTTCACCACCATCTTTCTTCCAGTTCTCGGCTCCTGCTTCCTCCCTCACTAACTAAGCCCCGCCCACCTTGGCTGTATCGGCCTGCTTTTCGCTTGATGGAGTTAATCTCCCATCCTGTGGATATGCGGCAGGCATGTTTAACAAGCATTTGTGTTTGTATGTGTGGGAAAGTCATCCCAAAGTTCATATCTACAGAGGCTGCTGAATCCCAGGATCCTATAGCTGTGGACAAAAACAGACAATTTTAGTATAAAATAAAACATGCAGTCAGTATTACCCAATGCATACACTTCAAGTCTACAAAGAGCCTTAAATAATTGTTACTTGATGGGAGACCATAATACCCACGAACACCACAGATTAACAATCCCAGTTAAATCTTCCAGTTTTCCCATTGTGTACTTTCATGGTGCTAATTGGAAAATACAGAACTTGGTGTAAAAGAACTCCTGAAGAGTCACTGTGGGAATATTAGCCGGTCAATACGCACAGCTCTACCTGTAAAGTGCCATGAATTTTAAAAGGATTTAATATGCTGTGCACATTTTGATCTAAGAATAGAGCAAGAATTTGTCTTTTCTGATTTTTTTATTATTTGTTTATTACTACCCAATGCCCATCCCACACTCCACAGCACTGCATCAAAAAAAAAAACTGACAAATTTAATACCAGCAGTATCATTTTACAGGATCTTGCAGATAGAAGCACACAGGACTGCAAAGTCTCCAGAATGTGTCTGATTTATGGTTCAGGTCATGTGTCAATTTCTCCTTCAGGAGAAGGGCTGATATCTGTGACATCCTCATATAGGAACATGGGGAATGGATCTGAGAAGCAAAATGCATTTTTGCTAAAAACAATAGTGTCAGGATCGCGGGTGTAGCGACGGGCTGGCTGGCAGGAAGGAACAGGCAGGCAGGCGGAATACGGGAAAACTGGGGATTTATTAGGGGATAGAGGGCTAAGGGAATAGCAGGACATCGCTCAGACACTAACATCAATGACGGACAACTAGGCAGGGCAAGACGTGGACTAATAAAGAAAAGACATGGCGAAATAACAAGGAACAGCTGGGTACGATCGGGGAAGCACACGTGGATAATCAGAGGGGCGTGGCACACACGAGGATCAGATGGGCCGGGCATGACAAATAGAGTAGTGAGCAAATTTTAAAATCCCCTGGTCCAATAAATAAAAGAGAGAGGATATTGTAAATTGCTTCTCAAGAATGTCTTGCATTAGAGACTGAACCTCTTTCCAGAACTTTTATATATGTTCACAAGACCAAAACAGGTGGAAAAATGATCCAGCATGTGGTTTGCATTTATAACACAGATTTGAAATATTAGGGAACATTCTATGGAGGCGGGCTGCTGTGTAATATGTCTTTTGAAAAAACTAAACATTTTGTTCATGTATTGAAATCGAGGTATATTTGGGAAAGATCTTGGTACAAACCACGTTCCAGTCTGCAGGGCTAAATAATACATCCAGGTCATGTTGCCAAATTGGGTTAAAAGCAGCAAAAGACGATGCATCGGACTACAGGAGTAAATAATAAATCTCAGAAATATTACTTGAAATGTTCTGGCAGAGAGTAAAAGATTTTCAAGTTCTGAAAGCTTCTAACATGTCCCATTCTCCTTTAACAGAAAGTCAATAAAGTCTCGTATCTGAAAGAACTTTAAAAAAAAAATCATTATTTGAGATGCTATAATTGGTCCTAAGTTACTTAAAAGACTTTAGGGAGTCATCAATCAGTAGATCTGAAATATCTAACAGATTGTTCAACAAATAAACCAGTGATTCTTAACTGTACATGAAAATCAGGATGTAAAGTCAAAGGTGAATGTAAGGAGAAAATCCAGGGGATTTTTAAATATCTTTTCTCATCTCTACATAGCAACAAAGTGTTATATGTAATAATATTATCTCTAACAGAGATTGCCTGATGAAAGGTTGAGATTTAAGCAAATGCTGGTGGCTGGGTAAAGACTCCAAACCAATCCATAAAGAATCGTGTTGATTCATCAACCAAGTCAACACTATATTGGACCTGTGCCTCTCCACTACATACTTCAAGTACAATGAATGTTTTTACAGACAAAAACACGGCTGTGCCATGAGTTCACCTGTGTCCCCTATTATGGCCAATCTCTTCATGGAAGAAGTAGAGATCAGAGCCCTGAGCTCGTTCCTAGGGATCATACCCTACCACTGGTTCAGGTACTGTATGTGGATGGTACCTGAGTCAACATAAAAACAGGGTGAGGTGGAGAATTTCACTACACATATCAACGCTGTGGACATTAACATCAAATTCACTCGAGAAGATGTCACAGGCAATAGCTTGGCCTTCTTGGACTGTGCGCTACACATTGAGGAGGACAGGAACCTCAACACTGAAGTGTACAGGAAACCCAGACATACTGACCAGTATTTGCTCTTTGACTCTCACCACCCGCTGGATCACAAACAGAGTAATCAGAACCCTACACCATCGGGCAAACAATATCCCAGCTAGAACAGAGGGAAAGGAGAAGGAACACAAACATATCAAGGAGTCCCTCAAAACATGTGGATATCCTAACTGGGCTTCCTTGAAATCTATGAGAAGATCAAATAAGAGCAGTACTACAATGGACAGGAAAGAGAACAAACGTAAGAGCGTTGTCATCGCTTATGTTGCAGGGGTGGCTGAAAAGCTCAGGAGGATTTTCAACAAACACGGCATTCCTGTATATTTCAAAGCAGGAAACACACTGAGACAGAAACTGGTCCACACCAAGGACAAGACACACGAACACAGAGCAACGTCGTATGTGCAGTTCAGTGCAGTGTGGAATGTACATATCTGTACACAGGAGAAACCAAACAGCAGCTCCAGAAACGCAAGGCTCAACACAGGAGAGCCAGCTAATCAGGACAAGACTCAGCAGTTCATCTACATCTGAAAGTCAAGGGCCACTCCTTTGGTGACCAGGACGTTAAGATTCTAGACCGGGAGGCTGACTGCTTCAAACGAGGTGTGAGAAAAGCAGTTTACTGCAAGATTGAAGGACCCTCGTTAAACAGAGGAGGTGGCCTTAGGCATAATTTATCACCCATTTACAATGCAGTTCTTTCATCTCTGCCCAGACGGTTTCATAGTCGTTCACACCCTGGCCCAGGTGGTCACAGTGACATACATGAAAGCCAAAGGAAACAACAACCCACAGGTGACCATCAAGTATTAACGACTTGAGGGCTTTATAAAGGATTTATAAACCTGCTACTCTAACCAGTCAGGCAGAATTCAGAAAGTCCTCTGGGTTGAAGGGAGAGATGTTTTCAATGAACTAAACAAGTACAGTTGTCACTGAATCAGCGTTCTTGGGATAACCATGACCTGGATGACTGAGAATCTTCACAATCAACATATTTTTAATTGTGGCAGAACAACAGTAGTGTTGTAAATCAGGCAAGGATAATCCCCCAGATCTGTTGGTTTGGTAAGTTTATAAAACTTGACTCTCGGGTGTTTATTGTTCCAGGTGTAACGATAAATGAGAGAATTTAAAATTTTTTAAAAATGTCTTCATGATACAGCATGGGAAATTCTGAAATAAATAGTTTAGTCAAGGAAGTATGTTCATTTTTATAACATTAATTCTGGCAAGAAAGGAGATTGGTGAAGATGGCCATTTCTCCAAATCCCTTTTAATTCTTTGTACTAAAGGAGAACTCAAATTCTTGTGCCACCTCTGGTTTTCCAAATTGTCACCTACTAGCAAAAGCCAGTCCCCTATTTCTGCAGGGTGGGTAAGTCGATGTTGTGACGGTCGCTATCATCCTTACTGGAGATTCTGCTCTCAGCCTCGCCTAAGTGCCTTTCTACACTGGTAACTAGGTTATAGAGGTTTGAAAGAGAAGTTTTAAGTGAGGTAACAGACGTCTTTATGTCATTTACGGCACCATCCATGCCCTCTAGATGAGTTCTGATAGATTCCTCTATGCTATTTAAACGAGTGGCCATGGATTTAACCTCCGACAAAATCTGCTCCATAGTTGCTGGACTAGCTGTCTGCAGCATACTGACCTCAACAGCCTGACTACCTGCTGAGCTGCTCTTCTCTTCCCAATGTGAGAATGAGTGAACGATGAAAGTGGGAAATTGTTGTTACGTTGTGAGCAAGACTCTCTGCAGCATGCAGAAAGATCTGAATTTGTCTAATGCCCAGAGCAGAGCAAATTCTTAAAGTCACCTTCCTTTCCAACTTTAATATTTACCATAATACCTCATACCTCATAAAAACAAACCAGATCCATCCATTCACTAAGATTCCAGCTGTTCATCCTGGTCAGAATGTTTATCCTTATGTGTGTGTCACTGACCTCAGATCTGTGGAGGCTGACACTAACTTCCTGACTCTCCTTAACCTCCCTGCCTCCCTTTTATGGGATTTAAATGTGTAAAAATCATCCATCTGTCACGCCTCCCGGGTGTGGATAGTCGGAGAGCTGCCAACTAGGCTCCGCCCGGGAGCACTATAAAGGCGGAGAGTGCGCGATCGCACATCGCAAAGTATTTGCCTATGTCTCATAGCAGTACCCAGCGGATTCTTGTCTCGTGCTCTCCCCTGATTCCTTGCCTGGTCCGTCTGCCTGTTGTGTGCTCCTCACCCTGTCTGCTTTCCTTCCCCAGACCCAATCCCGCTCCTGAGTCTCCCGTCCTGCCTGCCCTGCCTGGCCCTGGACTTCGCGTCTCCCCTTCCCTGTGTCTCCGTGTCCCGTGCCTGTGTGTAGGACAGACCACCCCGGCTTTCGACTCCAGCTTTCGCCCACGACCACGATCCTCGTCTTGCCCCTTTAAACTTCGTTGCCTGCCCGATCTAATAAAGATCGTTCTGTCCCGCAATTCTGGGTCCTTGCTTCCCTTTGGGGAGTCATTTGACACCATCTATCTTTCTCCCTCTTACCCAGGATGGGGTCACTGTCAGTCTGGGGCACATCCCAGGAAGCACGGGACACAAATCGGGGGACTCAGCACCACACTGAGATCCGAGGCAGAATTCAAACCCAAACCCCAGAAAGTATGAGACGTCCGTGTTACACACTGAGACACCACTGCAGCTTGTAGGATTAATGAAAAGCATCTTTATTAACAGTATGTATGATGAGCCACACAGTCTGTGGTCTGCATTTTAAATAATACTCAATTTATCAATAAGCAAAAGCCTAACATTCTGTGGAAACCTAAAGCTAAAGTTTTATCATAAAATGTGATATGATGCTAACAGGTCAGCTTCTAATTCCACAGTCAGAGGAGAGCAGGGAGGCAGCGAAATAGCAAAGCTGCTCCAGCAGGGGGCAGTGAAGTGCGCAAGAAGAGCATAAAATTAAAGCCAGAGCCCTTAGACCTCAGTAAATGCTCAACAGTACAAGAGACAAACAGACACTGGCAAATACCCTGAAAATGATGCATATTGAAATAGCAAACATTTTATTTTATACTAAACATACAGGATAGCTAATGATATTTATTCCATTTAAATGAATGAAAAGTGACAATTCACAGATCTCAAAGATAATATCTTACATTTACATTTATTCCATCATGTCCAAAGCAATGTACAAGTGAGGTAAACAGCACATTGATCATACTATAATGTGAGAGAGCTGCATGCTATTTAAATACAGCTCACATCACTGTAAGATGCTCCTGTCTGGTGATGATCACTGCAGTATCTGTGTCTCCCTCACAGCCCTCATCCAGAGCAGCAGCTCCCCACATGTAGAGGAGCCTCTCTGTGTTGCTGCCCCCTACTGGAAAATGACAGATAAGCATTAACATCGGCTACTTGATTCATCATTTCAGCTTCTGAGGCACCAACACCTTCCTTAGCATTTCAGGCAGTGTGGTGTGTTAATGTTACTGCTACAGAAACAGGAAATCAGACTCATAGATTAAGTTGGTGAAACCTCTTTAGTTTTCTTTCATTTAGCTTAAAAATTCAAGCCAAATAATCATCTTGAATGATGCTGTAATGATGCCTGTATACTATGTAAAAGGAAACATACGACACACATGAAGCATCACGGACTAAATGTATCACAGCTCACGTTAGAGCAGATTCTCCAAACTCACCTCTCTGTGCTGCTGGGTGACTGGGCTGTAGACCACATCACTGGCTGGGGTTACAGCAGCACGGTGTGAAGAACATCTAGAGGACACCTGCTGAGAGTATTTAGCTGTTTACAGTGGAGGTACAAGACCAACCTTTGTGCAGAAACCACAAATCCATAAACTCCCAAAACCTCCCCTCCAAATCACTGTGAAATATCAGGGGTATCATGGTACTTCTTGGTACATTACAGCTAATTCTGATACACATGGATCTGAGAGATCAGCTGAGGTGTAGATGTAGCCAGTGAGGACATTATTGATATATGTTTTACTCTCATTGAGATACTCATGCTGAACACTGATTTACATAAAACCATCTTACCTGTGGATCTGGCAGGAGAATGGAGCTGTAGGTGACATCAGCACCAGGCTCCACAGAGGCCTGAGAGAGGAACATGTTATTTGCTTTTAGAAAACATTTTAACTGCAACTTAACAACTGGCTTATGAGAATGTGCCTTATAAAATGCAGTTTCTTCACACACTAATAACATCACATGTTCGGAGACAGGGGCTACACTCATAAATACCAGCATAACTATGTTATTTCTGTGCTTTACCTGCTCTGCCGGGTCTCCCTTGGTGATGCCAGTTCTGTCTATGACGGCGTATTCATGGTCTGGGTTCAACTAGAAAAAAGCCACAACTCAACAATCAAACCAATCACTCCTCACATCAGCGTTATTTACAGAGATAAACTTCTTAATGAGTTACTGGCTGTTAACAGTTTGGTTTCTGTCTTTATTCTTTTTTAAAAGACAAAACCTTGTTGAATTTTCTACAGTTTCTCCCCATATTAAACATGAACTCACTGTTAATTCTGTACTTCCTGCATTTTGGTTCATGGCTCTTTTTTTCTCTACAGGGAAAGAAATGAGAAATAAAGTCAAAGAAATTTATTCTGATCACATCACTCACTTTCAGCTGATTCTGTTAATTTGCTGTATGACAAACACACGGTCATTTCCTCTTGGTTATCATGTACATATGTGTGTAAATGTTACCCAGTCTAATAACTGTATAAAACTACACAAATATATATGAGCCATTGGCAACTCAGGTGAAATCTGATTACCAGTCTGCACTTACAGGTAACCCAGTTAATGGTGCCCAGTTGGCCCTGGTTGGAATAACTAACTTGTTCAGGGTTTTATAAGCTCAGCTGGGTGGACACAGACCCAGAGGGTCAGAGGAAAGTCTGCAGGATCATGGAGGAAGGATCCTTCAGGGCTGCTGTGCTCTGATGTCCTGTTTGCTCCACAGCGGTCTTTAGCTCTGCGCTGTTTTTAGTCTGTGTTCCCAAAGGGGCTGTGACCATGTTTTGTGTTTTAATGTCACTGCATAGACCTGTGTGTCTGAATGCTGCTGTCTGTGTCTCTGTCCAGCCGTCTTTGGAAAAGGACAAAAGCATGAAGTTTTAGCTGCTGCTTACAGGAGTGCAGAGGGACATGCATCACTGCTCAGACAGTCAGGTCACTTACACACCGTCTGCATCAGCAGATACTCACTGTGTTTGTCCCACACTTTCCATGTGATGATGATGATGACCAACAGCAGCACCAATAAGCCCAGTCCTACATACAGAAACAAGCTGGACCAGAGAGCTGAATGAGAGGGTGGATTTGAACAGTAAAGTCTTACATGATTTATAGTAACACGGTACAACGTCATCTGTACTATTACACAGGATACATGTGAGTAACAGGAGACAGTAACAAAGAGCATGAAAAGAAGTAGAGAATTTCAACTGCCAGTTTTACTGTTAATGTTGTACATATATTAATATTTATATATTTACACTTGTACATATATAGATTTAATCATAATGGTTGTTAATTTTTGCTGCTCTATTCTTGTACTGTCCACTTTCTGCCGTGACAATGCAAATTTCCCACTTGTGGGACTAATAAAGGATTATCTTATGTTATCTTATCTTATCTTTCTTACTATAATATATACATGGATATACATCCATCCATCCATCCATCCCTCCATCCATCCATCTTCCAAACTGGCCTGTAGCCTTTCCCCAGAAGCATAGGGCACAAAGCAGGGGCTCAACCTGGATGTGATGCCATCACAGGGAAATTATAATTAAGGAATAAAAGAAAATCAATGTTCCCATAAAGTAACAGAAGTTTCCCATCACTGTGTGATTAGGGAGACGCTCATAGCTGGACACCACACTGCTGTAAGTGCTGCTGGATGCTTACCTCTGTTTTTCATTATTCCCTCCTTCTTCATCATGTGCCAAGAATGGACAGCAGTGGAAACAAGAGAAAGGATTGTTACATAAAATATAAACGTCCCTGTTCCTGGGGGCCACTACAGATTTTGGGCCCCTGAAAGCATATGAGATTGGGCCCCCAGTCTGGACCAATCCAATTATGTTCTTAATTTCTTAGAGCCCTGTCACTTAGGGGTCCATGGAATCATCCTAAATCCCCCTCCCCTTTACAGCACCCCTGCCCTGTTCTGTCAGCCAGTATAGACTGTGAAAGGTCATTTCTAAAACTGAAAAAGAATAACCAGAAATATTCAGTAAAATATCTGTTTGGATGCAGAATAATAAATTAGGGCTGTGACCAAAGTGTCCACATCCCAGGGCCCTGATAGTGGGCAGGTGAGATAAATAATGTTATTAATAAATCATAATGTATTTATGATGGAACTGGGTCAGATATTACAGAATGTAACTGTAACACTGGCCTTTGCTGCAGTTAGAAACTACCTGCAGACCATCACCCAGTCTGTACAGCTTTAGTAACAATTAATCCCTACAAATGTCTGAAATCTGAAGGGAATAAAGTTTTTGATGTATGACGGGAAAAACCTACATGTAACATTTTCCAAACATTGCACACATGATAAATGGCTGTAAGATGAATATGTATGTCTGTCTGTTTCCTGTAAGCTGATGCCTGTGATGTTTTATGAAAGACATCTGACTGGGTGTCTGACTGAGAAAATAGTCAGATCTGTAATATTTGTCATATTATACAAATGTGTCATAAACTAGAAATATGTGAATCCTGAGGCCTCTGTTCAGCTGCCAGGTGAAACATGCAGATCAGACACTCATGTATTTAATAAAGACCAAAACCTATATATGATGAGGTCATCAGGTTGTATTATGGGATGTCTCCCTTAGAGGCAATACTGATATGCAAGTTAATTTTCCTGTACATTCATACAGACACTTGAAATTATAGCCATCAAACATACGTAACTGACAGTGAATTAAGTTTCATAAAATTGATATTGAAAACATTTTCCGCGTTAATGTCCTTCCTTTTTACCTGAATGACATGTTACATACTGTGCATCTCATTGGCTACAGTCTGCAGTACAGACATCTTACCCTCAGTGACTGACAGGTAAACCCGTGTTCCCACAGCTGCACCTCCGCTGATCTCCACACCACACCAGTAGGAACCAGAGTCCACAGCTGTCAGATTGTTCATGGTCACATTGAAGACTCGCTGGTCAGGATCATCTATGATTGACACTTCACTACTTATCTGTGTAGAGTCAGTATGTACTATGGGAGTACATGAACTCCAGTCAGTCCCATTGCACCAGTATTTCACATGTGTTTTATATCTGTCATCATAGGAACATGGGATGGTGACAGATCCTCCTCTCTGTACAGACACCGTGTTCAGTGTGGACACACCTGCAGGGACAGTATGAAAATTACCCAGCTGATTAACTCTCACTCCCTCTTACACCATTTATACACATATTCACTTGTCTTTCTACTCCTCGCCTGGTTGCTGCCACACTTTTGTTGCCAGAGGTTTAGACATTAATGGCTGTGTGTTTAGGGGACAGCAAATTTACACTGTTATACAAGCTGTACACTGACTACTTTACATTGTATAAAGTGTCAAATCTTCAGTGTTGTCCCATGAAAAGACATAATGAAATATTTTAAAGAATTTGAGGGGTGTCCTCAGTTTTGTGAGATAATGTATTAAAATATTATTTTCTGTATTTGTATTAATGTCCTTCCTTTCTGCCTGAATAACATCTTATATACTGAGCATCTCACTGGCTACAGTCTGCAGTACAGACATCTTACCCTCAGTGACTGACAGGTAAACCCGTGATCCCACAGCTGCACCTCTGCTGATCTCCACACCACACCAGTAGGAACCAGAGTCCCCAGGTTTCAGATTGTTCATGATCACAGTGAAGACTCGCTGGTCAGGATCATCTCTAATTGACACTTCACCACTTATCTGTGGAGAGTCAGTGTGTACTATGGGAGTACATGAACTCCAGTCACTCCCATTGCACCAGTATTTCACATATTGTTGATACATGTTGTCATAGAAACATGGGATGGTGACAGATCCTCCTCTCTGTACAGACACTGTGTTCACTGTGGACACACCTGCAGGGACAGTATGAAAATTACCCAGCTGATTAACTCTCACTCCCTCTTACACCATTTATACACATATTCATGAAGTCAATACCAGTATACTGTAGGCTGCAGTACTTTACTCTGCAGAATATTAACATTTGTTTTGAGTGAATGTTGTATTTAATATCACTATAGTTGCAAAAATACGAAAACTGATCAGATAAAATAAAATTAGCCTGCAAAAAACCTTATTGACTTATAGTTGCTTCTTTATGTCAGCAGCCATAACACATGCAAGTTAGGACCTGGCCAGTACTTGCATGGGAGACCAAAATAAGTAACTGCTGTAAGAGGTGGGTGTGACCAACAGGTTAACCCATCCTGTGGTCTGTGTGGGTCCCAATGGCCCAGTGCAGTGACGGGGACACTGTGCTGTAAAAATGGTGCCGTCATTCACATGTGATGTAAAACCCAGGTTCTGTATCTTGGATGTCATAAGCGATTCCTCTGCATCTTTCAAAAGAGTAGGGCTGGAACCCGATGCCCTGGCTAAACTGCCCACTGTGGCCCTTTCAAATCTGGCCTCCTAATCATCCCATATGTCTAATTAGTGAGTTCTCTCCTACGCCTTCACCACCTTATCTACTGTGTGGTGAGCAGAATGGCTACCATTGCATCATCCAGGTGGGGGCTACACAGTGGTGGTGTTTGAAGCGGCTCCCCATTGCTTCCATAAGATGCTTTGGGTGTCTTGAAAAGTGCCATATAAATGTAACATTCACTGCGCAGAGGGTGGGCGGGGGCACACGTCAGGGAAGCACTGGGGGTGCGATCCACACATTCCCCGCCCGCTGATTATCGATGGTCGTCGCGCGAGGAACCGTAGATCACTCCCTCTTACACCATTTATACACATATTCATAAAGAGTCAGTACCAGTCCACTGTCGGTTACACTGATCATTCAGCAGAAAATTAGCCTGCAGAAACCTCATTTGCCAGCTTACACATTTAAGTTCACATATTTAGGTCAAAAATTAGGAACTGAGAGCCAAACAAATGATAGGATATTCTCACCCCTGAAGTAGCCCATTGAAAAGACACTGTTACTTGCCCCTCCCATATATCAATGAAGTTTTATTTTTTTGTTTATTTTCCTATTAAGGAATGATATGATGCATGTACAATAATGCATAACATTCCCATTTCAGCATTTATAACAGGAGTACCCTCACCCGACCCAAATGGACCTTGGCAGCAGGGCCGTTTCAGGGCGATGGGACAACACACATGGCCACCCCTGTGCCCCCCCTAAATACACATGCTGCTTGGGTGTGAAATAAATGTAATATTACTGGTAAAAAGCACCCAACCTGGTACCCCCCAAAGTCCTGGCAGTGCTCCAGACAGCACTGAGCCCTCTGTGGCCACAGGGCCCCAGGTTCCCCACCGTCCTCCTCAGTTCCAGCTGCTGGGAAACTCATCCCAGGTCCTGCTGATGGTTTCTCCAAGTGGGCCAAGGGTTGGTATAGAACCAGCCGATCTCAATGTAACATGACAGCCCTGCTTCAGAGATTCACTTCAGGACCTCCTGGGGGTCCCTCCAGTGGCTGTCCAGCTTGGGCAGCCACCCCTTTTTCCTGATGGGCCAGTACACCCAGAGTCCCCAGGCTGGGAGACCTGTCCCCAGCAGTGGATGTCATAGGCTCACCTCTGTCTGACTCTGGCCATGTCCTGATGTTACCTGGCCAGCTCATGCACGGTCTGCACATGGTCCTGGAGCTGGAGCAGATAATCCAGTCCTGGTGTCTCCGGCAGCTCCGGGCCAGGGGGTGAGGCAAACACCAGCTCTACCTGGGTCCACAGCCTACAGCTGTACATGAGGGAAGCAGGGGCACAGCCAGTGCCAGTGAGTGTCCCAATCATGCTGGTGCTCACCAATGAGGATTGTCTGCTGGGGAGCTGGAATGCGATTCAGCCTCTTCAGCAGCCTGTCACTCTGCTGGTGAGTCGGGGGGGTGGGGGGGGGGGGGGGGGCTGGTGCGGGTCTTCACAATCCCTAGTAGCCAGCTGACCTCACAGAACACCAGCACCTTGAAGCTTCTCCCCTGGATGCTGTACAGCTGCTCTGAAGCCCGAAGCTCCTACAGCTGTTTTCTGCCACGGTGGTCAGGTCACACTCTGCTCTGGAACCATGTGACCCTCAGCCCACTTTGTGAAGTAGTCCATGACCACAAGAATGTAGTGATTCCCGGCCTCAGTGTGGGGAAAGGGGCCCAGGACATCGACCCCCACATGCTCCCCTAGGTACAGCTGGAGGGCAGACCGGCACTGCCAGCTAGGACCCCTCTGAGCCGCACATGCAGCACAGCAATGCAGGAACATCTGGGCGTCCTGCTGGCAGCCGGCCAGGTGAAGCGCTGCCACAGCTTCCTCAGCATCTTCTTTACGCCGTACTGCCCGGCCCCGACGGCTCCGTGCACTGACCTCAGCATGAGAGAGCACAGGTGTAGCGCCCCCTTCAGGCCTTTTGCTGGGCCCCAGTTAACAATCACTTGACGGGGGCCCTGAGCTCACTATGGTGTCTGTCTGTAGGCTATATGTTCCCATCAAAACTAACCCAGGGCTAACATGCCCACCCTAAATACTTTAGTCACCTTATTCAACAACTATACAATATAAAATTATGCAGTTAAATTTAAGAACTTTACTACATAAAGGCTACTATTAAGACAAAATATTCATAAAATATATACAATGTAAACAATATTTATAATAGTTCACACTCCATTATTGCCCACTGAAAAACCTAAAATTGTAGCCTGATCTGGCTGCTCTCAGGAGCCGTAGCAAGTGACTCGTCAGGCACTCGGTCCTTCACCGCCGTGAATCGAATAGCTCTCTGAACCTGTAGATGTACTCTGGAATTTAGTAGCTTCAGCAGTAAGCTTGCTGAGAGTGTGGAAGGAAGACATGCAGTCTTATCACTTCTCCCACGTATCCCGTATCTCCTGGGTCGATCCCAGCCCTTTACGGGGATTCATGGGATTACTCCCATTGGCAGATATTAAATGAATAACTCATTAAATTATATTTAACAACCAATAAAAAGAATATAAAACACAAATGATGCAGAGCATGTGCCAGCTCAGTACATAAGAAATTTACAAACGAGAGGAGGCCATTCAGCCCATCAAGCTCGTTTGGGGAGAACTTAACTAATACATCGGAGTTGTTAAAATTTTATCCAGGTCTAATTTAAAGGAACCCAGGGTTTTAGCTTGCACTACACTAACAGTAAGACTATTCCAAACTCTAACTACACGCTCTGTGAAGAAGTGCTTTCTCAAATCCATTCTAAAATGTTCTCCCGCTAATTTCCACCTACAGATAATACTGAAGTAGATATTTGGTTGAACAGCATCCAGACCTATTAGAATCTTATATACCTGGATCATGTCCCCCCTTAGTCTCCTTTCCTCGAGGCTGAACAGATTCAGCTCAGCTAACCTCTCATCATAAGACATTCCTCTAAGTCCAGGAATCATTCTCGTAGTCCTACGCTGCACCCTTTCTAAGGCAGCAATGTCCTTTTTAAGGTAAGGTGACCAAACCTGCACACAATAATCTGGGTGGGGTCTTACAGTACCAAGGAATTGTATAATTGTAGCATCACCTCCCTTGACTTAAACTCCACACACCTAGAGATGTAACCTAACATGCTATTGGCCTTTTTAATTGTTTCCCCACACTGGTGAGAGTGGGACATGGAGGCATCAACATACACACTGAGGTCTTTCTCATAATCAGCTACCTTTATTTCAGTGGAATCCATAAATTGTCTGTACTTTATATTTCTACTCCCTGCATGGATTACCTTACATTTATCTACGTTAAATTTCAGCTACTAGCTATCTGTCCAGCCACTAATTAATTCAAAATCACGTTGTAACCTCTGTACTACTACTGTAGTTCAGTATCTGCTACATCCTCCCAACATTATACAAATCAGATTAATCATATACACTTTACCTAAACAAAAGAACAAGACACTGGGTTACACAGGCTCTGGGGCACCAGCAGCTACTCTCCTGCACCGTCCAGCGATCAGCTGCGGCTTAACAGCAGGCCCTCGTGTTCCTCCACGGTGCCCCACTGGGTGTGGTAGGCCTTGTTCTCTGGACCGGAGGCTGATATCGCCTCCCAACCCAGTCATCCTCCTTCATCCAGCTGCTCCCTCACGCTGGTCAGCATGGGGCTGCTCTGCTGCTCTGTGATGATCTGCTGGCAAATGAAGTCTTGGTGGTGGCCTGGTGGTCCTGCACTGTGAGCTGCTGCAGGGTCAGTGAGACAGAGTGTCCACGTTTCCATGCAGCTTCCCAGGGTGATGTTGGACCTCAAAGTCAAACTCTGCCATTACCTCCAACCAACAGACCAGCTGTCCTTCTGAGTGCCAGAAACTCAGGAGCCACCCAAGCGATTTGTGGTCCTTCTATAACCAGAACCACTGGCCACTGAGGTACAGACGGAAGTTCTTGCCGGCCTAGATAGAAGCTCCCTTCACGGTCCTGCCTGTGATTGCACAGCACCCAGCCCCTCGTAGCTAGTGTCCATGTCCAGAATAAAAAGGAGATGAGGGTCCAGGTACTCTAGCATGGGGACATCGGTGAGCGTCACACAGAGCTGGTTAAAAGCCGCGGCTCAGGCATTTGATTTGATTTTGATTTGATTTGATGAAACCCTTTATTGCTGTTGCAATATACCATGTCACTAGTCACTAGTACCAGCGAAAAAACTGGCCATCAACCCGACCATACATATACACAAACATCACAGTAGGGGGTAGGCCGATCGGGAGACAGGGGAAGAGAGAAGAAAAGAAACAGAATGACATGAGGAGAGAGGAGGAGAATAATAAAAAAAACAGCCCCCAGACTGTACTCCAGTGGGGAGGACATTGTGGGAACCGAAAAAAACACCTCAGCAACATAAGCACATGATGGCACTACACCTTACAACATAAAAATGACACGACTTGCAACGGGTGAGGGAAAAGGGGTGGTGGAGGTAGTCCAGCAGAGACAGACAGCCATCCGGTCCTGCAGCCATGGAGGCGCTGGTCAACAGACCCGCCTGTTCACGCTGGGGGTATGAAGCGGCGAAGGCGTTGGATGGGGGGGAGGGTGCGGTAAGTCCTTGGGATCGGGGGAGAGGAATGCAAGAGAGTCTCACTGCCTTGTTCTTCAGGGGGAGTTGTTAGTTCAGCAGCGGCCTTGGCCGAGGCCAGTGCTGATTGGGGGGAGCCAAAACCTGATAGAATAGGGTTGGTTGGGTTTCCGTACGAGAAGCTGTAATTTCCAGCTCCACTAATGTCCACGCTGGTCTCTGCCATCCAATAAGTTTTGCAAAGCTGTGAGCTTCTCCATGATGTTATCCAGTTTCACAGTCTGAGTGCTAAGAGCTCTGCCCACTGCATGAATCATTCCGGCCAGCCTAGTGGGGCTTTGAGCGGCTGTCACCGTCTTCTTCAATCTTTGATAAACCAGGGCAATGCCTAATCCAATCAGCATAATACCTGTAATCATGGTTCCGAATAGGTAGATGTTTTCAATGTCCTCCACGGAAAGAGCTGCCAGACACACGCAAATCCACGCACATCTGTCCACGCAAAGCCACTTCCCTTTTCTGTAGACGGTGCATTGTGTTTGCTATGCTGGCGAAGTCCTTACAAAGTGTTGGTAATATGACACTAACCCCAGGAAGCTGTGCAGCTCTGCTACAGTCTGTGCAGGGGGCCAGTCTCACACAGCTGCCGTCTTCTGCGGGTCGGTGGCCACGCCCTCCCTCTGATGATGTGGCCCTGGAAGAGCATCATGCACTGGAGGAGGGAGCACTTCTGGGGGTTCAGCCACAACCCTGCGCAGAGGGTCCCTGCAAACACTGTCTTTAAGTTCCACAATGTCCGGACAAAATCAGAAGCGTGGAGCAGCAGATCATCAGTGTTGAGGCTCTCCTCCTCTCTTCCCCCATCACTATCCCTGGCCGCTGCTGGCCACTGCTCTCATACTGGAGGACCCCCACATCTGTACCCAAAGCAGATGGCTGCCCCCAGCAGATCGATGGCGGCCCCTAGCTGTACTAGTAAGTCCAGTCTGATAACACAGGGGTCAGCAGTGCTGGCTAGTCAGACCTCTTGTACCACCGATTGTCCTGTCAGCATGACTTTCAGCTGCCCCTCCCCCATGGCCATGCGCACGATGGGTGCAGCTCAGCTGTAGGGGTAGGGCTCTGCTTAATAGAGCTCGCAGTGCCTCCTCTTCCAGTGGCATCACCAGGTGCCCCCCATCTTGGGGGACCAGTGATTGGGCCGTGCCACCAGCCGGACCGGTACTTGGGAGGGTTCCAGGGGCCATTACCCACTGTACCGGGGCAGCTTTAGGGGGGTCTTCACTGCGATCGGCTGTGTCCCACGTCATGCTGCTCCCTGCTGAGCTCTGTCACCTTTATCCTAAGGTCTGACACCAGTGTGGTTCATGTACCAGAGTCACAGATAAGCACAGGAAGGCTACAAAGATGGGGTTTCCTGATGTCTGCCAGTCATACTCACAACAGACACACAACACAATACATGGTAAATACACAGAGCTATTTACACTATTTACACTGATGGCACCAGCCCAACATGCGACCTTGCTGTCCGATGGGCCCCCAATGAAACAACTTGTTTTGATTAAATGTTGTACTTACTATCACTGTATTTGCAAAAATAAAAGTTTAATGAATGATTAACTGATTATAGTATAGAATTAGCCTGCAATATCCTGTTTTGCTTTCCTGTTTATTTCGATTTCCATGTAAATGCCAATAACAGTAACCGACAGCCCAACTGAGCCTCTTTTACTGTATGTTTATTTATATATTTATGCTTTTATGAATTTAACATTCACTTAAAACTAAACCAAAGAATGTTACTTCTCATATTAAACCCAATGAAGTAGCACATTAACTCTTATTTCTCCCAGGTGTCATTTAAGGTGCTGTTCAATACTAAAATTTGGTTCCTGTTATATATTAAAATATTTTCTCCTGTGTTTGTGTTAATGTCCTTCCTTTCTATCTGAATGACATGTTACATAATGTGCATCTCATTGGCTACAGTCTGCAGTACAGACATCTTACCCTCAGTGACTGACAGGGAAACCCGTGATCCCACAGCTGCACCTCTGCTGATCTCCACACCACACCAGTAGGAACCAGAGTCCACAGCTGTCAGATTGTTCATGGTCACATTGAAGACTCGCTTAACAGGATCATCTCTGATTGGCACATCACCCTTCGTCTGTGGAGAGTCAGTGCGTACTATGGGAGTACATGAACTCCAGTCACTCCCTTTGCACCAATATTTCACCTGCTGTTGATACATGTTGTCATAGAAACATGGGATGGTGACAGATCCTCCTCTCTGTACAGACACCGTGTTCAGTGTGGACACACCTGCAGGGACAGTATGAAAATTACCCAGCAGATTAACTCTTACTCCCTCTTACACCATTTATACACATATTCATGAAGTCAGTTTTTTTTTTTTTTTCATTCACCTTTATTTAACCAGGCAAGACAGATTAAGAACATGTTTCTTATTTACAACTGTGGCCAGTTGCAGTCTACTGTAGGCTGCAGTACTTTACTCTACAGAATATTAAAATTTGTTTTTAAACAATGATCTGTTTACTATCACTGTGTTTGAAAAAACAAAACAGTGTAATGAATGAATTACTGATTATTCAGAATAAAATTAGCTGCAAAAATCTGCTTTGTGGTATTATTGTCATTTAATTTTCATATATAGATCAAGCATCAGCAACAGAGTCAAACTGATGCTCTTTTACATTGTTTTAACATATATTTATACTTTTCAACTGAATTCATAAATTTCTTTAAAATTCACTTAATGCTAAACCAAAGTATATTATTTCTCATATTTAACCCCTTGAAGTAGCACAATTACTGTTATTTGTCCCAGGTCTCATTTATGGTGTCCGTCTTATATATTAAAATATTATTTTCTTTATTTCTGTTAATGTCCTTCCTTTCTGACTGAATGACATGTTACATACTAAGCATCTCACTGGCTACAGTCTGCAGTACAGACATCTTACCCTCAGTGACTGACAGGTAAACCCGTGTTCCCACAGCAGAACCTCCGCTGATCTCCACACCACACCAGTAGGAACCAGAGTCCCCAGCTGTGAGATTGTTCATGGTCACAGTGAAGCCTCGCTGGTCAGGATCATCTCTGTTTGACACTTCACGGCTTTTCTTTGGAGAGTCACTGCGTACTATGGGAGTACATGAACTCCAGTCACTCCCTTTGCACCAATATTTCACCTGCTGTTGATACATGTTGTCATAGAAACATGGAATGGTGACAGATCCTCCTCTCTGTACAGACACCGTGTTCAGTGTGGACACACCTGCAGGGACAATATGAAAATTACCCAGCTGATTAACTCTCACTCCCTCTTACACCATTTATACACATATTCATGAAGTCAGTTGCAGTCTACTGTAGGCTGCAGTACTTTACTCTGCAGAATATTAAAATTTGATTTTAAACAATGATATGTTTACTATCATTGTGTTTGCAAAAACAAAACAGTGTAATGAATGAATTACTGATTATTCAGAATAAAATTAGCTGCAAAAATCTGCTTTGTGGTATTATTGTCATTTAATTTTCATATATAGATCAAGCATCAGCAACAGAGTCAAACTGATGCTCTTTTACATTATTTTAACATATATTTATACTTTTCAATTGAATTTATGAATTTCTTTAAAATTCACTTAATGCTAAACCAAAGTATATTATTTCTCATATTTAACCCCTTGAAGTAGCATATTTACTGTTATTTGTCCCAGGTCTCATTTATGGTGTCCGTCTTATATATTAAAATATTATTTTCTTTATTTCTGTTAATGTCCTTCCTTTCTGACTGAATGACATGTTACATACTGAGCATCTCACTGGCTACAGTCTGCAGTACAGACATCTTACCCTTAGTGACTGACAGGTAAACCCGTGATCCCACAGCTGAACCTCCGCTGATCTCCACACCACACCAGTAGGAACCAGAGTCCCCAGCTGTCAGATTGTTCATGGTCACAGTGAAGACTCTCTGGTCAGGATCATCTCTGTTTGACACTTCACGGCTTTTCTTTGGAGAGTCACTGCGTACTATGGGAGTACATGAACTCCAGTAACTCCCTTTGCACCAGTTTTTCTCATGTTGTTGATACATGTTGTCATAGTAACATGCGATGGTAACAGATCCTCCTCTCTGTACAGTCACCGTGTTCAGTGTGGACACACCTGCAGGGACAGTATGAAAATTACCCAGCTGATTAACTCTCACTCCCTCTTACACCATTTATACACATATTCATAAAGTCAGTACCCGTCTCCTGTAGGTTACAGTACATTACTTCCATTTGTGAATTTGAATATTAAAGTTTGTTTTGATTAATCACTGTTTTTACTATCAATGAGTTTGTAAAGGTTAAGCAGTGTAATAAATTATTAATTTTATCATTTTAACTAAATAAATTATTGTTTTGTTTAAGATTAACCTGCAAAAACCTCCTTTGCTAATGTGCAATTATTTAAATTTAAATGTATAAGGGGTGGCATGTTGGTGCAGTGGTTAGCACTGTTGCCTTGCACCTCTGGGACCCGGGTTCAAGTCTCCGCCTGGGTCACATATGTGTGGAGTTTGCATGTTCTCCCCATGTCGTCGTGGGGTTTCCTCCGGGTACTCCGGTTTCCCCCCGCAGTTCAAAAACATGCTGAGGCTAATTGGAGTTGCTAAATTGCCCATAGGAGTGTGTGTGTGTGTGTGTGTGTGTGTGTGTGTGTGTGTGTGTGTGTGTGAGACTAGTGTTTGAGTGTGCCCTGTGATGGGCTGGCCCCCCATACTGGGTTGTACCCTGCCTCGTGCCTATTGCTTCCAGGATAAGCTCCGGACCCCCTGCAACCCAGTAGGAAACAGCTATTTGGAAGACGGATGAATGTATATATGAAACATGAGTAATAGAGCCAAACTGATCTTCTTTTACAGTTTGTTAATTCACATATGTGTGCTTTTCAATGAAATTGATTAATTTATTTTATATTCACTTAAAAAAAATAAAGGATATTTCATAACATATTACTTATCATATTTAACCCCCTAAAATAGCACATTTAAACTGAAATTGTTATTTCTCCCAGGTCTCATTTATGATATTGATCAAAACAAAAAATTTGCTCTCTCTTACTGTATATATTAAAATATTTTCTCCTGTGTTTGTGTTAATGTCCTTCCATTCTGTCTGAATGACATGTTACATACTGTGCATCTCATTGGCTACAGTCTGCAGTACAGACATCTTACCCTCAGTGACTGACAGGGAAACCCGTGTTCCCACAGCTGCACCTCTGCTGATCTCCACACCACACCAGTAGGAACCAGTTTCCACAGCTGTCAGATTGTTCATGGTCACATTGAAGACTCGCTTAACAGGATCATCTCTGATTGGCACATCACCCTTCGTCTGTGGAGAGTCAGTGCGTACTATGGGAGTACATGAACTCCAGTCACTCCCTTTGCACCAATATTTCACATGTGTTTTATATCTGTCATCATAGGAACATAGGATGGTGACAGATCCTCCTCTCTGTACAGTCACCGTGTTCAGTGTGGACACACCTGCAGGGACAGTATGAAAATTACCCAGCTGATTAACTCTCACTCCCTCTTACACCATTTATACACATTAATAAAAAGTCAGTCAGCTGTAGGTTACAGTATTTCATTTCGCAGAGTATTAAAATGTTGCGGCACAGATACCAGACATGGTGATCCCAGTGATAATAAAGAGTCACAGACAGGTACTGATTTATGCCATATATACTCACAACACACAGACACTGGCCACTGTGCTGAGGGTCCCAGCTACTCTCACTACACATGGTGGCCCAAACAATGATAATTACAACAATTAACATTAATACTATACCTGACATTAACATACAGCACAATAACAACATAATACATGATAAATACACAGAGCTTTTTACATTATTCATACTATTTACATTGCTGGCACTGGTCCAGCACGCCACTGCGCTACCCGACAGGAATCCCCAGTGCTACACTGCTCCCCTTCTGGGGGGGACCCAACCTGGTACCCCCACAAAGTCCTGGCAGTGCTCCAGACAGCACTGAGCCCTCTGTGGCCACAGGACCCCAGGTTCCCCACCGTCCTCCTCAGTTCCATCTGCTGGGAAACTCATCCCAGGTCCTGCTGATAGTTTCACCAAATGGGCCAAGGGTTGGTATAGAAGCAGCCGGTCTCAATGCAACATGACAGTGCTGCTTCAGAGATTCACTTCAGGACCTCCTGGGGGTCCCTCCAGTGGCTGTCCAGCTTGGGCAACCACCCCTTTTTCCTGATGGGCCAGTACACCCAGAGTCCCCAGGCTGGGAGACCTGTCCCCAGCAGTGGATGTCATAGGCTCACCTCTGTCTGACTCTGACCATGTCCTGATGTTACCTGGCCAGCTCATGGTCCGCACATGGTCCTGGAGCTGTAGCAGATAAACCAGTCTTGGTGTCTACGGCAGCTCCGGCCCAGGGGGTGAGGCAAACACCAGCTCTACCTGGGTCCACAGCCTACAGCTATACATGAGGGACGCAGGGGCACAGCCAGTGCTCTCCTGTACTGCTGTATGATAAGTCCACAGAACTAGTGGAAGGTGAGTGTCCCAATCATGCTGGTGCTCACCAATGAGGATTGTCTGCTGTGGAGATGGGATTCCATTCAGCCTCTTCACCAGCCTGTCACTCTGCTGATGGGGGGGGGGGGGGGGGCGTGTGTGTGTGTGTGTGTGTGTGGGGGGGGAGGGGGGGGGGCGTGGTACGGGTCTTCACAATCCCTAGCAGCCCCCCCCACGACCCCTCTGAGCCGCACATGCAGCACAGCAATGCAGGAACATCTGGGCGTCCTGCTGGCAGCCGGCCAGGTGAAGCGCTGCCACAGCTTCCTCAGCATCTTCTTTACGCCGTACTGCCCGGCCCCGACGGCTCCGTGCACTGACCTCAGCATGAGAGAGCACAGGTGTAGCGCCCCCTTCAGGCCTTTTTGATGGGCCAAAGTTAACAGTCACTTGACGAGGGGCCTGAGTTCACTATGGTGTCTGTCTGTAGGCTATATGTTCCCTTCAAAATTAACCCAGGGCTAACATGCCCACCCTAAATACTTTTGTCACCTTATTCAACAACTACACTATATAAAACGATGCAGTTAAATTGAACAACTTTACTAGATAAATGCTAAAATTAAAAAGAAATATTTATAAGACAAAATATGTACAATGTAAACAGTAGTTACAATAGTTCACACTCCATTATTGCCCACTGAAAAACCTAATCTGGCAAATAATTAAACTAAAGAAAAATTGTAGCAGGCCTGATCTGATTGCTCTCTCTTTCGTCCTGGAACCGGAGCAAGTGACTCGACAGGCACTCGGTCCTTCACCGCCGTGAATCGAATAGCTGTCTCTCATCTTGCAGATGTACTCTGGAATTTAGTAGCTTCAGCAGTAAGCTTGCTGAGAGTGTGGAAGGAAGACATGCAGTCTTATCTCTTCTCCCTCGTATCTCCTGTCTCCTGGGTCGATCCCAGACCTTAGCGTGGATTCATGGGATTACTCCCATTGGCACATATTAAATGAATAAGTCATTAAATTATATTTAACAAGCAATGAAAAGAACATAAAACACAAGTGATGCAGAGCATGTGTCAGCTCAGTACATAAGAAATTTACAAACGAGAGGAGGCCATTCGGCCCATCAAGCTCGTTTGGGGAGAACTTAACTAATAGCTCAGAGATGTTAAAATCTTATCTAACTCTGATTTAAAGGAACCAAAGGTTTTAGCTTGCACTACACTAACAGTAAGACTATTCCATACTCTAACTACACGCTCTGTGAAGAAGTGCTTTCTCAAATTCAGTTTAAAATGTTCTCTCGCTAATTTCCACCTATGGCTAACACTGAAGTAGCCATTTGGCTGAACAGCATCCAGACCTGTTAGAATCTTATATACCTGGATCATGTCCCCCCTTAGTCTCCTTTGCTCGAGGCTGAACAGAATCAACTCAGCTAACCTCTCCTCATAAGACAATCCTCTAAGACCAGGAATCATAGAGTGGGACATGGAAGCATCAACATATACTGTAGAATCGAAGTCTCTCACACACACCAAGATCTTTCTCATAATCAGCTACCTTTATTTCAGTGGAACCCATAAAATATCTGTACTTTATATTTCTGCTCCCTGCATGGATTATCTTACATTTATCTGTGTTAAATTTCAGCTGCCAGGTATCAGCCCAGCTACTAATTCAGAATTATGTTGTAGCCTCTGTGCTGCTAGTTCAGTATCTGCTGCATCCTCCCCAACACAATACAAATCAGATTAATCATATACACTTTACCTAAACAAAAGAACCAGACACTGGGTTACACAGGCTCTGGGGCACCAGCAGCTGCTCCCCTGCACCATCCAGCGATCAGCTGAGGCTTAACAGCAGGCCCTCGTGTTCCTCAGGGTGCCCCACTGGGTGTGGTAGGCCTTGTTCTCTGGACCAGAGGCTGATATCGCCTCCCAACCCAGTCACCCTCCTTCGTCCAGCTACTCCCTCACCCTGGCCAGCATGGGGCTGCTGTGCTGCTCTGTGATGATCTGCTGGCAAATGAAGTCTTGGTGGTGGCCTGGTTCTCCTGCACTGTGAGCTGCTGCAAGGGCAGTGAGACAGAGTGTCCACGTGTCCATGCAGCTTCCCAGGGTGATGTTGGACCTCAAACTCAAACTCTGCCATTACCTCCAACCAACAGACCAGCTGTCCCTCTGAGTACCAGAAACTCAGGACCCCCAAGTGATTTGTGGTCCTTCCACAACCAGAACCACTGGCCACTGAGGTACAGACGGAAGTTCTTGCCGGCCTAGATAGAAGCTCCCTTCACGGTCCTGCCTGTAATTGCACAGCACCCAGCCCCTCGTTGCTAGTGTCCATGCCCAGAATGAAAAGGAGATGAGGGTCCAGGTACTCTAGCATGGGAACATCGGTGAGCGTCACACAGAGCTGGTTAAAAGCCGCAGCTCAGGCATCTGTCCACGCAAAGCCACTTCCCTTTTCTGTAGACGGTGCATTGTGTTTGCCATGCTGGCGAAGTCCTTACAAAGTGTTGGTAATATGACACTAACGCCAGGAAGCTGTGCAGCTCTGCTACAGTCTGTGCAGGGGGCCAGTCTCACACAGCGGCCATCTTCTGCGGGTCGGTGTCCACGCCCTCCCTCTGATGATGTGGCCCTGGAAGAGCATCATGCACTGGAGGAGGGAGCACTTCCGGGGGTTCAGCCACAACCCTGCGCAGAGGGTCCCTGCAAACACTGTCTTTATGTTCCGCAATGTCTGGGCAAAATCAGCGGCGTTGAGCAGCAGATCATCAATGTTGATGACACACTAGGTGCAGGTCAGCTGGGACATTAGCCTCCATTAGCCTCTCGAAGGTGACCAGACTGTTACAGGGGCTGAATGAAATTGACCAGAACTGTCATAGCCTGTGACCGATGGTGAACACGGTCTTGGGGTGGTTTACTGGGGACAGTTCGACCTGCCAGTAGCCACTCCAGAGGTCTAAGGAGCTGAACCATGTTGACCCAGTGATGCATGGAAGCACATAGGAGTCCTTCCTTGTCACCACATTCAATGGTTGATAGTTGAAGCGAAAGCAACATGACCCGTCCTTGTTGGTGACAAGGTCTGGCTGTGCCGCTTACGGACTGTGGGAAGGCTTCATGACTCCTGTGTGACATTTCTTGGATCTGCTGCTCAGACACTTGCAGTTTCACCAGAAGCAGTGGATGTGGATGCAGATAGATGAACAGGGCTGATTGCTGTACTGCCACAGTTGCTGAACAGCCTGCACTGTCTATGGAGACGGTCCTGCTGTGGTGCTGCCGTTCAGCACAGTCTGGACTGGAGTTGCAGTCGTGTGGCTGGTGGAGACTTTCCCTCAGGAGCTGTGGGCAGATCTTTTCCCCCCACCGGGTGGACGGCTCTCCTCCTCTCTTCCCCCATCGCTATCCCTGGCCGCTGCTGGCCACTGCTCTCATGCTGGAGGACCCCCACATCTGTACCCAAAGCAGAGGGCTGCCCCCAGCAGATCGATGGTGGCCCCTAGCTATACTAGTAAGTCCAGTCTGATAACACAGGGGTCAGCAGTGCTGGCTAGTCAGACCTCTTGTACCACCGATTGTCCTGTCAGCGTGACTTTCAGCTGCCCCTCCCCCATGGCCATGCGCACGATGGGTGCAGATCAGCTGTAGGGGTGGGGCTCTGCTTAATAGAGCTCGCAGTGCCTCCTCTTCCAGTGGCATCACCAGGTGTCCCCCATCTTGGGGGACCAGTGATTGGGCCGTGCCACCAGCCGGACCGGTACTTGGGAGGGTTCCAGGGGCCATTACCCACTGTACCGGGGCAGCTTTAGGGGGGTCTTCACTGCGATCGGCCGTGTCCCACGTCATGCTGCTCCCTGCTGAGCTCTGTCACCTTCATCCTCAGGTCTGACACCAGTGTGGTTCAGGTACCAGAGTCACAGATAAGCACAGGAAGGCTACAAAGATGGGGTTTCCTGATGTCTGCCAGTCATACTCACAACAGACACACAACACAATACATGGTAAATACACAGAGCTATTTACACTATTTACACTGATGGCACCAGCCCAACATGCGACCTTGCTGTCCGATGGGCCCCCAATGAAACAACTTGTTTTGATTAAATGTTGTACTTACTATCACTGTATTTGCAAAAATAAAAGTTTAATGAATGATTAACTGATTATAGTATAGAATTAGCCTGCAATATCCTGTTTTGCTTTCCTGTTTATTTCGATTTCCATGTATATGCCAATAACAGTAACCGACAGCCCAACTGAGCCTCTTTTACTATATGTTTATTTATATATTTATGCTTTTATGAATTTAACATTCACTTAAAACTAAACCAAAGAATGTTACTTCTCATATTAAACCCAATGAAGTAGCACATTAACTCTTATTTCTCCCAGGTGTCATTTAAGGTGCTGTTCAATACTAAAATTTGGTTCCTGTTATATATAAAAATATTTTCTCCTGTGTTTGTGTTAATGTCCTTCCTTTCTGTCTGAATGACATGTTACATACTGTGCATCTCATTGGCTACAGTCTGCAGTACAGACATCTTACCCTCAGTGACTGACAGGTAAACCCGTGTTCCCACAGCTGAACCTCTGCTGATCTCCACACCACACCAGTAGTAACCAGAATCCGCATGTTTTACATTATTAATGGTCACAGTGAAGACTGGCTGGTCAGGATCATCTCTGACTGACACTTCATTCTTCTTCTGTGGAGAGTCACTGTGTACTATGGGAGTACATGAACTCCAGTCACTCCCTTTGCACCAGTATTTCACCTGCTGTTGATACATGTTGTCATAGAAACATGGGATGGTGACAGATCCTCCTCTCTGTACAGACACCGTGTTCAGTGTGGACACACCTGCAGGGACAATATGAAAATTACCCAGCTGATTAACTCTCACTCCCTCATACACCATTTATACACATATTCATGAAGTCAGTTGCAGTTTACTGTAGGCTGCAGTACTTTACTCTACAGAATATTAAAATTTGTTTTTAAACAATGATCTATTTACTATCACTGTGTTTGCAAAAACAAAACAGTGTAATGAATGAATTACTGATTATTCAGAATAAAATTAGCTGCAAAAATCTGCTTTGTAGTATTATTGTTATTTAATTTTCATATATAGATCAAGCCTCAGCAACAGAGTCAAACTGATGCTCTTTTACATTATTTTAACATATATTTATACTTTTCAATTGAATTTATGAATTTCTTTAAAATTCACTTAATGCCAAACCAAAGTATATTATTTCTCATATTTAACCCCTTGAAGTAGCATATTTACTGTTATTTGTCCCAGGTCTCATTTATGGTGTCCGTCTTATATATTAAAATATTATTTTCTTTATTTCTGTTAATGTCCTTCCTTTAAGTCTGAATGACATGTTACATACTGACCATCTCACTGGCTACAGTCTGCAGTACAGACATCTTACCTTCAATGACTGACAGGTAAACCCGTGATCCCACAGCTGAACCTCTGCTGATCTCCACACCACACCAGTAGGAACCAGAGTCCACAGCTGTCAGCTTGTTCATGGTCACAGTAAAGACTCGCTGGTCAGGATCATCTCTGATTGACACTTCACCACTTTTCTTTGGAGAGTAAGTATGTACTATGGGAGTACATGAGCTCCAGTCACTCCCTCTGCACCAGTATTTCACATGTGTTTTATATCTGTCATCATAGGGACATACGATGGTGGCAGATCCTCCTCTCTGTACAGACACTGTGTTCAGGGTGGACACACCTGCAGGGACAGTATGAAAATTAACCAGCTGATTAACTCTCACTCCCTCTTACACCATTTATACACATATTCATAAAGTCACTACCCGTCTCCTGTAGGTTACAGTACATTACTTCCATTTGTGAATTTGAATATTAAAGTTTGTTTTGATTAATCGCTGTATTTACTATCATTGAGTTTGTAAAGGTTAAGCAGTGTAATAAATTATTAATTTTACAATTTTAACTAAATAAATAATTGTTTTGTTTAAGATTAACCTGCAAAAACCTCCTTTGCTAATGTGCAATTATTTAAATTTAAATGAATAGGGGGCGGCATGGTGGTGCAGTGGTTAGTACTGTTGCCTCACACCTCTGGGACCTAGGTTCGAGTCTCCGCCTGGGTCACATGTGTGTGGAGTTTGCATGTTCTCCCCATATCGTCGTGGGGTTTCCTCCGGGTACTCCGGTTTCCCCCCACAGTCCAAAAACATGCTGAGGCTAATCGGAGTTGCTAAATTGCCTGTGTGTGTGTGTGTGTGTGTGTGTGTGTGTGTGTGTGTGTGTGTGTGTGTGTGTGTGTGAGTGAGTGAGTGAGACTGGTGTTTGAGTGTGCCCTGTGATGGGCTGGACCCCCATACTGGGTTGTTCCCTGCCTCGTGCCTATCGCTTCCAGGATAAGCTCCGGACCCCCTGCAACCCAGTAGGAAAAAGCTATTTGGAAGATGGATGGATCTATAGGTGAAACATGAGTAATAGAGCCAAACTGATCTTCTTTTACAGTTTGTTAATTTACATATGTGTGCTTTTCAATGAAATTGATTATTTTAAATTCACTTAAAAAAATAAAGGATATTTCATAACATATTACTTATCATATTTAACCCCCTAAAATAGCACATTTAAACTGAAATTTTTATTTCTCCCAGGTCTCATTTATGATATTGATCAAAACAAAAATTTTGCTCTCTCTTACTGTATATATTAAAATATTTTCTCTTCTGTTTGTGTTAATGTCCTTCCTTTCTGTCTGAATGACATGTTACATACTGTGCATCTCATTGGCTACAGTCTGCAGTACAGACATCTTACCCTCAGTGACTGACAGGGAAACCCATGTTCCCACAGCTGAACCTCTGCTGATCTCCACACCACACCAGTAGAAACCAGAGTCCACAGCTGTCAGATTGTTGATGATCACAGTGAAGACTGGCTGGTCAGGATCATCTCTGACTGATACTTCACCCTTCGTCTGTGGAGAGTCAGTGCGTACTATGGGAGTACATGAACTCCAGTCACTCCCTTTACACCAGTATTTCACATGTTTTTGATATATGTTGTCATAGGAACATAGGATGGTGACAGATCCTCCTCTCTGTACAGTCACCGTGTTCTGTGTGGACACACCTGCAGGGACAGTATGAAAATTACCCAGCTGACTAACTCTCACTCCCTCTTACACCATTTATACACATTAATAAAAAGTCAGTCAGCTGTAGGTTACAGTATTTCATTTCGCAGAGTATTAAAATGTTGCGGCACAGATACCAGACATGGTGATCCCAGTGATAATAAAGAGTCATAGACAGGTACTGATTTATGCCATATATACTCACAACACACAGACACTGGCCACTGTGCTGAGGGTCCCAGCTACTCTCACTACACATGGTGGCCCAAACAATGATAATTACAACAATTAACATTAATACTATACCTGACATTAACATACAGCACAATAACAACACAATACATGATAAATACACAGAGCTATTTACATCATCCACACTATTTACACTGCTGGCACCGGTCCAGTACGCCACTGCCCTGCCCGACAGGAATCCCCAGTGCTACACTGCCCCCCTTCTGGGGGGGACCCAACCTGGTACCCCCCCCAAAGTCCTGGCAGTGCTCCAGACAGCACTGAGCCCTCTGTGGCCACTGGGCCCCAGGTTCCCCACCATCCTCCTCAGTTCCATCTGCTGGGAAACTCATCCCAGGTCCTGCTGATAGTTTCACCAAATGGGCCAAGGGTTGGTATAGAACCAGCCGGTCACAATGCAACATGACAGTCCTGCTTCATATATTCACTTCAGGACCTCCTTGGGGTCCCTCCAGTGGCTGTTCAGCTTGGGCAGCCACCCCTTTTTCCTGATGGGCCAGTACACCCAGAGTCCCCAGGCTGGGAGACCTGTCCCCAGCAGTGGATGTTATAGGCTCACCTCTGTCTGACTCTGGCCATGTCCTGATGTTACCTGGCCAGCTCATGCACGGTCCGCACATGGTCCTGGAGCTGGAGCAGATAATCCAGTCCTGGTGTCTCCGGCAGCTCCGGGCCAGGGGGTGAGGCAAACACCAGCTCTACCTGGGTCCACAGCCTACAGCTATACATGAGGGACGCAGGGGCACAGCCAGTGCTCTCCTATACTGCTGCATGATAAGTCCACAGAACCAGGGGAAGGTGAGTGTCCCAATCATGCTGGTGCTCACCAACGAGGATTGTCTGCTAGGGAGCTGAGATGCGATTCTCTTCACCAGCCTGTCACTCTGCGGATGGGGGTGTGTGTGTGGGGAGGGGGGGCAGGGGTCTTCAGCAGCCAGCTCCCTAGCAGCCAGCTGACCTCACAGAACACCAGCACCTTGAAGTTTCTCTCCTGGACACTGTACAGCTGCTCTGAAGCCCCAAAGCTCCTAGAGCTGTTTTCTGCCATGGTGGTCAGGTCACACTCTGCTCTGGAACCATGTGACCCTCAGCCCACTTTGTGAAGTAGTCCATGACCACGAGAATGTAGTGATTCCCAGCCTCAGTGTGGGGAAAGGGGCCCAGGACATCGACCCCCACATGCTCCCCTAGGTACAGCTGGAGGGCAGACCGGCACTGCCAGCTAGGACCCCTCTGAGCCGCACATGCAGCACAGCAATGCAGGAACATCTGGGCGTCCTGCTGGCAGCCGGCCAGGTGAAGCGCTGCCACAGCTTCCTCAGCATCTTCTTTACGCCGTACTGCCCGGCCCCGACGGCTCCGTGCACTGACCTCAGCATGAGAGAGCACAGGTGTAGCGCCCCCTTCAGGCCTTTTGCTGGGCCCCAGTTAACAATCACTTGACGGGGGGCCTGAGTTCACTATGGTGTCTGTCTGTAGGCTATATGCTCCCTTCAAAATTAACCCAGGGCTAACATGCCCACCCTAAATACTTTCGTCACCTTATTTAACAACTACGCAATATAATACGATGAAGTTAAATTTAAGAACTTTACTACATAAATTCTAAAATTAAGACGACAAAATATATACAATGTAAACAGTAGCTACAATAGTTCGCACTCCATTATTACCCACTGAAAAACCTAAGCTGGAAAATAATTAAACTAAAGAAAAATTGCAGCAGGCCTGATCTGACTGCTCTCTCGATCGTCCTGAAGCCGGAGCAAGTGACTCGTCAGGCACTCGGTCCTTCACCGCCGTGAATCGAATAGCTCTCTCTCTACTCGCAGATGTACTCTGGAATTTAGTAGCTTCAGCAGTAAGCTTGCTGAGAGTGTGGAAGGAAGACATGCAGTCTTATCTCTTCTCCCTCGTATCCCGTATCTCCTGGGTCGATCCCAGCCCTTTACGGGGATTCATGGGATTACTCCCATTGGCAGATATTAAATGAATAACTCATTAAATTATATTTAACAAGCAATAAAAAGAATATAAAACACAAATGATATAGAGCATGGGTCAGCTCAGTATATAAGAAATTTAGAAATGAGAGGAGGCCATTCGGCCCATCAAGCTCGTTTGGGGAGAACTTAACTAATACATCAGAGTTGTTAAAATTTTATCCAGCTCTAATTAAAAGGAACCAAAGGTAATGCTTGCACTACACTAAGAGGGAGAATATTCCATACTCTAACTACACGATGTGTAAAGAAGTGCTTTCTCAAATCCATTTTAAAATTATTCTAATTTCCACCTATTGCTAATACTGAAGTAGCTATTTGGCTGAACAGCATCCAGACCTGTTAGAATCTTATATAACTGGATAATGTCCCCCCTTAGTCTCCTTTGCTCGAGGCTAAACAGATTCAACTCAGCTAACCTCTCCTCATAAGACATTCCTCTAAGACCAGGAATCATAGAGTGGGACATGGAAGCATCAACATATACTGTAGAATCGAAGTCTCTCACACACACCAAGATCTTTCTCATAATCAGCTACCTTTATTTCAGTGGAACCCATAAAATATCTGTACTTTATATTTCTGCTCCCTGCATGGATTATCTTACATTTATCTGTGTTAAATTTCAGCTGCCAGGTATCAGCCCAGCCACTAATTCAGAATTATGTTGTAGCCTCTGTGCTGCTAGTTCAGTATCTGCTGCATCCTCCCCAACACAATACAAATCAGATTAATCATATACACTTTACCTAAACAAAAGAACCAGACACTGGGTTACACAGGCTCTGGGGCACCAGCAGCTGCTCCCCTGCACCGTCCAGCGATCAGCTGATGCTTAACAGCAGGCCCTCGTGTTCCTCCACGGTGCCCCACTGGGTGTGGTAGGCCTTGTTCTCTGGACCGGAGGCTGATATCGCCTCCCAACCCAGTCACCCTCCTTCATCAAGCTGCTCCCTCACCCTGGTCAGCATGGGGCTGCTGTGCTGCTCTGTGATGATCTGCTGGCAAATGAAGTCTTGGTGGTGGCCTGGTTCTCCTGCACTGTGAGCTGCTGCAAGGGCAGTGAGACAGAGTGTCCACGTGTCCATGCAGCTTCCCAGGGTGATGTTGGACCTCAAAGTCAAACTCTGCCATTACCTCCAACCAACAGACCAGCTGTCCCTCTGAGTACCAGAAACTCAGGACCCCCAAGTGATTTGTGGTCCTTCCACAACCAGAACCACTGGCCACTGAGGTACAGACGGAAGTTCTTGCTGGCCTAGATTGAAGCTCCCTTCACGGTCCTGCCTGTGATTGCACAGCACCTAGCCCCTCGTTGCTAGTGTCCGTGTCCAGAATGAAAAGGAGATGAGGGTCCAGGTACTCTAGCATGGGGACATCGGTGAGCGTCACACAGAGCTGGTTAAAAGCCGCGGCTCAGGCATCTGTCCACGCAAAGCCACTTCCCTTTTCTGTAGACGGTGCATTGTGTTTGCCATGCTGGCGAAGTCCTTACAAAGTGTTGGTAATATGACACTAACGCCAGGAAGCTGTGCAGCTCTGCTACAGTCTGTGCAGGGGGCCAGTCTCACACAGCTGCCATCTACTGCGGGTCGGTGGCCACGCCCTCCCTCTGATGATGTGGCCCTGGAAGAGCATCATGCACTGGAGGAGGGAGCACTTCCGGGGGTTCAGCCACAACCCTGCGCAGAGGGTCCCTGCAAACACTGTCTTTAAGTTCCACAATGTCCAGGCAAAATCAGCGGCGTGGAGCAGCAGATCATCAGTGTTGATGACACACTAGGTGCAGGTCAGCTGGGACATTAGCCTCCATTAGCCTCTCGAAGGTGACCAGGCTGTTACAGGGGCTGAATTAAATTGACCAGAACTGTCATAGCCTGTGACCAATGGTGAACACGGTCTTGGGGTGGTTTACTGGGGACAGTTCGACCTGCCAGTAGCCACTCCAGAGGTCTAAGGAGCTGAACCATGTTGACCCAGTGATGCATTGAAGCACATAGGAGTCCTTCCTTGTCACCACATTCAATGGTTGATAATTGAAGCGAAAGCAACATGACCCGTCCTTGTTGGTGACAAGGTCTGGCTGTGCCGCTTATGGACTGTGGGAAGGCTTCATGACTCCTGTGTGACATTTCTTGGATCTGCTGCTCAGACACTTGTAGTTTCACCAGAAGCAGTCGATGTGGATGCAGATAGATGAACAGGGCTGATTGCTGTACTGCCACAGTTGTTGCACAGCCTGCACTGTCTATGGAGACGGTCCTGCTGTGGTGCTGCCATTCAGCACAGTCTGGACTGGAGTTGCAGTCGTGTGGTTGGTGGAGACTTTCCCTCAGGAGCTGTGGGCAGATCTTTTCCCCCAACTGGGTGGACGGCTCTCCTCCTCTCTTCCCCCATCGCTATCCCTGGCCGCTGCTGGCCACTGCTCTTATACTGGAGGACCCCCACATCTGTACCCAAAGCAGAGGGCTGCCCCCAGCAGATCGATGGTGGCCCCTAGCTATACTAGTAAGTCCAGTCTGATGACACAGGGGTCAGCAGTGCCGGCTAGTCAGACCTCTTGTACCACCGATTGTCCTGTCAGCGTGAATTTCAGCTGCCCCTCCCCCATGGCCATGCGCACGATGGGTGCAGCTCAGCTGTAGGGGTAGGGCTCTGCTAAATAGAGCTTGCAGTACCTCCTCTTCCAGTGGCATCACCAGGTGCCCCCCATCTTGGGGGACCAGTGATTGGGCTGTGCCACCAGGCGGACCGGTACTTGGGAGGGTTCCAGGGGCCATTACCCACTGTACCGGGGCAGCTTTAGGGGGGTCTTCACTGCGATCGGCCGTGTCCCACGTCATGCTGCTCCCTGCTGAGCTCTGTCACCTTTATCCTCAGGTCTGACACCAATATTGTTCAGGTACCAGAGTCACAGATAAGCACAGGAAGGCTACAAAGATGGGGTTTCCTGATGTCTGCCAGTCATACTCACAACAGACACACAACGCAATACATGGTAAATAAGCAGAGCTATTTACACTATTTACACTGATGGCACCAGCCCAACATGCGACCTTGCTGTCCGATGGGCCCCCAATGAAACAACTTGTTTTGATTAAATGTTTTACTTACTATCACTGTATTTGCAAAAATAAAAGTTTAATGAATGATTAACTGATTATAGTATAGAATTAGCCTGCAATATCCTGTTTTGCTTTCCTGTTTATTTCGATTTCCATGTGTATGCCAATAACAGTAACCGACAGCCCAACTGAGCCTCTTTTACTGTATGTTTATTCATATATTTATGCTTTTATGAATTTAACATTCACTTAAAACTAAACCAAAGAATGTTACTTCTCATATTAAACCCCATGAAGTAGCACATTAACTCTTATTTCTCCCAGGTGTCATTTAAGGTTTTGTTCAATAATAAAATTTGGTTCCTCTTATATATTAAAATATTTTCTCCTGTGTTTGTGTTAATGTCCTTCCTTTAAGTCTGAATGACATGTTACATACTGTGCATCTCATTGGCTACAGTCTGCAGTACAGACATCTTACCCGCAGTGACTGACAGCTGCATCCATGTTCCCACAGCTGAACCTCTGCTGATCTCCACACCACACCAGTAGTAATCAGAGTCCCCAGTTTGCAGATTGTTCATGCTCACAGTGAAGACTCGCTGGTCAGGAACATCTCTGATTGACACATCATCCTTCGTCTGTGGAGAGTCACTGCGTACGATGGGAGTACATGAATCTGAAGAATAATAATCTCTGCACCAGTATTTCACATGTTGCTGATATATCTTGTCATAGAAACATGGGATGGTGACAGATCCTCCTCTGTGTACAGACACCCGTCCCACTGAGGACACACTGTCAGCACCTGTGGGGAAAACAACCATCTGAATTCACATTTTCAGCATCACAGTATCTCTGGTTAATATTATATATTATCAGTATGTGTAACACTTGTACCAGGAGTCATGGCACAGAGAGATGGGTTTAAGAGGACAGTGAGGAGGTGAAACAGCAAGACTGTCATTTTGCCATAAGAACAAGGGAAAGACACAGGAAAAACAAAGCAGGTGTGTTCTAGGGGAGGGTCACTCAGCTATCATCCCCATCAGGGGCACATAGCCAAGGTCCACATCATTTACTGACCAGGGACAGGGGGGGGCTGTATTGAATTGTTTTAGTGCAGCATTTGCCATTTGGGCAGCCCTATTTGAGGGTCTGAGAGGAAAATCAGTAGCTTAAGTCGCTGGTAATAAAGGAACAGTGAGGAGAATGAATGGGATCATCATTTTGTGGTGACCACACCCCTGTAACACTAAGGCTGTATTTGTAAATACATCAAATTTAGTCATTTTTGGCTTTTGAATGGCATACGGTAAGTACTGAACTGCATTTTAGCTAAGTGATCCATCTTCCACGTGCGTATCCAGTACAGAATCAGTGGAGCTGATCTGAGGCAGCACAGGGCACAAGGCAGTGGAACACCCAGGACAGGATGGCAGTCTGTCACAAAGGCAGGGGAACACCGAGGACAGGATGGCAGTCTGTCACAAAGGCAGGGGAACACCCAGGACAGGATGCCAGTCTGTCACAAAGGCAGGGGAACACCCAGGACAGGATGCCAGTCTGTCACAAAGGCAGGGGAACAACCAGGACAGGATGGCAGTCTGTCACAAAGGCAGGGGAACACCCAGGACAGGATGCCAGTCTGTCACAAAGGCAGGGGAACACCCAGGACAGGATGCCAGTCTGTCACAAAGGCAGGGGAACACCCAGGACAGGATGCCAGTCTGTCACAAAGGCAGGGGAACACCCAGGACAGGATGCCAGTCTGTCACAAAGGCAGGGGAACACCCAGGACAGGATGGCAGTCTGTCACAAAGGCAGGGAAACAACCAGGACAGGATGGCAGTCTGTCACAAAGGCAGGGGAACAACCAGGACAGGATGGCAGTCTGTCACAAAGGCAGGGGAACAACCAGGACAGGATGGCAGTCTGTCACAAAGGCAGGGGAACACCCAGGACAGGATGCCAGTCTGTCACATTGGAAGGGGAACACTCAGGACAGGATGGCAGTCTGTCACAAAGGCAGGGGAACACCCAGGACAGGATGGCAGTTTGTCACAAAGGCAGGGGAACAACCAGGACAGGATGGCAGTATGACACAAAGGCAGGGGAACACCCAGGACAGGATGCCAGTCTGTCACATTGGAAGGGGAACACTCAGGACAGGATGGAAGTCTGTCACAAAGGCAGGGGAACACCCAGGACAGGATGGCAGTCTGTCACAAAGGTAGGGGAACACCCAGGACAGGATGGCAGTCTGTCACAAAGGCAGGGGAACACCCAGGACAGGATGGCAGTCTGTCACAAAGGCAGGGGAACACCCAGGACAGGATGGCAGTCTGTCACAAAGGCAGGGGAACACCCAGGACAGGATGGCAGTCTGTCACATTGGAAGGGGAACACTCAGGACAGGATGGCAGTCTGTCACAAAGGCAGGGGAACACCCAGGACAGGATGGCAGTCTGTCACAAAGGCAGGGGAACACCCAGGACAGGATGGCAGTCTGTCAGAAAGGCAGGGGAACACCCAGGACAGGATGGCAGTCTGTCACAAAGGCAGGGGAACACCCAGGACAGGATGGCAGTCTGTCACAAAGGCAGGGGAACACCCAGGACAGGATGCCAGTCTGTCAGAAAGGCAGGGGAACACCCAGGACAGGATGTCAGTCTGTCACAAAGGCAGGGGAACACCCAGGACAGGATGCCAGTCTGTCACAAAGGCAGGGGAACACCCAGGACAGGATGCCAGTCTGTCAGAAAGGCAGGGGAACACCCAGGACAGGATGCCAGTCTGTCAGAAAGTTCTCTTAGGAATCCATTCCAGTCAGATTTCCTGTTCCTTCAACTACGCATGGCTATATCTGTAAATCTGAATATTTTTCTGATTAACATTCTGGTCAAAATATTCTGTATAATATAATTCTGATCTGCTGTTTTTGGTGTGTAATTCACTCCAACCTAAATCCGTAAGACAAAGTTGGATGCAGAATTCCATTCTATCAGGGTATATGAATTTATACACAGAACAGCCACAAGACAGAATAAGACCATTCCTGTTTACTGCTGCCACATATTGGAAAAAAAGAAGACTGCAGTCAGTTCTGAAATCATCCGGTCAGTCTACATTTAACCTCTGCACTCAAACAGGAAGTGACAAAAACCATAATAGGTGATCCCTTGTTCTGCATTTAATGAAAAAGAGAGAGAGTGGTAAGGAGCGTATGCTGATACAGCACATTACCTCATTACTGCACTGCTTTGGATGGAGTGGAACAGTATTACGTTTTTTTTTCCAGTGGCTGGAGGTCATTACCAATCCTTCACTGCCCCAGTGAAACCAGTTGCTCAGCAGTCTGACAGGGCAGCCAGCAGGGGCTGCAGCCCCATGGCTGATGATTTTAGAGCAGCTGAACAGAAACTCCTCTGACGTGTGGAGATTGAGTCTCCCTGAAGAGTACGCTTGTCTTGAAGCCGTACCTATCAGCAGTAGGTTGGTGTAGCTCACACTTAAGTTTGACACAAGCCTAATCAGGTAGGAAGCCGCCTACACACATGCCATGGCAGAGCCCAAGATGCAGCGTAACCCAATGCTAAATCCAATCTATAGGGTCACCTCACTGCGGATTAAGGGTTATGATGAGCAGCTGCATCTTTTAGGACCAGAACATGTTTTTGCGGAACAGAGGAGGTGCTGTTGGGTTCTCAGGGGAAAGACAACAGTCCAGAGAAACAGTTAGGATGTATTTCGTGTCACAGACACCGTGGTTAATCCCTCACATGGCTGATTTGCCACCCTCTAGTTTGAGACTGCATTGTTCAGCATTTTACTCTACCGGTATGGACTGATTTGGTCCTTTCTTAGTGAAGATCGGTAGGAGACAGGAGAATCACTGAAGTATCATTTATAAGTGTCTCACTACAAGAGTGTTGTACCTAGATGTCATGCTTAGCCTTGACACAGACTCATTCCTCGTCATTATGTAACTGTACTGCATGGAGAGGGAAGCCAGGGCACCAAGTTTAAGGGAGCCACTGTAGTACTGAGCTGAGAGGCTCTTAATGCTTTAGGATCCTCTATAAAGGAGCAACTGGCAGCCCAGCAAATCACTTCCCGCATTAATCCACCTAGTGCTCCACCTGCTCAGTGAAGGCAGCCTTGTACAGCACCTTAATCCCATATGCTGCAGACTGTACTAGCTAAGGAAGAAGGGATTAAGTGTCCTTGGATGTAGCTGATCCTGATCCTATCTCACCCAATACTCCCCTGATGGGGCGGCCAAATTCAGCCCTTCCGCAGGTGATCTACCCCACATCAGAGCGACTCAGCCGAAGGAGATGGAGCCAGGTACTTGCTGACCAGCTCTGGAGGAGCTTCATCAGGGACGACCTGCTAACCCTCCAGACCAGGGACGACCTGCTAACCCTCCAGACCAGGGACGACCTGCTAACCCTCCAGACCAGGTATGACCTACTAACCCTCCAGAACAGGCAGAAATGGCAGATGGACGCAGCCAACCTGGCGAATGGGACTAAGGTTATGATTGTGGATCCTCAAACACCTCAAGCACGGTCAGTGTGGTTAACATGGTTAACATCCACATATGTGTTCTAATCGGCTCCCTGCTGAGATCATCTCCATGTATAAACTGGCATCTCCAGTATCTAAATTCTCCTCCCCTCTTTACATTTGGTTTCACTTATTTCTCAGTTTTTGGGAAAGTGTCTCTGTATAATGTACTTTTTCTGGTAAACTCCAACCTGGCTCTTCCTCGTTTCTCATTGATGAAAAGCCTCTTACTTGCTTTATTCCTTGCACTTCACACCATTTAATGTTCTTTAAGGTCACATAAGGTCATCCTCTGATTTATGAGTCACAGCCGTGTAAGCTGACAGTCGTCTCTGGCATTAAAAAGCTGCTTCTACCCTCTACATGGATACTGTAGTTTCTGGTCGTTCCCAGTGTCTCCTGCTTTGTTTTGTTCTTGTTACTGCTGTCTTAGTAACTTTGAGCCTGGAAGCAGCCTGCTGCGCAGTGTAACCTTCTGCCAGCAGATCCAGGATTAAACCAGGATTTTAAGAAGCTGATCGGTTTAAAAATATAGGAGTGATATCTTAATTTTTTCCAGAGCTGTATAATATAGAGCCTTGTGCTGATTGGGTGTCAGACAGCGGTTGGATCTGCCCTGGTTATTCCCTGGAAAACAACCCCCCCCCAGCAATATATCCAGCAAAACACACAGACCCCCTTCATGAGTAAGGCTGTCGGGCTCATTTAGTATTTATCTAAGCAAATTCAAGCATAAATGATTCACAATCATATTTTAGGTCAATACTTACGTTCAGTGCTGGTTGTGGTTGTATTTCTCAGACTGACAGTAATATGAACTGGGATCTGCTGGTATCTATCATCACACCAGTACCAGCCTGTGTCCTTCCTCTCCAGTCCCCTCATTGTCACACTGAAGACTTTATTCACTCTGTCATGCCTGATCAGGACAGGCCTCCCATCCAAACCCGAAGACCTTGACACACAGGAGCCCCCCATCCTACACCATGACATTTTACCGTAATAGTACTTAGAGTGACACTGAACACTGACACTGTCTCCTTCCACACCCGTCACCTCCTGTTTGTCCACTGACAGCCCTGGGGAACCTGAACACAGATTAGGAACGAACACTGATATTTACATAACAATAAAATAGTCATAAATGTGAGCCAGTTAATATTGATGTTTCTCCATATATTTTTTAAGTATATAAAACTAAACCAGAACACATTTCTTAACATCTTACAGTACTTATCATATTTAACCTCCTGAAAGCTCATTTAAACTGTCACTGTTACTTCTCCCAGATCTCATTTCCAACTAAAATTTGGTCCCTTTTAAATATTAACGAAGTTTTAAAATACTGAAATATAATATTTTCTCCCGTGTTTGTGTTAATGTCCTTCCTTTCTGACTGAATGACATGTTACATACTGTGCATCTCATTGCCACAGTCTGCAGTACAGACATCTTACCCTCAGTGACTGACAGGTAAACCCATGTTCCCACAGCTGAACCTCTGCTGATCTCCACACCACAGGAGTAGTAACCAGAGTCCCCATCTGTCAGATTGTTCATGGTCACATTGAAGACTCGCTGGTCAGGATCATCTCTGATTGACACTTTACCAGTTTTCTTTGGATAGTCAGTGCGTACTATGGGAGTACAACTCAAGTAACTCCCTCTGCACCAGTATTTCACATGTTGCTGATATATGTTGTCATAGAAACATGGGATGGTGACAGATCCTCCTCTCTGTATAGACACCAATCCCACTGAGGACACACTGTCAGCACCTGTGGGGAAAACAACCAACTGAATTCACATTTTCAGCATCACAGTATCTCTGGTTAATATTATATATTATCGGTGTGTGCAACAATTGTACCAGGAGTCATGGCACAGAGACATGGGTTTAAGAGGACAGTGAGGAAACAGCAAGACTGTCATTTTGCATAAGAACAAGGGAAAGACACAGGAAAACAAAGCAGGTGTGTCCTAGGGGAGGGTCACTCAGCTATCATCCCCATCAGGGGCACATAGCCAAGGTCCACATCATTTACTGACCAGGGATGGGGGGGCGACTGGACTGAATTGTGTTTCAGTCCAGAATTTGCCATTTGGGCAGCCCTGTTTTAGGGCCAGAGAGGAAACCAGGTCCTTTCTTCCACATCTTACACAGGGTCAGTACAGTACAGGGAGCATGAAGCTGATCTGAGGCAGCACAGGGCACAAGGCAGGGGAACACCCAGGACAGGATGCCAGTCTGTCATAAAGGCAGGGGAACACCAAGGACAGGGTGCCAGTCTGTCACAAAGTCAGGGGAACACCCAGGACAGGATGCCAGTCTGTCACAAAGGAAGGGGAACACCCAGGACAGGATGCCAGTCTGTCATAAAGGCAGGGGAACACTAAGGACAGGGTGCCAGTCTGTCACAAAGTCAGGGGAACACCCAGGACAGGATGCCAGTCTGTCACAAAGGAAGGGGAACACCCAGGACAGGATGCCAGTCTGTCACAAAGGCAGGGGAACACCCAGGACAGGATGCCAGTCTGTCACAAAGGCAGGGGAACACCAAGGACAGGGTGCCAGTCTGTCACAAAGTCAGGGGAACACCCAGGACAGGATGCCAGTCTGTCACAAAGGCAGGGGAACACCCAGGACAGGATGCCAGTCTGTCACAAAGGAAGGGGAACACCCAGGACAGGATGGCAGTCTGTCACAAAGGCAGGGGAACACCCAGGACAGGATGCCAGTCTGTCACAAAGGAAGGGGAACACCCAGGACAGGATGGCAGTCTGTCACAAAGGCAGGGGAACACCCAGGACAGGATGCCAGTCTGTCACAAAGGCAGGGGAACACACAGGACAGGATGCCAGTCTGTCACAAAGGCAGGGGAACACCCAGGACAGGATGCCAGTCTATCACAGGGCAAACACTCACACACAGTCACTATGGGCACTTTTACAGGAATCATTTCACCTGGACTATGTATTCTTGAATATAAAACCAGAGAGCTCATAGGAAACCAGTGCAGATACAGGGAGACCATGCAAACTCCCCAGAGAGAGCTGGGCCAGATACTGGAACCACAAGCCTGGAGGTGTGAAGCCCCCATGCTGCCCCCAGTCTCTACCAGCTAGAGCTTAATTACTTCTCCAAACCTGCTGCAGAATAAAATACAACCAGGTCTAATCTGAAGACCAATTCATACTTTCCTTTTCTGCAGGTGATGTAAGATCTGGTGAGGTGATGTAAATTTCATCATCAGGGGCGTGTAGCCCAGATTTATTTTTTTTATCTGCCGGAGATTGACCAGATGTTTCCAGTAGGTGGCAGCCCTGACTTTTACAGAGCAGAGGTCAACCAAGAAATAGCAGAAGAAGAATAATTGTTGCAGGAGATGTGTAGGTATCCGCTTATCTATTTTTTACATTTTTACTGTCCAGATCATTTTTACTGTCCAGACATTATACCACGGTATACAGTATTTTCAAAAACAATACTACTCTGCCCAAGCCCCTACTAACAACTTTAAAACTGTTTGTACAATTCAATTCAAAAGCAGCCTCACTAAAATAAAAATATATGCATACATAGTTATGTAGACAAGCATGTGACATTAAGTTTAGTTAAAGTGCAACTTTACAAGCTACACTGACCATCACCTGCACTGTTACTGTTCGCCAGTCTGATGGCAAACATTGTCTGTAGTCTTTGATCTACTCCAAAGGGGTTTAATTTACGTAGGAAATACAGTCACTGCTGGACTTTTTCACAGTGATCTCTGTATTGTCACTAAATCTCAGTCTGTTATCAGACATAGTACCCAAGTATTTGTAGGTCTGGGCAACTCTAACATTAGTGCCATGAATTGCTGTTGCGGGATGTGAATGTGGTTTAGTGAGAGGATCATATCTTTTGATTTGGACACATTTCAATCCAGAAAGGATTTATCACACCAGTCTACAGATTCTTGTATTATGGGTTCATGCGAATGATCTGACCAACTGAGAAGAGGCATGATGACACTGTTATCAGCAGTATGCAGAGTAAAAAGTAAAGGAGAAAGTACACAACTCTGCAGTGAGCCAGTGGAGGCAGAGATGGATTCAGATGTTCAGTCATATATAACTACTGTCTGAGTTCTGTTAGAGATGAAACTGATAATCCATCTCATGAGCTGACAATCCAAATGAAAACAAGATATAAGCTGTCTGACAAGTATGTGAGGTTGTACTGTTGTGCTGCCCTCATTACACGTCCTGTACATGACTAGACAGCCAGCTAACTCTTTCCCACATCAAGACTCTGAAGACAGCGTGTTCCTTTGTACACAGGTTTACTGAGCAGGGAAAGTGTAAAACTGAAAGTACAAAAACGCTACCATTTACTTACAGGCGAGTTTGCGTTTCATGTACATACCTAAACAGTGCAATATACAAATATAAGTTTATCGCTCTGTTCTTTACTGCAAATATATGTTTAACCAAAAATATAGTGCTATAGTATCAAACACCAAAACAAGGATTGGTGCTCACAGATAAAATAACACAATACATACCCACGATGCTACTGAAGGCGCAAGATGTTTGCAGACGCTGTAGTAAGAGCAGATTTAACAGTGTTTGTGTGCAGCTCATTCCACTACTAGCTCTAATGCGCAAGTGTGGTTACGTGGTGAATACGCAAGCAAGTAGTAGTGATGGGAATTCCGGCTCTTTTAAAAGAGCCGACTCTTTCGGCTCCCAAGTGGCTCTTCAGAATTTTTTTGGTGCTTAAATGAATTTATTACCAGAAATAATGTAAAATTATTAGTGAAATGAATTACTATGGTTGGAAATCACGTGCAATCAATTTAGCCAGTTCCTCATCAATTGTTTTCTGTTTTACTGGAGTCATAGCTTTTTGCACAAACTGTCTCTTAAAGCTCTAGGTTCTTAACTCCCTCACTTTTCTCTTGTGCATGAGCATAAAGCACCTAAATCATTAGCATGATATAGAAAATATTCTCAGACACTTATTCTGAACAGCAGAAATGTCGTCATACAGCATGTGAGGGTGAGACTCTGTATAAACACTGTGCTGCATACAGAGGGTCTGACCTCAGGCCTTTGGTTCAGTCTTTACTATGTTTTATACAGTTTAAGTACCACTTCAGTAGGTCCTTTTAATATCTGTGGATCAGTAGGAAACAAGAGGTGTAATAGGAAAGTGTCTCTGTAAGACATGGGTGGGGGGTGTCCTGGGGGGGGGGGGCAAAGTCAGGTGATGAGCACATTGATTCTCTTCACCTGGGTCTTATCAGCCGTCCTATCAGACTGAGAGCTGTTTGTGTTTCTCTCAGCTTCCAACAGACACACACAGACGCCCAAGTTCACAGCCTGTTGTTTCATTACAGAGATTCTTACAGATAAAACACAGATAAAATACACTTATTTGGGTCTTACTGACCTCAGGTCTGTGGATACTGACACTCCCTCCCGGATTCTCCATATTTTCACTGTTTCTCTGTCTCTGTCTGTGACCAGGACTCCTGGAGTCCGATAAAAACCCACTTTCTCCCCTCCGCTTGGTTTATACAGGTTCTGCACTCTTCTGTTCCGTTTACATGGGGTGTCGCTCCTTCTCACTAACTGACCACAAACTTTATGGTCATGCTGCCTTTGCACAGCCCACCTGACCAACATCATCACGTACAGTAATGCCTGGCTGTGGCATGTGTGGCTGGGGCTCTACAACAGCAGGATACTGTCTACAAGACAATAAACTTCCTTTGCAAGAAAGACAAAGTATAGCAGCACTGAGATACAGTGACTGATAATTAAGTGAGCTGTCCTCACCTTCTGCTTCTATACTCAGCAAAAAAAGAAATGTCCCTTTTTCAGGACTGTGTATTTCAACAATAATGTTGTAAAAATCCAAATAACTTTACAGATCGTCATTGTAAAGGGTTTAAACAATGTTTTCCATGCATGTTCAATTAACCATAATCAATTAATTAACATGCACCTGTGGAATGGTCGTTAAGACCTTAACAGCTTACAGAAAGTAGGCATTTAAGGTCACAGGTCTAAAAACGCAGGACACTAAAGAGACTTGTCTACCGACTGTGAAAAACACCCAAAGAAAGATGCCCAGGGTCCCTGCTCATCTGCGTGAACGTGCATTGGGCATGCTGCAGGGAGGCATGAGGACTGCTGATGTGGCTAGGGCAATAAGGGCCATGTCCGCACTGTGAGACGCCTAAGACAGCGCTACAGGGAGACAGGAAGGACAGCTGCTCATCCTCGCAGTGGAAGACCACGTGTAACAACACCTGCACAGGATCGATACATCCGAATATCACACTTGCGTGACAGGTACAGGATGGCCACAACAACTGCCCGAGTCACACCAGGAACACACAATCCCTCCATCAGTGCTCACATCACCATCGGACTGAGCTTGTTGTCATTGCAGGCAATCTCAATGCCTTGCGGTACAGGGAAGACATCCTCCTCCCTCATGTGGTACCCTTTATGCATGCTCATCCGGACATGATCCTCCAGCAGGACAATGCCACCAGCCATACTGCTCGTTCTGTGCGTGAGTTTCTGCATGACAGCAATGTCAGTGTTCTGCCATGGCCAGCGAAGAGCCCAGATCTCAATCCCATTGAGCATGTCTGGGACCAGTTGGATTGCAGGGTGAGGGCTAGGGCCGTTCCCCCCAGAAATGACCAGGAACTTGCAGGTGCCTTGGTGGAAGAGTGGGGTAACATCTCACAGCAAGAACTGACAAATCTGGTCCAGTCCATGAGGAGGAGATGCACTGCAGTACTTCAAGCAGCTGGTGGCCACACCAGATACTGACTGGTACCTTTGATTTTGAGCCTCCCTTCATTCAGGGACACATTGTGAAACATTTTTAGTTTATGTCTTATGCTGTTGACTCTTAGTGTTCATACAAATACATTTATTTACACATTAAGTTTACTGAAAGTAAAAACAGTTGAAAGTCAGAGGACATTTCTTTTTTTGCTGAGTATACTTCCTGGGGGGAACTTCTCCCTCTGTTGTGACCATACCCCTCTCCCCCCGCGCCCCCAACACCCAGATCACCTAGTGCTGTCTAACTGGACCAGCCGTAAGCTTCTAGGCGGCCTGTTGGCTGGGGGGCAGGGCCTGGTCTGGACTGACTTCCTGATGCTGTAAGGATTGAACTCATTCAATAAACAACTATCTGTTCAGCTTATTCATGATTACGGAATATAAAGAATATATATCATTCATTCATTCATCCATCCTTTGGAGAAAAATATCTGCAAGGGAACAAGGACACGTATTTCACTATTATACATTGTTTCACCACAAGCGGACAGACATTTTCATTTTCTACATTTACATAGAGTGTCATATACTCTGCCTTTCTCCTCCTTGTCAAAGTCCTTTCTAAAACTGAAATAAAAATTCTGAAAATATTTAATAAGCTGGTTGGATACAGAATAATAAATTACGGTTATGACAAAAGTGTTCATATGCCATGTCACCCACATTCAAACTGAGATTAATTATTTCATTAATATATCATAATAAATTTATGATGGACCTGGATTAACTAATAAAGAGTACAACTGTAACACTGGCCTTTGCTGTAATTATTAACCATCTATAATCACCCATTCTGCACAGATTTAGTAACAATCCCTACATGGCAGAAAAATGTCTGAAATAGTCTTTAACGTCTGACAATAAAACCTAAATTTTTACTAAATTAACAAGTTTTAAAATATGGATTTAAATGAATATACACAAAACACATGGCTGTATCACTGGTGTCTGTCTGTGGGAAAAGTCTGTGTATTTGTCATTTTACAAAGATTCATCATAAACTAGAATTAGCCAAATCCAGAGGCTTTAGTTCAGCTCCCAGGTGTAACATGTAGATCAGACACTCATGTATTTGATAAAGAGCAGGACCTGTATTATGGGATGTCTCCCTTAGGGGTAATGCTGATATGAAAGTAAACCTTTTATTCCAGTCATACAGACACATAAAACAATCAGGGCACAGGGATGGAGTACATCCTGGATGGGACACCAGTCAGTCACAGGGCACACAGACTCACATTCCTATTTAGAGACACCAATTAGCCTGACTGCATGTCTTTGAACAACACAAGGAAACACACACAACTTACAGAGAACATGCAAACTCCATAAAGACAGCATTAGTGAGATTCAAACATGGAGGTGTGAAGCAACAGCACCATCTACTGGGCCACTGGGCCACCCGCATAGACACTATTGTCTCAGCAAATTGCCCTATTCAAGAACAGTTAAAAAATGTTAACAATTCCCATCCCTACATATCCCTGTATCCTTACCTCATATTCAAGCCACTCGGACAGGTGACAGAGGGCCGGTATGGGAGTGACAATAGGGTTAACCCACAGGCATGTTTTCGGAAACAAACAAATTATGTATACATTTGTTTCATCCATTTTGGAAGATGAGATGCAGGGTGGCAGTGATAACTCCTCTGAGGCAGCAATCGCGTCACGCCCAGAAAAACGAAACCCGTTCATGCTAGCTTTCCAGGCAGCGAAATGTGATGAGCAGAGGGTGAAGCTGCCACCGGCTGTGACAACGTTCGTGGTGCAAGGTTTGCATCCTTTCACCACAGTAGAGCAAAAAGCTTTTTGGTTGGTACTAGTAGTGAAATGCTTTCATTAGTAAGTTTAAGTAAGTTTAACATGTTCGAGTGTTAAGAAGATGGCCTGGTTTTGTGGTAATGTGCCCGTGTGCTTGTTACTACAGTGTAATACGAAATATTGGTACCACTTTACAATAAGGCTCCCCTTTGTCACTTAGAAATGGTACTGACTCATTAAGAAATAGAAAACTGTAGTATAACTTGTTTATAATTGTCTATTAATGATTTATGAAGTGTTACAACTTAATTTATAACCCGCTTATAAACCATTCATAACCCCTTTATAAGGGTAGCCTTATTGTAAAGTGGTACCGAGATATTTTTATTTTAACTTACTCATAGCTGACTCTTAGAGTAACAGCCAGTACCCATACAGTGACACAATGAGAGCCCTCATTGAACTGTATGGACAACCACAGCCTTACAGCATATTGTTATGCTGGTAGATGGGCCTAACATTATATGCAGAGATCTTAGAGGGTTCAGCAAGTTGTCATTGACTGTACGGACACTCATAGGAATGTCAAATCAGCTTGATCAAGAGGGTCTGACAGAGTTGAGTTGTGGGTCTCATGTCTCCACATTACTGGTTAAGCTGCCATATGATCTGAGAGCTAACTTTAGGAGATACATTAAGGCACCATAGGTAAAATTACTCGTGACTGTGGAGACACAGAATACCCTAGACATGCATGATATCCTGGATGATAGCTGGTGTTAAGGAAGCGAGGCATAGTGCAGGCAGAAAAAGAAGGTGACAATCCACTGGCAGCTCTGAGACATGGGGGGGGTTATTACAGAAACTAAAGCACTGGTAAAACTACAAAGGAAAGGACCACAAGGGGTCAAAAAGCAAAATAGGGAAAACAATGACTAACTACAAGGAATGACAAGGAAATAAGATCTAGGAACAAAGCAACACAGGAACAAGGAGCAGGAACAAGGTAGGGAACTCATACTGCACCACACGGTACCATCTAACATTCCAACACAATAACCTACTCAGAGAAAAGAACACAAGCAGGCACTAAAATACACAGATAACGAGTACTAACAAAAGGTAGGTGTGAATACACAAAACAATCAATCAATTAGAACAGACACTTTAAATAGGACACAGGTGGAATTCACTAACAAAATCATGGAATAAAGATACTGACAGAGAAAAATGGAAACAAGTCTCATCACTCAGTACAGACAGGAGACTGAGGCAGTTAAGAGACTCGAGGATTGTACAGTTAAAGTTTCAGTCAAAGGCGTTGACCGATATGCGAAACCAGTTTTCCTCCTTTAGCAGTCAATATGGAAGCTATTCCTGCTCACCTTAGAGGAGCTGAGAAGCATCTAGCTAGAGGCTCTGATACAGCTACAGATTATTGTAGGAAAATCACTGAATTAGTTGAAGCTGGCTATGTGTGTAAGGTTCCACCAGCCACCGCTGAGGGCAGTCCTGGGTGGAACATCCCACGCCAGTTAGTTTAGCATAACGGCAAGAACAGACTTGTCTTTTATTGCTCTTTCACCTACAGGGGTCTGAGCCTAAATGAATATCTTTGGCCGGCACTTGATGCTTTGCTGTTTTGATTCCTCCTCCGTTTCCAGGAGTGCAAAGTAGCCATTAGTGGTGATGAAAAGAGCATGTTTCTCCAGCTGTGAATGCTTAAGGAGGACCAGCCCCATCTCAGCTTCCTGTGGCACAATCTGAACAGGGAAAACCTACCTGATGTTTATCAGCAGCAGTTTCTGCACTTTGGGACCGCCTGCAGTCCCTACTACACCACCTTCGTGTATTATAAGCATGTGATGGACCAAAGTCAGTCGGGAGTAGATGGACGCTCCTCACTTGAACACTGTTTTTATGTAGACATCTGCGTTCAGATCTTAGCTACACCCATGGAGGCTAAGGAACATGGGATATAACAACCAGATTCCTGTTACCAGTCATTATCCGAGGCTCAACAACATCCCCCCGGAGATAGCGAGATCATCGGGTGCTCCTTGGATTGTTATCGTTCCGCCAAGCGACGGAAGGAACGAAAACAAAAGCGGGGCTGCGGGTCAGGCGTGTTAGTCAGGCCAAAGAAGCAGCCTTTTAATCCTCCGCTTCCCAGCATTTTTCTGACCAACGCACGGTCGATCGTCAACAAAATCGACGAACTGAACCTCCTACTAACCGGACATCCACTCGTCCGCGATTGCTGTGGCTTGGTCGTCACGGAGACGTGGCTACGAGAGGAAATTCCCGACGCCTCGATGCAGCTAGCAGTCCGCACAATGCACCGCAGCGACATGAAGGCTGCAGCCGGAAAAAGCAGAGGTGGAGGTTTGTGCATTTACACACATAACAACTGGTGCACAAACACTAAGATCATCACCACAGTCTGCTCCCCGGACATAGAGGCAATGTCTGTTGTGTGCAGACCATTTTACTTGCCTAGGGAACTGCCTGTAGTGTTAATAACCGCTGTTTATATACCTCCGGATGCTATTGTTAGCTCCGCCCTTGCCTATCTGCATGATTCAATTTCTGAACAGCAGTGGACATATCCAGAGGGAGTACACATCATCGTAGGGCATTTTACAAAAGCATGCTTAAGCACTGTGCTGCCTAAATTTGTTCAACGTGAAATGCCCCACGAGAGGGAATAACACCTTGGACCATGTATACACAAATATCAAGCGAGCCTACAGATCTGTTCCCCTCCCCCATCTGGGTATGTCTGATCACCTCTCCCTGCTTGCTGTCCCGGCATACATACCACTGAAGAAAAAGACAAAGCCCATCACCAAGACTATTAACACCTTGTCTGATGTAGCTCTGGCTCAGCTTCAGGACTGTTTCGCCCTTACAGAGTGGAGTGTTTTTGAACATGATGACCTAGAGACTTATACCTCTGCAGTGCTGGGTTACATCACGCATTGCATGGACACTGTCACCATGGAAACACGGGTCCAGGTCTACCCCAACCGTAAACCCTGGACGGGTAAGGTTCAGGCACTGTTAAAAGCACGTAATTCTGCTTATAAATCTGGGGACCAGGATATGTACAGGAGAGCAAGAGCAGACCTTAAAAAAGGCATCAGAGAAGCAAAATGGGCCTATTCAAGTAAGCTATCGAATGACCTCTCAGACAATAATCCCAGAAAGGTATGGGAGGGATTGAAACAAATTACTAATTACAAAGGCAGCGGGACATTATGGGAAACATGGACATTTCATTAGCAGAGGAATTAAACCACTTCTTTGCTCGCTTTGGGAGAACTGTACAGTAGATACTCCTTCCATGCAAACTGCCCTGCCCATAGCGTCCTCTGAGCTCAGCCCAGACACACTCACCCTTCAAGAATATCAGGTCCGTAATATATTCAGAGCAGTAAATCAGAGGAAAGCTGTTGGCCCTGACCGAATACCTGGGAGAGTGCTCAAAGTCTGCGCTGACCAGTTGTCTCCTGTGTTCACCACACTTTTTAACGTATCCCTGTCACAAGCCAGTGTCCCTCACTGCCTGAAATCTGCAATAATAGTTACAGTCCCCAAGTCCTCCACTGTCAGTAGCCTCAATGACTACAGACCCATTGCACTGACACCTGTGGTTGCAAAGTGTTTTGAGAAGCTGGTCCTAAAGCACATAAAGGACTGCCTCCCACCTGGCTTTGACCCCCATCAGTTTGCCTATAAGGCAGACAGGGCCACCGAGATTTCCATTGGCCTCCACTCTGCTCTGCAACATCTAGAGAATCCTAGGACTTCAGTAAGGAAGCTCTTCATCGATTTTAATTCAGCTCTTAATGCCATCATCCCGGACATCCTTATAGCCAAGCTGGTTAACATGGACCCCCCCCCCCCCCGCCCCGCTACATGTGCATGGACCAAGAACTTTCTGACTGACCGGCAACAACATGTCAAAGTTGGTGACCGGAGATCATCCACCCTGTCACTCAGCACTGGCTCACCACAAGGATGTGTGCTGAGCCGTCTGTTGTTCACCATCTACACCAGCGACTGCATCCTCATGCACTCTTACAGCACCATTATCAAATTCTCAGATGACACCACCCTGGTTAGGCTCATCACTAACGATGATGACACCGCCTATAGAGATGAGGTCCAGCGTCTGACAGAATGGTGTGACAACAACAACCTAACCCTCAACACTAGGTAAACCAAGGAAGTGGTCATGGACGTCCGTAAGGCAAAAGCCGATCCCCCTCCCCTCTACATAAAAGGTGACTGCATGGAGAAGGTGTTCTCCTTGAAGTTCCACGGGACTTACATCTCCAAGGACCTGTCATGGACCACAAACACAACCGCCTTGGTGAAGAAAGTCCAGCAGCGCCTCCATTTCCTGAGGGTCCTGAGATGGAATAGGCTGCAGACCGATCTGCTGGTGTCCTTCTACTGAGCCACAATCGAGAGTGTGCTGATGCACGCCATCCCCGTATGGTACGCTGGTTGTACAGGTACCGTCAAGAAGAGACTCCAGAGAGTCAATAGTACAGCAGAGAAGGTGATTGGCTGCCCACTCCCCTCCTTAGATTCCATTGCCAGCTCTAGATGTCTCTCTAGAGCCAGGGCGATTATAAAAGACCATTGACATCCAAACCATCACCTATTCATCAAACTGCGTTAAATGCTTCAGAACTATAAATGCATCAGACCCATGACATCGTTCCTCCCCATTATTGCTATGGAAACATACGGTGATCGTAAGTGTATGTGGGTAGGTGAGTGGGATGGAGTATGTGTAGATCTGCTCCATATAGTCATTATAAATGCGTCAGAACTATAAATGCATCAGACCCATGACATCGTTCCTCCCCATTATTGCTATGGAAACATACGGTGATCGTAAGTGTATGTGGGTAGGTGAGTGGGAGGGAGTATGTGTAGATCTGCTCCATATAGTTATTTTAACAGCTGCTATTTTAACTGTTGTGTTATTTATTTATTTATCTATTTATTTATTAATCTTGTAAAGTCTCTGTCACTTGCATCTTTGTGGTCTGTCAGTTAATTTTGTTGTCCAGGCAACTGAACAATAACAATAAAAGTCTTGAATCTTGAATCTTGAACTCCTCAGTAAGTTGCAACGCCTTCTACCTGTGGGAGGATTTAGCTAACGCAAATGGGCTTGTAACTACCCAGAGGTCACCCAAAATCTCAGTCTAGAGCCCAAAGCAAAGAGTACTAAGGTCTGGCTCATGCAGCCAAGCTCTGACCCACAGCAGCACATCCTCAGGTTACGCTGGCAGTGCTAATCAGACACCTTGGGATATGAATATAGCCAGACAGAGAGAGCTGAACCCACAATGTGGGGGGTTTACCAAGTCCTCAGCAGCCAGTATGACCCACTTGGGTTCATAGTCCCATATACCACCCGAGACAAGGTCCTGGTCTAGAAACTCTGGAGCAAGAAAAGTCTGCCTTCTTAGCCTGGAGGTCCAGAGCTGTACCTAAGCGGCAGCAGTCAATCTGTAGACTGGAGCTCTGTGCAGCTCTGACTGCAGCCGAGTTAGTGGCAGTACTACAGAAGGACCGTACTGTAGGGATCCATGACGTCAGCTACTGGACGGACTCTATGACTGTTCTTACTTGGCATCAATTAGAATCCTGTCATTTTATCGCATGACTGACAGATTGTCAGTCATGGCAAAATATAGATAACAATATTAACCCAGCTGACGACATCACCAGGGGACTGACACTATCTCAGATAGCTGGAATCAACTGGTGGAGCCGAGGTCCTGAGTACCTACAGAGGCCTCGGTCACAGCCGAAGGCCCCTGGAGGATGAGCAGTCGAACTGAAACTCCTCTGACGTGGGCAGACCAACAGTTTCATTCTCTCCTGTTGGGTTTACATGGGGTGTTGCTCCTTCTCACCAATTGACCACAAACTTTATGGTCATGCTGTCTTTGCACAGCCCACCTCACCAACATCATCACTTACAGTAATGGCTGGCTGTGGCATGTGTGGCTGGGGCTCTACATCAGCAGGAAACTGTCTGCAAGACAATAAAATTGCCGTGATTTGCATACAGTATAGCAGCACTGAGATAGTGTGACTGATAATTAAGTGAGCTGTCCTCACTCTCCACTTCTGCTTCCTGGGGAGGTACTTCCCCCTCTGTTCTGACCATACTGCCCCCCCCACCCCCAACACCCAGATCACCCAGTGCTGTACCATCAGCTACTAGGCGGCCTATTGGCTGGGGGGCAAGACCTCGCCTGTGCTGACTTCCTGTCAACGTGGGGGGTCAGTGCAGGTGGTGGGTCAGTGTCATTCTTACAGTCTTGATGCAGCCTTTGGCAAAGTTCTCTTAGGATCCCAATTCTGTTGGATTACCTGTTACTTTAACTATGTATACCTACATCCAAAGGTGGAGATTTCAGGTCCAGAGAGTACAAATCTACACGAATATTTTGTTTCAAGCAACCAGTTGAGTACTCTGTGACTGTGACTCTTTATACTCAACTAGTTGGTTGAAACAAAATCTTTGTCTGGATTTGTACTCTCTGGACCTGAAATCTCCACTTTTGCATACATCTGTAAATCTGAATAATTTTTAGATTAATTTCCTGGTGAAAACATTTTGTATAATTTAATATACTGTTGTTGGTATGTAATTCGCTCCTGCCTAGATCCGAGACACAAAGCTGGAGGAAAAATTCCTTGCTACCAGGGTATATGAATGTATACACACATCAGCCACGAGACAGAATAAGACCATTCCTGTATACTGCTGCCACATAGTGGACACAAAGAAGACTGCAGTCAAGTGTAAAATCATCCTGTCAGGCTGCATTTAACCTCTGCACTACAAACAGGAAGTGACTAAACCATAATAGATCATCCGTTTTTCTGTATGTAATAAAAAAAACATTCAATAAACGTCTATCTGTTTGGCCAATTTATGATTACGGAATACTGAGAGTATTTGATTTTACAGCAGGGTTCATTCATTCATTCATTCATTCATTCAATCATTCATTCATCCATCCATCATCCAGCTGTTTATCCTGGTCAGGGCACCAGTCATCAAGGAGCAATTAGAATTTAAACATATAAATCTATTACGAATGTTATTCGTAATGTATTGAAAAGTCTCTGTTGTCTGTATGTTTACCTTAAACATGCAACTGTGATCGAGAGCGGGTACTTGTCTCTAGTCACTATTTTATTTTACGTTCCCCAGCGCCCGCATACAATGATCTACAGTACCTTTCATTTTCATAGACTGACTGCAAATGTATTTACACTGTTTCACCACCAGAGGGCTCACATTCTCATTTACTACGTTGACACACAGTGTCCATAGCTTTGCTGCCCTCGTGTGGCTGTGAACTGTAATTTCAGCCTGTGCTTTTCTTGAAAGTACTCAAGGCAGTAAAAGCTATTTGTCCATTAGACTGACAATATTTTCATTAGTCATGAAATATCAAATATCATCTTAGATATATCCAAGACATTTCTCTGGTAAACTGTAAGTTATGCATGAAAATCAGGTGACAAACCAAAAAAATGTATATAATGTCAGTTTCGAATTCAAGCAGGCTTTTGATACTGATAACATGCATTGATGCCAAGAGCTATAGAATGGATAATATATTAATTATTTTGCTGATACTATAACAATAAAATTTTTATAGATATTTAAAAAAAAAAACGTTTTATTTGCCATATTCTACAACTACATTGGAAAGCTTACTTGTTTAGACATAGTATACAAAGAATGACTAACAGCATCCAAATAAATATTAACAGACAATTGAAAGACATGCAGAACTGCAGAGAAATACCCTTGTGATACATTTATCATTATAATTCACAAACTCCACAGATGCAAACATCTAAAGTCAAAATTTGTGACGCTGTGAAATATCCTATGAGGCTCCAGGGCTGAGACCAGCTTGTGGTCGCTGTGGTTTGGGTCCCGTGATGCACTTTGCTGCAGCAGTGGTCAGTGTATATCCATGCAATGGATGGAAGTTGTCAGGGGTAACGCTAGACCCCTCAATTTTAACCAGATTATGCAGAAAATATGTAAAAATCAAATTGTGGATTAACAAACGGTATATTATAAAAGCCACTTCTATCTAAATCTGACACAGTCCATATTGCACAGACCTGCATGTTGTACCTGATACCACATGATAGTTTCAAATCCCGTGACCCTTTTGCTGTAAGTCTACATCATCTGGGGAATCATATAATAATATATGATCAGATGAACTTAATTGATCCTGGGGGGAAATTTTTCATACAGCAGCAAGATACATAAACTGCAAACGTGATCGGAAGGTCGCCAGTTCGAGCCCCGGTCTCGGCAGAATAGTCACATGTCTGTGGGTCCTTGACCAAGGCCCATAACCCCCAGCTGCAGGGGGCCACACATCGGCTGCCCCTGTGCCATCAGCCCTGAGCTATGGAGAGCAAGATGGGGGAAGGCAGGAAGAAGATTCCAACTCGTACTCATGCAATGTGCTATTGGCGATTAATAAATGTGTGCAAATAACAATTAATAAAGGTCTACACATATTTTAGATCATTCATTCATTCATTCATTCATTTTCTACATACTTATCCAGTACAGAGTCAGTAAAGTACAGGGAGCATTGAGCTGATATAAGGCAGCACAGGGCACAAGGCAGAGGAAAATCCAGGACAGGATGCCAATCTGTCACAAGGCAAACACTCACACACAGTCACTATGGGCACTTTTAGAGGCACCAATCCACCTAGACCATGTGACTTTAGATATGAAACCAGAGACCTCATAGGAAACCAGTATATATACAGGAAGAACATGCAAACTCTACACAGAGAGCTGGGCCAGATACCAAAACCACAAGCCTGGAGGTGTGAGGCCCCCACGCTGCCCCCAGTGTCTAACAGCTAGAGTGTAACTAGCTCTGCAAACCTGCTGCAGAGTGAAAGACAAGCAGGTCTAATCTCCACCCCTGAAGACCAATTTATACTTTCAGTATCACACAGGGTGAGGTGACATAAATTTCGTCATCAAGGGATTACGCCAGATATCTGCTGATGATGCATGTTTAGCCCAGATTTTTTGTTTGGTGGAGATCATGCACATTGGTGCACGTCGACTGCGCTTGTGCAAGATAACGGACAAGATCTTTCCAGTAGGTGGCAGCACTGACTTTCATAGACCAACCAAAATATAGCAAAGGAAGAATTCTTGTAAGAGGAGGTATCCGTTGACGGGGTATGAATAGCCTGGGGATTTCGTGTAAGCCGTTCTGAAGGGAGCGGGCCGTACGTGGAGAGACGCGCGATACTGAAATGTAAGTTAAAAAGAGCGCTGTTGTTCATTTCTGTGTTAAATGAATGTATGTCTTAGTATTCACAACCAACGGTTGTACGTATTTTTGTATTTCCTTGTGCAGTTCCAGTCCACTGCCGTATTTTACACACGGTAAAAAAAGAAAAGTTAGATTCATTTTATTTAGAGTATTTGCTGCTGGGGAAAGCTGATTTGCACCCGTGTGTTGTAGTCATTGTACCGCACGGTAAAACTTATAAAGGAAAGAACGGGAAACTCCGCTCAGTTGCCCTTCCATTTTCTTTTGGGCATCTAGCAAATAAAGAACCCCAAATTATTTGTGTTTGTCTGTGTGATGTTAATTGCACTGGCTACATATATTTTTATATTTTTACTGTGCAGATAATTTATGACAGCCTGCAGCCTGAAAGCCACATGGAAAAGGGAAGTATGAACGGGGCTTAATTGAGGCAGATCTTGAGCCCTGATAAACAGAGACCTGCTGCAGTAGCACATGAAGCTGGGTGTTTAGACCCCTCTGACTGTACACACAGAAATGACTGTCGGCATCCCGGCTGTCTGCTCACATAAACACCTGTGCTGCTGAAATGACCCCAGTAAGATAATCGTACACAACACAGAACATCAAAGCATACAAAGGACAAGGGCATTTTATCTGCACTAACAGTCTTTGTACTGTTTGGTTACTAAAGAAACACATGGCAGTATTACAATGAATACTTAGATATTAAATTTATATTATCAATAACCTGTTACATGCAAATATTAGCATAGCAATTGCAAATGTTTTGATACAAACACCCAGGGGAGTTTCCAGCTACTGAACAGATCAGGGACTGAGTCAAGTTACCAGGGGTTTGACTTTTTTCTCTTTTGAAGGAAGATTGGCATCGGGGGTAAAATACTCAGAGCTACAGCCCTGACTGATCTGGCCTAACGACGCCCATGAATACAACCATAGGAATCCAAAAACTATTCACAATTTCAGAGACAATGTTATGTAAAGCATCTGAATCTTTTCACAACTGACATTTAGCGATTTCTCCTGACCAGATCTCCATCCTGATCTCCATACTGTATCTGACAGTGTGTGAGGAGCAGGAGAGAGATCTCTACTCAGTTCACTGTAATGAGTGACACTCACCTGTGCGCCCAGCAATGAGGAGAAACAGGAGCATCAGAGGATCCATGCGTGTGTGTGTCACTGAGCCCAGATCTGTGTAGAGTGACACTCACTTCCTCATCCTCTGTACCTTCACTGTCTCTGTCGTTTCTATTCTTACACACAGAGGCAGAGTAAAGGGGGAGTGGACACTTTAAACAGGAAGTGACAAAACCACAAGACTGAATCTTTAGCCTTTCAGAAAGTCAGACCATTATTATTACTTTGTAGAGAATTAAATCAACTATCAATGCACAGACTCAATTCACAAAATAAAAAATCTGCATGAATAAAGAAGACCATGAATTTCTCTGTTTATCATAGTTATTTATTATTAGTATAATTATCTGGATTCTAATCCTGGAAGCACACAGTGTAAAGTGAGGTAAACCTTCAACAGCACGTCAGTCCATTGCAGGGCACTGGAAGGTGGAGAAATGCCATGTGATAATAATAATCGATACTTTATTGATCCCCTTAGGGAAATTGTTTTTACGCCTCCCACAACTTGCTCTTTTTTCATAGAGTAAGTTGTCTACTAAGGGCTGCCACCCGTAGCGGAGACCAGGGAGCTGGGGGTTAAGGGCCTCGCTCAAAGACCCACAGGCTGAGGCTGGGTTTGAACCTGCAACCTTCTGATTACAGGCACACAGGCTTAACCCACAGAGCCACACGCTGCCCCCAATAACCCAGATGGGACTCGAACCCACAATCCCCAGCTCCGGAGGCTGATGCCTTATCCATTAGGACACTGGGTCAGTGATATCAGTGATCAGAGGAAGGATCAGAGGAAGCCTGCACACTGCAGAGAGACACAGTCATGGTCACATTCAAAGCCAACACTCCGGAGTGCTGAGATAGCAGGTGTATCAGTCAGATATCTAATATCATGATGAGCTAAAGACACAGAGGGACTTTGAGGAAGCACAGCAAGACCAACAGGAGACATGGGCTCCTGACAGTTAGGCCTCAAGATCCATCATTTCACTGTTGCAGTCCAGTTGCTCTTAGCTGCAGCTGCAGCCAAAGAAAAAAAAAACGAAAATCTTCAGCTTGCCCACTTTCCTGTGTTAGTCATGTGACTCACAGCCATTTTCTGCAGCTTCACAAGTAAACTGAAATAAACTGCGAGATATAAAACAGTGATGTCACATCCTGCCTGCCATGTCTGCCTGACCCTCCTGTCTCCTCCCTCACGTGACCATGATGGGCTACACCTGGTGCTTGTTGCCCCTCATTAGTCTATGTATACAAGCACCTGTTTGTCTCACCATTGCTTGTCTGGTGATTAACATCACTTCTCCTGTCAGTCCGTGTCCTTCTTTGTCCTAACCTTCTCATTCTGATCCCTGCAGTCGTGTTAATTTGCAGTCCCTGTGTGAATAGTTTAATTAAACCTCCTTTCTGTTTTGCGAAACACCTATCCGGGATTCCCGCATGTTATGACAGAATGATTGAACAATTCAATCCTTCAGTGCATTTTCCCATTACAGTGTCTCTAGGCACTTTACATTATCGCTGCCCAAAGCCCCCAGTGAGGAAGCCAGAGGCAACAGTGGCAAGAAAAATCTCCCTAGAAGAAAGAAACTTTTGAGGAACCAGACGCAGAGGTGGAGCCCATCCTCCAGGGGCCGGCAGAGGAAGTCAAATGAGCAAGATAACAGGTATCTCTGGGAACCTCCTTCTCTTCACATCTCCACCTGCACACTCTCCCCTGCACCTGACCTCCTCCTGGTATCTGAGCCTCATGCACAGTGATGGTTGGTGGACAATCGAGCGACCTCGACGACCCTGAGGAGTCGCCCGGCGGGTGGATCACCCCACCCATGTGGGGGTCATACTGGGCTCACCTTCACTACGGAGAAGACACCCTCACATTGACCCTCCAGAGCCCCACATCTCCAAGGTGGGCTGGTTTGACACTCTATCCTCTATCCTAAGTCCCGGTGCAGTCAGCAGTATCTCCTGGGCTGCAGTAGAGGGGCTGGCTGAGTCTCCGTCTCCAACAGAGGGAGATGGGGGACACTATCTGGATCAGTCACCCAGACTCTTGTCTACTCGACGTTATCCCGCCTGACGACACTCCTGCTGCGGCTGAGAGGAGAGGAGCCACGCTGTCCTCCTGCTCCTGCCCTGCAGTTCTCTCAGCACCCTGCGGCCTCACTGGCCCTCCAAGCCTCTCAGGTCCTCTCCAGAATCATTGTAGCTCAGAGAATAAAAATACATGCAAGTGAAGCAAATATGTCAGATTTATCTCTGAACTGTTTGATTTCCTTGTTTTTCACTCATGCATGAGCAGAAAGCAGCTAAATCATTAGCATGATGCAGAAAATATTTTAACACTTATTCTGAAAAGCATAAATGTCATACAGCATGTGAGGGTGAGACTCTGTATAAACACTGTGTGCTGCATACAGAGGGTCTGTCCTCAGGCCTTTGGTTCAGCCTTTATTATGTGTTATACAGTTTTCTATAGTGCCACTGTAGTAGGTCCTTTTAATCTCTGTGGATCAGTAGAAAACAAGAGGCCTAATAGGAAGGTGTCACTGTAAGACATGGGTGGGGGCTGTCCTGGGGGGGCAAAGTCAGGTGATGAGCACATTGATTCACTTCACCTGGGCCTTATCAGCCGTCCTATCAGACTGAGAGCTGTTTGTGTTTCTCTCAGCCCCCGACAGACACAGATGCCCAAATTCACAGCCTGTCGTTTCATTATAGATTATGATTCTCCATACTGTCACTGTTTCTCTGTCTGTGACCCAGGACTCCTTAAATCCAATGAAAAACCCACTTTCTCCCCTCCGCTTGGTTTATACAGGTTCTGCACTCATCTGTTCTGTTTGCATGGGGTGTCGCTCCTTCTCACCAACTGACCACAAACTTTATTGTCATGCTGCCTTTGCACAGCCCACCTGACCAACATCATCACTTACAGTAATGGCTGGCTGTGGCATGTGTGGCTGGGGCTCTACATCAGCAGGAAACTGTCTGCAAGACAATAAACTTCCTTTGCAAGAAAGACAAAGTATAGCAGCACTGAGATAGAGTGACTGATAATTAAGTGAGCTGTCCTCACCTTCTGCTTCTACTTCCTGGGGGGGAACTTCTCCCTCTGCTGTGACCATACCCCTCCCCCCCCCCCCCCCCCCGCGCCCCCAACACCCAGATCACCTAGTGCTGTCTAACTGGACCAGCCGTAAGCTTCTAGGCGGCCTGTTGGCTGGGGGGCAGGGCCTGGTCTGGGCTGACTTCCTGTCCTGAGAAGCTGGGGGGGTCAGTGCTGGTGGTGGGTCAGTGTCATTCTTACAGTCTTGTTTCAGCTTTTGGCAAAGTTCTCTTAAGATCCCATTCCTGCTGGATTTCCTGTTACTTTAACTATGCAACTATGCAATTTTGTTCCTAAAGAAAAGTGCATAATATAATTCTGTCATACTTTAATATACTGTACATACTGCTATAATATACTGTAATATACTATACATAATTTAATATACTGTTGTTAGTATGTAATTCGCTCCTGCCTAGATCAAAGACACAAAGCTGGAGGCAAAATTTCATGCTATCAGGGTATATGAATGTATACACACATCAGCCACGAGACAGAATAAGACCATTCCTGTATACTGCTGCCACATGGTGGACACAAACAAGACTGCAGTCAAGTGTAAAATCATTCTGTCAGGCTACATTTAACCTCTGCACTACAAACAGGAAGTGTTTAAACCACAATAGGCCACACCTTATTCTATACTGTATGTAATGGAAAAAAATTGTTCACTAAACATCTACCTTTTCTGCTTATTTGTGACTACAGATTACTGTGAGTATTTGATTATACAGCAGAGGTCATTCATTCATTCATTCATCCATCCGTCCTCCAGCTGCTTATCCTGTTTCTTCATCTTCATTATAAAATTGTGATTTAGTGCAAGTACTAGTCTCCCATCACGATTTTACTTTATGTTCTGGTGACATGCAGTAATTTTCATTTTAGGGACTGGGAAGAAATAGAGGAAGGGACTGGGTAGAAATAGACTGGGATCAAAGGGACACTGGAAGGTTGCCAGAGTGGGGACGAGATACACAAGGATGGGGTGAATGGATCACCACAGGCCTAGATGAAGAATGAGCAGCTGCAATTTAGGAGATGGAGGCATGTCAAGTGTGTGGATGGAAACCACAGGATGGGAACTGGAGGGCGATGAGGAGACTATAGAATGGGAGCTGGAGGGTGACAGGGGGACTGGAGGGTGACAGGGGGACTGCAGGACGGTAATAGGCAGGAGAGTTGGAAACTGGTCCTGGATGGCTGGCATGAGTGATATGTCCCTGTCTCCCCCTTTGAAAGACAGAGAACCAGCCTGGCCCTGTACTGCTCCCCTGTCTGCACCACAGATGGAACAGGTGCTTGGGGCCTAATCAGCCCAAGCCTCAGGTGGAGGCTGGAGCCTGAAACGTGGCACTCAGGACCAGGTCCAAGGGTTCCCACTCCAAGTCCTCTGGAGCGGTATCCTCCAGGTCCATCCCCACTAGGATGGGGGTGACCTCAGGCCAATATGCAGGGCCCAAGGCAAACTTGGGCGGAGCTACAGGGGCAAAGTCAGGATGAGTGGCCTGCTGTCGGCCGGAATCGATAGTTAACAATGAAGTCAGAGGGAAGTTCCCCGAATTCTCTCAGAAACAAAGTGTATGATCCCGGTGGTCTGTGTACTATAAGAATATAGATGGGCGGGTCGGACACCATGTGAATTATCATTGAAATCTTTGATAATCTTGGGTTCAATTTTCAACAGTGAGTTAAAATAGCTGCCAGGCCGCCTCCGCGCCCAGAGCCATGTGGTTTCTGTATAGAACTAAACCCATCAGGTGAGGCTTCAACAAGAGTTACAGTGTCTGTGTGTCTCAGTCAGGTTTCAGTTAAAAAGCACAGGTCTGCACCAGTGTCCAGCACCATATCATTAACAAGAAGTAATTTACTTCCCAAAGAGCAAATGTTCAATAGTGCGCATTTTATGGTGGGTTTATGTTGTGACTCATTCAGTCTTATTAATGGGATTGATATTAAGTTATCCACACAAAAGCCCCCAGTGGAACATTTAGATCTAAGTCTTGGTCTAACAATACTTACAATATCCTTTCTATGCTCACTCAACTGTTTCTAAATAGTTTCCGTGTGATGGAGCACCTGGGTGAAGACCGAACATGATCTAAAGGTGGGAGAATAAACAGCCTTTGATTTAAGATGGCAAAGCTGAGGTCTGGATGCTGCTTTCAGTCAGGCAGGTAATTTACTCGCCATTCTGGGATAACATAAATGATCCTCTCCAGTTAGGGTGAAGACCGTCCCGTTTATAAAAACCAGACTGTTCCCAGAAAAGATAAAATCTTTTATGTATTTATATATTGAATTTTTCTTTTTTACTCCTACTTTACTTTTTACTTATTTTTTCTTATATTTTTGCGCAGCCAAATAGGGTGACTCAGAGACTGTATGTGACGAATAAACCTCTTGAATCTTCAATCTAATTATAAATGAAGGCAATGTTTTGAGATGTGCACCAAGTCTCTAAGCAGCGGTTTAGGGAGAGTAGGGTACTCTAGGTTACATCCCCTCTACAGAGAATTGGTAAGTGGGGCAGGGGGGAGTGATGGACAATCCATGTTGCAGCTCACAGAAACAACAAGGGACTTTATTGTATCTGAACTCAAAACAAAGAGAAACAAAAGGAAGCATGAGGGGTATAAAGACAGGCAGGTAGAAGACAAGAATGAAAGCAGGGAGAAGCACAGAAGAAAACAATGCAGAACACAGAGAAAGGCAGGGAGTGAGCAGCCGCACGCAGCAACAAATACAATGGCCGACTCGGGAACAGGGTGGGGGCAGGCACTTAAATACTAGGGATGCAACGGTACTCAGTAAAATACCGGACTTTACGCGCTAAACGGTCCAGTACGCCCTTTGTGTACCGCGGTATTTTGGTTTTGCAGTTCCTTTTGAAAATGGCACTTAATGCTTATCAGGTTACTGTTATGCAGTAAGCGCTAATGAGAGGAAGCCCTCCACCGTGAGTTAATGTACAATCACTGTTGTGGCTCCACCCACTCGCCCCCTCTCACACTGACGTAACTGGAGCTGAGTTCGCAGCTCGGTACACAGACACGGAAATAAAGGAAAACACACAAGCATGACCAGCACTAGCGGAACAGCTGAGAGGCACAAGTCTGAAGAAGCACCGGCTTCGTACAAATCTCCAGGATGGATTTTTTTCGGGTTCACAGCAGAATACAATGACCTGTTTGTAAACATTGCCTAATACGTGTCCCATACGTTAATGGAAACACGAGCAATATGGCTAAGCATCTCAAGCATAGTCATGCTGATATAACGGTTCCTGAATGGAGGACAGACGAAAAGGTAACTGCAGGTAAACAAGTATCTATCGAAAAAGCTTTTCAACAGACAGACCCTGCCACATCCGATAAACATAAGAAAATAACCCGTGCAGTGGGAACATTCATCGCTAAAGATTTGCAACCCTTTTCTGTTGTCGAAGATGCGGGGTTTTGCCATGTAATTAAAACGCTCGAACCACGTTACGTTGTGCCCTGCCGTACACATTTCAGCGAAGTTATAATTCCGGACCTCTATGACAAAGCGCGCAAAGCCATCTAAAACTATTTGGCTCAAGCACAGAGCCTTGCACTGACCACGGATAGTTGAACCTCCTGAACAACAGAGAGTTTCTTGACTGTGACGGTCCACTATACACTATACAGATGAAGAGCGCAGTACTGCAGACTCGTCCCCTGTGTGAAAGCCACACAATTGCACACTTGGCAGAGGAATTGAGAAATGTAGTGACTGATTGGAAGCTGGAGCAGCCCAATATGACCATACCAGTTTCCACAGATAACGCAGCAAATATTATGAATGCAGTCAATGAAACAGACAGACGGTGACCAGATATAGGCTGCTTTGCTCACACTGTAAACCTCGCAGCCAAGAAAGCACTGTCAATCAATGGGGTGTCCCGCCTCCTTGGGAAAGTTATGAAAGTTGTCACCTTTTTCCACAAAAGCACCACAGCCCACCAGGCACTGACTGTGAAACCAGAGATGTTAAATCTTCCTAAGCACAATTTAATTCACGATGTTACAACTCAGAGGAACACAGCACACGACATGTTGGCACGATATGCAGAACAGCAGCCTGCCATCTATTCTGCATTAACAATGGACAAAAACCTGAGGAATCACGTGAACGAGGACATGGCAGAACAACTCATTGAAGTACTCAAACTACTGAAAACTGTGACAACTCTCATGAGCAGTGAAACAAACCCACCATATCAATGATCCTCCCTCTGAAGGAAATGATGAAGACAGTACAGCAATCAAAGAAGCCAAAGTAGCCATTGGACGGGACCTGCAATAAAGGTACACAGATCCTGATCTTCAGAAGTACCTCCAAAAGGCTACAGCCCTCGATCCCAGGCTTAAATCCCTGCCTTCTCTTGATGAACCCTACAAGGCTCTCGCCACAGAAATCCTGGAACATGAACCACAGGTATTATTTGATTATAAATATCATTTAAATATCATGTTTTGTGTGATTTTTTGATTGCAAATTTAATTATTAATTTTGTATTGTAAAAAATGCATATAAATTATTCACCATACATACTTGTACATACCTGTCAATACGATAGAACACAAAAAAGCAGTAGACATTTATGGCTTTTAATATATATTAAATATTTGTCATTGTTCTTGCAGAGCCAAGCAGGGTCAGGGCCTTCCACAGAGGGACAAGAGCTATCACCCCCCCTTCAAAGAAGAAGACAGGCATGGCAGAGATATTTGGAGAGGTTTACAAAAAACATGAACAGGTTATTCCCCTTTCCCAGGTAGTTGAGTGTGAAGTCATACAGGTTAGCAGACTCTATTAATGTAGATGCTGATCCTTTCATGTGGTGGGGGGCAAATGAGAGCAAGTTCCCCCATGTCGCAAAAGTTGCGCGACGTCACCTCTGTGTCCCAGGAACTTCTGCTGCAAGTGAGAGAATTTTCTGCACTGCAGGGGACATTGTAAGTGCAAGTTGCTCTCGACTTGCAGCTGGCAATGTTGACAGGCTTATCTTCTTACAGAAGAATCTGATAATAGTAGAGGAATAAATACCTCATGCCCATAATGGTAATGAATGATAGTGCACCTTACATCGTGAATGTAGCCGATTCTGAAAGTATGTTCACTCTGATTACTATGTTGTGTTTAGAGCACTTTAAGAGGCACTTTAACATTTTTTAAAGTGTTTTTGTTTACATTTTGTAAGTTTGAGATTTCTACATCTATACATATTTTATACGCAAATAAGAGGCAGTTTATTTTTTGTTTTGTTGTGTTTAAACTGAACCAAAACCGTGACCCAAATGCCAAGGTACGTACCGTACCGTGGGATACCAGTACTGTCGCACCTCTAATACTGTACATATACTGTATATTATTATCACTATAGGAAACTTCTGCCACAACATATGTAAAACGGGTTACATGTAAAAACCACACTGAGAAACAAAGTTAAGATAATGTCACCTTACACAGTCTGTTGTGGAATTTCTGGGATTTCGAATCTCCATTTCTCCAACTGGGCCCCGCCTAACACTGAACATGGCATAACAATAGCTATAATGTATACAGTTGACATGTTAAATGACATACCAGTGTCCTTGGTTTATGCCAGATCTGCTCAGGGTCTGTGCAGCTGTGTACCGGGGATGCAGCAGGGATGTTTAGCTGCGAATAATGAGCAGTCTGATAAAGAAGGGCAACCAAATGATTGCATGAGGCACAGCCCGCACACAGGAACAATGGGTGCTCACCAAAACAACAGGTTTTGAGTGATTTAATACTATCTAGGGAGAAAAAGAAGCTTGGATGAGATATTGCTTTACAGCTGTAGCATTAATAAGAACAATTATACTGAATTCTGTAACATACGCCACAAAACGACCTGACACACCGTTGGGTGGTTGTGTACAACACCGCTTTACTTACTGCTCACACGCATGAGTTTTTACATTGCAGTACGGAAGCCTAACTGGGACAACACACCAAACCACTACATACTGCAGTCACTAGATGGCAGTATATTACATCTCCCCTCTTACCAAAGAAATGTATCAAAATCAACAAACAGATGTGCCGTTTTTGAACTAAAATAGAAAACAGCTTATGATTTTGCAATTTACACAAATTGAATGTCCCTTGAACAGTAGATTTTCAGGTCTGACAATGTAACAACAAATATCAAAATCTAGTAATTTGGAAGGAGAGGTTTCCAGCACTTCACTTCCACAGGTGTCTTTACCACACCTTGCCCTACTGATTCGACACCTACAGATTGAGTCTGTTTGGGGGCTTTACAATTCTGCCATGCCTGGTGACGTACTGACCAACCGGCTGAGTGAGGCTGTCCGACCGTTTGCACAGAAGGTCTGAAGACTTTGTGGAAGCCGAATGTTGTTGCTCCTGGTCTGCAGGTGGACTGAATGCTTCGGCCCAAGACTCATCGGCCCTGTCGTGGCGTGATCTGTTGTGCGTAATCGCTGTGCTTTTACGAAGGTGCTGACTATTGCGCCTGTATTTCCTGTGACCACTGTCCACCACATAGGATCTCGGTGCACTGTGTGGTTCAACCACAACGGCGGGGGACCACTTCTTGCTGCTTAGATGTGGCTGCATCCTTACCTCTTCTCCTGGCAACAGAGGTGCATGGGGCTTACCTTCCCTCTTGAGATCGTAATAAAACTTCTGGACCGTCTTTGCCTTGTCCAGTTGACACTTGACCTTTATGGGGTCATAGCCAGTTAGGGTAAGGAGAGCACGTGTAGCTGGAAGCTTGTTACGGAGCCTCCTGCCCATAAGCAACTGGGCGGGTGACAGGCCTACCGGCTCAAGTGGTGTTGTGCGGTAATCCAGCAGTGCCAAATATTTGTCTTCTGCCTTGCTCCAAAGCCTCTTTACTGATTGGACTGCACGCTCTGCTTCTCCATTTCAGTGTGGTGTATGTGGTGATGATGTTTTGTGTATAATGCTATAGTCCTTGCAGAATTCTTTGAAGTCTTCAGATGAGAACTGAGGGCCATTGTCCGTCCGTAGGACCAAGGGGATGCCGTGGCGACTAAACACAGCTTTCAGAGCTTTAATGGTTGTCTGGCAAAGGTGGTCCTTCAGCTCATCAACTTCAATAAATTTAGAGTGGTAGTCAACTGTCAGAATATAGTGTTTACCCTCAAACTCAAATAGACCTGTTGCGACTTCTTCAATCGGGAGCTCAGGCGTTTCTGTGTACTTTAATGGTTCTCTGGGCAACTTGTTCTGAAAATTAGCACATGTGTTACAGCCTCTGATCATCTGTTCAATTTCAGCGTTCATTCCTGGCCAGTAGAGCACTCCCCGAGCTGGCTGCTTGCTCTTTACAATCCCTAAATGGGATTTGTGGATTAGCCGTAGCATATGTTGCTGCATGGTGGAAGGCACGACAATGCATAGGCCTTTGTAGACTATGCCGTCAGACATAACGAGCTGACTTCTTGAGTCCCAATATGGTTGGGCTAGAGCAGGCACTTCATGTCTGCAATCTGGCCAGCCTTGCTGAATCAACTGCAGAAGGCAACTTAGTTCTTCCTTTGTGCGCTCTTGTAATTCTGTGTACTTTTGGTCGCTAACAGAGACAAACTTGAGTGTGGAGACACACTCCAGGCCTTCTATCTCTGTTGTTTTGTCTGGGAGCTGTGCTCTGGATAGTGTGTCAGGCAGCTCCATGTCCTTGCCTCTCCTGTACTTGACTGTTAAATCATACCATTGGAGACGGAGACGCATTCTTTGTATTTGCATTGGTGTGCTTAGAAGTGACTTCCTAAAGATGTCCTCCAACAGCTTGTGGTCGTTGTATACTGTGACGTGTTTCCCAAAGATAAAGTTGTGAAACTTCTTGCAGGCATGTACGATGGACAGCATTTCTTTTTCTATTTGCGCGTAGCGTGTTTCAGCATCCGTCAGTGATCTGGACGAGAACGCAATGGGCTGATTTTCTTGGAGGAGGACTGCTCCTAGCCCATAGCTACTGGCGTCACTGAATATCTCTACAGACTTCATTGGATCATAGTATTTGAGCACCGGCGGATGTGAGCACAATGCTTTGAGCTTGTCAAAAGTCTGCTGTTGTGCCGGCTGCCATGCAAACTCCACTTCCGTTTTTAGGAGCTGTCTCAGCGGGGCATCCACTTCACTGAGATTTGGTATGAACTTGGACAGGTAAGTGACGAAGCCTAGAAACCGACGAACCCCATCCTTATCGGTGGGCGCAGGTAAGCACCTGACTGCCTCAACCTTTGCCGGGTCTGGCTTCAAGCCGGCCTCGGTTATGAGATGTCCGACGTATGGCACTGACGGTTGACGAATGTGACATTTGTTTTGATTTAGTTTTAGATTGTAGCTCACGGCTCGCTCGACTACTTTGCGAAGGATGGCATCATGCCTTTCTATTGTGGGTGCTGCTACAAGTATGTCATCCATTACGCTTACGGCTCCCTCAATCCCCTCAAGCATTTGATCCATTATGCGCTGGAAGATTATCCCAAATGGAAGTCTGAGCCACCTGAATCTGCCAAGTGGCGTATTGAAAGTGGTGAGGAAGGTGCGCATTGGATAATGTTCTCTTCTGATTACTTTGTTCAAGTCGCTTGGGTCTATACAGATTCTTACACTGCTATTACGTAAGACAGCCACCATTGAACTCACCCACTCTGTAGGTTGGTCGACTCTCGTGATGTAACCATCCTTTTCCATCTCCTGCAGTTTCTCCACTATTTGTTGTCTTAGTGCTGCTGGTTGTCGGCGGACAGGGTGAATTACATCTTTTGCATCAGGGTCAATTTTGATCGAGTGTTTTTCTGTGGTTCTGTGGTACCTGTGGTTCTCTTTAGCTCCGGGAAGTCATTCAGAGATGCTGCTTTATAACGAGCTGCGGTAGTCATACAGCTAGTGTTTCCATCTTGCTCTTCCACTGAGGCTCTCACTGAGTCCAGTCGCACTATGAAGCCTAGGGTTTCAGCTGTTGTGCCACTTAGTACATTTTCTTGTGCTATGTCCACCAACTCGAACTCACTGTTGGTGACATGGTGTTTGTACTTTAGCGGGAGCTTTACTCTGGCTATTGGCTTCAACGTGTGGTTAGAGTATGATCGAAGCACTCTATTGGAGCGCATCAACTCCCCCGTGTGGTGCAGAATCTGGTAATTTCCTAGTGTTAGGGTGTTGCACTTAGCACCTGTGTCTATTCTAAACTGTACATCCTGAGATAAAACTTGGACACAAACAGTCCATTTATCCTCATCAGGAGCACCTGTTTGAGTCAGGTTGATGTTAAGAATTTCTCCATCGTCTTCGTCGTTTTTTTGTTCTACACTCACTGTGCTTATTGGACGCTTGCGACATGCTGCAGCCCAGTGATTTTGTTTATGGCAGTAAGAACATATGGAGCCTGCAGCTGGACATTTTCCTTTGTTCCATACATGTTGGGCATCTTTTCCGCACATCGGACAACTTTTATATTGGCTTGATGTAGTACGTTTTGCGATGTTTTTCTTTGATTTATCGAACGCATCCTTCTTGCGTGCAACATATTTGGCCCCAGCAAATACTGCCGATAATCCTACAGACTGGTCTTCCTCTCTAACAATTTTAATTTGTCTTTGTGACATTTAAAATTGCTAAGGGATTTCAATAGCTTTTGCTAATGTGAGATCCTCACCTTTGTCCAGTAGTCTTTCTTGGACTCACTTCTCTCTGACTCCTGCGATTATAGCATCGATCAGCATATCATCTGGGTTGGCATACTCACAGTCCATTAATATGAGCTTCAAATCCTTTAAGAAATTATCAAAGCTCTCCGATGCGCTCTGTTTCCTCTGTTTGAAGCGATGTCTGGCTATCCGCTTGTTTTTTCTCGGTCTGATGTAGCCTGCAAACTTATCCAGAACTTTGGTGGGATCATCTTTCTCGCCGTCTGCCCAAACCAGCGTTTTGTAAATTTCCCTGCCTTGTTCTCCGATCCAGGTGCCCAACCAGCCTGCACGTTGCTTGGCTGTTAATTCGGACAGCGGGCCATCAAACAGGAACGTGACATGACTGCGAAACCGTTCGAATTCCTGATGCAAATCGGCCGCATCCCAGTCTATTTTCGGGTGATCAAAATGTGAAGACGCCATTATTCACGAGAAATGCCTGTAGTCGCTAGACTTCTGACACCATGTAACATATGCCACAAAACGACTCGACACACCGCTTTACTTACTGCTCACACGCATGAGTTTTTACATTGCAGTACGGAAGCCTAACTGGGACAACACACCAAACCACTACATACTGCAGTCACTAGATGGCAGTATATTACAAATTCTACATGAGGCTAACAGACAAAATATATTAATTCATAGAAATATCATATATTTTGCTTGGATAATATTACTTTTAAGCTGACAAGTACTTTATCAGCTTGCCTAATCATTGCCCTAATAATGACCCTGCTCTCAAGTCATGTGGCTTTTCACTTTTCCTCATTGATCTATGGCAGACTGCCCTCACGCTGAGCTCTCCTGTCACCTTGTTTATCATTGACATTGGGAGGAAGGACAGTGAGCACACAATTTGAGACAGTAACGTTACATTTTTATACAGTATCTTGATAGTATCTGTATGAAAGAAAACACACCAACTCACAATCGAAAGTTAGCTAACAAGTCTGTCGGTCACATTCAAACAAAACAGCTGCATTTTACTTTAGCCATCTAAACGATAGCATTGTAACGCTAGCTGCTACGACGTAACATTTCAGCGTAACGACTTACCCTCATAATTGTCGATGTTGCTGCTGATATACATGTTAAATTCCTTTTCCCGTTTGCTGGAGGGAGTGGGGCATGATGTCCTGACAAGTCTGTCCACATCATTGACTGTCAGACGAGGTCCGTCTTGAAGAGCCATGTCTGTCGCGCCGGTGTAACCGGAAGTTAATCAGCTGGTATAAACCAACCCGGAACTGTGACGTGCACTGAGCGTATTAGCTGCCCCCTACTACATCACGAGGTCACATATGGGTTAAATGCAGAGGACACGTTTCCTCGTTGTGCACTGTGTGCTGTGGTGTGTCAACAATGACAATTAATCACTAAATTCTAGTAGTCATGAGTAAACAAATATACAGGGTATATAAAAGCAACTAAAAGAAACTTTCTTTGGGGTCTTGGGTGAGTTCATGGTATGTAAGGCAGGATGGACGGGGAGGAGGATGTGTGCTAAGTCAAGGGACCCCTGTCCTTCAGGTCCACTCTAATTCCGTAGGTCGCTAAATTTTTGGGGCATAAAAGTTAGAATGCTGGCCTCCCTTGTTATCTGTGTGTCGGTGTGTGTGTATGTGTGAGATCACTAACCCCCCTTTTGTGCCTTGGCCATTGAGTACCTCTCATACCAGGCTGGTCCTTGCCTCAGGCGCCCTGGAATCTCAGCCCTGTTGTATGTGCGTGTGTGATCCTACTGTACAACTGTAGGTGCACACAAGGATAACCAGACACAGGTACAAAAACAAGAACCAATACAGAAATAACCAGAATGCAAGGTAACAATGGGAAAAAAACAAAAACTCAAAATGTCAAACAAAGTGAAGCTGGCCTCTGGAGAGCCTCAAACCCATGACAGGGAAAATGGTTGGTTTTCTGCTAAACATTCAACCCATTCAGCCACACAGCAGCCCAGACAGCAGTGGAACACACTAGGACCTGTGAAGCATAATAGACTAGGGGAACAGAAAGTGGAATGACCAGCGACACCAGCTGGACAAAGAGGGAAACAGGGACAGATATTGACAGCTCTGTGTTACATCACTCTCTGACAGGGTCACTGATTGGTGGCTCTGGCATGGAAAAGTTACCCGAAAACCACAAAAACATTCACTTTAAGCTTGAAAAATTCTTCTTTTTAATCATTTTAATAATCCCAGAAAATACAAAATGCATGGTAAACCATATCTATATCAATCATTTATTAAATCAGAACAAATAATTTTACTTTCACTAATGAGTAAATTATTATTAACACTTATACTACAGTTATACCAGCAGGTGGCAGCAAAGCGCATGTGAAGCAAAGGCTATCGGTCGTACAAAGCACTGGCTCTACTGGTTCCCATCAGGTAATCCAACACTGCAGACCAACCTCTCTATATTCCACTGACTGTCATGGTATGACTGGACAGACTGAGCAGGGCCGTGTGAGAGAGGCCTCACTGCAGTTAGCATAACCATTAATTTTCCTGCTCTTCTGACTCGTTCTGCTCCACAAAGGTCCCCCCCCCCCCCCCAGATTCCTCTGCAACATTGAGATTCATGCACAAAAAATGGCTAAAACATTAACAGAGCTACGTATATGAAGACACATTTCATACAAGCACAGCATGACCCTGCTGATACAGCCTTAAGGTTTGTTCATTTACAGTATATGCACTAATAGAGGCTGTAAGCCTCATTTTATCAGGAAAAACAAGCTTGTATATTTAATTAGAATTTCTTAAGACCCATGGTTTGTTTTGGCTCCTCCCTCTGCTTCTCTCTGATTGGATCCCCTCTTTCTACAGGTGCTCCAGTGCAGCTGAATGGCGATGATGGTGCAGATCAGATAAAACACACCAGTCCCAGCTTTCAGTACAGCATCCAGAACCTGCTCCCACCTGTCAGACATATAATACATCAGTGTGTCTGTCAGTCACACGTAACACATTTTAATCTGAAGAACAATGCAGTGAATCTATTCTGATAGAATTATAAGCATGAACAGCAGCACCAATAAGCCCAGTCCTACATACAGAGAGAGCTGGACCAGAGAGCTGAATAAGAGGCTGGATTTGAACAGTAAAGTCTGATATGCTTTATAACAACACGGTACAGCCACATCTGTACTATTACACAGGCTGCATGTGAGTAACAGGAGACATTAACAAATAATATGGAAATAGCTACAGAATTTTAACTGCCAGTTAGGCACAACTGCAATACAGTAGGGCACAAAGCAGGGGCTCAACCTGGATGTGATGCCATCACAGGGAAATTATAATTAAGGAATAAAAGAAAATCAATGTTCCCATAAAGTAACAGAAGTTTCCCATCACTGTGTGATCAGGGAGACGCTCATAGCTGGACACCACACTGCTGTAAGTGCTGCTGGATGCTTACCTCTGTTTTTCATTATTCCCTCCTTCTTCATCATCTGCCAAAAATGGACAGCAGTGGAAACAAGAGAAAGGATTGTTACATAACAAATAAACATCCCTGTTCCTGGGGGCCACTACAGATTTTGGGCCCCTGAAAGCATATCAGATTGGGCCCCCAGCCCAGACCAATCCAATCATGTTCCTATTTTCTTAGCGCCCCATCAATTGGGGATCCATGAAATCATGTCAATCAATCTAACTCTACCCCCCTTTTTACAGCACCTCTGCCCTGATCTGTCAGTTAGTACAGACTGTGAAAGGTCATTTCTAAAACTGAAAATGATAACCAGAAATATTAAGTAAAATATCTGTTTGGATGCAGAATAATAAATTAAGGCTGTGACCAAAGTGTCCACATCCCAGGGCCCTGATAGTGGGCAGGTGAGATAAATAATGTTATTAATAAATCATAATGTATTTATGATGGAACTGGGTCAGATATTACAGAGTGTAACTGTAACACTGGCCTTTGCGGCAGTTAGAAACTACCTGCAGACAATCACCCAGTCTGTACAGCTTTAGTAACAATTAATCCCTACAAATGTCTGAAATCTGAAGGGAATAAAGTTTTTGATGTATGACGATAAAAACCTACATGTAACATTTTCCAAAAATTGCACACATGATAAATGGCTGTAAGATGAATATGTCTGTCTGTCTGTTTCCTGTAAGCTGATGCCTGTGATGTTTTATGAAAGACATCTGACTGGGTGTCTGACTGAGAAAATAGTCAGATCTGTAATATTTGTCATATTATACAAATGTGTCATAAACTAGAAATATGTGAATCCTGAGGCCTCTGTACAGCTGCCAGGTGTAACATGCAGATCAGACACTCATGTATTTAATAAAGACCAAAAGCTATATATGATGAGGTCATCAGGTTGTATTATGGGATGTCTCCCTTAGAGGCAATACTGATGTGCAAGTTAATTTTCCTGTACATTCATACAGACACTTGAAATTATAGCCATCAAACATACGTAACTGGCAGTAAATTAAGTTTCATAAAATTGACATTGAAAACATTTTCACGTTAATGTCCTTCCTTTCTGCCTGAATGACATGTTACATACCGTGTATTTCATTGGCTACAGTCTGCAGTACAGACATCTTACCCTCAGTGACTGACAGGGAAACCCGTGATCCCACAGCTGAACCTCTGCTGATCTCCACACCACACCAGTAGTAACCAGAGTCCACAGCTGTCAGATTATTCATGGTCACATTGAAGACTCACTGATCAGGATCATCTATGATTGACACTTCACCACTTATCTGTGTAGAGTCAGTACGTACTTTGGGAGTACATGAACTCCAGTCACTCCCTCTGCACCAGTATTTCACATGTTGTTGATACATGTTGTCATAGAAACATGGGATGGTGACAGATCCTCCTCTCTGTACAGACACCGTGTTCAGTGTGGACACACCTGCAGGGACAGTGTGAAAACTACCCAGCTGATTAACTCTCAATCCCTCTTTCACCATTTATACACATATTCATAAAGTCAGTGCCAGTCTACTGTAGGCTGCGGTACTTTACGCTGCAGAATATTAACATTTGTTTTGAGTGAATGTTGTATTTAGTATCACTATAGTTGCAAAAATATGAAAACCGATCAGATGAAATAAAATTAGCCTGCAAAAAACCTTATTGGCTTATAGTTGCTTCTTTATGTCAGCAGCCATAACACCTGCAAGTTAGGACCTGGCCAGTACTTGCATGGGAGACCAAGTAGAAAAAAACCCATCCTGTGGTCTGTGTGGGTCCCAATGGCCCAGTTCAGTGACGGGGACACTGTGCTGTAAAAATGGTGCCGTCATTCAGATGTGATGTAAAACCCAGGTCCTGTATATTGGATGTCATAAGCGATTCCTCTGCATCTTTCAAAAGAGTAGGGCTGGAAGTCAATGCCCTGGCTAAACTGCCCACTGCGGCCCTTTCAAATCTGACCTCCTAATCATCCCCTATGTCTAATTAGTGAGTTCTCTCCTACGCCTTCACCACCTTATCTACTGTGTGGTGAGCAGAATGGCTACCATTGCATCATCCAGGTGGGGGCTACACAGTGGTGGTGTTTGAAGCGGCTCCCCATTGCTTCCATAAGATGCTTTGGGTGTCTTGAAAAGTGCCATATAAATGCAACATTCACTGCGCACAGGGTGGGCGGGGCACACGTCAGGAAAGCACTGGGGGTGCGATCCGCACATTCCCCGCCCGCTGATTATCGATGGTCGTCGCGCGAGGAACCGTAGATCACTCCCTCTTACACCATTTATACACATATTCATAAAGAGTCAGTACCAGTCCACTGTCGGTTACACTGCTTTAATTTTCAGAATGTTAAAATTTGTTTTTAATAAATGTTCTGTTTACTATCACTGTATTGGTAAAAACCAAAACAATGTAATGAATGATTAACTGAACTGATCATTCAGCAGAAAATTAGCCTGCAGAAACCTCATTTGCCAGCATACACATTTAAGTTCACATATTTAGGTCAAAAATTTGGAACTGAGAGCCAAACAAATGATAGGATTTTCTCACCCCTGAAGTAGCCCATTGAAAAAGACACTATTACTCGCCCCTCCCATATATCAATGAAGTTTTATTTTTTGTTTATTTTCCTATTAAGGAATGATATGATGCATGTACAATAATGCATAACATTCCCATTTCAGCATTTATAACAGGAGTCCCCTCACCCGACCCAAATGGACCTTGGCAGCAGGGCCGTTTCAGGGCGAGGGGACAACACACATGGCCACCCCTGTGCCCACCCTAAATACACATGCTGCTTGGGTGTGAAATAAATGTAATATTACTGGTAAAAAGTATAAAATGTAACTGCAAAGCTTTTCATAAAGAGCTGATCGGTTTTCAAAAGATTGTCAGACAGGTACTGATTTTTGCCATATATGCTCACAACACACAGACACTGGCCACTGTGCTGATGGTCCCAGCTACTCTCACTACACATGGTGGCCCAAACAATGATAACTGCAACAATTAACATTAATACTATACCTGACATTAACATGCGGCACAATAACAACATAATACATGATAAATACACAGAGCTATTTACATTATTCACACTATTTACACTGCTGGCACCGGTCCAGCACGCCACTGCGCTGACCGACAGGAATCTCCAGTGCTACACTGCCCCCCTTCTGGGGGGGACCCAACCTGGTACCCCCCAAAGTCCTGGCAGTGCTCCAGACAGCACTGAGCCCTCTGTGGCCACTGGGCCCCAGGTTCCCCACCGTCCTCCTCAGTTCCTGCTGCTGGGAAACTCATCCCAGGTCCTGCTGATGGTTTCTCCAAGTGGGCCAAGGGTTGGTATAGAACCAGCCGGTCTCAATGCAACATGACAGTCCTGCTTCAGAGATTCACTTCAGGACCTCCTGGGGGTCCCTCCAGTGGCTGTCCAGCTTGGGCAACCACCCCTCTTTCCTGATGGGCCAGTACACCCAGAGTCCCCAGGCTGGGAGACCTGTCCCCAGCAGCGGATGTCATAGGCTCACCTCTGTCTGACTCTGGCCATGTCCTGATGTTACCTGGCGAGCTCATGCACGGTCCGCACATGGTCCTGGAGCTGGAGCAGATAATCCAGTCCTGGTGTTTCCGGCAGCTCCGGGCCAGCGGGTGAGCCAATCACCAGCTCTACCTGGGTCCACAGCCTAATGCTGTACATGAGGGAAGCAGGGGCACAGTCAGTGCCAGTGAGTGTCCCAATCATGCTGGTGCTCACCAATGAGGATTGTCTGCTGGGGAGCTGGAATGCGATTCAGGCCTTTTGCTGGACCCCAATTAACAATCACTTGACGGGGGCCCTGAGTTCACTATGGTGTCTGTCTGTAGGCTATATGTTCCCTTCAAAACTAACCCAGGGCTAACATGCCCACCCTAAATACTTTAGTCACCTTATTCAACAACTACACAATATAAAATTATGCAGTTAAATTTAAGAACTTTACTACATAAAGGCTAATATTAAGACAAAACATTCATAAAATATATACAATGTAAACAGTATTTATAATAGTTCGCACTCCATTATTGCCCACTGAAAAACCTAAAATTGCAGCCTGATCTGGCTGCTCTCAGGAGCCGTAGCAAGTGACTCGTCAGGCACTCGGTCCCTCACCGCCGTGAATCGAATAGCTCTCTCTCTACTCGCAGATGTACTCTGGAATTTAGTAGCTTCAGCAGTAAGCTTGCTGAGAGTGTGGAAGGAAGACATGCAGTCTTATCACTTCTCCCTCGTATCCCGTATCTCCTGGGTCGATCCCAGACTTTTACAGGGATTCATGGGATTACTCCCATTGGCAGATATTAAATGAATAACTCATTAAATTATATTTAACAAGCAATAAAAAGAATATAAAACACAAATGATATAGAGCATGGGTCAGCTCAGTACATAAGAAATTTAGAAATGAGAGGAGGCCATTCGGCCCATCAAGCTCGTTTGGGGAGAACTTAACTAATACATCAGAGTTGTTAAAATTTTATCCAGCTCTAATTAAAAGGAACCAAAGGTAATGCTTGCACTACACTAAGAGGGAGAATATTCCATACTCTAACTATACGATGTGTAAAGAAGTGCTTTCTCAAATCCATTTTAAAATTATTCTAATTTCCACCTATTGCTAATACTGAAGTAGCTATTTGGCTGAACAGCATCCAGACCTGTTAGAATCTTATATAACTGGATAATGTCCCCCTTAGTCTCCTTTTCTCGAGCATGAAGAGATTCAGCTCAGCTAACCTCTCATTATAAAGCATTCCTCTAAGTCCAGGAATAATTCTTGTATCCCTACGCTGCACCCTTTCGAAGGCAGCAATGTCCTTTTTAAGGTAAGGTGACCAAACCTGCACACAATAATCTGGGTGGGGTCTTACAGTACTAAGGAATTATATAATTGTAGCAACACCTCCCTTGACTTAAACTCCACACAACTAGAGATGTAACCTAACATGCTATTGGCCTTTTTAATTGTTTCCCCACACTGGTGAGAATGGGACATGGAGGCATCAACATACACACTGAGGTCTTTCTCATAATCAGCTACCTTTATTTCAGTGGAATCCATAGATTGTCTGTACTTTATATTTCTACTTCCTGCATGGATTACCTTACATTTATCTACGTTAAATTTCAGCTACTAGCTATCTGTCCAGCCACTAATTAATTCAAAATCACGTTGTAACCTCTGTGCTGCTAGTTCAGTATCTGCTACATCCTCCCCAAAATTATACAAATCAGATTAATCATATACACTTCACCTCAACAAAAGAACCAGACACTGGGTTACACAGGCTCTGGGGCACCAGCAGCTGCTCCCCTGCACCGTCCAGCGATCAGCTGCAGCTTAACAGCAGGCCCTCGTGTTCCTCCACGGTGCCCCACTGGGTGTGGTAGGCCTTGTTCTCTGGACCGGAGGCTGATATCGCCTCCCAACCCAGTCATCCTCCTTCATCCAGCTGCTCCCTCACCCTGGTCAGCATGGGGCTGCTATGCTGCTCTGTGATGATCTGCTGGCAAATGATGTCTTGGTGGTGGCCTGGTGGTCCTGCACTGTGAGCTGGTTCAGGGTCAGTGAGACAGAATGTTCAGGTTTCCATGCAGCTTCCCAGGGTGATGTTGGACCTCAAAGTCAAACTCTGCCATTACCTCCAACCAACAGACCAGCTGTCCTTCTGAGTGTCTGAAACTCAGGAGCCACCCAAGCGATTTGTGGTCCTTCTACAACCAGAACCACTGGCCACTGAGGTACAGACGGAAGTTCTTGCCGGCCTAGATAGAAGCTCCCTTCACGGTCCTGCCTGTGATTGCACAGCACCCAGCCCTTCGTTGCTAGTGTCCGTGTCCAGAATGAAAAGGAGATGAGGGTCCAGGTACTCTAGCATGGGGACATTGGTGAGCGTCACACAGAGCTGGTTAAAAGCCGCGGCTCAGGCATCTGTCCACGCAAAGCCACTTCCCTTTTCTGTAGACGGTGCATTGTGTTTGCCATGCTGGCGAAGTCCTTACAAAGTGTTGTTAATATGACACTAACCCCAGGAAGCTGTGCAGCTCTGCTACAGTCTGTGCAGGGGGCCAGTCTCACACAGCTGCCGTCTTCTGCGGGTCGGTGGCCACGCCCTCCCTCTGATGATGTGGCCCTGGAAGAGCATCATGCACTGGAGGAGGGAGCACTTCCGGGGGTTCAGCCACAACCCTGCGCAGAGGGTCCCTGCAAACACTGTCTTTAAGTTCCACAATGTCCAGGCAAAATCAGCGGCGTGGAGCAGCAGATCCTCAGTGTTGATGACACATTAGGTCCAGGTGAGCTGGGACATTAGCCTCCATTAGCCTCTTGAAGGTGACCAGACTGTTACAGGGGCTGAATGAAATTGACCAGAACTGTCATAGCCTGTGACCGATGGTGAACACGGTCTTGGGGTGGTTTACTGGGGACAGTTCGACCTGCCAGTAGCCACTCCGGAGGTCTAAGGAGCTGAACCATGTTGACCCAGTGATGCATGGAAGCACATAGGAGTCCTTCCTTGTCACCACATTCAATGGTTGATAATTGAAGCGAAAGCAACATGACCCGTCCTTGTTGGTGACAAGGTCCGTGCCGCTTATGGACTGTGGGAAGGCTTCATGACTCTTGTCTGCCATTTCTTGGATCTGCTGCTCAGACACTTGTAGTTTCACCAGAAGCAGTTGGTGCAGATGCAGATGGGTGAACAGGGCTGATTGCTGTACTGCCACAGTTGCTGCACAGCCTGCACTGTCTATGGAGACGGTGCTGCTGTGGTGCTGCCGTTCAGCGCAGTTTGGACTGGAGTTGTAGTCGTGTGGCTTGTGGAGACTTTCCCTCAGGAGCTGTGGGCAGATCTTTTCCCCCCTCCGGGTGGACGGCTCTCCTCCTCTCTTCCCCCATCGCTATCCCTGGCCGCTGCTGGCCACTGCTCTCATACTGGAGGACCCCCACATCTGTACCCAAAGCAGATGGCTGCCCCCAGCAGATTGATGGCGGCCCCTAGCTATACTAGTAAGTCCAGTCTGATAACACAGGGGTCAGCAGTGCTGGCTAGTCAGACCTCTTGTACCACCGATTGTCCTGTCAGCGTGACTTTCAGCTGCCCCTCCCGCATGGCCATGCGCACGATGGGTGCAGCTCAGCTGTAGGGGTGGGGCTCTGCTAAATAGAGCTTGCAGTACCTCCTCTTCCAGTGGCATCACCAGGTGCCCCCCATCTTGGGGGACCAGTGATTGGGCCGTGCCACCAGCCGGACCTGTACGAGGGAGGATTCCAGGGGCAATTACCCACTGTACCGGGGCAGCTTTAGGGGGGTCTTCACTGCGATCGGCCGTGTCCCACGTCATGCTGCTCCCTGCTGAGCTCTGTCACCTTTATCCTCATGTCGGACACCAGTGTGGTTCAGGTACCAGAGTCACAGATAAGCACAGGAAGGCTACAAAGATGGGGTTTCCTGATGTCTGCCAGTCATACTCACAACAGACACACAACGCAATACATGATAAATAAGCAGAGCTATTTACACTATTTACACTGACGGCACCAGCCCAACATGCGACCTTGCTGTCCGATGGACCCCAGTGCAACAATTTGTTTTGATTAAATGTTGTACTTACTATCACTGATTATTTAGTATAGAATTAGCCTGCAATAACCTTTTGCTTGCTTACAGTTATTTAAATTTACATTTATATGCCAACAACAGTAACCGACAGCCCAATTGATGCTCTTTTACAGTATGTTTATTTATATATTTATACTTTTATGAATTTAACATTCACTTAAAACAAAACCAAAGATTATTGCTTCTCATATTAAACCCTCTGAAGTAGCACATTCATTGTTATTTCTCCCAGGTGTCATTCAATCAAACTAAAATTTGGTTCCTCTTGTATATTAAAATGTTTTCTCCTGTGTTTGTGTTAATGTCCTTCCTTTCTGACTGATTGACATGCTACATACTGTGTATCTCATTGGCTACAGTCTGCAGTACAGACATCTTACCCTCAGTGACTGACAGGTAAACCCGTGTTCCCACAGCTAAACCTCTGCTGATCTCCACGCGACACCAGTAGGAACCAGAGTCCCTATTTATCAGATTGTTCATGGTCACAGTAAAGACTCGCTGGTCAGGATCATCTCTGATTGACACTTTACCCTTCTTCTGTAGAGAGTCACTGCGTACTATGGGAGTACATGGATCCGAAGAATAATTTTCTTTGCACCAGTATTTCACATGTGTTTTATAACGGTCTTCATAGGAACATGGGACGGTGACAGATCCTCCTCTCTGTACAGACACCCATCTCACTGAGGACACACTGTCAGCACCTGTGGGGAAAACAACCAACTTAATTCACATTTTCAGCATCATAGTATCTCTGGTTAATATTATATATTATCAGTTTGTGTAACACTTGTACCAGGAGTCATGGCACAGAGAGATGGGTTTAAGAGGACAGTGAGGAGGTGAAACAGCAAGACTGTCATTTTGCCATAAGAACAAGGGAAAGACACAGGAAAACAAAGCAGGTGTGTTCTAGGGGAGGGTCACTCAGCTATCATTCCCTTCAGGGGCACATAGCCAAGGTCCACATCATTTACTGACCAGGGCTGGGGGGGGGGGGTGCATTGAATTCTGTTTCAGTCCAGAGCTTTCCATTTGGGCAGCCCTGTTTTAGGGTCTGAGAGGAAGCCAGGACCTTTCTTCCACAAGTTTATCCAGTACAGGGTCAGTACAGTACAGGGAGCATGGAGCTGATCTGAGGCAGCACAGGGCACAACGCAGGGGAACATCCAGGACAGCATGCCAGTCTGTCACAAAGGGAGGGGAACACCCAGGACAGGATGCCAGTCTGCCATAAAGGCAGGGGAACACCCAGGATAGGATGCCAGTCTGTCACAAAGGCAGGGGAACACCCAGGACAGGATGCCAGTCTGTCACAAAGGCAGGGGAACACCCAGGACAGGATGCCAGCCTGTCACAAAGGCAGGGGAACACCCAGGAAAGGATGCCAGTCTGCCATAAACGCAGGGGAACACCCAGGACAGCATGCCAGTCTGTCACAAAGGCAGGGGAACACCCAGGACATGATGCCAGCCTGTCACAAAGGCAGGGGAACACCCAGGACAGGATGCCAGCCAGTCACAAAGGCAGGGGAACACCCAGGACAGGATGCCAGTCTGCCATAAAGGCAGGGGAACAACCAGGACAGGGTGCCAGTCTGTCACAAAGGCAGGGGAACACCCAGGACAGGATGCCTGTCTGTCACAGGGCAAGCACTCACACACAGTCACTACGGGCACTTTTAGAGGCACCAATCCACCTAGACCATGTGACTTTAGATATGAAACCAGAGACCTCATAGGAAACCAGTATATATACAGGAAGAACATGCAAACTCTACACAGAGAGCTGGGCCAGATACCGAAACCACAAGCCTGGAGGTGTGAGGCCCCTCCGCTGCCCCCAGTGTCTAACAGCTAGAGCTTAACTAGCTCTCCAAAGCTGCTACAGAGTGAAAGACAACCAGGTCTAATCTCCACCCCCTGAAGGCCAATTCATACTTTCAGTATCACACAGGGTGAGGTGACATAAATTTTGTCATCAAGGGTTTACGCCTGATATCTGTTGATGATGCATGTTTATCCCTGATTTTTTGTTTGGTGGAGATCATGGTGCATATTGACTGTGTTTGTAAAAGATAACTGACTAGATCTTTCCAGTAGGTGGCAGCACTGACTTTCATAGACCAACCAAAAAATAGCAGAGGAAGAAGAATTGTTGTAAGAGGTGAGGAGGTATCCACATATCTATTTTTACAATTTTACTGTGCAGACAATTTATACTGTCATTATACAGCTATATATGGTCTTTTCAAAAGCAACTGCCCAAGTCTCTACTATAAACTAATGTACTACTTGTAAAAAGTTTACCCATTTCACTTCACTGCTTTTGTGTTTGTTGCAACATATCTTCTCTCTCCGGGTCTGGTGGAATATCACTGCTGCTTGCAGACACAGACCATGATAATCTGCATCCAGCAATAAATGCAGCATGAACACAAGCTGCTGCGCGCATGACCGCCTGCAGCCTGAAAGCCACATGGAAAAGGGAAGAATGAAGTGGGCTTGAGGCTGATCTTGAGCCCTGATAAGCAGAGACCTGCTGCAGCAGCACATGAAGCTGGGTGTTTAGACCCCTCTGACTGTACACACAGAAATGACTGACGGCATCCCGGCTGTCTGCTCACATAACCACCTGTGCTGCTGAAATGACCCCAGTAAGATAATCGTACACAACACAGAACATCAAAGCATGCAGAAGACAAGGGCATTTTATCTGCACTAATGGTTCTTAACTCCCTCACTTTTCTCTTGTGCATGAGCATAAAGCACCTAAATCATTAGCATGATATAGAAAATATTCTCAGACACACTTATTCTGAACGGCAGAAATGTCGTCATACAGCATGTGAGGGTGAGACTCTGCAGAAACACTGTGTGCTGTATACAGAAGGTCTGTCCTCAGGCCTTTGGTTCAGCCTATATTATGTGTTATACAGTTTTCTATAGTGCCACTGTAGTAGCTCCTTTTAATCTCTGTGGATCAGTAGGAAACAAAAGGCCTAATAGGAAGGTGTCTCTGTAAGACAGGGGTGGGGGCAGTCCTGGGGGGGGCAAAGTCAGGTGATGAGCACATGGATTCACTTCATCTGGACCTTATCAGCAGTCCACTCAGATTTAACGCTTTGTGTTTCTCTCAGTCCCTGACAGACACAGATGCTCAAATTCACACCCGGTCATTTCATTACACAGATTATGATTCTCCATACTGTCACTGTTTCTCTGTCTGTGACCCAGGACTCCTTAAATCCAATGAAAAACCGACTTTCTCCCCTCCGCTTGGTTTATACAGGTTCTGCACTCATCTGTTCGGTTTACATGGGGTGTCGCTCCTTCTCACCAACTGACCACAAACTTTATGGTCATGCTGCCTTTGCACAGCCCACCTGACCAACATCATCACTTACAGTAATGGCTGGCTGTGGCATGTGTGGCTGGGGCTCTACATCAGCAGGAAACTGCAAGACAATAAAATTGCCGTGATTTGCATACAGTATAGCAGCACTGAGATAGTGTGACTGATAATTAAGTGAGCTGTTCTCACTCTCCACTTCTACTTCCTGGGGAGGTACTTCCCCCTCTGTTCTGACCATACTGCCCCCCCCCCCCCCCACCCCCAACACCCAGATCACCCAGTGCTGTACCATCAGCTACTAGGCGGCCTATTGGCTGGGGGGCAAGACCTCGCCTGGGCTGACTTCTTGTCAACGTGGGGGGTCAGTGCTGGTGGTGGGTCAGTGTCATTCTTACAGTCTTGATGCAGCCTTTGGCAAAGTTCTCTTAGGATCCCAATTCTGTTGGATTACCTGTTACTTTAACTATGTATACCTACATCCAAAGGTGGAGAATTCAGGTCCAGAGAGTACAAATCCAGACCAATATTTTGTTTCAAGCAACCAGTTGAGTACTCTGTGACTGTGACTCTTTATACTCAACTGGTTGGTTGAAACAAAATCTTGGTCTGGATTTGTACTCTCTGGACCTGAAATCTCCACTTTTGCATACATCTGCAAATCTGAATAATTTTCAGATTAATTTTCTGGCGAAAACATTTTGTATAATTTAATATACTGTTGTTAGTATGTAATTCGCTTCTGCCTAGATCCGAGACACAAAGCTGGAGGAAAAATTCCTTGCTATCAGGGTATATGAATGTATACACACATCAGCCACGAGACAGAATAAGACCATTCCTGTATACTGCTGCCACATGGTGGACACAAACAAGACTGCAGTCAAGTGTAAAATCATTCTGTCAGGCTACATTTAACCTCTGCACTACAAACAGGAAGTGTTTAAACCACAATAGATCATCCGTTTTTCTGTATGTAATAATAAAAAAAAAACATTCAATAAACGTCTATCTGTTTGCCCTATTTGTGATTACGGAATACTGAGAGTATTTGATTTTACAGCAGGGTTCATTCATTCATTCATTCATCCATCCATCATCCAGCTGTTTATCCTGGTCTGGGCACCAGTCATCAAGGAGCAATTAGAATTTAAACATATAAATCTATTACGAATGTTATTCGTAATCTATTGAAAAGTCTCTGTTGTCTGTATGTTTACCTTAAACATGCAACTGTGATCGAGAGCGGGTACTTGTCTCTAGTCACTATTTTATTTTACGTTCCCCAGCGCCCGCATACAATGATCTACAGTACCTTTCATTTTCATAGACTGACTGCCAAATTATTTACACTGTTTCACCACCAGAGGGCTCACATTCTCATTTACTACGTTGACACACAGTGTCCATAGCTTTGCTGCCCTCGTGTGGCTGTGAACTGTAATTTCAGCCTGTGCTTTTCTTGAAAGTACTCAAGGTAGTAAAAGCTATTTGTCCATTAGACTGACAATATTTTCATTAGTCATGAAATATCAAATATCATCTTAGATAAATCCAAGACATTTCTCTGGTAAACTGTAAGTTATGCATGAAAATCAGGTGACAAACCAAAAAAATTTATATAATGTCAGTTTCGAATTCAAGCAGGCTTTTTATGCATTAATAGCGATAACATGAATCGATGCCAAGAGCTATAGAATGGATAATATATTCATTATTTTGCTGATACTGGAACAATACAATTTGTATAGATATTTTAAAAAAAGACGTTTTATTTGCCATATTCTACAACTGCATTGGAAAGCTCACTTGTTCAGACATAGTATATAAAGAATGACAAACAGCACCCAAATAAATATTAACAGACAACTGATAAACATGCAGAACTGCAGAGAAATACCCTTGTGATACATATATCATTATAATTCACAAACTCCACAGATGCAAACATCTAAAGTCAAAATTTGTGACGCTGTGAAATATCCTATGAGGCTCCAGGGCTGAGACCAGCTTGTGGTCGCTGTGGTTTGGGTCCCGTGATGCACTTTGCTGCAGCAGTGGTCAGTGTATATCCATGCAATGGATGGAAGTTGTCAGGGGTAACGCTAGACCCCTCAATTTTAACCAGATTCTGCAGAAAATATGTAAAAATCAAATTGTGGATTAACAAACGGTATATTATAAAAGCCACTTCTATCTAAATCTGACACAGTCCATATTGCACAGACCTGCATGTTGTACCTGATACCACATGATAGTTTCAAATCCCGTGACCCTTTTGCTGTAAGTCTACATCATCTGGGGAATCATATAATAATATATGATCAGATGAACTTAATTGATCCTGGGGGGAAATTTTTCATACAGCAGCAAGATACATAAACTGCAAACGTGATCGGAAGGTCGCCAGTTCGAACCCCGGCCTCGGTAGAATAGTCACATGTCTGTGGGTCCTTGACCAAGGCCCATAACCCCCAGCTCCAGGGGGCCACACATCGGCTGCCCCTGTGCCATCAGCCCTGAGCTATGGAGAGCAAGATGGGGGAAGGCAGGAAGAAGATTCCAACTCGTACTCATGCAATGTGATATTGGCAATTAATAAATGTGTAAATGAGTATCATTCATTCATTCATTCATTTTCTACATACTTATCCAGTACAGAGTCAGTAAAGTACAGGGAGCATTGAGCTGATATAAGGCAGCACAGGGCACAAGGCAGAGGAAAATCCAGGACAGGATGCCAGTCTGTCACAGGGCAAACACTCGCACACAGTCACTACGGGCACTTTTAGAGGCACCAATTCACCTAGACCATGTGTCTATAGATATGAAACCAGAGACGTCATAGGAAACCAGTATATATACAGGAAGAACATGCAACCTCTACACAGAGAGCTGGGCCAGATACCAAAACCACAAGCCTGGAGGTGTGAGGCCCCCACGCTGCCCCCAGTGTCTAACAGCTAGAGCTTAACTAGCTCTCCAAACCTGCTGCAGAGTGAAAGACAAGCAGGTCTAATCTCCACCCCTGAAGACCAATTTATACTTTCAGTATCACACAGGGTGAGGTGACATAAATTTCGTCATCAAGGGATTACGCCAGATATCTGTTGATGATGCATGTTTAGCCCAGATTTTTTGTTTGGTGGAGATCATGCACATTGGTGCACGTCGACTGCGCTTGTGCAAGATAACGGACTAGATCTTTCCAGTAGGTGGCAGCACTGACTTTCATAGACCAACCAAAATACAGGAAAGGAAGAAGAATTGTTGGAAGAGGAGGTATCCCTTGACGGGGTATGAATAGCTTGGGGATTTCGTATAAGCCGTTCTGAAGGGAGCGGACCGTACGTGGAGAGACGTGCGATACTGAAATGTAAGTTAAAAAGAGCGCTATTGTTCATTTCTGTGTTAAATGAATGTATGTCTTAGTATTCACAACCAACGGTTGTACGTATTTTTGTATTTCCTTGTGCAGTTCCAGTCCACTGCCGTATTTTACACACGGTAAAAAAACGAAAAGTTAGATTTCTTTTATTTAGAGTATTTGCTGCTGGGGAAAGCTGATTTGCACCCGTGTGTTGTAGCCATTGTACCGCACGGTAAAACTTATAAAGGAAAGAACGGGAAAACTCCGCTCAGTTGCCCTTCCATTTTCTTTTGGGCATCTAGCAAATAAAGAACCCCAAATTATTTGTGTTTGTCTGTGTGATGTTAATTGCACTGGCTACATATATTTTTACATTTTTACTGTGCAGATAATTTATGACTGCCTGCAGCCTGAAAGCCACATGGAAAAGGGAAGTATGAACGGGGCTTAATTGAGGCTGATCTTGAGCCCTGATAAACAGAGACCTGCTGCAGTAGCACATGAAGCTGGGTGTTTAGACCCCTCTGACTGTACACACAGAAATGACTGACGGCATCCCGGCTGTCTGCTCACATAACCACCTGTGCTGCTGAAATGACCCAAGTAAGATAATCGTACACAACACAGAATATCAAAGCATGCAAATTACAAGGGCATTTTATCTGTACTAACGGTCTTAGTACTGTTTGGTTACTAAAGAAACACATGGCAGTATTACAGTGAATACTTAGATATTAAATTTATATTATCAATAACCTGTTACATGCAAATATTAGCATAGCAATTGCAAATGTTTTGATACAAACACCCAGGGGAGTTTCCAGCTACTGAAAAGATCAGGGACTGAGTCAAGTTACCAGGGGTTTGACTATTTTCTCTTTTGAAGGAAGATTGGCATCGGGGGTAAAATACTCAGAGCTACAGCCCTGACTGATCTGGCCTAACGACGCCCATGAATACAACCATAGGAATCCAAAAAATATTCAAAATTTCCAAGACAACGTTACACAAGGCAAGTGAATCTCTTCAAAATTGATATTTTGCTATTTCTCCTGACCAGATCTCCATCCTGATCTCCATACTGTGGCTGACAGTGTGTGAGGAGCAGGAGAGAGATCTCTACTCAGTTCACTGTAATGAGTGACACTCACCTGTGAGCCCAGCGATGAGAAGAAACAGGAGCATCAGAGGATCCATACGTGTGTGTGTCACTGAGCCCAGATCTGTGGGAACTGACTCTCACTTCCTCATCCTCTGTACCTTCACTGTCTCTGTCATTTCTATTGTTACACACAGTAGGCAGAGCGAAGGGGGAGTGGACATTTTAAACAGGAAGTGAGAAAACCACAAGGCTGAATGTTTAGCCCTTCAGAAAGTCAGACCATTATTATTAGTGTGTAGAGAATTAAATCAACTATCAATGCACAGACTCAGTTCACAAAATAAAAAATCTACATGAATAAAGAAGACCATGAATTTCTCTGTTTATCATAGTTATTTATTATTAGTATAATTATCTGGATCCTAATGCTGGAAGCACACAGTGTAAAGTGAGGTAAACCTTCAACAGCATGTCAGTCCACTGCAGGGCACTGGAAGCTGGAGAAATGCCATGTGATAATAATAATAATAATCATTGATACTTTATTGATCCCCGTAGGGAAATTGTCTTTATGCCTCCCACAACTTGCTCTTTTTTCATAGGGTAAGTTGTCTACTAAGGGCTGCCACCCATAGCGGCACCCAGGGAGCTGGGGGTTAAGGGCCTCGCTCAAGGACCCACAGGCTGAGGCTGGGTTTGAACCTGCAATCTTCTGATTACAGGCACACAGGCTTAGCCCACAGAGCCACACGCTGCCCCCAATAACCCAGATGGGACTCGAATCCGCGATCCTCAGCTCCGGAGGCTGATGCCTTATCCATTAGGCCACTGGGTCAGTGACATCAGTGATCAGAGGAAGGATCAGAGGAAGCTTGCAAACTGCAGAGAGACACAGTCATGGTCACATTCAAAGCCAACACTCAGGAGTGCTGAGATAGCAGGTGAATCAGTCAGATATCTAATATCATGATGAGCTAAAGACACAGAGGGACTTTGAGGAACCACAGCAAGACCAACAGAAGACATGGGCTCCTGACAGTTAGGCCTCAAGATCCATCATTTCACTGTTGCAGTCCAGTTGCTCTTAGCTGCAATTGCAGCCAAAGAAAAAAAAACATAAATCTTCAGCTTGCCCACTTTCCTGTGTTAGTCATGTGACTCACAGCCATTTTCTGCAGCTTCACAAGTAAACTGAAATAAACTGCGAGGTATAAAACAGTGATGTCACATCCTGCCTGCCATGTCTGCCTGACCCTCCTGTCTCCTCCCTCACGTGACCATGATGGGCTACACCTGGTGCTTGTTGCCCCTCATTAGTCTATGTATACAAGCACCTGTTTGTCTCACCATTGCTTGTCTGGTGATAAACATCACTTGTCCTGTCAGTCCATGTCCTTTGTCCTAACCTTCTCATTCTGATCTCTGCGGTCGTGTTAATTTGCAGTCCCTGTCTGTTTAGTTTAATTAAACCTCCTTTCTGTTTTGCCAAACACCTGCCATGGAGTCCCGCATGTTGTGACGGAATGATTGAACAATTCAATTCAATTCAATTCAATTCAATTGTGCAGTACATTTCCCATTTCAGTGTCTCTAGGCACTTTATATTATCGCTGCCCAAACCCCACAGTGAGGAAGCCAGAGGTAACAGTGGCAAGGAAAATCTCCCTAGAAGACAGAAACTTTTGAGGAACCAGACGCAGAGGTGGAGCCCATCCTCCAGGGGGCCTTCAGAGGAAGTCAAATAAGCAAGATAACAGGTATCTCTGGGAACCTCCTTCGCTTCACATCTCCACCTGTACACTCTCCCCTGACCTCCTCCTGGTATCTGAGCCTCACGCACAGTGATGGTTGGTGGACAATCCCCTCAACGACCCACTGAGCGAGAGCGACCTTCAGGACCCTGAGGAGTCGCCCGGCGGGTGGATCACCCCTCCCATGTGGGGGTCATACTGGGCTCACCTCCACGATGAAGAAGACACCCCCACATTGACCCTCCAGAGCCCCACGTCTCCAAGGTGGGCTGGTTTGACACTCTATCCTCTATCCTAAGTCCCGGTGCAGTCAGCAGTATCTCCTGGGCTGCAGTAGAGGGGCTGGCTGAGTCTCCGTCTCCAACAGAGGGAGATGGGGGATACACTATCTGGATCAGTCACCCAGACTCTTGTCTAATCGACGTTATCCCGCCTGACGACACTCCTGCTGCGGCTGAGAGGAGAGGAGCCACGCCGTTCTCCTGCTCTTGTCCTGCAGTTCTCTCAGCACCCTGCGGCCTCACTGGCCCTCCGAGCCTCTCAGGTCCTCTCGAGAATCATTGTAGCTCAGAGAATAAAAATACATGCAAGTGAAGCAAATATGTCAGATTTATCTCTGAACTGTTTGATTTCCTTGTTTTTCACTCATGCATGAGCAGAAAGCAGCTAAATCATTAGCATGATGCAGAAAATATTTTTACACTTATTCTGAAAAGCAGAAATGTCGTCATACAGGATGTGAGGGTGAGACTGTATAAACACTGTGTGCTGTATACAGAGGGTCTGTCCTCAGGCCTTTGGTTCAGTCTTTACTATGTGTTATACAGTTTTCTATAGTGTCACTGCAGTAGGTCCTTTTAATCTCTGCGGATCTGTAGGAAACAAGAGGCCTAATAGGAAGGTGTCTCTGTAAGACAGGGGTGGGGGCCTTCCTGGGGGGGCAAAGTCAGGTGTTGAGCACATTGATTCACTTCACCTGGGCCTTATCAGCCGTCCTGTCAGACTGAGAGCTGTTTGTGTTTCTCTCATCCCCAGACAGACACACGCAGACACAGACGCACAAGTTCACAGCTTGTCGTTTCATTACACAGATTATGATTCTCCACATCTTCACTGTTTCTCTGTCTCTGTCTGTGACCAGGACTCCTGGAGTTCAATGAAAATCCACTTTCTCCCCTCCGCTTGGTTTATACAGGTTCTGCACTCTTCTGTTCGGTTTACATGGGGTGTCGCTCCTTCTCAGCAACTGACCACAAACTTTATCGTCATGCTGCCTTTGCACAGCCCACCTGACCAACATCATCACTTACAGTAATGGCTGGCTGTGGCATGTGTGGCTGGGACTCTACATCAGCAGGAAACTTTCTGCAAGACAATAAACTTCCTTTGCAAGAAAGACAAAGTATAGCAGCACTGAGATACAGTGACTGATAATTATGTTAGCTGTCCTCATCCTGCACTTTACACTTCTACTTCCTGTTGCTTCCCCCTCTATTGTGACCATGCTGCTCCCCCCCCCCCCCCAACACCCAGATCACCCAGTGCTGTCTAGCTGAACCATCCTGCAGCTTGCAGGTAGCTTACTGGCTGGGGAGGTGGTACCTGGTCTGGACTGACTTCCTGTCCTGAGAAGCTGGGGGGGTCAGTGCTGGTGCTGGGTCAGTGTCATTCTTACAGTCTTGATGCAGCCTTTGGCAAAGTTCTCTTAGGATCCCATTCCTGCTGGATTTCCTGTTACTTTAACTATGCAATTTTGTTCCTAAAGGAAAGTGCATAATATAATTCTGTCATACTTTAATATACTGTACATACTGCTATAATATACTGTAATATACTATACATAATTTAATATACTGTTGTTAGTATGTAATTCACTCCTGCCTTGATCCCTGAGGCACAGAGTTGGAGGCAGAATTCCATGCTATCAGGGTATATGAATGTATACACACACCAGCCACTAACACAAAATAAGACCATTCCTGTATACTGCTGCCACATAGTGGACAGAAAGAAGACTGCAGTCAAGTGTAAAATCATTCTGTCAGGCTGCATTTAACCTCTGCACTACAAACAGGAAGTGTTCAAACCATAATAGGACACACATTATTCTACAGGTAATGGAAAAAAAAATCGTTCAATAAACGTCGACCTTTTCTGTTTATTTGTGACTACAAATTACTGTGAGTATTTGATTATAAAGCAGAGGTCATTCATTCATTTATTCATTCATCCGTCCTCCAGCTGCTTGTCCTGTTTCTTCATCTTCATTATGAAATTGTGATTTAGTGCAAGTACTAATCTCCCATCACAATTTAACTTTATGTTCTGGTGACATGCAGTAATTTTCATTTCCATAAATTGATTGTGGAAGTAATTTACATCGTTTCACCGCCAGAGGGCTGAAATTTTCATTTACCATGTTTACAGTGGATATAAAAAGTTACACAACCCTGTTAAAATACCTGGCATTTGTAATGTAAAAAATGAGGCCAAAATGAATAATTTCAAAACTTTTCCCACCTTTAATGTTACCTGTAATCTGCACAATTCAATTGAAAAGCAAACAAATCTGTTAGGGGGAAACTATAAAAAATATGCAAGTTGTATACAGTAAGTCTGCACTCCCGTAAACTTATACTTTGATGAAGCACCTTTTGATTTCATTACAGCTGAAAGTCTTTTTGGGTTCACACCTGCAGGCAATATGACACTGATTAACCCCAGATAAACTTCAGCTATTCTAGCATGATTTTCCAGACATTTATTCAGTTGCATCCTGCAGCAAAAGCCATGGTTCACATAGAGCTTACAAAACATCAAAGGGATCTCATTGCTGAAAGGTATCAGTCAGTAGAAGGGTACAAAAAAATTCCATGGCATTAGATATACTATGGAACACAGGGAACGGGACAGACAGAACCAGGAGGCGAATTAATGAGGGCGGTAGGACAGACAGGGTAAACAGGAACTGGGATGGTGCCACCAGATGAGGGAACACAGCTGGGAACAGACCTTGGGGACCAGGGACCTATAAACTGGGAACAGGACACGGGAACTGAGGGACAGAACCAGAGAGAGACCAGCTGGAAACAGGATGTGAGGACTGAGGGACAGGAACAGGAACAAGAGGCCAGGACCAGGAAAGAGAAGGGGAACTGAAAGGGAAAGGAAAATTGGGCCTGATGGGACAACAGGCTCAGGAACCGAGGAGGAAGGGACTGGGTAGTAATAGACTGGGGTCAAAGGGACACTGGAAGGTTGCCAGAGTGGGGACGAGATACACAAGGATGGGGTGAATGGATCACCACAGGCCTAGATGAAGAATGAGCAGCTGCAATTTAGGAGATGGAGGCAAGTCAAGTGTGTGGATGGAAACCACAGGATGGGAACTGGAGGGCGATGAGGAGACTATAGAATGGGAGCTGGAGGGTGACAGGGGGGCTGGAGGGTGACAGGGGGACTGCAGGATGGTAATAGGCAGGAGAGTTGGGAACTGGTCCTGGACGGCTGGCATGAATGATATGTCCCTGTCTCCCCCTTTGAAAGACAGAGAACCAGCCTGGCCCTGTACTGCTCCCCTGTCTGCACCACAGATGGAACAGGTGCTTGGGGCCTAATCAGCCCAAGCCTCAGGTGGAGGCTGGAGCCTGAAACGTGGGACTCAGGACCAGGTCCAAGGGTTCCCACTCCAAGTCCTCTGGAGCGGTATCCTCCAGGTCCATCCCCAGTAGGATGGGGGTGACCTTGTGCCAATATGCAGGGCCCAAGGCAAACTTGGGCGGAGCTACAGGGGCAAAGTCAGGATGAGTGGCCCCCTGTGGGCCGGAATCGGGAGTTAATAACCAAGTCAGAGAGAAGTTCCCCGAATTCTCTCAGAAACAAAGTGTATGATCCCGGTGGTCTGTGTATTATAAGAATATAGATGGGCGGGTCGGACACCATGTGAATTATCATTGCTTCAAATGTTGTGAAATCCTTGATAATCTTGCGTTCAGTTTTCAACAGTGAGTTAAAATAGCTGCCAGGCCGCCTCCGCACCCAGGGCCACGTGGTTTCTGTACAGAACTAAACCCATCAGGTGAGGCTTCAACAAGAGGTACAGTGTCTTTGGGTCAGTTAAAAAGCACAGGTCTGCACCAGTGTCCAGCACCATGTCATTAACAAAAAGTGATTTACTTCCCAAAGAGCGAATGTTCAATAGTGCACATTTTATGGTGGGTTTATGTTGTGATTCAATCGGTCTTATTAATGGCATTGATATTAAGTTATCCACACAAAAGCCCCCAGTGGAACATTTAGATCTAAGTCTTGGTCTAACAATATCCTTCCTAATCTCACTCAACTGTTCCTAAATAGTTGCCGTGTGACGGAGCACCTGGGTGAAGACCGAACATGATCTACAGGTGGGAGAATAAACAGCCTTTGATTTAAGATGGCAAAGCTGAGGTCTGGATGCTGCTTTCAGTGAAGCAGGTAATTGACTCGCCATTCTGGGATAACATAAATGATCCTCTCCAGTTAGGGTGAAGACCGTCCCGTTTATAAAAACCAGGCTGTTCCCAGAAGAGATCCAAAGTTTTATGTATTTATATTTTGAATTTTTCTTTTTTACTTTACTTTTTACTTATTTTTTCTTATATTTTTACCCAGCCAAATAGGGTGACTCAGAGACTGTATGTGACGAATAAACCTCTTGAATGTTCAATCTAATTATAAATGAAGGCAATGTTTTGAGATGTGCACCAAGTCTCTAAGCAGCGGTTTAGGGAGAGTAGGGTACTATAGGTTACATCCCCTCTATAGAGAATTGGTAAGTGTGGCATGGGGGAGTGATGGACGATCCATGTTGCAGCTTACAGAAACAACAAGGGACTTTATTGTATCTGAACTCAAAACAAAGAGAAACAAAAGGACGCATGAGGGGTATAAAGACAGGCAGGTAGAAAACAAGAATGAAAGCAGGGAGAAGCACAGAGAAAACAATGCAGAACACAGAGAAAGACAGGGAGTGAGCAGCCGCACGCAGGAACAAATACAATGGCCGACTCGGGAACAGGGTGGGGGCAGGCACTTAAATACACATAATAACGAGGGCTTCCACAAAGGACAGGTGGGGGCTATAACTAAACGAGAGGCTGTGGGCAATAAAGAACAGGTGAGGGTAATCACCATCAATTACACACTAGGGAGTAAGGCTACACTGGAGATAAAGGGAACACAGGTGAAATAATTACAAAACTACTGCAGATAACCAGACACAAACAAAAACAAGATCCGATACAGAAATAACCAAAATGCAAGGTAACAATGGGAAAAAAACAAAAACTCAAAATGTCAAACAAAGTGAAGCTGGGCTCTGGAGAGCCTCAAACCCATGGCAGAGAAAATGCTTGGTTTTCTGCTAAACATTCAACCCATTCAGCCACACAGCAGCCCAGGCAGCAGTGGAACACACTAGGACCTGTGTAGCATAAAAGACTAGGGGAACAGAAAGTGGAATGACCAGTGACACCAGCTGGACAAAGAGGGAAACAGGGACAGATATTGACAGCCCTGTGTTACATCACTCTCTGACAGGGTCACTGATTGGTGTGATCTGGTACTGCAACGTGAGCTGAAAACCACAAAAACTTTCACTTCTTTTTAATCATTTTAATAACCCCAGAAAATACAAAATGCACAGTAAACCATATCTATATCAATCATTAATTAAATCAGAATAAATAATTTAAAATTTCACTAATGAGTAAATTATTATTAACTACTTATACTACAGTTAGCATAACCATTAATCACCCCCCCTCCCCCCAAAAAAAGTAATCTCTAACAGGGAGATTTATGTACAAAAAATGGCTATAACATTAACAGAGTTACGTATATGAAGACACATTTCATACAAGCACAGCATGACCCTGCTGATACAGCCTTAAGGTTTGTTCATTTTTATGTGCTAAGAGGCTGCATAAAAGATAAACAAGCTTGTATATTTTAACAGAATTTCTTAAGACCCGTGGTTTGTATTGGCTCCTCCCTCTGCTTCTCTCTGATTGGATCCCCTCTTTCTACAGGAGCTCCAGTGCAGCTGAATGGCAATGATGGTGCAGATCAGATAAAACACACCAGTCCCAGCTTTCAGTACAGCATCCAGAACCTGCTCCCATCTGTCAGACATATAATACATCAGTGTGTCTGTCAGTCACACGTATCACATTTACACCTGAAGAACAATGCAGTGAATCTAGAATTATGGCCATCAACAGCAGCACCAATAAGCCCAGTCCTACATACAGAGCCAGCAAGGGATGGCTTCCGGTTTGGAACCGGATCTTATTGCTGCAAAAAACCGGAATCATACACCCCTGATTCCTCTAACGATTCATCAAGAGAGTCTAGCTGCAGATGCCTGTAGAGTGGAGCTCCACCGGAAATACGTCACCTCCACAGGAAACACGTGATCTTTAAGGACGTAAAGTGGAGCTCCGGTTAGGGTTAAGGTTAAGGTCAGGGTCTATTCGGTGTAACACAGAGTTGAGGTCACGTGTTTCCTGTGGAGCTCCACTCTACAGGCGTCTGCAGCTGGACCCTCTCCGATTCATACGGACTTTTTGAGTCGCGCAAAATGACGCCGCGACCTGAAATCCACATGATGAAGCGCAGGAAACGGTCCAGGGCATGGCAGCACTTTACAAAGAAGGACGACCATTGTGCAGTGTGCAGCCAATGCAAAGCCGATGTCACCTCTAAGGGTGGTAACACTAGTATATATAACACTAGTATATATAACACTAGCTTAAGCATTTAAGCTGCCAACACGGCATTACATTTAAAGATCGGCATGTGTTCCCCTCTCTGCCGAGCGCAAGCTCCGTGGTCTCCATAGTCACGGGTAACTTTAACTACAGTGCCTTAACCTACAGGCACCTTTTCTGAAACATCGATAAGAAGAATCAATGATGGCACCGATATCAATAATTTCTTAACGATTCCAACTCCTAGAGCCAGCTGGACCAAGGAGCTGAATAAGATTGTGAGTTTGAACAGTAAAGTCTGACATGCTTTACAGCAGTACGATTCAGTCACATCTGTACTATTACACAAGCTGCATGTGAGGAACTGGAGACATTAACAATGAATATAAAAATAGCTAGAGTGTTTTACTATGGTTATTTAAAAACATGGTATATTATTTTGTAAAATCAATCCATCCACCAATCTTCCAAGCTGGCCTGCAGCCTTTCCCCAGCAGCATAGGGCACAAAGCAGGAGCTCAACCTGGATGTGATGCCATCACAGGGAAATTATAATTAAGGAATAAAAGAAAATCAATGTTCCCATAAAATAACAGAAGTTTCCCATCACTGTGTGATCAGGGAGACGCTCCTGGCTGGACACCACACTGCTGTAAGTGCTGCTGGATGCTTACCTCTGTTTTTCATTATTCCCTCCTTCTTCATCATCTGCCAAGAATGGACAGCAGTGGAAACAAGAGAAAGGATTGTTATATAACAAATAAACATCCCTGTTCCTGGGGGCCACCGTGTACAGTGTGGACACACCTGCAGGGACAGTATGAAAATTACCCAGCTGATTATCCCTCACTCCCGATTACACCATTTATACACATATTAATAAAGAGTCAGTCCACTGTCGGTTACACTACTTAAATTTGCAGAATATTAAAATTAATTTTAAATAAATGTCCATCCATCCACCCATTATCTACCGCATATCCAAAGTCAGGTCATGGGGGCAGCAGTCTCAGCAGGGAAACCCAGATTTCCCTCTCCCCGGCCACTTCATCCAGCTCCTCCGGGGGAATCCCGAGATGTTCCCAGGCCAGCCAAGAGACATAGTGCCTCCAGCATGTCCTGGGTCTTCCATGGGGCCTCCTCCCAGAGGAACATGCCCGGAACACCTCACCAGGGAAGCACCCAGTAGGCATCCTAAGCAGATGCCCAAGTCACCTCATCTGGCTCCTCTCAATGCAGAGGAGCAGCGGCTCTACACTGAGTCTCTCCTGAATGACAGAGCTCCTCACCCTATCTATAAGGGAGATCTCAACGCCCTGGCTGCGCCTAGAAATTCTGTCCATAAAAGCTATGAACAGAATCGGTGTCAAAGGGCAGAGTCCAACCCTCACTGGAAACAAGTCCAACTGACTGCCAACCATGTGGCCAAAGCTCTGACACCGGTCATACAGGGACCGAACAGCCCTTTTAAGGACGCCCGGCACCCCATACTCCCGGAGCACCCCCCATAGGACTCCCGGTCAAATGCCTTCTCCAAGTCCACAAAGCACATGTAGACTAGTTGGGCCAACTTCCATTCACCCTCCAGGATCCTGCCAAGAGTATAGAGCTGGTCCTGTTCTACGGCCAGGGCGAAAGCCACACTGTTCCTCCTGAATCCAGGACCCTCGAATAGACCTTACCAGGGAGGCTGAGGAGTGTCCCCCTCCGGTCCCCCTTCTTAAAAAGGGGGAGCACCACCCCAGTCTGCCAATCCAGAGGCACTGCCCCCGATGTCCACGCGATGCTGTAGATGCATGTCAACCAGGACAGCCCCGCAATATCTAGAGCCTTAAGGAACTCCAGGCAGATATCACCCACCCCCAAGGCCCGGCCACTGAGGAGCTTTTTAACCACCTCAGCGACCTCTGTCCCAGAGATAGGGGAGTCCACCCCCAAGTCCCCAGACTCTGCTTCCCCATTGGAAGGCGTGTCGGTGAGACTGAGGAGGTCTTCGAAGTATTCCTTCCACCGACCCAAAACGTCCCAAGTTCAGCTCAACAGCGCACCATCACCACCATAAACAGTGTTGATGCTGCACTGCTTTCCCACCTTGAGCCGCCGATGGTGGACCAGAATCTTCTCGAAGCCGTCTAGAAGTCGTTCTCCATGCCTTTGCCAAACTCCTCCCACACCCAAGTTTTTGATTCAGTGACCGTCAAATCTGCATTCTGCTTGGCCCTCCGGTACCAGTCAGCTGCCTGCGGAGTCCCACAGGATAAAAAGGCCCGATAGGACTCCTTCTTCAGCTTGCTGGATCCCTCACCGCCGGTGTCCACCAGCAGGTTCGGGAATTGCCGCTGCGACAGGCACTGACCACCTTACGGCCACAGCTCTGGTCAGCCGTCTCCACAATGGAGGCACGGAACATGGTCCATTCAGACTCAATGTCCCCCACCTCCCCCGGGACATGGGCGAAGTTCTGCTAGAGGTAGAAATTGAAGCTCCTCCTGACAAAGGATTCCGACCAGATGTTCCCAGCAGACCCTTGGGCCTGCCAGACTTGGCCGGCTTCCTCCCCCACCAGCAGAGCCAATCCACCACCAGGTAGTGATCAGTTGACAGTTCTCTTCACCCGAGTGTCCGTAAGATGTCCTGATGCCAAGTGCACATATGGACACCCTTATCCTTGAGCATGGTGGTCATATGGACAATCCGTGACAAGCACAGAAGTCCAATAACAAAACACCGCTCGGGTTCAGATCGAGGGGGGGGGGGGGGCACGTTCCTCTCAATCACGCCCCTCCAGGTCTCACTGTCATTGCCCACGTGAGCATTGAAGTCCCCCAGCAGAACAAGAGAGTCCCCGGGAGGAGTGCTCTCCAACACCCCTACCAAGGACTCCAAAAAGGGTGGGTATTCTGAACTGCTGTTTGGTGCTTAAGCATAGACAACAGTTAGGACCCATCCCCCCCCCCCAAAGGTGAAGGGAGGCTACCCTCTTGTCCACTGCAGTAAACCCCAATGTACAGGTGCCCAGTCAGGGGGCAATAAGTATACCCACTCCTGCTCAGCGCCTCTCCCCGAGAGCAACTCCAGAGTGGAACAGGGTCCAACCCCCCTCAAGGAGACTGGTTCCAGAGCCCAAGCCGTGCATCGAGGTGAGCCTGACTATATCTAGTCAGAACTTCACAACCTCACGCACCAGCTCAGGCTCCTTCCCCATCAGAGAGGTGACATTCCATGTCCCTAGAGCTAGCTTCTGTAGCCGAGGATGGGACCGCCAAGGTCCCCGCCTTCGGCCACTACCCAACTCACACTGCACCCGACCCCTATGGCCTCTCCTATAGGTGGTGAACCCATTGGAGGGTTTTAAATAAATGTTCTATTTACTATCACTGTATCTGCAGTGTAATGAATGCAGATACAGTGTAAAAAAAACAGTGCAATGAATGATAAACTGGTCCCCATGACGATTCTTGATGCAGTGCCGCACACGCTTGATGCACAACCGGAGATCACGGTTGTTCAGCTTAGGCTCGCAACCGTGTACGCACTGAAATTCCTCCAGATTCCTTGAATCTTTTAATTATGCACTGTTGAAGGTGAAACATCCAAATCTCTTTCTATCTTTCTTTGAGGAACATTGTTTTTAAACATTTCAATAATTTTCTCACGTATTTGTTGGCAAACTGGCGATCCTCGGCCCATCTTTGCTCCTAAAGGACTAGACCTTTCTTGGATGCTGCTTTTGTACCAAATTATAATTACAATCACCTGTTAACATCACCTGCTTCAAATCACATCATTATTTAACCAGTTTACCTCATTACTAGCCCCAAATTGCTCCTGTCCCAACTTTTTTGAAATATGTTGCAAGAACCAAAATTGAAATACGTGTTTATTTTGAGAAAACAATAAAATTAATGAGGAACACATTAAACAATGTGCTGTTGTATTGTTTTCAATGTAATACAGGTCAAAGATAATTTAACAAAGTACTATTTTCAGTTTGATTTTCATTTTACATACCGTCCCAACTTTTTCTGATTTGGGGATGTACATACTGTGTATCTCATTGCCCACAGTGTGCAGTACAGACATCTTACCTTCAGTGACTGACAGCTGAATCCACGTTCCGACATCTGGACCTCCGCTGATCTTCACACCACACCAGTAGTAGCCGGAGTCCCCAGCTGTCAGATTGTTCATAGTTACAGTGAAGACTCGCTGGTCAGGATCATCTCTGATTGACACTTCACCACGTATCTGTGGAGAGTCACTGCGTACTATGGGAGTACATGGATCTGAAGAATAATTTTCTCTGCACCAGTATTTCACATGTGTTTTATAACTGTCTTCATAGGAACATGGAATGGTGATAGATCCTCCTCTCTGTACAGACACCCGTCCCACTGAGGACACACTGTCAGCACCTGTGGGGAAAACAACCAACTAAATTCAATCATTAGCTTGATGCAGAAAATATTCTCAGACAGGCACTTATTCTGAAAAGCAGAAATGTCATCATACAGTATGTGAGGGTGAGTAACTCTGCAGAAACCCTGTGTGCTGCATACAGAGGGTCTGTCCTCAGGCCTTTGATTCAACCTTTATTATGTTTTATATACAACCCCAAATCAGAAAAAGTTGGGACAGGGTGGAAAATGTGAATAAAAAAATAAAGCAGTAATTCACAAATGTCCCTTAACTTTTATTTCATTGCAGACCGTATGAACACAAGATAATTCATGTATTTTTTGGTCAACATCATCTGATTTGTAAATAAACATCCATTCTTGCCATTCAGGCTTGCAACACATTCCAAAAAAAGTTGGGATGGGGGCAATTCAGGGGCAGTAATAAGACATAATAACTAAAGAATTATGTGATTTGAAACTGGTGATGCTGAGAGGTGATTGCAATCATGATTCGGTACAATAGCAGCATCAAGGAAAGGCCTACTCCTTCAGGAGCAAAGATGGGCAGAGGATCGCCAGTTTGCCACCAAGTGCGGGCAAAAATCTTTGAAATGATGAAGAAAAACATTTCTCAAAGAAAGATAGGAAGAGATTTGGGCATTCCTCCCTCTACAGTGCATAACATAGTGAAAAGAATCAGGGAATCTGGAGAAATCACCGTGCGCAAAGGCCAAGGGCGCAGGCCTAAACTGAATGGCCGTGATCTCCGAGCCCTCAGACGGCACTGCATTAAAAACCGTCATTCATCAATAAATGATATAACTGCGTGGGCTCAGGACTACTTCAGGAAGTCACTCTCAAGCACTACAGTACATAGCTACATTAGGAAATGCCAGCTAAAACTGTACTGTGCAAAAAGGAAGCCCTACATAAATAGCATCCAGAAGCGCCGTCGACTTCTCTGGGTTCGAAGGCATCTGGGATGGTCCATTGTGCAGTGGAAACGTGTATTGTGGTCAGACGAATCGGTTTTTCACATCTTTTTTGGAAGAAATGGACGCCGTGTGCTGCGGACCAAAGAGGAAAAGGACCATCCAGACTGTTACCAGATACAAGTCCAAAAGCCAGGGTCTGTCATGGTATGGGGTTGTGTCAGTGCCTTCGGCAAAGGTAACTTGCACTTCTGCGATGGCACCATCAATGCTGAGAAGTATATCTCAGTTTTGGAGGAACAAATGCTGCCTTCAAGACGACGTCTTTTCCAGGGACGCCCATGCTTATTTCAGCAAGACAATGCCAAACCACATACTGCGCGCATAACAAAGGCATGGCTGCGTAAGAAGAGGGTGCGGATGCTTGACTGGCCGGCCTGCAGCCCTGATTTGTCTCCAATAGAGAATGTTTGGCACATTTTGTAACGAAAATTGCGTCAAAGAAGACCCCGTACTGTTGCACACCTAAAACATTGTTTGCAGGAAGAATGGGACAAACTAACACCTGCAACACGTAGTCACTTGATTTCTTCAATGCCTAAACGTCTTTTAAGTGTTGTTAAAAGACAGGGGAACTGTACAAAGTGGTAAATGCTCTACTGTCCCAACTTTTTTTGGAATGTGTTGCAAGCCTGAATGGCAAGAATGGATGTTTATTTACAAATCAAATGATGTTGACCAAAAAATACATGAATTATCTTGTGTTCATACTGTCTGCAATGAAATAAAAGTTAAGGGACATTTGTGAATTACTGCTTTATTTTTTTATTCACATTTTCCACCCTGTCCCAACTTTTTCTGATTTGGGGTTGTAATTTTCTATAGTGATGTGACTGATGGCATCACGGATGTCACACAACCATCTGTGCTGCTGAAATGACAACAGCAAGATCAGGGCCTTATCAGCCGTCCTGTAAGACTGAGCAACAGACACAGACGGCAAAGTTCACAGACTGTCAGATTCTTACAGATAAAATACACTAATTTGTGTTTCACTAATTTGTGGTTCACATTCTGATTCTCCATATCTTCACTGTTTCTCTGTCTCTGTCTGTGACCAGGAATCCTGGAGTCCAATGAAAAACCCACTTTCTCCCCTCCGCTTGGTTTACACAGGTTCTGTACTCTTCTGTTCAGTTTGCATGGGGTGTCGCCCCTTCTCACCAACTGACTACAAACTTTATCATCATGTTACCTTAACTATGTATACCTACAAAGGCAAATCGGGATATTTTTCTGATTAAATTCCTGGTCAAAACATAATGCATAATGTAACTTTATGATACTGAGGAGCTGAAGTATGTAATTCACTCCTACTTAGATCCATAAGACAAAGTTGGATGCAGAATTCCATGCTATCAGGGTATATGAATTTATACACACACCAGCGAAAAGAATGAATAAGACCATTCCTGTATACTGCTGCCACATAGTGGACAAAAAGAAGACTGCAGTCAATTCTGAAATCATGTCAGTCTATATTTAACCTCTGCACTACAAACAGGAAGTGACAAAACTATAACAGGTCATCCAGTGTTCTGCATGTAATGAAAAAGAGAGAATGGAAAGGAGTGTTCACTGATACAGCACGATACCTCAGCACCACACTTGTTTGGATGGAGTGGAACAGTGTTAAGTTTTTTTTCAGTTGCTGAAGGGCCAATCCTGCCACCAACGAAGCAATACACTGCAATCAATGCATGCTCCTTACCTTGATTAAGAGCAGGACCTGAATCTGATGCGGTCATCAGGCCTGTATTATGGGATCTCCCTTAGAGGTAATGCTGATATATATGTTTATTTAATCAGTATATTTATAAAGACACATAAAACTATAGCCATCCACCCATCTATCTTCCATCTGCTCATCCTGGTCAGGGATCCGGGACGTGGAGCCAATCTCAGGCAGGACAGGGCACAGAGATCGAGGACATCCTGGACGGGATGCCAGTCAGTCGCAGGGCACAGGGATGGAGGACATCCTGGACGGGATGCCAGTCAGTCGCAGGGCACAGGGATGGAGGACATCCTGGACGGGATGCCAGTCAGTCGCAGGGCACAGGGATGGAGGACATTCTGGACGGGATGCCAGTCAGTCGCAGGGCACAGGGATGGAGGACATCCTGGACGGGATGCCAGTCAGTCGCAGGGCACAGGGATGGAGGACATCCTGGACGGGATGCCAGTCAGTCGCAGGGCACAGGGATGGAGGACATCCTGGACGGGATGCCAGTCAGTCGCAGGGCACAGGGATGGAGGACATCCTGGACGAGATGCCAGTCAGTCGCAGGGCACAGGGATGGAGGACATCCTGGATGGGATGCCAGTCAGTCGCAGGGCACAGGGATGGAGGACATCCTGGACGGGATGCCAGTCAGTCACAGGGCACATAGACACACACTGTCTATTAGAGACACCAATTAGCCTGACTGCATGTCTTTGGACTGTGGGAGGAAATCCACACAGCACGTGGAGAACATGCAAACTCCACACGCATAGAGCAGAAGTTAAACCCCTAAACATGGAAGGGTGAAGCAACAGCACCATCTACTGGGCCATTGTGCCACCCGCATGAGAACTATTGTCTCAATAAATTACCCAGTTCAACAGTTTAAAGAATTTCCTAGTGATTTACTGAGATAATTAAAAAGCCACATAATATTTAAATTCAGATTTTTTTACTTTGCTGTGGCATCACTTTATTCAGCCTGGGGCTTGTTGGTAAAACCCAGGGCCAGATTAAGTCAACAAATAACACTAAGCAGGCAATATTTACTGCCCCCATCTTTATCTGTCTGCATATAAACATTTAAATATGATATTATAAATTATATTTTCAAATAAATTTTAGTTTAGTATAATTAACTATAAGTTACATATATAAATATTCAGTAACTAAGGGACGGTCGGCCTTTGACTGCTGCCTGATTCACACAACACTGGACCCCCACGGTCACCCCAACAGGTAGTGGCTCCACAGGATGGAAGACCCATATAACTCTTTTGGGCTATGCCTGGCCAGGTCCCATGGGTAGAGACCCGACCGCCAGGAGTTCATTTGCATGCTCCCCCCAGGCCTGGGTCTGGGGTGAAGAGACAGTCTCCCTAATCTGGTTGAGGTTACATGATCCTTGCTATTTATCATCATGGGGGTCTCTCTAAATTGCACATTGTCTGGCTGCTCACCTATGACCAATTTGCCTTAGGGAGACCCGGCCAGGGGTAACTGCCCATGATATCATAGCTCCTAGGATCACAGCGGCACACAAACCCCTCCAGCACAATGAGGTAGCGATTCATGGAGTGAAGGATCCATCCGTGGGTTGAACCTTGGATCCAGGTTGAACAATGCAGTTTTTGTCCTAGTCATGGAAAAGTGAGTCAGCTCTCTTCCCTCACAAGAATACTAGATGGTACATGGGAGTTTGCCAAATGTGAAGTAGCTGGGATGAGGATCAGCACCTATAAGTCAGGTTCTCAGCTGAATAAGTGTGGACTGCTCCCTCAGCATGGTGGATGAGTTACTGCTTCAAGCAGAAGAGTTTAAGTATCTCAGGTCTTGTTCATGTGAGGGAAGAATGGAGTGGGAGATTGGCAGTCGGATCAATGTGGCATCAGCAGTTATGCATTGTTCAGATTTGTCATGGTGAATAGAGAGTTGAGTCGAAAGGCAAAGCTTTTGATTTTCCAGTTATACCTATGTTCCAACCCTCACTTATGTTCACCAGCTTTGGTTGTTGACCGAATTACTGAGAACTGCCGGAAATAAGCTTCTTTCCGAGGGTCTTGTTTTCTGGACTCAGCAAGGAAGCAGCTGAGGTGGTTCTATCTATCTAGGATCCCTCCTAGATGCCTCCCTGGATAGATGTTTTGACCATGTCCAACCGGGAGGAGACCCTGGGCAGACCAAGGACATGCTGTAGAGGTTATATCTATAATAAACTGAGATTATATCTCTCAGATGGCCTAGGAATGTCACAGTATCTCCTCGGAGGAGCTGAAGGCAGGTGCTGGGTAAAGAGAAGTCTGGGCATCTCTGCTCAGACTGCTGCCCCCGTGGCCCAGATGAGCAACAAAGAATGAAAAAATGGATAAATGGATGGAACGTATTATTTGCATATACAGCTCTACTAGATCATTTTCTTTGATTTATATCTGCATGGTGATGCTGTATCATATGTGCAGATGTAGGACAGTAACACTGCTAAGGACTCGGGAATTTGGCTCACGGGCACGAGGCATGGAGCAGACAGGAAAAGGTGGACAATCCACTGGCGGCTCACAGGAAAAGGGGGTTTATTAACAAAACTGGAAACACTAGGAACACTACAAAACAATGGAGGACGAGGTACCAAAACTAAAAGGGAAAAATCAAAGACTAACTACACAGGGTCAGGGCATCAAGGAGCAGGCAGGCAGGCAAAGTACAAATGACACAACTCAGGGTAACTTCGAGGAGTCTGATTACACATGAAATACACCTAATGGAATACACCTGACATACAACTGAGGGGATTACAGGTAGCCCCATGCTCAGCTCATTGAGCAATGTGGCCATCTGGGGAACAAGGGAAACACACTAAAGACTGACAACAGGGAGGGTAGGATGGCCAGCGACACCTGCTGGCCAAGCGGGGGAGAAGACATCAAAGACTAAGACAGACAGGTGATGAACCTGACATTACCCCCATCAAATGAGCGAACACCGGGCATGCAAGGGCAATACCAGGGCCACAGAGGATGGGTATACAGGACTAAGACACAGAAACAGACGGGGAAACCACTAACGAAAACCAAGGAACTGGACAGACAAAATCAAGAAGTCCAACAGGAGGGGAACAAAGACAGATAGGGCAAAAACCAGAAGCTGCATGGGACAAGAACATTAGAAGAGGGAATGCAACAGGGGGCAGAACCTGGGGACCAGGAACAAACGGACTCAGGAATGAACATAGAGACTGAGGGACAGGACCAGTGGCCTGAGGAGGAAAACAGAATGGAGTAGGGAAACCAGAAGGGAAGGATAGGTAACAAAAGGAGCAGGGCGAGGGAAAGGAGCAGGGACATGAGACTGGGACTGAAATGGGGCAGAGGAACTGAAAGAGAAGGGCAAAAATGGACTTGTAGGGGTAACTGGTCGGGAAACAGAAAAGCGAAGGTGGGTACGAAGTGGACCCACTGGGTGACTGGAGGCCACAGGACCGGGACAGAAGGGTGACAAGGAGGAGACGACTTCAGGTGGGGGACAGGAACTGAAGGGTGATGAGGAGATGGCTGAAGGACCGGAGGCCACTGGACAGGGACCTTGGTCTGGGCGGCTGGCCTGACTAGTGTGTCCCCGTCTCCCTTTTCAGGAGACAGAGAACCGACCTGGTCCTCTGTTGTACCTCCACCTGCGCCATAGACTTGCTTGGGTGGAAACAGAGCAGGAGCGGTGGCAACTTCCCCTGGGCAGCACTCGGGCATCGCGGTGGCAGCGATCCGCTCTCTAGAACCTGGGTCAAGTAGGCAAGGTGACTCAGCCAGGTCTACCAGGTGCCCCAACACCCTCTCCAATCTATGCACCTCCTCCTCCGGAGATGCAGGAGATGGTTGCCAACTTCAGTCAGGGCCTGGCACAATCATGAAGACTGGAGGATGGTTAGGGTTTTGGACAGCCATTTCCATACGGCCAGGAGGGTGCAGATTTCCTGTACACGAATCTGAACTGAAACTAGAACTTGAGGGGGGGCAGGAGTCCCAGAACCTGGCAACCGTGCTTGCGAGTGGGTCATTCTGTCAAGGACTCCGGAATTTGGATCAAGGGGGCGAGGCATGGAGCAGACAGGAAAAGGTAGACGATCCACTGGAGGCTCAAAGGAAAAAAGGGGTTTATTAACAAAACTGAAAACACTAGGAACACTACAAAACAATGGAGGATGAGGTGCTAAAACTAAAAGAGGAAAAGCAAAGACTAACTACACAGGGTCAGGGCAACAAGGAGCAGGCAGGCAACAGAGGAAACACACTAAAGACTGACAATAGGGAGGACAGCATGGCCACCTGCTAGCCAAATGGGGGAGAAGACACGCAAGACTTAGACAGACGGGTGTTGACCCCGACAAACAACATGTGACAGGACGTTAGGTCATGTTGTTGGTCAACTCCACCTTTATGAATTACATTTTCAGTTAGTTTGCGTGGGTTTTCACTCTGTGCGGTTCAGGTTAGAAGTGTGTATGGTCTGTAGGTTCAGGGTTTTAGTTTGTGTTGCTGCAGTGGGATAATAAACTCTTGAGTAACACATCCACCTGTTTTGTCAAGTTGCTACATAATGCAGTATTATTTCGTAATGCATTGTTGCATGGCGTGGACTGTTTTGGTGCTTATTGAAGATCGATAAGAGACAGGATAAACATTGGGGTATCATTTATATGTCTCACTACAAGAGTGTTGTACCTATAGATCTCACGCTTAGCCTTAACACACATTCCTCGTCATGATATAAGTATACTACATGGAGAGAGAAGCCACATAAGACAATTAATATAATTATGATGAGCAGCTGCATCTTCCATGGCCAGGGCATGTTTTTGCAGAACAAATGTGCTGCTGGGTTCACCGGGGAAGGGCAACAGTCCAGAGAAACAGTTTGGATGCATGTCGTGTCACAGACACCGTGGTAAATCCCTCAGATGGCTGATTTGCCCTCCTGTAGTTTGAGACTGCATTGTCCAGCATTTTACTCTGCAAGTGTGGACTGATTTGGTCCTTTCTTAGTGAAGACTGGTAGTAGACAGGAGAATCACTGGGGAATCATTTATAAGTGTCTCACTACAAGACCTAGATTGTACCTAGATTTCATGCTTAGCCTTGACACAGACTCATTCCCCGTCATTATGTAACTGTACTGCATGGAGATGGAAGCCAGGGCACCAATTTAAAGGGAGCTACTGTAGTACTGAGCTGAGAGGCTCTTAATGCTTTAGGATCCTCTATAGTGGAGCAACTGGCAGCCCAGCAGTTGAGGAAGAAGGGATTTTAAATTCAAAGCTCCTCGGTTAAGTGTCCTTGGACGTAGCTGATCCTGATCCCATCACACCCAATACTCTCCTGAAGAGGCAGCCAAATTCAGCCCTTCCTCAGGTGATCTACCCCACATCAGAGCAACTCAGCCGGAGGAGATGGCGGTATAGCCAGGAGCTTGCTGACCAGTTTTGGAGAAGCTTCATCAGGAATTACCCACTAACCCTCCAGACCAGGCAGAAGTGGCAGATGCGGCTAACCTGGTAATGGGTCTGTGGTTATGATTGCGAACCCTCAAAACACCAAGGTCAGTGTGGTTAACATGGTTAACATCCACCTGTGCGCTCTAATCAGCGCTCTGCTGAGATCATCTTCGTGTATAAACTCCAGTATCTAAATCCTTCTCCCATCTTCACATCTGGTTTCACTTATTTCTCAGTTTATGGGAAAGCGTCTCTCTATAATATACTTTTTTCTGGCTCTTCCCTGCTTCTCGTTGATGAAAGGTCTCTTACAGTACTTGCTTTATTCCTTGTTTCAGTCCTGCTTCTAGGAGCCTGTTACGAACTGTCCTAGCAGTGCACTTCACACCATTTAAGATTCCTTTTTAAGGTCACATGAGGTCATCCTCCAATTTTTGAGGCAATGGCAGATAAGTTGGCATTAAATCTCTGCCATTAAAAAGTCCCTACTGCCCTCTACATGGATAGTTTCTGCTTGTTCCCTGCTTCACCTTCTTCTTATGTACTGACATCTTATAAACTTTGAGCCTGGAAGCAGCCTGCCGTGCAGTGTAGCCTACTGCCAGTAGAACCAGGATTAAAAAAAAGATGATTGGTTTAAAGACATTTGTGGCATCTGATAATAGGGGTTTTAATCACAGCTTTCCTAGAGATATGATACAATATCGATTCCTTAAACCAACGGTTACATTTTTTTTTTATACCTCAGAAATTCCCACGATACAATATGATTCAGTTCGATACTGGGGTTAGTAGTCGAAATGATGAAATTTCACACACTCCTTTAAACAAAATCTAGTGTAATCAAGTATGTCCCATAAAACAAGCAAAATAAAGTGCGATAACGTACAAATAAAAAACATCACATTGACAGACATGTAGAATGAGGAAGATTAACATGACTGACTTCTGCGCTGAAACACGTATGTCAGTAATCTTCTTTGAGAGGTTTTTTTTTTTAAGAAAAATTAAATGGTCATATTGGGCACCCCTGGTGTAGACCATGTATACATGGGAGTGGATCATGAAAACAATACTGGAACCGGCGAGAAAAAACAGCGCTTGCATCGATATTTATGTGGTCACGTCGATACATCGATTCGAATCGATGCTTTGTTACACCCCTATCTGAAACTGCATGATAGTTTCAAATCCTGTTACCCTTTTGCTGTAAATCTACATAATCTGGGGAATCATATAATAATATACAAGATTAACGTAATTGATCTTGGGGGAAAATTTTGCATGTAGCAACCAGCTACATAATGTGCAAACGGGATCTGAAGGTCCCCAGTTCGATCCCCGGCCTCGGCAGAATAGTCACATGTCTGTGGGTCCTTGAGCAAGACCCATAACCCCCAGCTCCAGGGGGCCACACAATGGCTGCCCCTGTGCTATCAGCCCTGAGGTATGGAGACCGAGATGGGGGAAGGCAAGAACAGACCGGGGACTTTGCGTACTGGTGCCAGCAGAACTACCTCCAGATCAACACTGGAAAAACCAAGGAGCTGGTGGTAGATTTCTGCAGGCACAAACATCCTCCACTGCAAACACTGAACATCCAGGGTATGGACACTGAGGCTGTGGAGAACTACAGGTACCTTGGTGTTCATCTGAACAATAAACTGGACTGGACACAAATGCACTCTACAAAAAAGGGCAGAGCAGACTGCACCTGCTGCGGAGGCTGAGGTCTTTTGGAGTGTAGGGGCCGTTCCTGAGGACCTTTTATGACATCAGCCATCTTTTACGGTATGGTCTGACGGGGCAGTAGCATCTCCGCTAGGGACAGGAAGAGACAGAACAGGCTGATTCGGAGGGCCAGCTTTGTTCTAGGATGCCCTCTGGACCTGGTGGAGATTGTGAGTGACAGGAGAATGGTGGCTAAGCTGTCATTCCTGATGGATAACACCTATCACCCCATGCAGGAGACTCTGACGGCACTGAGCAGCTCCTTCAGTGGCAGGCTCCTGCAGCCACGATGTGGGAAGGAGAGATTCAGAAGGTTTTTCCTTCCAACCGCTGTCAGACTCTACAACAAAGTCCTTGCAGCAGACCACACACACATAGTCTAACAAAACACACACATCCAATACACCATCCAATATAGTTTCTATGTGCAATATTTCGTTGAGTGCAGTTCCACAGTGTTGTACATATATTTATATATCCACTCTGTACATATATAGATTTTATCCTATTGTTTTTATTTTTGCCACTCTTTTTTTGTCTTTCTGTCGTGAAGATGCAAATTTCCCACTTGTGGGACTAATGAAGGATTATCTTACCTTATTGTAGCAGGGCACACACACGTGGTGCAGCGGCGCAATGCACACGTATGTGCGACGCTAACAGTCTATATCCACTAGGTCTATTACGAGATTGTTATCGCAGCCATCCTCGTCGCCAAAATGTTGTATGCTTAAGGAGACGCTGGACGGAGAGATTCAGCTAAGCAAAATCACTTTAATCAACAACCGGAAACACCCTCGCCGCCCACCCCTCACCGCGATTAGGCATCACCTATCAATCACAGATCAGTTAGTCCTGAATGGACATAACAGAACCCACGATCTCTTGGTCCAGAGGCAAGCGTCCTAACCATGCAACACCATGCAAGCTACCCACAGAGAGCTGTGCCAGATATCAAAACCACAAGCCTGGGGGTGTGAGGCCCCCACGCTGCCCCCAGTCTCTACCAGCTAGAGGTTAGCTAGCTCTCCAAACCTGCCGTAGAGTGAAACACAACCAGGTCTAATCTCGACCCCTGACGTCCAATTCATACTTCTACTAACAACTTTAAAACTATTTGAAAAAAGTTTACCCATTTCACTACACTGGTTTTGTGTTTGTTTCAACATATCTGTCCTCTCCTGGTCTGCTGGAATATCACTACCATAGCCATGCACTGACCGAGACCATGTGCATCCACCGATAAATGTAGTATTGTATAAACACGCTGCTGCATGCATGACTGTCTGCAGCCTGAAAGCGCACGTGAAAAGAGAAGTATGAAATGGGCAACTGTAGGCCTCAGAGAACATCAGAGCATGCAAAAGACAAGGGCATTTCATCTGCACTAACACTCTTTGTACTGTTTGATTACTAAACAAAGACATAACGGTATTGCAGTATTTAGATATTAAATCTGTATTATCAATAACCTATTACATGCAACAGTGTTTAAAATATTAGCATAGCAACTACAAATGTTTTGATACAAACACCCAGGGGAGTTTCCAGCTACTGAAAAGATCAGGGACTGAGGGGTTTGACTTTTTTCTCTTTTGAAGGAAGATTGGCATCTTGGGTAAAATACTCAGAGCTACACCCCTGATTGATCTGGCCTAACGACGCCCCTGAATACAACCATCCATCCATCCATTTTCCAAACCGCTTATCCTACTGGGTTGCGGGGGGTCCGGAGCCTATCCCGGAAGCAATGGGCACGGGCCAGGGAGCAGCCCAGGATGGGGGCCAGCCCATCGCAGGGCACACTCACACACCATTCACTCACACATGCACACCTACTGGCAATTGCAATTAGCCTCAGCATGTTTTTGGACTGTGGGGGGAAACCGGAGTACCCAGAGGAAACCCCACGACGACATGGGGAAAACATGCTAATTCCACACACATGTGACCCAGGCGGAGACTCGAACCCAGGTCCCAGAGGTGTGAGGCAACAGTGCTAACCACTGCACCACCATGCTGCCCCTGAATACAACCATAAGAATCCAAAAAATACTCACAGTTTTCAAGGCAACGTAACACAAAGCATCTGAATCTTTTCACAACTGACATTTAGTGATTTCTCCTGACCAGATCTCCATCCTGATCTCCATACTCTATCTGACGGTGTGTGAGGAGCAGGAGAGAGATCTCTACTCAGTTCACTGTAATGAGTGACACTCACCTGTGAGCCCAGCGATGAGGAGAAACAGGAGCATCAGAGGATCCATACGTGTGTGTGTCTCTGAGCCCAGATCTGTGGAGACTGACTCTCACTTCCTCATCCTCTGTACCTTCACTGTCTCTGTCGTTTCTATTCTTACACACAGGAGGCAGAGTGAGGGGGGAGTGGAGACTTTAAACAGGAAGTGACAAAACCACAAGGCTGAATGTTTAGCCCTTCAGAAAGTCAGACTATTAGTATTAGTCTAGAGAAAATAAAATTAACTCTATGCATAGACTCCATCATTAACTTAAGATTTCATGAATTGTAGTTACTTTGTATTAATAGAATGTTCTAATAAGACCTAAAATTTAGTTGGATTTAGGTGATAAACCTTCAACAGCACATCAGTCCTTTGCAGGGCACTGGAAGCTGGAGAAATGCCATGTGATCAGAGGAAGCCTGCAAACTGCAGAGAGACACAGTCATGGTCACATTCAAAGCCAACAATCAGGAGTGCTGAGATAGCAGGTGTATCAGTCAGATATCTAATATCATGATGAGCTAAAGACACAGAGGGACTTTGAGGAAGCACAGCAAGACCAACAGAAGACATGGGCTCCTGACAGTAAGGCCTCAAAATCCATCAGTTCACTGTTGCAGTCCAGTTGCTCTTAGCTGCAATTGCAGCCAAAGAAAAAAAAAAACGTAAATCTTCAGCTTGCCCACTTTCCTGTGTTAGTCATGTGACTCACAGCCATTTTCTGCAGCTTCACAAGTAAACTGAAATAAACTGCGAGGTATAAAACAGTGATGTCACATTCTGACATTCGCCGTTCTGATCTTCCATGTATGACCCGCTGCCTTACCTCTGGTTGCCTGGCAATTGGAAGAAGACTCGGCTTCGGCATTGGCTTATCATCTTCCTTGCTCTCCTCTCTCTATTTGACTATCCCTGCCGGCCCCTGGAGGATGGGCTCCCTCTTTGAGTCTGGTCCCTCTCAAGGTTTCTTCCTTCTAGGGAGTTTTTCCTTGCCACTGTCGCCTATGGCTTACTCACTGGGGGCTTTGGGTGAGGATACTGTAAAGCGCTTTGAGACAATGTAATGTTGTGATAATGCGCTATATAAAAATAAATTTGTTGTTGTTGTTGTTCTGCCTGCCATGTCTGCCTGACCCTCCTTTCTCCTCCCTCACGTGACCATGATGGGCTACACCTGATGCTTGTTGCCCCTCATTAGTCTATGTATACAAGCACCTGTTTGTCTAGTCATTGCTTGTCTGGTGATAAACATCACTTGTCCTGTCAGTCCGTGTCCTTCTTTGTCCTAACCTTCTCATTCTGATCCCTGCGGTCGTGTTAATTTGCAGTCCCTGTGTGAATAGTTTAATAAAAACCCCTTTTTGTTTTGCCAAACACCTGCCCTGAAGTCATTTCATCCCATATGTTGTGACAGAATGTCTGGACAATTCAATTCAGTTTTATTTGTACAGTGCATTTTCACATTACACTGTCTCAAGGCACTTTGCATTATCCCTGCCCAAAGCCCCCGGTGAGCAAGCCAGAGGCAACAGTGGCAAGGTAAATCTCCCTAGAAGAAACTTTTGAGGAACCAGACTCAAATGAGGAGCCCATCCTCCAATGACCGAGGAAGTCAAATGAGCGTGAAACAGGTATCTCTGGGAGCTTCTTTCACTTCACATCTCCACCTGCATGCTTTCCCCAGCGCCTGACCTCCTCTTGGTGTCTGAGCCTTGCTCGTAACAATAGTTGGTGGACAATCCTTCAGGACCCTAAGGAGTCTCCCAGCATGTGGGTCGCCCCGCCCATGTGGAGGTCATTCTGGGCTCACCTCCACTATGAAGGAGATATGTCCGTATTGACCCTCCAGAGCCCCACGTCTCGAAGGTGGCCTGGTTTGCCGCTTTCCTGCTGCATGAAGCCACTCAGTCTGCCGCCTCTCTGCTACATGAAGGTGGTCATCCCGCTGCCTCTCCACAGGGTGACGCAGCTCAGTCTCTTGACTGAGGGTGGGGGCTGGGGGGTGTCCTAGGGAGAGGCAAAGTCAGGTGATGAGCACATTGATTCACTTAATCTGGGCCTTATCAACAGTCCTATCAGACTAAGCGCTTTTGTGTTTCTCTCAGCCCCCGACAGACACATGCAGACACAGATGCTCGCAGCCTGTAGTTTCACTACAGAGATTCTTACAGATAAAATACACTTATTTGTGTCTCACTGACCTCAGGTCTGTGGAGACTGACACTCACTTCCTGATTCTCCATATCTTCACTGTTTCTCTGTCTCTGTCTGTGACCCAGGACTCCTAGAGTCTGTTGAAAAACCCCCCCTGTCTGCTTGGTTTATACAGGTTCTGCACTCTTATGTTCTGTTTGCGTGGGGTGTCGCCCCTCCTCACCAACTGACCACAAACTTTATCGTCATGCTGCCTTTGCACAGCCCACCTGACCAACATCATCACTTACAGTAATGGCTGGCTGTTTTATTTTCTATGTTTCACCATGTACATGTATCCAGTAGGACTGTAACTACAACCTAAATAAGCCTAGAATTATGTAATATTGCACACGCACCATGCACACATCATCCATCCATCCATCCATTTTCCAAACCACCTATCCTACTGGTTCACGGGGGGTCTGGAGCCTTTCCTGGAATCTATGGGCACAAGGCAGGGAACATCCCAGGACGGGGGGCTAGCCTGTCACAGGGCACACTCACACACCATTCACACACACCATTCACTCCTAACTGGAGTTTAGTAACTCCCATTAGCTTCAGTATGTCTTTAGACTGTGGGGGGACACTGGAGTACCCGGAGGAAACCCCACGACGACATGGGGAGAACATGAAAACACTACACACATGCAACCCCGGCAGAGACTCGCACCCAGGTCTCAGAGGTGTGAGGCAACAGTGCTAACCACTGTACCCCCATGCCGCCCCCTTGCATACATCATCTAGAGTTTATTGCATCATTTTCTGATGCAATGCAGTACTGCTGCCAGGAGGCTGCTGAAGTAAGCTGACGTCAGCAATGTACTATATAAAGCCCAGTTGGAAAGGTTGAGCATTTAAAATATTTCAGACTTCGTGGGATACAGGTTAGGCTACTGTTACATAAAACTGTTATTACTTTATCCATTTAGTTACAATACAGAACAGTAATACCGTGGACAATCTTTGCTAAATTTGTAGGGAAGGGACATTTGTCAAGCAGAAGAAAAGTATCACTTCTCAAGTGAAGAAGGCATATCATCTATACTTGGGATGCAAGATTGGCGACCAAGACGAGCCTCGAGCCCCACATATATGCTGTGCTACATGTACAACACAGCTTTCACAGTGGTTGAACGGCAAAAGACCATCAATGCCGTTTGCAGTCCCCTTGGCGTGGAGAGAGCCAGGCAACCGCACAAATGACTCTTTCTTCTGCTTGGTTCCTCCTCTTTCCATTGGGATAACGAAGCAAAAGACGTCGAGAATAGTCTACCCCAAGACTTCATCTGCATTGAGACCAGTTCCACATGGTGAGGGACATCCTATTCCAGAACCTCCAGCAGAATATTCTCTTGATTCAGCTGCTGAGGACGAGGGTGAGCCGACCTGTTCTTCTCCTGGTCCGTCAGCATGCAGTGATCCAGATTTTCACTGTGGTGCATCATCATCAACCATACACAGAATAACACAGGAATTTTGTGATGTAAACAATAATTATTGCAAATTACAAAAAAACTAGAACCAATTTTGCATTTTCACTGTCATATTCATGTTGAGCAAATAAAAATCGATAAATGAATTTTATCTCAGTAACAAGAATTTTGTAAAAATTTGTTGAATAGTGTTAACTTCCGGGTCAAAACATTTTGTGTTATGTAATTTTGTCATACTGTCTTTAGTATGAAATTCACTCCTGCCTAAATCCCTGACATAAATTTGGAGGCAGAATTCCATGTTATCAGGGTATATGAATTTATACACGAGACAGAATAAGACCATTCCTGTATACTGCTGCCACATAGTGGACACAAAGAAAACTGCAGTGAATTCTAAAATTACTGTCAGGATACAATTTAAGCTAGGTACACTACAAACAGGAAGTGACCAATTATACTATAAGAGGTATAACTGTTTTGCATGTAATAATAAAATTCAATAAATGTCTGTCTGTTCAGCTTATTTGTGATTACAGAATAATGAGAATAATTGATTTTACATCCATGCCTCCTCCAGCTGCTGGTCAGGGCACCAGTTTTCATGATTGGTTGCAGGGGCAGGAGTCAGGGAAAACCAAGGAAGTTTATTTAAACAAATCAAACAGGAAACAAAACAGGATCACACAGGAACAAAAAGGGACCCTAGACATGGACAACAGGAATGCACAACATCAATGATAGAACTGGTCCCCCACAAGACTGGGAAGCAATTAAATACTGGATTAATGAGGGAGCAAACAGGAAGCAGCTGGGCATGATCAACATGAGTACAGGGGTGGATCTCAATACCAAGAATGCAAAGACCGTACTTGTGGTCTTGGCAAAACTGGTCTTGTGAATTTTCCTTCCAAGTATGATCTCACAAGATCATGAAAACAGAGAACACTATGAGTCTTCAGCTTTTAAGAAGCACAAGCTGACTGATGCCACTGGACATCTGCAGAACAAGGTCTGTTCCCAGCATGACAAACCCCTGGAGGTCTACTGCCGTACCGACCAGCAGTGTATCTGTTATCTCTGTACGATGGATGAACACAGAGGCCATGATACAGTCTCAGCTGCTGCAGGAAGGGCAGATATACAGGTCAGACCAGAAACTGTCTTGTATATATTATATTATATGTTTAAAATGAACATGAAAATGTAAGGTTTTCTGTCTGTTTCTGTGTTAGTGTGTCGGCTCTGAAGACACAGAAATTTAGTTTGGCTATATAAGCTGCAAGGATGATATACAGAAAATGAGTTACTGTGAATTTCCTATTACTATAATCAGTTGCCGTTTTTTCAATTATGCAAAATATCTGATGTTACTATAAAGTGCAAAATGGTCTGACTGAATTCATAATGAAAACTGCTTCAAACAGTCAAAGTTATTAACTGTGGTCATGCTAACCACACTTTATTATTAACCACACATTTTAAGTGCGGAGGATTTTACCAAGTATCAGCACATACAAAATTACAGTATCAGATCACGCATAGGAAAATGGTTCACGATGTACTGTCATATGTATGAAGTACAGGATAAAGCACAGGACTTCACTATACTTGGATTCCTTTAACAGTAACTGTGGTCTCAGCTTGAAACATATAAAACAGATTATGTGCCACCTTGAAATGCGAACACAACTTACTATGCGGAAGAAAAACAATCGACAAAATGTATTAATTTTCAGTACGCGGCATGCAGAAACCAAGCTTTACAATAAACTAGCATATCAAGGCAACACCCCCAACAGAAGTAGGAGCAACGGCGGAAAAACACACAGCAACAAAACGGACTTGAATTGAACCCATGACTGGAGGGTTAACAGTACCCACTGAGCTATGCCGTGGTGTGGGAAACCGGGGAAAACACACTAGGGACTGAAGGGTAGGAGACATGAAGGGTGGAGTCGGATGGGTGCTGGCCTTGACTGTACCCCCCCACCAAAGGCGGGAACACTGGGCATGCAAGGGCACCGCCAGGGCCAGAAAGACTAGGAGAATAAAAAACTTAAAGCACAGAACAGGAGGTGAAAAAAACCCACTAACGGGAGCTAAGGAACTGGACAGACAGAGCCAGGAGGTGAAATAATGGAGCATGGACAGAAAGGCCAAACACATGGAATTGTGGTAGGACCACCAGATGAGGGAACCAGACAAGAAACAGATCAATGGGACCAGGAACACATAAATTGGGGACAGGATGAGTGACATGAGGTGGGGACTGGGATGGAGTACAGGAAATGGAAGGGTTAGGGTACAAAAGGTGCTCGATGTGGGGGCCAGACTCGGGAACAGAGGAGGAAGGCACTGGATAAAAACAGACCAGGGTCGAAAGGACACTGGAGGGTGAGTTGACCGTCATAAGTCTAAATGAAGGATCTCCTGGGCTGAGCGGTGGCATGGCTGGATCCAGTTGACGCCTGGGGACGACAGGACAGGAGCAGAAGGGTGATGAGGGGACTGCAGGATGGGAACAGAGGGCCGATGAAGAGACTGCAGGACTGTAACAGGAACTAGGATCAGAGGGTATTGAAGGACCTGCAGGATGAAGACAAGGGAGCCCCGAGGACCCTGCTGGACAGGAGTACTCCAAGGGGACTGCAGGGCTGGAGCAGGAGGGAGACATGAAACCTGGGTCAGGGTGGCTGGCCCAACTCCTCCAGGATTCCGCATCGATACGTACCTTTGCCAGAAAGTTTGCTGTGTCTCTCAGCACAGTCTGAAAGGCATGGAGGAGATTCCAGGAGACAGGCAGTTACTCTAGAAGAGCTGGACAGGGCCGTAGAAGGTCCTTAACCCATCTGCAGGCGCTGTGCTCACTGCCCGGCACCGTGCACCCTGAGCACATGTGACAGATGTGAAAGGGTATGGAGAAGCTGTGGAGAACATTATGCTGCCTGTATCATTGTTCAGCATGACCAGTTTGGTGGTGGGTCAGTGATGGTCTCGGGAGGCATATCCATGGAGGGACACACAGACCTCTACAGGCTAGACAACGGCACCTTGACTGCCATAAGTTATTGGGATGAAATCCTTGGACCCATTGTAAGACCCAACACTGGTGCAGTGGGTCCTGGGTTCCCGTTGGTGCATAACAATCCCGGCCTCATGTGGCAAGATGTATGCAGGCAGTTCCTGGAGAATGAAGGAATTGATACGATTGACTGGCCCCCATGCTCGCCTGAAATCCAATATGACACCTCTGGGACATTATGTTTTGGGCCATCCGGCCCTGCCAGGTTGCACCTCAGACTGTCCAGAAGCTCAGTGATGCCCTGGTTCAGATCTGGGAGGAGATCCCCCAGGACACCCTCAGTCGTCTCATTAGAAGCATGCCCCGACATTGTCAGGAATGCATACAAGCACGTGGGGGCCATACAAACTACCGAGTACGATTCTGAAATGAAATTTCTGCAAGACACATTACCCAGTCCGTATCTGTATAGATATCCAGCATTATTTTTTCCCATTAAGATCTGATGTGTTTTCAAAGTGTTCCATTTCATAATGTTTACACAAAAAGAGCGTTTACTGTGTTTACATTTTACACATCCTAGAACGTGCTTACAGTATGCATTTTATTCTTCTTTGATTGGAAGGTGATGAGATATGACAGAATTTGATGGTCCAGGTTTTCAGCACCATGGACAGCATCCACTTACTGTGTCATTTATAATCAGAAATCACTTTGTCAGAATTCACTGGCCAGGTACATCTGCATGTTCGCCTGTTTTGGCAATGTGGGTGCATACATTCATAGACAACACAGAACATAAATTAAGAAAAATAGAATAAGTAAAAATAAAATAAAACCAATAAAATCTATGTGAGTATGGAACAAGTATTACTGTACTTAGACCCAGGTCGGTAAAAAATACTGATGGTCAATTTATGGTTCATCCATCCATCCATTTTCTGTAACCCCTTAGAGAGAGATGGAATACCGCTTTTGTCAAATTGACAGGTCGGGTCAAAGGTCACGTTCAAAAGTTCAGTGGGCGGAGCTTATGTTGTAGTGGGTTGAGCTTGGTTGTGTAACTGACGCAATAGCATATGGATTTAATTATTTATTTAAATATTTTTTTTGTGTCTTCTTCTTCCCGGGGGGTTGGTTGTGTAACTGCTGCAATGGTATTTGTATTTAATTATTTATTTATTATTTTAAATGATTGTGGCTTAGGGGGCCTGGGTTGGTTGTGTTAGTGCTGCATTGGTATTTGGATTTAATTATTTATTATTTTAAATGCTTATTTTAAATGTTTATTATTTTAAAATGATATTGAGGAGAGTGCTTATGAGTGTGTATTATTTTAAAAATGATATTGATGAGAGTGCTTATGAGCGTGTGTTATTTGAATAAGTTATTATTATTATTATTTTGTGGTGCGCGGGCGGGAGTGAGCGTGGCTGGGTTACCTGATGGAGCGCGAGCGTACGGTGTGCGGTAGCGTGGTAAGGTCCCCGGGCTTCGGAGAATCAGCAAAGGACTTATTCACATACTGGTGCGGTAGCGCGGAAAGGTCCGCACGGCTTTGGATAATCCTCGGAGAGAGCGATGCGGGAGAGCTGAGAGGCGTGCTGCTGCGCGAGTCTGAGAGAAACTGTGAGAGACTGTGGGATAAAATGGTAAAGTTGGAGCAAAGAATGAGAGGAGGAGGTGCAGGGTCTATCGTCCAATAAAAACGCTCGGCGCTAGTTTTGACCGTGTGTTTTTTCCTCACGCAAGCGTTTGTATCACATCGGCGTATGGCGCCAATTTGTAAAGGTCATAAGTCGAGACATACATCGAGTCTGTCAATTTGTCCGCCAGTAAATTCTGCAGGGCCGTGCCACCTGACCATCGAGGCGCCCCCCTACCCGGCCACGCGGGCCATACATCGAGTCTGACACTTTTCCCCTCCAGTAAATTCTGTTTAAAGTTTTGTTTTCACATACGTCCCAAATTACAGATAATTTTCTTACACAGGCACGAGTAGCATCATCAAGGCCGTACCACCTGGTCATACATCAAGTCTGACAATTTCCCCGCCAGTAAATTCTGTTTATAGTTTTGTTTGTCATACATGACCGTGCAGATATGGGGTGACAGAGACAATTAAATTGTATTACGTCGAGCGGGGGGCCTTTTCCTCCTCCTAGAGGCACAACGCCTTACCAAAGTTTGTACCAGCCAAAGAACCACAAGTTTCATCGAGACCTTACCCGGTAAGTATATTATTTCTTTTATTCCTGTTATAAAAATGCTATTCAATTAAAAAATAACATTCTAATAATAGGTATTCTCTCTTTTTTTTTCTATGTACGAGAGAGAGAGACTACGCCGACCGGTCAAGAGAAAATCTGCGAGAGAATCAACAGGTATGGACGGAGCAACACCCCCAGCGGCTATACCCGAAGCCTTATTAAATGAAATAGCCATTATCAACAATGCTAATAATGAAAATGATGCGGATTACTCTGCTCAACACGACTCGCCACCAGCGGCGTCTGCTGAAACACTGGCCCAGGACCCCTGTTTTCTCCCATCCTTAGAGACATTAACAAGCATGTTAAATGAAAGGGGTTCTGAAGCAGAAGCGGGGCTACCCCCCACCGACGAGGTCGCATACGGAGCAACACCCCCAGCGGCTATACCCGAAGCCTTATTAAATGAAATAGCCATTATCAACAATGCTAATAATGAAAATGATGCGGATTACTCTGCTCAACACGACTCGCCACCAGCGGCGTCTGCTGAAACACTAGCCCAGGACCCCTGTTTTCTCCCATCCTTAGAGACATTAACAAGCATGTTAAATGAAAGGGGTTCTGAAGCAGAAGCGGGGCTACCCCCCACCGACGAGGTCGCATGGTCCCCCGCGGATTCTGAATTGTGGGAGGCCTTGTCAGACGTGGAATTTCTTCTCGATGCTGAGGAGATTGAAAATGAATTTGGGCTGGGACAATTTGAAAATGTTCAACAGGAAGGTGGCGGTGCCGTCGGTGACGTGGATCCCCAGCCTGACGGGGTCCTTCATCGCCGCAGATTCAATAACGTACAGATTAGGCGGATTCTAAATATCCAGCGACCTAGAAACGAAGGCAATTTCCGCGAGTACTATGAAAATGTAATCGAGGGGTTTCAAAATATTGTGAATGAGGCGATTCCTTACGCCGTATGGGGAGCCTATATACAGGTCACCCTGCGCGCTGACTTTTTAAACGACGAGCTGTCGCAAATTGTACGGTATGGGGTGGGGGAGCTGACAGACTTGCAGCAGCTGCTGGATCGCCTGGTACAGTCTAATCAAGAGATTTTAAACGATTCCAACCTAGAAGTAATCGTAGACGTAATAAATATCCCACGCGGCGGCGGCGGGAACAAACGTAAACTACAGACCATGTTAGCTTCAGAAATAATTTCTAAAAAAGCCAGACACATGTTTATCATTAATAACAACACCAACGCGTGTTTCGCCATAAACTTGGCGCATCTGCTGCACGAAAACTTGGCTGACGCCGAGGCTGAAAAGCTCGGCCTGGAGTTACAGGAGAAAGCGGGATTCAACCCCGACCACACAGTCGCTTTGAATGACATTATCAATTTCGAGAAAATCATTGATTGCAAAGCAGTGGTGTATTATCAACAACCTTATTCAAACAATCTCCAAATTTACCAGACACCCACGCCTACCGACGGTAGACGGCTGGTGTATTTCTTTTTACACAATCAGCATTTTTACGGCATTAAAAGCGTAAAGGGGTTCTTAGGGGTGGGGTACGTTTGCACGAGCTGTTTCAAAGGGTTCGACTCGCCTCACTCTCATCAATGCGAAAAATTTTGTAGCGTCTGTCAGACTAATTGCAGAGAAGGTGAAAGCACACCGGCGATACTATGTGAGCGTTGTAATTTCAGATGTTTAAATGACACCTGCTTTGAGCGCCACCGTACGCCTAGGGTCTGCCCAGTTAGGGGGGAGCTCGCTACCCCCTGTGACAAGTTCAGAAAATGCAAAGCCTGCGGGGTCAGATACTACCAAAGTCCCGAGAACCCAAAACCGCACTCGTGTAAAGCAGTAAAATGTAATATCTGCGACGCTAAACTCCACACGGCCGTGTCAGACATATCCACCCCACATCTCTGCTATCTAAATCCTCCCGAGAAGCCTAACATAGGGGAACGGGCCGAAAGGGGTGAGGGGCGTAAAAAGCCCCCCGAATATGTGTTTTTTGACTTTGAAACATCTCAGAGGTCGGGTACCCATATCCCGGTTTACGTGTGCGCCATCTCCGATCAGAACGAGACAATGACCGCCGAGGGGCCCAACTGCGCGCTACAGTTTCTCAGACATTTCAGGGCGCCCTGTTATAGAGGCGTCTGTTTCATTAGTCACTACGGTAAGGCATTCGATAATTACATCATACTGAACGCGATGGTGAAGGAAGGCGTGGAACCGCGTGTGGTATCGCAGGGGAATAAAATCATCCTCATCCTGGACAGCGTGTTTGAGCAAAGGTACATCGACAGTCACTCCTTTCTAAGCATGCCGTTGAGAAAAATCCCCGATGCGATGGGATGCTCGACTCAGATGCGAAAAGGCTATTTTCCGCATCATTTCACAGACGTGGAAAACTTTAATTACTTGGGGCCCTACCCCCCTCCCGATCAATTTGGGCCCGATCAAATGTCCGGCAAAGAACGCGACAAGTTTTATCAATGGTACGACAGTGTAAAGCACCAGACCTTTAATTTTCACAAAGAGATGATCGCTTACTGTAAGAACGATGTGGAGATTCTGAGAGAGGGCTGCTTGCGCTTCCTGCGGGAGTTTAAAACGCTCACGGGTTGCGATCCCTTCTCCGCGGCCACCATCGCTTCGGCCGCGTTGCTAGTTTACAGGACAAATTTCCTGCCCAGAGATACGATCGCGATCCCGGATGTATGGGATTACAGGAGGCAATACAAAAGTTATTCGAGCGTGTCCATCCAGTGGCTGGAATTCATCGGGCGCGCGCGCGGCATCGAAATTCGACACGCGCTGCGCGGGGGTGAAGTGAGTGTGGGGCGCTTTCACCTAGACGGATACGCCGAGATTGAGGGGGAGAAATGGGCTTTCGAGTTTCTAGGCTGTCAGTTTCACGGCTGTCCTACCTGCAACAACGAACACGATATCTGCCCCCTGACCCGCGAGAGCTTCGGTGCCCTGTACGTTAAAACAAGGGAAAAACTCGAGTCGTTGCGGCAAGAGTTTAATATGAACGTGGAATCCATCTGGGAACACGAATGGGCTCACGCTAAAACTCACGACCCACAGGTACAGCGTTTCCTGTCAGACTTTGAGCCCCCTGAGCCCCTAAGGCCGCGAGAAGCGCTGTTTGGGGGTCGGACGTCGGCGATTCGCCTGCGTTACGACGTCACGGGGCAAGAGCGCGTCCGCTACGTGGATTTCACGTCGCTGTACCCGTACACTCTGGCTAAATGTGAATTCCCCGTGGGGCACCCGGAAATCATTCATTCGAATTTTAAGCCTCTGAATGAATACTTTGGCCTGATCAAAGCCACGGTCAACACCCCGCGCGAGCTGTTTTTCCCCGTCCTACCCAGCAGACTGCCAAATGGGAAACTAGTGTTTACCCTCTGCAGGACATGCGCGATCGAGAACAGACAGGAGGGGACCTGCGGGCATTCCGACGCAGAGCGGGAGCTAACAGGTGTCTGGGTCTCAGCGGAGGTAAATCTGGCTTTAGAGAGGGGCTATTCGGTCGTGAAGGTGCACGAAGTGTGGCATTTTCCCCAGACCAGCGGCGACCTGTTTAGAGATTACATTAAAACCTTTCTCAAAGTGAAGCAGCAGGCTTCGGGCTACCCCGACGACGCGACCGATGACGTGGGTCGCAGGGAGTACATAAAAAACTATCTCGAGCGTGAGGGGATCGAATTGGAGCCCGATCAGATAGTGTCTAATGAAGGGAAGCGGCAAGTGTCCAAACTTCTGCTTAACTCTCTGTGGGGTAAACTGGCGCAGAGGAGCAACATGCTCCAGACATGTATAGTGTCTGACCCGGGGGAATTTTTTAATTTTTTCTGCTCGGACCTGTACGAGATTTCCAGCTTCGCGTTTGTCAACGACGAGGTCGCCCTCATCCGCTGGCGTTTCAAGTCTTCCTACAAAGTGCCGCCGGGAAAGACTAACATATTCATAGCGTGTCAAACTACCGCGTGGGGTCGGTTGACGCTTTACAAAGAACTGGAAAGATTGGGGCGGAGGGTGCTGTATCACGACACCGACAGCATCGTGTACATAAGCAGGCCTGGTGAATATGACCCGACCTTAGGCAATTACCTGGGCGAGCTGACGTCCGAATTAGCCCCCGACGAATACATTGCTTCGTGGGGTGCGCTGGGACCAAAAAGTTACTGTTACCGACTCAACAACGGGAAAACACAAATGAAATGTAAGGGTATAACTCTAAATTACGAAACCTGTCAAAAGGTAAACTTTGACAGTATGATCGGATTGATTGAAAACTACATCGGAGGTTGTAGGAATAACCCCGCTATAATAACGCAGTACAACAAAATCGAACGCGACATGAAAAGCTTTCGCCTGTTTAATAGGCCTCTAGATAAAAAGGTCAGGGTCGTCTACGACAAACGCAGATTGCTGGCTAGCGGGGAAACTCTGCCTTTCGGTTACTGAAATGTAAAACTAGCAGCATCGCAAAAGGGCTTTTAAAGTTTTTTCTAAAAATCAAAGATGTTCATTTGTTTTAAAATGAAAAGTTTTTTTTCAAAGATGTTTTTTAAAATCAAAGTAAGATGTACAAATGTTTTAAACTGAGAAATGTTCCTAGTAAGATGTTTTTAAAAATGAAAAGTTTTTTACAAAGATGTTTTCTAAAAATCAAAGATGTTTTTAAAATGATCATAGTATGATGTTTTTAAAATGTTCATAGTAAAATGTTTTTAAAAATGAAAAGTTTTTTCCAAAGATGTTTTTAAAATCAAAGATGTTTTTAAAATGTTCCTAGTAAGATGTTTTTTATTTTCAAACTTGTGTACTGAAATGTTTTGTACATTTATCACAAGAGTTTTTATTAAAAACTTACCCATGCACTCTGTGTCTGTGAAAGCTGACACCCCTCCAGCAGTGGTTTGCACGTGTGTGTGTGTGTGTGTGTGTGTGTGTGTGTGTGTGTGTGTGTGTGTGTGTGTGTGTGTGTGTGTGTGTCGTCGGAAAGATTTAAAAGATTAGGGCAGTATTTACCGTTTCGTCAGTGTGTTTTTTTTTTTTTGCAAAATGATGGGTAGCGGCGTGAGAGAGGTCGACTTTGATCACCGTTTAGAACTCCCGTTTACGGCTATAATCGCAGGGGCGAGTTCTTCGGGGAAAACCTATTTCACTAAAGAAATGCTTTTAAATCAGAGTCACTGTTTCATAGGGGGCCCCGTTAAAAAAATTGTGTGGTGTTTCGCTTCCCATCAGCCGCTTTATGATGAACTACGCGATCGGATCAGCGAAATTGAATTTATACAAGGGCTTCCCAAAAGCTGGGAGGACGAGGAGCGCTTCCCCTCAGGCTCCTTGATAATCATCGATGATTTGATGGACAGCGCGTCCGAAAACAAACTCGTGGCAGAAGCTTTCACGAGGTTCAGACATCACCGTCAAATCTCGGTCATCTACCTGGTGCAGAACGTATTTCACCAGGGCAAGTACAGCAGGACTATAGCCCTAAATACGACTTATTATTGTCTGTTTAAGAATGTGCGAGACAGAATGCAAATCAAAGTTTTAGCTCAGCAAATGTTTCCTTGGCAGAAAAAGTTTTTTCTAGATGCCTACCATGAGGCCACAGGGCCCGCGCACGGCTATTTATTGGTCGATTTGAGAGCCACGTGCCCAGAAGAGTTCCGACTCAGGACCGGATTATTACCGGGGTCGTTACCCATCGTCTTTCTACCGGCGAGCCATTGATTTATCACTACTAAGCTATGTCCGAACATCTCAGGAAACACCTGCCGACCCTTAAAGTTTTACAGAGGACGAGGGGGGTGAAACGTAAAAAGATTCTTACGGCTGACCCATCTAACGACATAATTTTGGCTCTCTCCGAAATCTGTCTCAATCTCATAAGAGGTCGCATACCTTTAACCGTAGCTCAATTTACCAAACTCAAGAAACAGAAAAGATTGATTAAACTTTTCGCATGTAAGAAAAACAGCGTCGCTAGGAAACGCGTGGCAATTCTTCAAAAAGGAGGATTCTTATTACCGCTCTTATCAGTGGCTCTGCCATTCGTTACAAGCCTGTTTGCCGGTAAGACGGCTAACTAGCCTTTTCCAGCAACATGAGCCAAGTCAAGAAAATGTTTATGCTCAGCCCCCAGCAACTGCGTACGCTGACCCAGAGGGCGACCCCGCATACCATCGGGGAATCGGCCCTGGGTGAACTCGAACACCAGATGCAGGGTTTAATAAATCAGCCGGCTATGCATCTGGATGAAAAAGTGAAGAGATACAACCAATTGCTACAGAGGTATCTGAATCTAGCCCGAAAAGAGGAAAATCAGGGGCGAGAAATTGTCCTTACAGAGCGGAAAGAAAAAACGGACGAGGAGGAGGAGGAGGGGAGACAGCCTGACGGCGGCGGCGCGACTGGGGACAAATCTGTACAGGAAGTTATCCAGCAAGTGGCGCCTAGGGCTAGAAAGAACGTGGGGTACATCTTGCATAAACTGCTCGATTCCGACGGGGCTGTACGTTGGACCCAGTCGGGTGAACTCATCATCAGAGATAGACCCATTAAAGGTTCCCATATTTTAGATTTGATGAAAACTTTATCGCAGCCTAAATCCCACGCCGGCGGATATCCTAAAGGCTGGGAACCCTTTTTAAACGTGATATCAGAATTAAACATCCCCCTCACGAGCGTGGGTAACATCCAAGCCAGGAAAGCCCTAAGTCATCTTAAAGATTACGGCGGAAGGGATCCCCCGCCTCCCTCCTCCCCTCCTGTGAAACAGAACCTCGGGAGACGTAGAAAACGTATTGTTGACGACTCACCACCACCGCTTGAGGGAACCCCTCACACACCGCGCGATTCCTCCCCAGAATATCGTTTATGGCCTTTAAAGGGTACTCCTTATGCTCCGTGGATAGATTACAACGATTAAGTGTTTTATATACGTGTGTGAAAAAGAATTAAAACGCGTCGGTTAATAAAATGTAAAATTTATTGAATAAAGGGTGTCACGTTTTTATTTTTTCCCCAACATGAATCTAACAAGCATAACAATCTTTAAATAGTTTTAACGAACATACATTTTGCGGCTTTGAAAGTTTATCGGCATTAACACGGCTAATACACTTGTGATATTTCTTGATAAACTCGGATACTAGAGCGTCGTTTTTCCTCAAGTCGTCAGAGTACAACATCATAGTCTCTTGAAATGAAAGTCCCATGAAGCGCCGGTAGAGGAAAAAGGCGACGTGGGCCCCGCACGTGGAAGAAAAGTCATGTTGAACTTGACGCGTATTATACCTTATTTCGGTAGCGTGCCTCCCCAAGAAGCTCATAAAACTCTTTGGGTAGTAAGGGGAATCGGGGGGATAACCGTAAGAATCAAAGAAGGAGGCTTTGCCCTCTTGGGGCTCCAAAATTATCCCGATCCAGTGTTCACCCTCTCTATTCTGGTCATGCGTGTTTGCGACCAGAAAAGCGGGCCTGGTCTCTATGCGGGTGGGTAATAAATCGCTAGGCCACACGCCTCCAAAAGCATCCCCCAGCAGGGGCCGTAAAACGCATTCCAGCTGGTGAGTGTTCATGATGATGATGATGATTAAAAGTCCACCAGAACCTGTCTCTTGGCGTTTATTTCAATCACGCTGTCGAAGCAGGCGTAGACGATGAGACTCATGGTTCGAGGTAGTGGGGCTCTGAACCTTAAATCCAGACGGCACGTGCCGCTGATGGCGGGTGACAGGGCACCGCCGTCCAGCTCGTCGTCTCGGGAGAGATTGAGAGCAAATAGCGAGTATCCGTTTTCAAAATCCTCGCGGTTGATGCATAAGGGCGAATCCTTTAAATGCCTGTTTGTAGCCAGGAAAAGGTTGTAAAACTCTCTGACCGACTGCCTCGCTCTAAAATCGGGCTGGAACGGTTTGCTGGGTATGTGTCGCCCGTTGACTGAGAGGCTCAGAAATTCCAGGTCACAATGCTGAAACCTGAACGGGTTTCTGTTTCGCGTGCCCACGAACGCGGCGTGGTCCACGATCCCCAAAACGATGTAGCGCGGTAAGTTGCCCAGGAAGAGGTTGTCCTGCGGGCAAACCCGCGATTGTGCGGGCAGCGTATAATTTTTAACGACTACCCTGCTTATAGGGTACAGGGCGTTTGCTTTCATGAGAGCGGCCGAGTGACCCAGTGACACCGCCGGGGAGACCTCCACTTTTTTCACAAACAGGCTGGCCCTCAGTATTTTCAGCTCGTAATCGGTGTCATTTCTACACATGAGACTAAAGTCGCTTTTAGCCTTTACAAACTTTAAGCGTATATCCACGTTGTTTAACAGCATTCGTTCGCTGAAAAAAATATCGGCGTGTATAGGACCCATCAGAGAAAACTCCTGAGAGTTTCTACAGAAGGCGGCTCGCTTCTGTAACCCCACGTTGGGGCCCTGCGCTGAGACGTCCACGCTATCCAAGTCGCCCCCGACGTCTTTGTACCAGAGCCCTGCCGAAAACTGACTCTCTAGCGTATCCGTAGAAAAATTGAGCAGGGTCTCTATGACTGACCTATAGGGGTGCGTGGCCGACGAAGAACTGATCAGGACGTCGTTCAGACTCACATCCAGCTGGGAGAATATGCCGTTTAGCGGGTACTGTATAATACCGCAGGGGTCGGCGTCAAGCAGGGGGGCTCCATCGGCCCTAACGATCTTGAGCCTTAGATATAGCAGTGTAGAGTTGAGGTCCACATAGAAATTGCCCGACCCCGGTATTAGGAAATCCAAAACATCCTGATCGGTAATGGAATTTAATGGGTTGATTTCTACATAATTGGTCTGATCTATGGATAATTGCGTCATAGGGGCCGCAAACAGGTCCAATTCAGATTTGGTACATTCAGCCGAGAGCCGGTGAGCTAGAGCCATTCTTGTTTACGCTGCGTTTTCTCTCTCTTAAAATATGTCCCCGGGGGGTTTCCTGTTTCTCTTGGCGGATGGAGACTTGGGAATCCTGACGCCTCTGCCAGATTTATTTTTCTTTTTTTTTTTATGACCTTGCAGCAGGGCTAGAGGTGCTTGGGCTCTCGTTCTACTCCCCCTCCTCCTCCTCCGAGAGAGGAATAGCAGACCCGACCCTTCCTGCTTGGGGTCACCTGTGTTTGTAAAACGGCCGCTGACTACAGAGCTGACTAGATCCGATCCTATTCCTTTGACCGCCGATTTCAAATGAGGTTTCGCTATATCGACCCCACGCTTAAGAAAGGGTAAAACGAATCTAAAAGCCCTACTGAGCATGGACCCCAACCCACGCCCGTACATCACGGGGCTCCCCGCAAAACCGGGGAGCCCATGTCCCGCCTGACTGGTGTAATACGTAATAAATCTCTGTGGATTGTGGTAAGCCATTGTTTTCTTTTTTTTTTTTAAACGGGGCGAAAGTGTAGCTTGACGATCGTTTTTCCGTAGGAGAAATTAATCAGAGTATTCTGATCGTTCTTTATCTCAATATGCAAATTCTGTAGGCTCTGCTTGTTCACCGGTACGTACTGCAGCTTGTGGAACGGCAAAGTGACTACGTCGCCGAACGCACCGTCTATTTTAACGGTTCTGAGGAGCGGGACTACAAATTCCCCCACGTGCTGCGGTTCCACGATGTTACAGTAGACGTACATATTGTAGAATCCCGCGTGAATGTCGCCCGGGTAGGGTGAGGTCGACCCGCTACCTCCTCCTAGGTTATACCACTGACCCGGCTCAAAGCCCAGCATGTAGGCCAGAGTAGGTTTAAATTGGATCTTGTATTTATGGTTTCCCGTCATATTAACCCTTCGTGTAATCTCGCTGTATGAGAAGGAAACTTCGGTACCTAATTTTTTTAACGTAGCGTTGATTTCTGTCACAATCTGTTTCAGAGATTCATAATAGCCCACTTTAATTTTCCGAGGAAAAAGGTAAGGTAGGTCCACTAAAGGATCGGCCGCTCTCTTTGCCTCCGCCTCCGTATCCCGCAATTCAAAAGTATTATCCGGGTGTGTAACATTTCGCCACGTGTAACAATACATGATTTCAGCCAGAGCTACTTCGTAAGGCCCCCGTAGCTCTATAGGTCGCGAGAGCATCACGGTGTAATCCGAACTCTGGTTATCGGGGAAGATGGAGAGACAAGAGTTTGACGGTAGCGTGAGGTAAAAAGAGGGGCGGGCGTCCATTTTCTTTTTTTTTCTTTTTTTTCTCTTTTTTAAAAAATTAAACCTGTATCAAGTCCGACCGCGGTATCCACGAATCGAACCTCGAGGGCCAACCCTGCCAATGTACTAAAATCCACTTTTTCCCCTTTCTGTCGGTCTTTGAGCCTATAACCTTCTCGACCTTGAACGCGCGTCTCGGAGATATTTTGACTTTCTGCAGCTCCGCTTCATAGAATGTTCCCTCGAGTATTTCACCGCTCACGTCCCTCAATTTATATACCGGTGGGGATCTGGGTACACGTTCGCATATGACAAAGTACTCGTCCGTAAATGTCTGCTCGTACTTTTTGTCAAATATCTGACTGTGCTTGGAGACTCTCACAGTGTCCCCTATGTTAAACTTAAAACGTGGCCGTGTGCTTTTTTTCTTCAGGGGACCGTATAGATTATCAAATACTAGATGAGCATTATCGGGCCTGACCTCGGCAGGTTTCATGTTAATAGCGCTGTGAAATGACTGGTTGTACCCCTTTATTAGATCGTCCAACACGTCCACATATCGCCGGGTGTTTTTAGCCGTAAAGTACCTGTACATCCTCTCTTTTAACGTTCGATTAAATCTCTCTACGATGGAAGCTTTAAGTTCACTAGCCGTAGTGAAATGGGTGATTTTATGAGTTTTTAAAAGTTTCTGAAAAGTCCCATTTAAAAACTCCTTACCGGCATCCGTCTGTAGCTTGAGGGGGACGCCCCCCTCGGTTAAAATAGAATCAAAGGCCTGGGTTACAGCCGCCCCAGTCTTGTTTCTTAACGCGCGAGCATAGGCTTTTTTAGAAAAAACATCAATCACCGTAAGGAGGTATTTTAACCCGTCGTTGTACGTGGCCAGCCCTTGCATGTCGCATAAATCGGCCTGCCACTGATACATGGCTCTCGGAACAAACACTCTGTTCCTGGGGAAATTCTTTTTAACCGGTTTATGTAAAGTATAACTGTCTTGCATAGACAGCCAGTCTCTGATGTCATCAGCAGCCACTTTTTTCCCCGTATCTTGCTGCACGGCTCTCTGCAGTCTGGAGACACCTCCGTATGACCCCGGTTGGCTGGGGTCATAGTACGAACTGCTCAAGACGCGAGCTGTAGTCTTGGCAACAGACATGCTTTTCACACACTGAGTGGGGGGAGAGCGGGGGTGCGGCGTTTTATAGCTGACTGTGGATGGGGGGTTGTTAGGAGACTGAGTGAACATCAGTGAAATTTTTGTGTGTTTTTTCTACATTTAACCCATATTGTGTAGTTTGTTTTTTAATTATTATTATTTTACAAAAGAGTTTAGCTGGGGTGGGGATCGAACCCACGCGGACATACGTCCATTGGATCTTAAGTCCAACGCCTTAACCACTCGGCCACCCTGCTCAGCATTTTTTACCTGTTATTTACAAAGACTATTACAACGGTATTCAAGTTTTTTTTTTTTTTTATTTTTGCAATTAGTGAAAGATATATATATATATATATTTTAAAAAAGCTGGTATACAATTTGTGAAGGTTACATTTTCAAAATGCAGGTATACATTTAGTTACAGCCGTGACAGTTGTTGAGGTAAGAGACTGAGTGAACATCAGTGAAATTTTTGTGTGTTTTTTCTACATTTAACCCATATTGTGTAGTTTGTTTTTTAATTATTATTATTTTACAAAAGAGTTTAGCTGGGGTGGGGATCGAACCCACGCGGACATACGTCCATTGGATCTTAAGTCCAACGCCTTAACCACTCGGCCACCCTGCTCAGCATTTTTACCCATTATTTACAAAGACTATTACAATGGTATTCAAGTTTAAATTTTTTTTTATTTTTGCAATTAGTGAAAGATATATATATATATTTTAAAAAAGCTGGTATACAATTTGTGAAGGTTACATTTTCAAAATGCAGGTATACATTTAGTTACAGCCGTGACAGTTGTTGAGGTAGATTAGCGATGTCACATGCAGTAAAGTGGATATAGTGGCTTTTTCAACGATACATGTATGTAGAGTAGAAAGCATCTGATTAACATCGATAGGCTGCTTATCATGAAATTTAGAGGTGACTACATCTACTATTAAAGCGTAAAATACAAAAATGTGATTACAGTCAAATTCATTGTCAGGAATACAAGATAGACAAGCGCGTATGAGACTTTCGGGGGAATGTCTTTCTCCCTCTGACATCAGTTGAGTAAGTAAATCCATCCCCCGCTGATAATTTTCTCCGACTTGAGAAATCTCAAATAACACTCTATGAAAGCAGCAACAAGCATAATCATCCCGACAATCGCTTTTATCAATAGCACGCAACAATAGTGGACTAACTTTTTCTAAAAAAACATTTAACATAAACCGCCGTAAGGGTCTGCTGATACCGTTCCCCATCACAAGATGCTTTTTGTTTTAGTCTCGGGCCTCCCAACGAGTCAGAAATTCTTCTTCCAGGATCTGCTTAAACGCTGGGTTCTGCTCAAACAGATCTTGTTCCAGTCGAGTGATTTCCACCATGCCGTTGCGGGCCTCACGCAGATCGTACAGGATAGCTTCCACTGCCCCCTCCAACCTGCCGGCGGCCGCTCGGATGCCCAGGGTCGATAGAACGTGGGTCAAGGCGGGTGTCAGCCGATCGGTCCAGAGGTCACGCAACACAGAGTCAAAGTGTATGTAAAAGTAATTTCTACCTGGGGGAAACAAACAAACAAGGGTGTTGTCTCTGACTGGGGTGATCCACTTCACAACCGTAGCAGTTTCTCTCTTGATGCTTCCTGATGACTGAGGTTAAAAGGCCCACTATCATAGCCTTAATACAAGTCAGCATCCCACGGCAGAGAGCCGGTCTGGAGAGAAGCGTGCAGATCTCAGGCGTCGGAGGGTCCTCTCCAGGATCAGAGGCCGGTGATGATGGGGGGGTTGGAAGGAGCTCCCCGGGATCAGAGGTCAGGGTTGCTGCTGGAGCCTCATTGTCCCCGCTTTCACCGTCGCTATAATTTGCTGCTGCTCCTGCTGCTGCCATGATGTTTGTGAAAAGGGGTTGTAACAGAGTCCACTTTATATAGCGACGGCGGGTGAGGGGGTGAGGGGGGTCCTTACGGCGTAGGGTTTGTCATCTCTTGCATCTGCTTACGCCCCCGACTCTCCTTAAACATCGCTTGGTAGTAACCAGACTTTTCTTGAATCATCTGCATCCAAATCACAAACGGTATTCTCAGGCCAAAACAGTCGCATTTAGGCCACTGCCATATATTCACCATTCTCTTGTCCAGCTCCCCGGTCGCGTCCCACTTCATAATGGTGGTACGCTGTTTACGAGCATCTCTATAGTGCATCTCCATTCTTCCAGTCTCGACCTCAAGGTCGGGGTCGGTGCTCTCCTCCATCATCGGGGTAACGACAGTCTTCAAGTTTCCCCATTCCGTTTCGGAAAAAGTCACCAGATACGGGTCGTCTTTCGGGGGGTCTGGGCCGTCTCCGGTGACCTGAAAGACGCGCAGTTCCTCCGCAACGTTGTCAAAGAGGCAGACCAGTTTATTCCCGTTGGGCAGCTCCCAGATAGCCCTCGGGTCTTCCGACGGTCGCATCATAGGTACCCGTCTACGTGCCGTATGAATCTTCCTGGGAGCCCCCGGAGGCTGCATAATGGCCTCCTGCTCCTGTTGAGTCTTAGAAGGTGAGGTTGAATCTTTCATTTCGGAAGTCCCAGACATGTCTGTATTTTTTGAAAAGATAGAGTTGGCCCTGCAGCGCGAAGCTCCCTATATTCTACACGGCCTGCTCGTGGGGGCGTGGTACGGATGAAGATGATGCCTCTAGGAGGAGGAAAAGGCCCCCCGCTCGACGTAATACAATTTAATTGTCTCTGTCACCCCATATCTGCACGGTCATGTATGACAAACAAAACTATAAACAGAATTTACTGGCGGGGAAATTGTCAGACTTGATGTATGACCAGGTGGTACGACCTTGATGATGCTACTCGTGCCTGTGTAAGAAAATTATCTGTAATTTGGGACGTATGTGAAAACAAAACTTTAAACAGAATTTACTGGAGGGGTAAAGTGTCAGACTCGATGTATGGCCCGCGTGGCCGGGTAGGGGGGCGCCTCGATGGCCAGGTGGCACGGCCCTGCAGAATTTACTGGCGGACAAATTGACAGACTCGATGTATGTCTCGACTTATGACCTTTACAAATTGGCGCCATACGCCGATGTGATACAAACGCTTGCGTGAGGAAAAAACACACGGTCAAAACTAGCGCCGAGCGTTTTTATTGGACGATAGACCCTGCACCTCCTCCTCTCATTCTTTGCTCCAACTTTACCATTTTATCCCACAGTCTCTCACAGTTTCTCTCAGACTCGCGCAGCAGCACGCCTCTCAGCTCTCCCGCATCGCTCTCTCCGAGGATTATCCAAAGCCGTGCGGACCTTTCCGCGCTACCGCACCAGTATGTGAATAAGTCCTTTGCTGATTCTCCGAAGCCCGGGGACCTTACCACGCTACCGCACACCGTACGCTCGCGCTCCATCAGGTAACCCAGCCACGCTCACTCCCGCCCGCGCACCACAAAATAATAATAATAATAACTTATTCAAATAACACACGCTCATAAGCACTCTCATCAATATCATTTTTAAAATAATACACACTCATAAGCACTCTCCTCAATATCATTTTAAAATAATAAACATTTAAAATAAGCATTTAAAATAATAAATAATTAAATCCAAATACCAATGCAGCACTAACACAACCAACCCAGGCCCCCTAAGCCACAATCATTTAAAATAATAAATAAATAATTAAATACAAATACCATTGCAGCAGTTACACAACCAACCCCCCCGGGGAAGAAGACAAAAAAAAATATTTAAATAAATAATTAAATCCATATGCTATTGCGTCAGTTACACAACCAAGCTCAACCCACTACAACATAAGCTCCGCCCACTGAACTTTTGAACGTGACCTTTGACCCGACCTGTCAATTTGACAAAAGCGGTATTCCATCTCTCTCTCCCCTTGTACTATTTAGGGTTGGGGGGAGATCTTGGATGCCCAGGATGGGGCGCCAGCCCATTGTAGGGCAAACTCACAGCTATGAACATTTTGGTAACTTCAGTTAACCTCAGTGGGTTTCTGGACTGTGGGGGGACACCGGAGTAGCCAGAAGAAACCCCACAACATCACGGGCAGAACATGCTAACTCCACACACATGGAGCCATTTCAGAGAGTCAAACACTGGTCCTGTGTGAGGTAACAGTGCTGACCACTGCACCACCGTGCCGCCCACAATTTATGATAACTATATTATATATATATATATATATATATGTATATATATATATATATATATATATATATATATATATATATATATATATATATATATATATATATATATATATATATATAGAGAGAGAGAGAGAGAGAGAGAGAGAGAGAGAGAGATATGTGCAGACATAGCAGCAGCAATATGCAAAAACTGCAAAGGATCTGGAGATAGTGTGTGGGCAGGACAGTGCAAACAATGTGGGGATAAGCTCAAGCCTGATCAGCATTATTACACATAGAAGTGGCTGTTTAAATCATGTTTTGATTCATGTTTGCTTTGTCAGTTACTGATGAGGTCATTTAATGGGTGTTAAACCAGAAACCAATAGATTACACTTGGATATTTTCATTTGGTGTAGACAAATAGGTGTATGATGTCTTTATTTAAAATTTTGATCTGTCCCCCTGGGCGGCATGGTGGTGCAGTGGTTAGCACTGTTGCCTCACACCTCTGGGACCCGGGTTCAAGTCTCCACCTGTGTCACATGTGTGCGGAGTTTGCATGTTCTCCCCATGTCATCATGGGGTTTCCTCTGGGTATTCCGGTTTCCCCCACAGTCCAAAAACATGCTGAGGCTAATTGGAGTTGCTAAATTGCCCATAGGAGTGAATGCGTGAGTGAATGGTGTGTGAGTGTGCCCTGCGATGAGCTGGCCCCCCATCCTCGGCTGTTCCCTGCCTTGTGCCCATTGCTTCCGGAATAGGCTCCGGACCCCCCGCAACCCAGTAGGGTAAGCGCTTTGGAAAATGGATGGATGGATGGATGGATGGATCTGTCCCCTTTTCCCCTTGATTTATGGGCTGCTGTTAGCTGACATGGGCTGGCATGGATTTACTGTAGGGTGACAAATGAGTGGTCCTGGTTTTGCGTGTTACATCACACTCTGAGAGGCCCACTGATTGGTGGGCCATGGCTGGGAGGCGTGACCTGAAAACCACAAACCATTTACTTCACGTTTGAAAGATTCTCCATTTTTAATGGTGCTTCCTATGAGCCAGGGAGACTGTGGTTTATGATTATGACTGAGAAAACTCTGTTCTGCCAGTCAGTAAAGAAAAATATTTTAAACCTGAAATGCGAATAATGTGAAATATACAGTAGAGCAGCTGGCTGGATGCAGAATAATAAACGAGGGTTAATGGGCAGGTGAGATGAAGCATTTCATACATCATAATGTGTTTCTTTGTCGGGGCTCGTGACCCGGGACAGTCACTGTTTGGCTCTGGGAACATTCCAGAAAGAGAGAGAGAGAGAGAGAGAGAGAGAGAGAGAGAGAGCAGAGCCAGTGCCTGCTACCGTGCTGTCAGTGTGGGAACAGACTGCTCTGTCCTGCCCGACTCCCGTGGGTTTGCTGGATGTGTGGCAGGACAGAGCAGGAGACTGGGCATGTGGGAAGGGCTCCAGGCTCCCGCTGAGGCCACAGCAAGAGGGCGCTAACATGGAACAGGCGATGACATCCCGGTTATTACTCAGAAACATAGGCGACTGTAAGCTTTCCTCCCATGTTCACAAGACCAAAACAGGTGGAAAAATTCCTCTCTGGCTCTCAGCGGAGGCGGTCGCACTTCTCTCCCTCTCCCTCCCCTTATCTTCCCTGCTTCGCTCCTCTCGTCTCGTCTAGTCTACTGTCTTATACTTGAAGAGACTCTCTCTGCTCTGCTCTCCAAACTACGAGAAATTATGGATTTGATCAGCTGGTCTCAACGCAATTGACACCATCTTCTCAACGAGAAGCCTGGGTTCGGGGGAACCTAACTGTCCAGCGGGAACGTACGCGGCTGGCTACACGATGGACGGAGGGGAGCGGTGGAGGGTCGTGTGCCTGGCAGCTCTTTCCGTGGAGGACATTGAAGACATCTACCTATTCGGAACTATGATTACAGGTATTATGCTGATTGGATTAGGCATTGCCCTGGTTTATCAAAATTGAAGAAGACCGTGACAGCCTCTCAAAGCCCCACTAGGCTGGCCGGAATGATTGATGGAGTGGGCAGAGCTGTTAGCACTCAGACTGTGTAACTGGATAACATCATGGAGAAGCTCACAGCTTTGCAAAACATTGGATGGAGTGGGCAGAGCTGTTAGCACTCAGACTGTGAAACTGGATAACATCATGGAGAAGCTCACAGCTTTGCAAAACTTATTGGATGGCGGAGACCAGCGTGGACATTAGAGGAGCTGGAAATTACAGCTTCTCGCACGGAAACCCAAACAACCTTATTCTATCAAGCTTCTGGCTCCCCTCAATCAGCACTGGCCTTGGCCAAGGCTGCTGCTGAACAAAAAGCTCCCCCGGAAGAACAGGCAGTGAGACTCTCTTGCATTCCTTTCCCCCGATCCCAAGGACTTGCACCCTCCCCCCATCCAACGCCTTCGCCGCTTCATATCCCCATCGTGAACAGGCGGGTCTGTGACCAGCGCCTCCATGGCTGCAGGACCGGATGGCTGTTTGTCTATGCTGGACTACCTCCACCTCCCCATTCCCTCACCTGTTGCGAGTCGTGTCTTTTCATGTTGTACGGTGTAGTGATCATGTGCTTATGTTGCTGAGGTGTTTTCTCCTCCTCTCTCCTCATGTCATCCTGTTTCTCTTCTTCTCTCCTCCCCTGTCTCCCGGCCGGTCTACCCCCTACTGTGATGTTGTATATGTAAGGTCGGGCGATGGCCTGCTTTTCGCTGGTACTTGTGACTAGTGACATGGTATATTGCAACAGCAATAAAGGGTTTGAATCAAATCAAATCAAATCAAAAAATGATCCAGCATATGCTTTGTGTCACGATCGGTACGGCAGCGAGCGGCGATCGTGCGGGTAAGGAGCAGGCAGCTAAGCGGGATACGGGGAAAACGGGGGTTTATTTGGGGAAACCGGAGCAGGACGGGACACAGGCATTGACACTCACAAACATCAATGACGGACAATGGAAACCGGGGAGACCAGGACTTAAATACACAGGACTAAATCAAAGTAACTAGACAAAGCTGGAGACGATCAGGGAAATACACGTGGGTAATCAGGGGGCGTGTCGCACACGAGGAGAGGATGAGCCGGGCATGACAGCTTTGCATTTATAACACAGATTTGAAATATTAGGGAACATTCTATGGAGGCGGGCTGCTGTGTAATATGTCTTATGAAAAAACTAAACATTTTGTTCATGTATTGAAATCGAGGTATATTTGGGAAAGATCTTGGTACAAACCGCGTTCCAGTCTGCAGGGCTAAATAATACATCCAGGTCATGTTGCCAAATTGGGTTAAAAGCAGCAAAAGACGATGCATCGGAGTACAGGAGTAAGAAATAAATCTCAGAAATATTACCTGAAATGTTCTGGCAGAGAGTAAGAGATTTTCAAGTTCTGAAAGCTTCTAACATGTCCCATTCTCCTTTAACAGAAAGTCAATAAAGTCTCGTATCTGAAAGAACTTAAAAAAAATCATTATTTGAGATGCTATAATTGGTCCTAAGTTACTTAAAAGACTTTATGAAGTCATCAATCAGTAGATCTGAAATATCTAACAGATTGTTCAACAAATAAACCAGTGATTCTTAACTGTACATGAAAATCAGAATGTAAAGTCAAAGGTCAATGTAAGGAGAAAGTCCAGGGGATTTTAAAATATCTTTTCTCATCTCTACATAGCAACAAAGTGTTATATGTAATAATATTATCTCTAACAGAGATTGCCTGATGAAAGGTTGAGATTTAAGCAAATGCTGGTGGCTGGGTAAAGACTCCAAACCAATCCATAAAGAATCGTGTTGATTCATCAACCAAGTCAACACTATATTGGACCTGTGCCTCTCCACTACATATTTCAAGTACAATGAATGTTTTTACAGACAAAAACACGGCTGTGCCATGAGTTCACCTGTGTCCCCTATTGTGGCCAATCTCTACATGGCAGAGGTAGAGATCAGAACCCTGAGCTCGTTCCTAGGGATCATACCCTACCACTGGTTCAGGTACTGTATGTGGATGGTACCTGAGTCAACATAAAAACAGGGTGAGGTGGAGAATTTCACCACACACATCAACGCTGTGGACATTAACATAAAATTCACTCGAGAAGATGTCACAGGCAATAGCTTGGCCTTCTTGGACTGTGCGCTACACATTGAGGAGGACAGGAACCTCAACACTGAAGTGTACAGGAAACCCAGACATACTGACCAGTATTTGCTCTTTGACTCTCACCACCCGCTGGATCACAAACAGAGTAATCAGAACCCTACACCATCGGGCAAAAAATATCCCAGCTAGAACAGAGGGAAAGGAGAAGGAACACAAACATATCAAGGAGTCCCTCAAAACATGTGGATATCCTAACTGGGCTTCCTTGAAATCTATGAGAAGATCAAATAAGAGCACTACTACAATGGACAGGAAAGGGAACAAACGTAAGAGCGTTGTCATCGCTTATGTTGCAGGGGTGGCTGAAAAGCTCAGGAGGATTTTCAACAAACACGGCATCCCTGTATATTTCAAAGCAGGCAACACACTGAGACAGAAACTGGTCCACACCAAGGACAAGACACACGAACACAGAGCAACGTCGTATATGCAGTTCAGTGCAGTGTGGAATGTACATATCTGTACACAGGAGAAACCAAACAGCAGCTCCAGAAACGCAAGGCTCAACACAGAAGAGCCAGCTAATCAGGACAAGACTCAGCAGTTCATCTACATCTGAAAGTCAAGGGCCACTCCTTTGGTGACCAGGACGTTAAGATTCTAGACCGGGAGGCTGACTGCTTCAAACGAGGTGTGAGAGAAGCAGTTTACTGCAAGATTGAAGGACCCTCGTTAAACAGAGGAGGTGGCCTTAGGCATAATTTATCACCCATTTACAATGCAGTTCTTTCATCTCTACTGAGACGGTTTCATAATCATTTACACCCTGGCCCAGGTGGTCACAGTGACATACATGAAAGCCAAAGGAAACAACAACCCACAGGTGACCATCAAGTATTAACGACTTGAGGGCTTTATAAAGGATTTATAAACCTGCTACTCTAACCAGTAAGGCAGAATTCAGAAAGTCCTCTGGGTTGAAGGGAGAGATGTTTTCAATGAACTAAACAAGTCCAGTTGTCAACGAATCACCTTTCTTTGGATAACCATGACCTGGATGACTGAGAATCTTCACAGACAAGTCAACATATTTTTAATTGTGGCAGAACAACAGTAGTGTTGTAAATCAGCCAAGGATAATCCCCCAGATCTGTTGGTTTGGTAAGTTTATAAAACTTGACTCTCGGGTGTTTATTGTTCCAGGTGTAATGATAAATGAGAGAATTTTAAATTTTTAAAAAATGTCTTCATGATACAGCATGGGAAATTCTGAAATAAATAGTTTAGTCAAGGAAGTATGTTCATTTTTATAACATTAATTCTGGCAAGAAAGGAGGTTGGTGAAGATGGCCATTTCTCCAAGTCCCTTTTAATTCTTTGTACTAAAGGAGAACTCAAATTCTTGTGCCACCTCTGGTTTTCCAAATTGTCACCTACTAGCAGAAGCCAGTCCCCTGTTTTCTGCAGAGTGGGTAAGTCGATGTTGTGACGGTCGCTATCATCCTTACTGGAGATTCTGCTCTCAGCCTCGCCTAAGTGCCTTTCTACACTGGTAACTAGGCTATAGAGGTTTGAAAGAGAATTTTTAAGTGAGGTAACAGACGTCTTTATGTCGTTTATGGCACCATCCATGCCCTCTAGATGAGTTCTGATAGATTCCTCTATGCTATTTAAACGAGTGGCCATGGATTTAACCTCCGACAAAATCTGCTCCATAGTTGCTGGACTAGCTGTCTGCAGCATACTGACCTCAACAGCCTGACCGTCATCAGCAGCGCATGCAGCTACCTGCTGAGCTGCTCTTCTCTTCCCAATGTGAGAATGAGTGAACGATGAAAGTGGGAAATCGTTGTGAGCACGACTCTCTGCAGCATGCAGAAAGATCTGAATTTGTCTAATGACCGAAGCAGAGCAAATTCTTAAAGTCACCTTCCTTTCCAACTTTAATATTTACCATAATACCTCATACCTCATAAAAACAAACCAGATCCATCCATTCACTAAGATTCCAGCTGTTCATCCTGGTCAGAATGTTTATCCTTATGTGTGTGTCACTGACCTCAGATCTGTGGAGACTGACACTCACTTCCTGACACTCCTTAACCTCACTGCCTCCCTTTTATGGGATTTAAATTAAATTAAAATCATCCATCTGTCATGTCTCCCGGGTGCAGATAGTCGGAGAGCTGCCAACTAGGCTCCGCCCGGGAGCACTATAAAGGCGGAGAGTGCGCGATTGCACATCGCGAAGTATTTGCCTATGTCTCATAGCAGTACCCAGCGGTTTCTTGTCTCGTGCTCTCCCCTGATTCCTTGCCTGGTCCGTCTGCCTGTTGTGTGCTCCTCACCCTGTCTGCTTTCCTTCCCCAGACCCAATCCCGCTCCTGAGTCTCCCGTCCTGCCTGGCCCTGGACTTCGCGTCTCCCCTTCCCTGTGTCTCCGTGTCCCGTGCCTGTGTGTAGGACAGACCACCCCGGCTTTCGACTCCAGCTTTCGCCCACAACCACGATCCTCGTCTTGCCCCTTTAAACTCCGTTGCCTGCCCGATCTAATAAAGATCGTTCTGTCCCGCAATTCTGGGTCCGTGCTTCGCTTTGGGGAGTCATTTGACACCATCTATCTTTCTCCCTCTTACCCAGGCTGAGGTCACTGTCAGTCTGGGGCACATCCCAGGAAGCACGGGACACAAATCGGTGGACTCAACACCACACTGAGATCCGAGGCAGAATTCAAACCCAAACCCCAGAAAGTATGAGGCGTGTTACACACTGAGACACCACTGCAGCTTGTAGGCTTAATGAAAAGCATCTTTATTAACAGTATGTATGATGAGCCACACAGTCTGTGGTCTGCATTTTAAATAATACTCAATTTATCAATAAGCAAAAGCCTAACATTCTGTGGAAACCTAAAGCTAAAGCTTTTATCCTGAAATGTGATATGATGCTAACAGGTCAGCTTCTAATTCCACAGTCAGAGGAGAGCAGGGAGGCAGCGAAATAGCAAAGCTGCTCCAGCAGGGGGCAGTGAAGTGCGCAAGAAAAGCATAAAATTAAAGCCAGAGCCCTTAGACCTCAGTAAATGCTCAACAGTACAAGAGACAAATAGACACTGGCAAATACCTTGAAAATGATGCATATTGAAATAGCAAACATTTTATTTTATACTAAACAGGATATTTGATATTGATAATGATATTTGTTCCATTTAAATGAATGAAAAGTAACAATTCACAGATCTCAAAGATAATATCTTACATTTACATTTATTCCATCATGTCCAAAGCAACGTACAAGTGAGGTAAACAGCACATTGATCATACTATAATGTGAGAGAGCTGCATGCTATTTAAATACAGCTCACATCACTGTAAGATGCTCCTGTCTGGTGATGATCACTGCAGTATCTGTGTCTCCCTCACAGCTCTCATCCAGAGCAGCAGCTCCCCACATGTAGAGGAGCCTCTCTGTGTTGCTGCCCCCTACTGGAAAATGACAGATAAGCATTAACATCGGCTACTTGATTCATCATTTCAGCTTCTGAGGCACCAGCACCTTCCTTAGCATTTCAGGGTGTCTGGTATGTTAATGTTACTGCTACAGGAACAGGAAATGAACCAGAGCAATAGATTAATCTAGGAAACTTCTTTAGTTCACTTTCATCTGCTTTATAATTTGAAGCCGAAGTAGCTGCGTATATGATGTTGGAATTGTGGCTCTATGCAGCGTCAAAGGAAACATACGACACACATGAAGCATCACAGACTAAATGTATCACAGCTCACGTTAGAGCAGATTCTCCAAACTCACCTCTCTGTGCTGCTGGGTGACTGGGCTGTAGACCACATCACTGGCTGGGGTTACAGCAGCACGGTGTGAAGAACATCTAGAGGACACCTGCTGAGAGTATTTAGCTGTTTACAGTGGAGGTACAAGACCAACCTTTGTGCAGAAACCACAAATCCATAAACTCCCAAAACCTCCCCTCCAAATCACTGTGAAATATCAGGGGTATCGTGGTACTTCTTGGTACATTACAGCTAATTCTGATACACATGGATCTGAGAGATCAGCTGAGGTGTAGATGTAGCCAGTGAGGACATTATTGATATATGTTTTACTCTCATTGTGATACTCATGCTGAACACTGATTTACATAAAACCATCTTACCTGTGGATCTGGCAGGAGAATGGAGCTGTAGGTGACATCAGCACCAGGCTCCACAGAGGCCTGAGAGAGGAACATGTTATTTGCTTTTAGAAAACATTTTAACTGCAACTTAACAACTGGCTTATGAGAATGTGCCTCATAAAATGCAGTTTCTTCACACACTAATAACATCACATGTTTGGAGACAGGGGCTACACTCATAAATACCAGCATAAGTATGTTATTTCTGTGCTTTACCTGCTCTGCCGGGTCTCCCTTGGTGATGCCAGTTCTGTCTATGACGGCGAATTCATGGTCTGGGTTCAACTAGAAAAAAGCCACAACTCAGCGTCCAAACCAATCACTCCTCACATCAGCGTTATTTACAGAGATAAACTTCTTAATGAGTTACTGGCTGTTAACAGTTTGGTTTCTGTTTTTGTTCTTTTTTAAAAGACAAAACCTTGTTGAATTTTCTACAGTTTCTCCCCATATTAAACATGAACTCACTGTTAATTCTGTACTTCCTGCATTTTGGTTCATGGCCCTTTTTTTCTCTACAGGGAAAGAAATGAGAAATAACGTCAAAGAAATTTATTCTGATCACATCACTCACTTTCAGCTGATTCTGTTAATTTGCTGTATGACAAACACATGGTCATTTCCTCTTGGTTATCATGTACATATGTACATGTAAATGTTACCCAGCCTAATTACTGCATAAAACTACACAAATGTATATGAGCCATTGGCAACTCAGGTGAAATCTGATTACCAGCCTGCACTTACAGGTAACCCAGTTAATGGTGCCCAGTTGGCCCTGGTTGGAATAACTAAGTTGTTCAGGGTTTTATAAGCTCAGCTGGGTGGACACAGACCCAGAGGGTCAGAGGAAAGTCTGCAGGATCATGGAGGAAGGATCCTTCAGGGCTGCTGTGCTCTGATGTCCTGTTTGCTCCACAGTGGGTTTTAGCTCTGCGCTGTTTTTAGTCTGTGTTCCCAAAGGGGCTGTGACCATGTTTTATGTTTTATGTGTTTTATGTTTTAATGTTACTGTATAACCTGTGTGTCTGAATGCTGCTGTCTGTGTCTCTGTCCAGCCGTCTTTGGAAAAGGATAAAAGCATGAAGTTGTATCTGCTGCTTACAGGAGTGCAGAGGGACATGCATCACTGCTCAGACACTCAGGTCACTTACACACCGTCTGCATCAGCAGATACTCACTGTGTTTGTCCCACACTTTCCATGTGATGATGATGATGACCAACAGCAGCACCAATAACCCCAGTCCTACATACAGAGCCAGCTGGACCAGAGAGCTGAACGAGAGGGTGAATTTGAACAGTAAAGTCTTACATGCTTTATAGCAACATGATTCAGCCACATCTGTACTATTACACAGGATACATGTGAGAAACAGGACATATTAACAAAGAATATAAAAACAGCTATTAAACAACATTTTATATCCATCCATCCATCCATCCATCCATTCATCTTCCAAACTGGCCTGCAGCCTTTCCCCAGCAGCATAGAGTACAAAGCAGGGGCTCAACCTGGATGTGATTCCATCACAGGGAAATTATAATTAAGGAATAAAAGAAAAACAATGTTCCCATAAAATAACAGAAGTTTCCCATCACTGTGTGATCAGGGAGACGCTCATAGCTGGACACCACACTGCTGTAAGTGCTGCTGGATGCTTACCTCTGTTTTTCATTATTCCCTCCTTCTTCATCATCTGCCAAAAATGGACAGCAGTGGAAACAAGAGAAAGGATTGTTACAAAACAAATAAACATCCCTGTTCCTGGGGGCCACTATAGATTTTGGGCTCCTGAAAGCATATCAGATTGGGCCCCCAGCCCAGACCAATACGATTATGTTCTTAATTTTTTAGAGCCCTGTTACTTAAGGGTCCATGGAATCATCCCCCCCCCCACACACACACGTTAGAGCACCCCTGCCCTGATCTGTCAGCCAGTACAGACTGTGAAAGGTCATTTCTAAAACTGAAAATGAATAACCAGAAATATTCAGTAAAATATCTGTTTGGATGCAGAATAATAAATTAGGGCTGTGACCAAAGTGTCCACATCCCAGGGCCCTAATAGTGGGCAGATGAGATAAATAATGTTATTAATATATCATAATGTATTTATGCTGGAACTGGATCAGTTATTACAGAGTGTAACTGTAACACTGGCCTTTGCTGCAGTTAGAAACTACCTGCAGACAATCACCCAGTCTGTACACCTTTAGTAACAATTAATCCCTACAAATGTCTGAAATCTGAATGGAAGTTTTTGATGTATGAGGGTAAAAACCTACATTTTATGTTTTCCAAACATTGCACACATGATAAATGGCTGTAAGATGAATATGTCTGTCTGTCTGTTTTCAGTAAGCTGATGCCTGTGATGTTTTATGAAAGACATCTGACTGGGTGTCTGACTGAGAAAATAGTCAGATCTAATATTTGTCATATTATACAAATGTATCATAAACTAGAAATATGTGAATCCTGAGGCCTCTATACAGCTGCCAGGTGTAACATGCAGATCAGACACTCATGTATTTGATAAAGAGCAGAACCTGTATCTGATGAGGTCATCAGGCTGTATTATGGGATGTCTCCCTTAGAGTTAATACTAATATGCAAGTTAATTTTCCTGTACATTCATACAGACACTTTAAATTATAGCCATTAAACATACATAACTGATAGTAAATTAAGTTTCATAAAATTGATATTAAAAACATTTTCCATGTTAATGTCCTTCCTTTCTCCCTGACTGACATGTTACATACTGTGCATCTCATTGGCTACAGTCTGCAGTACAGACATCTTACCCTCAGTGACTGACAGGTAAACCCGTGTTCCCACAGCTGCACCTCCGCTGATCTCCACACCACACCAGTAGGAACCAGTAGCTGTCAGATTGTTCATGATCACATTGAAGACTCGCTGGTCAGGATCATCTCTGATTGACACTTCACCGCTTTTCTTTGGAGAGTCAGTGCGTACTATGGGAGTACATGAACTCCAGTCACTCCCATTGCACCAGTATTTCACATGTTTTTGATACATGTTGTCATAGGAACATGGGATGGTGACAGATCCTCCTCTCTGTACAGTCACCGTGTTCAGTGTGGACACACCTGCAGGGACAGTATGAAAATTACCCAGCTGATTAACTCTCACTCCCTATTACACCATTTATACACATTATTAATAAAGAGTCAGTATCAGTCTACTGTAGGCTGCAGTACTTTACTCTGCAGAATATTAAAATTTGTTTTTAATAAATGTTCTGTTTACTATCACTGTATTGGTAAAAAACAAAACAATGTAATGAATTATTCAATGAACTGATCATTTAGCAGAAGATTAGTCTGCAGAAACCTCATTTGCCAGCTTACACATTTAAGTTCACATATTTAGGTCAAAAATTAGGAACTGAGAGCCAAAGAAATGATAGGATTTTCTCATGAAAAAATCCTTTTTTCCCTGAAGTAGCCCATTGAAAAAGACACTGTTACTTGCCCCTCCCATATATCAATGAAGTTTTATTTTCTGTTTATTTTCCTATTAAGGAATGATATGATGCATGTACAATAATGCATAACATTCCCATTTCAGCATTTACAACAGGAGTCCCCTCACCTGACCCAAATGGACCTTGGCAGCAGGGCTGTTTTGGGGCGAGGGGAGGGGGGACAACATACATGGCCACCCGTGTACCCCCCCCCCCCCCAAATGCACATGCTGCTTGGCTGTCAAATAAATGTACCATTACTGGTAAAAAGTGTAAAATGTAACTGCAAACATTACATAAATAGCTGATCGGTTTTCAAAAGTGTCCTTTGCCCCTTAATACTGACAATCTAATGTACGTGATATTTCGGGGACATGAAGGTCAAATGCATCTGTCCCCCCCATCAGAACAATTGGCCGCAGTCTGCCCCCCTCCCGACTATTAAAATGGTCTAGAACTGCCGCTGATGTGTTCAAAAATGTACATTTTCATAGCCAAACCCCAACATGCGTCCAAGGCTCAGACACACCTATACCCAACATATATGTGAGATGGCCCAGAATACACACTCTCACAATGTACCAGCCGTCCTGTGAGCTAATCAAATGAATGAACAAAAATGGGGGGGTCCTTCAGTTACAATCAGAGACCCTCACCGAGTGCGTAATAGACCCCCCGCGACCCAGTAGGACAAGCGGTTTGGAAAATGGATGGATGGATGGGAGTGTAATAAGTGATGAGTACTACAATTCCCAGGATGCTTTGTAAGGGTCAGGGGGTTTTGCTGAAATAAATTGTTACCTGCATGTTGGCAGTACAGGGTCTCTGCGTCTCATTTATGCCTGACGTTACATGGTGTCAGAAATGGGATTTTTTTGCCGAAATACAGTGCAAGCGTTCATGAAACTCGCGCTTCATCTCCATAGGAAAAAAAAAACAAAAAGAAAAAAAAACGCGTAGTAGTGGCGTGAGTTACTAAAGGGTTGAGCTTCTCCATTTTTTTCCCACCGGGAAGAAGAAAAAAATAAAAAAATTAAAAATGGCTTTAGCAGCAGTGCAAATGGCTCTTCTGGAGCCTTTCGATTTTTCCAAACCGGCTGAATGGCCACGTTGGATACGACGATTTGAACGATACAGTTAAAAAACAGCAGGTAGTACTACATGGACCGGACACAAGAGGCGGGGCTAACACAAATGCAGATGCAATTAAAGGAAAACTAGTACAGAAGAAATCCTCCCAGTTTTATAATTACAACAGAAATGACAAGAAAATGACTAATAGACACAAGCCAAAAATTCAAAATGATTGTGGCAGATGTGGCACAGGGCAGAAACATGCTTGGAAGGACTGTCAAGCAAGAGAGGCCGAATGCCGTAAGTGTCATAAAATGGGTCATTTTGCTGTGGTATGTCACACATTTAAGGTGGACACAGTAACTCAGGAACAGTGTGATTTCCCATCTGAAGACTATGTATTTTTAGGGGAAATGTCTTCAGTCACAGTTCAGGAGTGGATAGAATCTGTGGGAGTGAATGGTGATGTTATCCATTTTAAATTGGACACTGGAGCAGCGGTAACAGCCATTCCAGAGTACAGTTTTGATGAAAAAAGACATGGAACCCTTGGTACAACACATAAGATATTGTATGGGCCTGGGCACAATGTGCTGGAAGTAAAAGGGTGTTTTCAGGCTGAACTGACAGCAAAGGGATGCAGCTCCACCCAGGAAATATATGCGGTGTCAGGACTTTCTAAGCCACTGCTAGGGTTACCAGCCATTACAGCCCTGAACCTGGTGCAGAGGACTGAGTCCATCACACAGCCAATAAGTGACTTCACAGCTGCCTACCCTTCAGTGTTTACTGGACTGGGGCTGTTACGAGAGCCGTACCGCATTGAGCTGGTGAGTGGCGTTACACCATATGCACTGTCCACACCTCGACGAGTACCTCTCCCTCTCTGAACAAAAGTTAAAGAACAGCTTAACAGGATGGAGAGAATGGGCATCATTTCTAAGGTGAACAGGCCTACCGAATGGTATGCAGGGATGGTAGTGGTCCCCAAACCAAGTGGTGCAATACGTATTTGTGTTGACCTCACAAACTTAAACAAGTGGGTCAAGAGGGAACGACACATTCTTCCAGCTATAGACCAGTCATTGGCTCTGCTTTCAGATGCACATGTCTTCTCTAAAGTGGCTGCAAAGGCAAGATCCCTCTCACAGAAGACACAAAGCCTCTCACCACCTTCATCACTCCATTTGGGAGATACTTTTTCAACCGTCTCCCATTTGGAATAGCGTCAGCACCAGAACACTTCCAAAGGCGCATGACCCAACTACTGGAAGATCTGGAAGGGGTGATTTGCCATGCGGACGACATTCTAGTCTTTGGACAGGACAAGGAGGAACACGATTTGCGTGTACACCGAGTTCTACAGAAGCTCCAGTCTGAGGGGTTAACCCTTAATGAAAAGTGTGAGTTTGGTAAGTCAGCATTGCACTTCGTAGGACACAAAATCATCCACAGTGGCATAGAAGCCGATCCATCCAAAGTCAAGGCCATTCTTCAGAAGCCAGATCCAACATGTATTGCGGACGTACGCAGACTGCTGGGCATGGCTAACTTCTTGGCCAAATTCCTCCCTGAGTTATCCACTGTCACTGTACCATTAAATCAGCTACTTAAACAGGAAAATGAATGGTGTTGGGACGTGCCACAACAGCAGTCTTTCCACAGACTTAAGGAACACTTGAGTTCTCCCAAGATTCTGGCCCGATACTCGCCTGACAAAGACACTAGAGTTGAAGCCGATGCTTCTTCGTACAGCTTAGGTGCAGTGCTTACACAGAAACAGCAGAATTGTACATGGAAGTCTGTTACATATATATCAAGAAGTCTGAGCGATGCAGAAAAGCGCTATGCTCAAATTGAGAAGGAGGCTTTGGCAGTAACGTGGGCCTGCGAAAGACTGTCAACATACATAATGGGCCTACACTTTACTATACTCACGGATCACAAGCCTCTCATTCCTCTTCTCAGTACCAGAGGCCTTGATGACTTGCCACCAAGAATCCTTAGATTCCACCTTCGTCTCCTGAGATTCAGCTATGATATACAGCATGTTCCAGGAAAACCCTCATCACAGCTGATACGCTCTCCCGAGCCCCCACCAGAGAGGAGCTGACGCATGCTGAAGAACAGCTGGAAAAAGAGGCTCAGGTCTTTGTGGATTCAATGGTGTCTTCCCTGCCAGCAACAGAGACTCGTCTGACACAAATAGCCAAGGCCCAGGCAGCAGATGAAATCTGCAGGTCACTGAAGATATTCTGTTTGTCGGGCTGGCCTGACAAACATGCAGTGAGGAAGAATCTCATGCCCTTCTGGCAAGTCCAAGGAGAATTGACAGTAGCAAATGACCTCCTCTTAAAAGGAGACAGGATTCTGATTCCAGGAGCATTACAAAATGAGATGCTCAAAAAAGATTCACGAGGGCCACCAGGACATTTCTAAATGCCGCACCCGAGCCCAGCATTCCATATGGTGCCTGGGCCTCTCATCACAGATCCGCCAGATGGTTGATCAGTGCACAACTTGTCAGGAACACAGGGTGCCCCACTATGAACCACTGCTGCTCACCGTAGATCCCAAAAGACCATAGGAAAAGGTTGGAATAGACCTTTTTGAGTGGGAAAAGCAAAATTACTTGCTCATTATCGATTATTTCTCCAGATTTATTGAGGTGGCACACCTTAGAACAACTTCATCAGAGGTCACAATCAGCACCCTCAAAGACGTTTTTGCACGTCATGGTATTCCTGAGGAAGTTGTCTCAGACAATGGTCCTCAATTCCTGTCAGAGGTCTTCCGTCAGTTTGCCAGGGCTTTAGACTTCAGACACTCTACAGCAAACCCGCATTATCCTCAGGCAAATGGAGAGGCTGAGAGGGGGGTGTATACAGTAAAAGAACTGTGGGCTAAAGAGAAAGAGCATAGCAAAGCACTGCTTGTCTACAGGTCCGCACTACTGCAGCACGGCTTCTCTCCCTCACAACTGCTTATGGGCAGATGATTACGCGCAACCCTTCCCCAGACGTCTGGTAACTTGGACCCTCTGTGGCCAGGCATTCAGGAATTCCAGCAAAAAGATCGTCAGGTACGACAGAAACAAGTACGGCACTACAACTCTCGCCATGGCTGTCGTCCACTTCCCAAGCTCCACTCTGGGCAGACGGTCTGGCTGGCGGCAGAGAAACTGCATGGATCTGTCGTGGGTCCAGCTCACACTCCAAGGTCTACTTTGTGGAAACTGAAAGCGGAGGTTTGTTTAGAAGGAGCCGTAGGCATTTACGGCCCTCGGGTTTTATTACTAGATCAGGGCGGCATAGTAAAGCTCCTGAAAGACTGAACTTGTGAGAAAAAAAAACAGAAATAGGAGAAGTGTGTTAAATGATTATTTCTCTGGATGTTATTCATGACTATTCCTCAGGAGGTAGGATGTTTTGTTGGTTCTTTTCCAGTTACTTAGTTACATGTTCTTCTCAAGTAATAGTACATGTTTAGATACAAAGGAGAATGTGGGATTATATATTCTTGGGGAAGAATCGCTTGGCTAAAAGGCGGAGGTGTAATGAGTGATGAGTACTACAATTCCCAGGATGCTTTGTAAGGGTCAGGGGGTTTTGCAGAAATAAATGCTTACCTGCATGTTGGCAGTACAGGGTCTCTGCGTCTCATTTATGCCTGATGTTACAGGGAGTGTACCTCTGTTTCTGCTGGCTGTTTACATTCCGCCACAGCCGGATCATGTGACCGTGCTCAGGATATTACATGACGTCATTAGCACGTGGGAGACTGCACATCCAGATGCTGTGTCAATTGTGGCAGGTGATTTTAACCACTGCAACCTCAGGAATGTCCTCCCCATGTACCAACAACTTGTATAGCAACGTGGAGGACGCCTATAAGGCTGTGCCACAGCCACACTTCAGTCAGTCAGACCACTTCTCAGCGTTCCTCTACCCAACCCTACAGCCAACTCCCCAAGCCAGCTCCCCCAATAAGTAAAACCATTGAAGTGTGGACTGAAGAATCAGAACTGCTATTTTGTGACTTCCTTGACAGCACAAACTGGGGAGTGTTTAGTACTGCTGCTATGATGAGGGACTCTACAGTTGACTTACAGCGGTACGCTGCAGCTGCAACTGGCTATATTAGCACATGCTCTGAGAACATTGTTCCCATAAAACACTGCAAGACCTCCTGTCCCAGTGATAAACCCTGGATTAAATGGGGAGTGCGGTCTATGCTACATGCTCCATTGGGTTTATCTCAGGTGAGGCTGAGGACTATAAAACAGCCAGACACAACCTGCACAGACCAATCAGGCCAAGAGGCAGTACAGACTGAAGGTGGAGGGATATTACACCACTGCTGATTCCCGGTGCATGTGCAGGACCTGCAACACATTACAGGGCATCAGGAGAAGAGCCGGGGGATCATAACCAGCGAAATCACACCCCCCAGATGAGTTGAATGAGTTTTATGCTCAATTAGATGCCTTCAACACCAACCAGCTGGGCAGGATTCTGGCCACAGAGGGCATGCTGAACACACCACTGTCTGCGCCATCTTTCCAGATAGTGTCATCACCAGCACAATCACAGTGTGGCATGGAAGCTGCTCTGCCTAGGGACAGGAAGGCTCTCCAGCGTGTGATAAAATCTGCACAGTTTATCTCTGGAACAGCCTTCCCATCACTCCAGGACATCTACACCACCGGGGTAATCGGGAAGGCCCACAGCATTATTAAGGACAGCACACACCCACAACATGGGCTCCTCACACTTCTGCTGTCAGGAAGCTGATACAGGAGGGTGAAATCAAGGACAACCAGCCTCACAAATAGCCCATCAGACTCATGTACCATGCATCCAACACTGCTTCAGTTACTCATAACTTTCATTGACTGTTACCTCATTTGTAGCAATGCACAGAACACTTTACTTTTACATTCCTTATTGTCGCTGTTTATAAGCAGATGGCAAAGTAAGAATTACATTGCATGGTCTGAACGTTCTCTTTTTACTGTGTATTTGACAATTAACTTCTCACACTTGAAATGGTTTATAAGTGGGACCCAGAACTGAAGCTGATGAGAAGGTATCATCATTGATAAAAAGCACATTTGTATCGTCTAGCTCTAGCTAACTGCTCACTCCCAGATAGACCTATAGTGTGAGGTGCAGAGCTGGGTGGGAGTCAGTGCTGGGCTCACTGCTGTTCACTTTATATATGCTACCACTTGGTAACATAACTGGAAATCATAGTGTTAAGTTCCATTGCCATGCTGATGATACATAGTGTGTATATATATATATATATATATATATATATATATATATATATATATATATATATATATATATATATATATATATATATATATATATATACACACATATGTTATATATATACACACGTGGACAAAATTGTTGGTACCCTTCAGTCAATGAAAGAAAAACTCACAATGGTCACAGAAATAACTTTAATCTGACAAAAGTAATAATAAATAAAAATTCTATGAAATTTAACTAATAAAAGTAATAAAGTAATATTTTGTTGCACAACTTTTTGAGGCAATCACTGCAATCAAACGATTCCTGTTACTGTCAATGATACTTCTGCACTTCTCAGCAGGTATTTTGGCCCACTCCTCATGAGCAAACTGCTCCAGTTGTCTCAGGTTTGAAGGGTGCCTTTTCCAGACGGCATGTTTCAGCTCTTTCCAAAGATGCTCAATAGGATTGAAGTCAGGGCTCATAGAAGGCCACTTTAGAATAGTCCAATGTTTTCCTCGTAGCCATTCTTGGGTGTTTTTAGCTGTGTGTTTTGGGTCATTGTCCTGTTGCAAGACCCATGACCTGCGACTGAGACCAAGCTTTCTGACACTGGCCAGCACATTTCTCTCTAGAATCCCTTGATAGTCTTGAGATTTCATTGTACTCTGCACAGATTCAAGACACCCTGTGCCAGATGCAGCAAAGCAGCCCCAGAACATAACAGAGCCTCCTCCATGTTTCACAAAAGGGACAGTGTTCTTTTCTTGATATGCTTCATTTTTCCGTCTGTGAACATAGAGCTGATGTGCCTTGGCAAAAAGTTAAATTTTTGTCTTATCTGTCCATAGGATATTCTCCCAGAATCTTTGTGGCTTGTCCACATGTAGTTTGGCAAATTCCAGTCTGGCTTTTTTATGACTTGTTTTCAACAATGGTGTCCTCCTTGGTCGTCTCCCATGAAGTCCACTTTGGCTCAAACAACGACGGATGGTGCGATCTGACACTGATGTTCCTTGAGCTTGAAGTTCACCTTGGATCTCTTTAGAAGTTTTTCTGGGCTCTTTTGTTACCATTCGTATTATCCGTCTCTTTGATTTGTCATCAATTTCCCTCCTGCGGCCACGTCCAGGGAGGTTGGCTACAGTCCCATGGATCTTAAATTTCTGAATAATATGTGCAACTGTAGTCACAGGAACATCAAGCTGCTTCGAGATGGTCTTATAGCCTTTACCTTTGACATGCTTGTCTATAATTTTCTTTCTAATCTCCTGAGACAACTCTTTCCTTCGCTTCCTCTGGTCCATGTTGAGTGTGGTACACACCATGTCACCAAACAACACAGTGACTACCTGGAGCCCTATATATAGGTCCACTGACTGATTACAAGATTGTAGACACCTGTGATGCTAATTAGTGGACACACCTTGGATTAACATGTCCCTTTGGTCACATTATTTTCAGTCTTTTCTAGGGGTACCATCATTTTTGTCCAGGCCTGTTTCATGAGTTTTTTTTTTTATTAATTCTGTTGAAGCATGGTTGAAAATCAATGTCTGACTTTTATTAGTTAAATTTCATAGAATTTTTATTTATTATTACTTTTGTCAGATTAAAGTTATTTCTGTGACCATTGTGAGTTTTTCTTTCATTGACTGAAGGGTACCAACAATTTTGTCCACGTGTGTATATGTTTAAGCAGAAGATGCATTGTGTTTGCCCATCAGGATCCTTACCCAAACTTCAGTTAGTACAAAATGAAGCAACTACAGTTCTCACAAAAACCTAAAAATGAGATCATATTTGCCCTGTTCTGTATTCCCTTCACTGACTTCCAGTTAAGTCTCAAATTGACAACAAAATAATGCTAATAACTTATAAAGCACTAAATGGTCTTGTACCAAAATACCTTCAAGATCTAATAGCCACTTACAGCCCTCCCTGCTTGCTTCAGTTTCGATGTCTGTTAGTATCTAAGGTAGAAAGAGCTACGGCAGGCAGCAGAGCAATCTCTTAAAGAGATCCACAAATCTTAAAATTTGGTCTGTGTGAATTGGTACTTTGCCATCCTGCTCATTTGACTTCCTTTGCTGGCCCCTGGAGGATAGGCTCCCCCTCTGAGTCTGGTTCCTCAAAAATTTCTGTCTTCTAGGGAGTTTTTCCTTGCCGCTGTCCACTCTGGCTTCCTCACTGGGGGCTTTGGGTGGGGATAATTTAAATTATGTTTCTTTTTTTAACCACAAAGTCCCATTGAGATTAAAATCTGTTTTACAAGAGAGAACAGGTGATGGTAGCAGCATATAACATTAAAATACAACATATTTATGAGCGCTTATATTTTTGTCTGCTTTTCAGGTGTTTGATGCGACATATTTTCAGACGCACGCTCTCTGTCCACTGGTGGAAGTGTGCTCACCTGTGTGTCCGCGCAAGTGTTTGTGCACACGCATCGGAGCGGAACTCCGCCATGCGCGATACACAGAGAGCAGAGGAGAACTGTAAACGTGCAACTGTGTAGAGAAAAAAAATGACAATCTGTTATGTAAATAAGATAAGGCTATTTAGTTTGTTTAATAAAAGGATAATGTATAGACTTGTCCTATAGGAAAGGTAACCTTAAATGACTTCTGTTGTGATCTGGCACTATATAGAAAATAAAATAAAATTTACTTGACCTTCAAGGGGGGGGTGGGAGGTGCCGTTGTTGGGGGGGGCGGGGCGCCCCCTATTATAATGGTAGGGGAAACACTGCCTTGTGATGCTTTGCCTGGACTTTACTGCAGCTGTCTTCAGTTGTTGCTTGTTAGTGGGTCTTTCTGCCTTAAGTTTTGTCTTTAGTAAGTGAAATGCAGCTCGGTCGGGTTGAGATCTGGTGATTGACTCGGCCATTGCAGAATATTCCACTTTTTTGCCTTAAATAACTCCTGGGTTGCTTTCGTGGTATGTTTTAGGTCATTCTCCATTTCTACTGTGAAGAGCCGTCCAATCAACTTTGCTGCATTTGGCTGAATCTGAGGAGAAAGTAAATCCCTTATACACTGCAGAATTCATCCGGCTGCTTCTGTCTTCTGTCATCATCAATAACCACTAGTGACCCAGTGCCACTGGAAGCCCTGCATGCCCATGCCATCACACTGCCTCCACCATGTTTTACAGAAGATGTGGTGAGCTTTGGATCATCAGCCATTCCAAGTCTTCTCCACACTTTCTTCTTCCCATCATTCTGGTACAGGTTGATCTTAGTTTCTTCTGTCCACAGAATGCTGCTCCAGAACTAGGCTGGCTTCTTTAGATGTTTTTTGGCAAAGTCTAATCTGGCCTTTCTAGTTTTGAGGCTGATTAATGGTTTGCAACTTGTAGTGAACTCTCTGTATTTGCTCTCATTAAGTCTTCTTTATGGTAGACTTACTGTAGATACTTTTACATCTACTTCCTGGAGAGCACTCTTCACTTGGGTGGATGTTGTGAAGCCTTCAGCACCTCCAGCAGCATTGCCAGGTGACCCGCTGTTTTGCTGAGGGATTAGACACTGAGCCCGGCCGCCAGCCGGACCTGGGTCAGGTAGCGCTCCAAGGGACCTTTTCCATCATAGCGGGGCAGCTATAGGAGGGTCTTCATAGCGACTGGCTGTATCCCTGTGCCGCACCACTGTCACCCGGGCAGGTGGGGGCGCTAGTGCCATCAGGTTGCTTCAGGAAGGCAAAGCACTCGGTTCTCACAGGTCCCCTGGAGCTGGCTGCTCCCCTTATGGTGTCGGCATCTTGGAGCTCCTCTCGAGCTCCTCGATTATCATCCCCAGCTCTGACACCAATGTACCGTATTGTCTAACCATGGTGTGGAAAGAGTAATATGCAAGAGGCGATGGGATTCAACTACTAGGTGTTTGTTTTGTTAGTGACTGGCACTGGTGAAACACACACTGCCTACTGTGCCCATCACCCCGCTTACTCCTAACCCACACGGTGGGCACACACACACACAATGTACCACAATTAACATTACACATGACCCTAGGATACAGCACAAGACGATGTCTGGAAATCACAGAACTATGTACAAGGTTGGCACCAGTCCAATATGCTGCTCTGCCCTGTGGTACCTACTGTGCTATAATATATTCATGTATGTAAATACATATTTCAAATAAATTTGTTAAGACATGATACTTATTCATTTCAATTCTCTTGTTTTTTTACGTGTTAATTTATTTTTCAGAGGGCTTGTGAACATGAACCGGAACCTTGCGTTCATTCCCAGTAAAATGTGAAACAGCGCCCCCTGGAGTCACACATTGTGACAGTCACAAAATATGGTGTAACACTGGCATTGATAAAGGAAGTGATAAGCTCAGAGGGGTACGATTGATGCTTTGGAAAATTTGGAACCGGTTCTCAATTGCCATCCCTAGTACCAGGTCCATTAAGCCCCTTTAAGATATAAACTTCACAGGATGGCTCCTATAGCAACAGCCATGTTAGCCATAAAAGACATTCACAGCATGTGACCCAAAACAGCAGAAGGGTACAAGCTGCGTGTGAGGACATGCAATGAAAAATAAGTTTGGTTCCTTCGTAAAACTGAAAAGGAGACGCTGCCATGGTAATACCCAGAACATATCCCAGATCTCCTTATAAGGAAAAGAGCATTCAACCCCAAAAGCGGTATCTTCTTCCCCATGTAGCGAGTGACGTAATGCAATACTGCCAAATGGTACCATTGTTTGGTACTAATAGCCACAGATTAGCCCGACTACGCCAACCCAGGTATCACACCCAGAGAAAGTTCAATCGCCCTACCCCCGGGCAAAGGCACACTGGTCCGTTCACCATATAAGCGGAGAGACGTTGTTCCAAACAATTTATTAAGTAAAACCATGAAAGGAGTAGTCCGTCAATCGGAACACCATCGGCTTGAAATACCGCCCGCGTATCAGCAGCCACTTCTTGCCGGTCTAAACCTGGGCGCTTGAACACAAGACAGCACAGCTGAACCAGCAAAAATCATGCGGGTCACAGGTGGGAAGAGAAAGGTACAACTACATGCCACAATAATAAAATCACACAAAACCCAAAAGGGAAAAAACACTGCAGACTACAAAGGAAAAAAGTACAAAACCATTTACATTGATATACAATAAGGACATTACTCAAAACATGACACCAAATACCGAACAAAACGAACATAATACAATTAAAAAAAGGAAAAAACACAAACCTTTGAGGAGCGGGGAGACCAGTCAGCCCCTCCAACACCCGCTCTCACGCATGTGGACACACACACCCAGCCAAACAGTTCCCCAGCTAAGGACCCGCTAATGAATCAGCCTGCTACAGGCTGAACAAGACAAACCGAAAACGCACAAAGCGCAAAACCGTGCGAGCGTCACTAAACAGCAGCAGTAAGGCAGAGCAGAGCCGCCGCTAGGCAGAGCAGAGCCGCCGTCCCACGTAAGATGAAGCAGCTGTCACCGCCACGCCACAACACACGGGACCCTGTAATAATAAAATAAGTCAAGGGCTGATTATAATAACACGCTATCTGCCCAGCCGTATTAATCCCAGCGTCAGGCGTCCTATCGCAGCTTGTAACATTCACCGTCAGGGAGCTAAACACGCCGGTATGAGAGGTCCCAACCACTAGTCCACGGACGAACAGAGAATCCAGCAATTGAAATGACTGCCGAAGAACGCCTGTGCCGGGGTAACCCTTATAGTCTGAGCGCCCTCGCCTATTGGCTACTCACCACCAGAACTTAATTGGGCACCCACCTCGTTTTCTCCTCCTGCTACACCCAGCTGAAGTAAATCGTATCCATTACGTAACGAAAAACTTATATGATTCCCCATACAAGTAAAACTTCAATGAAAACAAATCAAACTGAGGGCGACTCCATTCCTTGAAATTTCCACGTTCATCTGTTCCACCTTTAGGGTTTCTCAAGGCCACAGATAACAAAGGTCAAGCAAACCATTAAAAACTATGGCAGCTCACTTCATGCTCAAGCCGGAAGTCCCCAGTGAAATTTTAAAACATTGAAATAGTAGAATATTTTCTAAAATATTTTCGCCTTCCTTTCTACCTGAATGACATGTTTCATACTGAGCATCTCATTGGCTACAGTCTGCAGTACAGACATCTTACCCTCAGTGATTGACAGGGAAACCCGTGTTCCCACAGCTGAACCTCTGCTGATCTCCACACCACACCAGTAGGAACCAGAGTCCCCAGTTGTCAGATTGTTCATGGTCACAGTGAAGACTCGCTGGTCAGGATCATCTCTGATTGAAACTTCACGGCTTTTCTTTGGAGAGTCACTGCGTACTATGGAAGTACATGAACTCCAGTAATTCCCTTTGCACCAGTATTTCTCATGTTTTTGATATATGTTGTCATAGGAACATGGGATGGTGACAGATCCTCCTCTCTGTACAGTCACCGTGTTCAGTGTGGACACACCTGCAGGGACAGTATAAAAATTACCCAGCTGATTAACTCTCACTCCCTCTTACACCATTTATACACATATTCATGAAGTCAGTTGCAGTCTACTGTAGGCTGCAGTACTTTACTCTGCAGAATATTAAAATTTGTTTTTAAACAATGATCTATTTACTATCACTGTGTTTGCAAAAACAAAACAGTGTAATGAATGAATTACTGATTATTCAGAATAAAATTAGTTGCAAAAATCTGCTTTGTGGTATTATTGTCATTTAATTTTCATATATAGATCAAGCATCAGCAACAGAGTCAAACTGATGCTCTTTTACATTATTTTAACATATATTTATACTTTTCAATTGAATTTATGAATTTCTTTAAAAGTCACTTAATGCTAAACCAAAGTATATTATTTCTCATATTTAACCCCTTGAAGTAGCACATTTACTGTTATTTGTCCCAGGTCTCATTTATGGTGTCCGTCTTATATATTAAAATATTATTTTCTTTATTTCTGTTAATGTCCTTCCTTTCTGACTGAATGACATGTTACATACTGAGCATCTCACTGGCTACAGTCTGCAGTACAGACATCTTACCCGCAGTGACTGACAGCTGCATCCATGTTCCCACAGCTGAACCTCTGCTGATCTCCACACCACACCAGTAGTAACCGGAGTCCCCAGTTGTCAGATTGTTCATGGTCACGGTGAAGACTCGCTTGTTACGATCATCTCTGATTGACACTTCACCGCTTTTCTTTGGAGAGTCACTGCGTACTATAGGAGTACATGAACTCCAGTAATTCCCTTTGCACCAGTATTTCTCATGTTTTTGATATATGTTGTCATAGGAACATGGGATAGTGACAGATCCTCCTCTCTGTACAGTCACCGTGTTCAGTGTGGACACACCTGCAGGGACAGTATGAAAATTACCCAGCTGATTAACTCTCACTCCCTCTTACACCATTTATACACATATTCATAAAGTCAGTGCCAGTCTACTGTCTGCTGCAGTACTTTACGCTGCAGAATTTTAACATTTGCTTTGAGTAAATGTTGTATTTAATATCACTATATTTGCAAAAATATGAAAACTAATCAGATAAAATAGCATTAGCCTGCAAAAAAAACTTTTTGGCGTATACTGTAGTTGCTTTTTTAGGTCAGCAGCTATAGCACCTGCAGGTCAGACTAGCTAATCCACCAGCAGCTAAGCAGGTTAGAACTTGCCCAGTACTTGGGTTGGAGACCAAGTACAAAAAAAGGTAACTGCTGGATGGTGCCGTCATTCAGATGTGATGTAAAACCCAGGTATTGTAACTCGGATGTCATAAGCAGTTCTGGTGCATCTTTCAAAAGAGTAGGGGTGGTACCCGATGCCCTGGCTAAATTGCCCACTGTGACCCTTTCACATCTGGTCTAGGGGGCGTGGTCTGGTGTTCCTGGCGGCATTTCTGTAAGCGACGGGGATGGCTGAGGGCTGCTAGTTATCCTGTGTCGGGCTGCAGTGCAAGGTACTAAGTGATGATGGTTGAATGGTGTGGTGATGTGTGTTTTGTATGTAATAAGTACCAATCTTGTCGTAGACTGGTTGCCAAGTGACGGGCGCATGTCTGGGTTTGTACCGAAGCCCAGGTAAGATGCATGCATTTATATTGTACCTATGATTCTAAATTTGTATGTATATCAAGGTTATGATGTAAATTGTGTGCACATGTTTGCAGGAGTTGCCATTGCTGTTTTGCCTGTTTTGTTCTATTCCTTTTTTTTTGTTGTGTGTGATAAGATTTGGTTTGTTGTTCACAGCCACACCAGAACTAATAAGTGAGTGGCAACTACTAAGGTTAATTGAGTACCGGCCGGTCCAATTGGCGTGGGTTCTGAGGGTAGATATTTACCATTGATTCTCTCTTCATCCAGAGAGCCAAAGAGTGTGGTGCTGGAGTTTCGGGGGGTGGTTGGTGTGTCTTTCTCTGCACTGCATGGAGTGATTGAGGGGGGAATTAAGGAACATGTGCTCCATGCAGGGCTTTGCTGTGATTGGGTGTTGGGAACTGGCACCTGGATACTTGAGCTCTTGGTGTGGTTTGCTGTGGTATCTCCTTTCCTTTCCCCAGGTAACCACTCTCCCTGGCTGGCTCATTGGATGAGGTGTAACCATAAAATCGGACTGCCAGCACCAGGTCTATTTCAACGACTCTTTTTTGTTTTAATGATCTGGTTTTAGTCATGCTGTGGGATGTTGGCAATTTATGCTATTTAGAGGCTTGGTTTTTTAGTATTTTGTTAATAAATATTGTTGTAGTACTGGGATACGAGTCTGTCATGCGACATAGCTATGCGTGGAAATCCAGAGGATAACCATGATACATTTTAAGGGGCAGGGCATTAGGTGACGTAGTCTGGTCTCCTGTGTAACCTGGGTGGCCTAGAGAGGCGAGCTTACATTTTGTATAAGATTTCTACTTAAAATTCAAAACAACTGCCATTTTTTTACATATTGCTTCACATATCTAACCCCCTGAAGTAGCACATTTACTGTTATTTCTCCCAGGTGTCATTTATGGTCTTCATCAAAACTAAAATTTGATCCCTCTTATACATAAAAATATTTTATTCTTTATTTGTGTTAATGTCCTTCCTTTCTGACTGAATGACATGTTACATATTGAGCATCTCATTGACTACAGTCTGCAGTACAGACATCTTACCCTCAGTGACTGACAGGTAAACCTGTGTTCCCACAGCTGAACCTCTGCTGATCTCCACACCACACCAGTAGGAACCAGAATCCACAGGTTTTACATTATTAATGGTCACGGCGAAGACTCGCTGGTCAGGATCATCTCTGATTGACACTTCACGGCTTTTCTTTGGAGAGTCACTGCGTACTATGGGAGTACATGAACTCCAGTCACTCCCTTTGCACCAGTATTTCACCTGCTGTTGATACATGTTGTCATAGAAACATGGGATGGTGACAGATCCTCTCTGTACAGACACCGTGTTCAGTGTGGACACACCTGCAGGGACAGTATGAAAATTACCCAGCTGATTAACTCTCACTCCCTCTTACACCATTTATACACATATTCATGAAGTCAGTACCAGTCTACTGTAGGCTGCAGTACTTTACTCTGCAGAATATTAAAATTTGTTTTTAAACAATGATCTATTTACTATCACTGTGTTTGCAAAAACAAAACAGTGTAATGAATGAATTACTGATTATTCAGAATAAAATTAGCTGCAAAAATCTGCTTTGTGGTATTATTGTCATTTAATTTTCATATATAGATCAAGCATCAGCAACAGTGTCAAACTGATGCTCTTCTACATTATTTTAATATATATTTATACTTTTCAATTGAATTTATGAATTTCTTTAAAATTCACTTAATGCTAAACCAAAGTATATTATTTCTCATATTTAACCCCTTGAAGTAGCACATTTACTGTTATTTGTCCCAGGTCTCATTTATGGTGTCCATCTTGTATATTAAAATATCCATCCACCCATTTTCCAAACCGCTTATCCTACTGGGTCGCGGGGGGGTCCGGAGCCTATCCCAGAAGCAATGGGCACGAGGCAGGGAACAACCCAGGATGGGGGGCCAGCCCATCGCAGGGCACACTCACACACCATTCACGCCTATGGGCAATTTAGCAACTCCAATTAGCCTCAGCATGTCTTTGGACTGTGGGGGGAAACCGGAGTACCCGGAGGAAACCCCACGACGACATGGGGAGAACATGCAAACTCCACACACATGTAGCCCAGGCTGACTCGAACCCGGGTCCCAGAGGTGTGAGGCAACAGTGCTAACCACTGCACCACCATGCCGCCCCCATATTAAAATGTTATTTTCTTTATTTCTGTTAATGACCTTCCTTTCTGACTGAATGACCTGTTGCATACTGAGCATCTCACTGGCTACAGTCTGCAGGACAGACATCTTACCCTCAGTGACTGACAGGGAAACCCGTGTTCCCACAGCTGAACCTCTGCTGATCTCCACACCACACCAGTAGTAACCAGAGTCCCCAGCTGTCAGCTTGTTCATGGTCACAGTGAAGACTCGCTGGTCAAGATCATCTCTGATTGACACTTCACTTATCTTTGGATAATTAGTGCGTACTATGGGAGTACATGAACTCCAGTCACTCCCATTGCACCAGTATTTCACATGTTGTTGATACATGTTGTCATAGAAACATGTGATGGTGACAGATCCTCCTCTCTGTACAGACACCGTGTTCAGTGTGGACACACCTGCAGGGACAGTATGAAAATTACCCAGCTGATTAACTCTCACTCCCTCTTACATCATTTATACACATATTCATAAAGTCAGTACCCGTCTCCTGTAGGTTACAGTACATTATTTCCATTTGTGAATTTGAATATTAAAGTTTGTTTTGATTAATCGCTGTATTTACTATCACTGAGTTTGTAAAGGTTAAGCAGTGTAATAAATTATTAATTTTATCATTTTAACTAAATAAATTATTGTTTTGTTTAAGATTAACCTGTAAAAACCTCCTTTGCTAATGTGCAATTATTTAAATATAAATGTATAGGGGGCGGCATGGTGGTGCAGTGGTTAGCGCTGTTGCCTCACACCTCTGGGACACGGGTTCGAGTGTCCGCTTGGGTCACATGTGTGTGGAGTTTGCATGTTCTCCCCATATCGTCGTGGGGTTTCCTCCAGGTACTCTGGTTTCCCCCCCACAGTCCAAAAACATGCTGAGGCTAATTGGAGTTACTAAATTGCCCATAGGAGTGTGTGTGTGTGTGTGAGTGTGAGTGTGCCCTGCGATGGGCTGGCCCCCCCATACTGGGCTGTTCCCTGCCTCGTGCCCATTGCTTCCAGGATAAGCTCCGGACCCCCCGCAACCCAGTAGGAAAAAGCTATTTGGAAGATGGATGGATGTATAGGTGAACCATGAGTAATAGAGCCAAACTGATCTTCTTTTACAGTATGTTAATTTACATATGTGTGCTTTTCAATGAAATTGATTATTTTAAATTTACTTAAAAAAAATAATGGATATTTCATAACATATTACTTATCATATTTAACCCCCTAAAATAGCACATTTAAACTGAAATTATTTCTCCCAGGTCTCAATTATGATATTGATCAAAACAAAAATTTTGCTCTCTCTTACTGTATATATTAAAATATTTTCTCTTCTGTTTGTGTTAATGTCCTTCCATTCTGTCTGAATGACATGTTACATGCTGTGCATCTCACTGGCTACAGTCTGCAGGACAGACATCTTACCCTCAGTGACTGACAGGGAAACCCGTGTTCCCACAGCTGAACCTCTGCTGATCTCCACACCACACCAGTAGTAACCAGAGTCCCCAGCTGTCAGCTTGTTCATGGTCACAGTGAAGACTCGCTGGTCAGGATCATCTCTGATTGACACTTCACCACTTATCTGTGTAGATTCACTGTGTACTATGGGAGTACATGAACTCCAGTCACTCCCATTGCACCAGTATTTCACACGTGTTTTATAACTGTCTTCATAGGAACATGTGATGGTGACAGATCCTCCTCTCTGTACAGTCACCGTGTTCAGTGTGGACACACCTGCAGGGACAGTATGAAAATTACCCAGCTGATTAACTCTCACTCCCTCTTACACCATTTATACACATTAATAAAAAGTCAGTCCACTGTAGGTTACAGTACTTCATTTAGCAGAATATTATCCTTTTGCTGCACAGATACCAGACTTGGTGATCCCAGTGATAATAAAGAGTCACAGACAGGTACTGATTTATGCCATATATACTCACAGCACACAGACACTGGCCACTGTGCTGAGGGTCCCAGCTACTCTCACTACACATGGTGGCCCAAACAATGATAATCACAACAATTAACATTAATACTATACCTGACATTAATGTACAGCACAATAACAACATAATACATGATAAATACACAGAGCTATTTACATTATTCACACTATTTACACTGTTGGCACCGGTCCAGCACGCCACTGCGCTGCCCGACAGGAATCCCCAGTGCTACACTGCCCCCCTTCTGGGAGGGACCCAACCTGGTACCCCCCCAAAGTCCTGGCAGTGCTCCAGACAGCACTGAGCCCTCTGTGGCCACTGGGCCCCAGGTTCCCCGCCGACCTCCTCAGTTCCATCTACTGGGAAACTCATCCCAGGTCCTGCTGATGGTTTCTCCAAGTGGGCCAAGGGTTGGTATAGAAGCAGCCGGTCTCAATGTAACATGACAGTCCTGCTTCGGAGATTCACTTCAGGACCTCCTGGGGGTCCCTCCAGTGGCTGTCCAGCTTGGGCAACCACCCCTTTTTCCTGATGGGCCAGTACACCCAGAGTCCCCAGGCTGGGAGACCTGTCCCCAGCAGCGGATGTCATAGGCTCACCTCTGTCTGACTCTGCCCATGTCCTGATGTGACCTGGCCAGCTCATGCACGGTCCGCACATGGTCCTGGAGCTGGAGCAGATAATCCAGTCCTGGTGTCTCCGGCAGCTCCGGCCCAGGGGGTGAGGCAAACACCAGCTCTACTGGGGTCCACAGCCTACAGCTGTACATGAGGGACGCAGGGGCACAGCCAGTGCTCTCCTGTACTGCTGCATGATAAGTCCACAGAACCAGGGGAAGGTGAGTGTCCCAATCATGCTGGTGCTCACCAATGAGGATTGTCTGCTGGGGAGCTGGGATGCGATTCAGCCTCTTCACCAGCCTGTCACTCTGCTGATGGGGGGGGGGGGGGGTGGTACGGGTCTTCACAATCCCTAGCAGCCACGTTGTGAAGTAGTCCATGACCACAAGAATGTAGTGATTCCCAGCCTCAGTGTGGGGAAAGGGGCCCAGGACATCGACCCCCACATGCTCCCCTAGGTACAGCTGGAGGGCAGACCGGCACTGCCAGCTAGGACCCCTCTGAGCCGCACATGCAGCACAGCAATGCAGGAACATCTGGGCGTCCTGCTGGCAGCCGGCCAGGTGAAGCGCTGCCACAGCTTCCTCAGCATCTTCTTTACGCCGTACTGCCCGGCCCCGACGGCTCCGTGCACTGACCTCAGCATGAGAGAGCACAGGTGTAGCGCCCCCTTCAGGCCTTTTGCTGGGCCCCAGTTAACAATCACTTGACGGGGGCCCTGAGTTCACTATGGTGTCTGTCTGTAGGCTATATGCTCCCTTCAAAACTAACTCAGGGCTAACATGCCCACCCTAAATACTTTAGTCACCTTATTCAACAACTACACAATATAAAATTATGCAGTTAAATTTAACAACTTTACTAGAGAAATGCTAAAATAAAAAAAAAATATTTATAAGACAAAATATATACAATGTAAACAGTAGCTACAATAGTTCACACTCCATTATTGCCCACTGAAAAACCTAAGCTGGCAAATAATTAAACTAAAGAAAAATTGTAGCAGGCCTGATCTGACTGCTCTCTCTATCGTCCTGGAGCCGGAGCAAGTGACTCGTCAGGCACTCGGTCCTTCACCGCCGTGAATCGAATAGCTCTCTCTCTACTCGCAGATGTACTCTGGAATTTTGTAGCTTCAGCAGTAAGCTTGCTGAGAGTGTGGAAGGAAGACATGCAGTCTTATCACTTCTCCCACGTATCCCGTATCTCCTGGGTCGATCCCAGACCTTAGCGGGGATTCATGGGATTACTCCCATTGGCACATATTAAATGAATAAGTTATTAAATTATATTTAACAAGCAATGAAAAGAACATAAAACACAAATGATGCAGAGCATGTGTCAGCTCAGTACATAAGAAATTTACAAACGAGAGGAGGCCATTCGGCCCATCAAGCTCGTTTGGGGAGAACTTAACTAATAGCTCAGAGATGTTAAAATCTTATCTAACTCTGATTTAAAGGAACCAAAGGTTTTAGCTTGCACTACACTAACAGGAAGACTATTCCATACTCTAACTACACGCTCTGTGAAGAAGTGCTTTCTCAAATTCAGTTCTCTCGCTAATTTCCACATATGGCTAACACTGAAGTAGCCATTTGGCTGAACAGCATCCAGACCTGTTAGAATCTTATATACTTGGATCATGCCCCCCTTAGTCTCCTTTGCTCAAGGTTAAACAGATTCAGCTCAGCTAACCTCTCCTCATAAGACATTCCTCTAAGACCAGGAATCATAGAGGGGGACATGGAAGCATCAAGATATACAACTGAAGTCTCTCACACACACTGAGGTCTTTCTCATAATCAGCTACCTTTATTTCAGTGGAACTCATAAAATATCTGTACTTTATATTTCTGCTCCCTGCATGGATTACCTTACATTTATCAACGTAAAATTTCAGCTGCCAGGTATCAGCCCAGCTACTAATTCAAAATCATGTTGTAGCCTCTGTGCTGCTAGTTCAGTATCTGCTACATCCTCCCCAAAATTATACAAATCAGATTAATCATATACACTTTACCTAAACAAAAGAACCAGACACTGGGTTACACAGGCTCTGGGGCACCAGCAGCTACTCCCCTGCACTATCCAGCGATCACCTGTGGCTTAACAGCAGGCCCTCGTGTTCCTCAGGGTGCCCCACTGGGTGTGGTAGGCCTTGTTCTCTGGACCGGAGGCTGATATCGCCTCCCAACCCAGTCACCCTCCTTCATCCAGCTGCTCCCTCACCCTGGCCAGCATGGGGCTGCTGTGCTGGTCTGTGACGATCTGCTGGCAAATGAAGTCTTGGTGGTGGCCTGGTTGTCCTGCACTGTGAGCTGCTGCAGGGTCAGTGAGACAGAGTGTCCACGTTTCCATATAGCTTCCCAGGGTGATGTTGGACCTCAAAGTCAAACTCTGCCATTACCTCCAACCAACAGACCAGCTGTCCTTCTGAGTGCCAGAAACTCAGGAGCCACCCAAGCGATTTGTGGTCCTTCTACAACCAGAACCACTGGCCACTGAGGTACAGACGGAAGTTCTTGCAGACCTGCTCCACAGATAGCAGCTCCCTTCAGGTTGCACGATACTTGCACTCCTACCTATTTAGCATTTAGCTTAAATATGCCACTTCACACTCACCTTCACGGTCCTGCCTGTGATAGCATAGCATCTAGCCCTTTGTTGCTAACGTCCATGTCCAGAATGACAAGGAGATGAGGGAACATCGGTGAGCGTCACACAGAGCTGGTTTAAAGCTGCAGCTCAGATATCTGTCCACGCAAACCACTTCCCTTTTCTGTAGACAGTGCATTGTGTTTGCCATGCTGGCGAAGTCCTTAACAAAGTGTTGGTAATATGACACTAACCCCAGGAAGCTGTGCAGCTCTGCTATAGTCTGTGCAGGGGGCCAGTCTCACACAGCTATCATCTTCTGCGGGTCGGTGGCCACGCCCTCCCTCTGATGATGTGGCCCTGGAAGAGCATCATGCACTGGAGGAGGGAGCACTTCTGGGGGTTCAGCCACAACCCTGCGCAGAGGGTCCCTGCAAACACTGTCTTTAAGTTCCACAATGTCTGGGCAAAATCAGCGGCGTGGAGCAGCAGATCATCAGTGTTGATGACACATTAGGTGCAGGTCAGCTGGGACATTCGCCGCCATTAGCCTCTCGAAGGTGACCAGGCTGTTACAGGAGCTGAATGAAACTGACCAGAAGTGTCATAGCCTGTGACCGATGGTGAACACGGTCTTAGGGTGGTTTACTGGGGACAGTTCGACCTGCCAGTAGCCACTCCGGAGGTCTAAGGAGCTGAACCATGTTGACCCAGTGATGCATGGAAGCACATAGGAGTCCCTCCTTGTCACCTCATTCAATGGTTGATAGTTGAAGCAAAAGCAACATGACCAGTCCTTGTTGGTGACAAGGTCTGCCTGTGCCGCTTACGGACTGTGGGAAGGCTTGATGACTCCTGTGTGTCATTTCTTGGATCTGCTGCTCAGACACTTGTAGTTTCACCAGAAGCAGTCGATGTGGATTCAGATGGGTGAACAGGGCTGATTGCTGTACTGCCACAGTTGCTGCACAGCCTGCACTGTCTATGGAGACGGTCCTGCTGTGGTGCTGCCGTTCAGCGCAGTCTGGGCTGGAGTTGCAGTCGTGTGGCTGGTGGAGACTTTCCCTCAGGAGCTGTGGGCAGATCTTTTCCCCCCACTGGGTGGACGGCTCTCCTCCTCTCTTCCCCCATCGCTATCCCTGGCCGCTGCTCTCATACTGGAGGACCCCCACATCTGTACCCAAAGCAGATGGCTGCCCCCAGCAGATCGATGGCGGCCCCTAGCTGTACTAGTAAGTCCAGTCTGATAACACAGGGGTCAGCAGTGCTGACTAGTCAGACCTCTTGTACCACCGACTGTCCTGTCAGCGTAACTGTCAGCTGCCTCCCCCCCCCCCCCCCCCGCATGGCCATGCGCACGATGGGTGCAGATCAGCTGTAGGGGTGGGGCTCTGCTTAATAGAGCTCGCAGTGCCTCCTCTTCCAGTGGCATCACCAGGTGCCCCCCATCTTGGGGGACCAGTGATTGGGCCGTGCCACCAGCCGGACCGGTACTTGGGAGGGTTCCAGGGGCCATTACCCACTGTACCGGGGCAGCTTTAGGGGGGTCTTCACTGCGATCGGCCGTGTCCCACGTCATGCTGCTCCCTGCTGAGCTCTGTCACCTTTATCCTCAGGTCTGACACCAGTGTGGTTCGGGTACCAGAGTCACAGATAAGCACAGGAAGGCTACAAAGATGGGGTTTCCTGATGTCTGCCAGTCATACTCACAATAGACACACACAACACAATACATGGTAAATACACAGAGCTATTTACACTATTTACACTGATGGCACCAGCCCAACATGCGACCTTGCTGTCCGATGGGCCCCAGTGCAACAATTTGTTTTGATTAAATGTTGTACTTACTATCACTGTATTTCCAAAAATAAAAGTTTAATGAATGATTAACTGATTCTTTAGTATAGATTTAACCTGCAATAACCTGTTTTGCTGGCGTACAGTTATTTCGACTTATATATACAGTACAGGCCAAAAGTTTGGACACACCTTCTCATTCAATGTGTTGTCTTTATTTTCATGACCATTTATATTGGTAGATTGTCACTGAAGGCATCAAAACTATGAATGAACACATGTGGAGTTATATACTTAACAAAAAAAGGTGACATAACTGAAAACATGTTTTATATTCTAGTTTCTTCAAAATAGCCAACCTTTGCTCTGATTACTGCTTTGCACACTTGCTAAACACCTCTGGGAACTCCTTCAAGACTGTTGGAAAACCATTTCAGGTGACTACCTCTTGAAGCTCATCGGGAGAATGCCAAGATTGTGCAAAGCAGTAATCAGAGCAAAGGGTGGCTATTTTGAAGAAACTAGAATATAAAACATGTTTCAGTTATGTCACCTTTTTTTGTTAAGTATATAACTCCACATGTGTTCATTCATAGTTTTGATGCCTTCAGTGAGAATCTACCAATGTAAATGAAAATAAAGACAACACATTGAATGAGAAAATGTGTCCAAACTTTTGGCCTGTACTGTACACTCATCAGCCACTTTATTAGGCACACCTGTCCAACTGCTCGTTGACACAAATTACTGATCAGCCAAAAGAAAGGTGATTTAAGTGACTTTGAATGTGGCATGGTTGTTGGTGCCAGACGGGCTGGTCTGAGTATTGCAGAAACTGCTGATCTTCTGGGACTGTCACACACAACCATCTCTAGGGTTTACAGAGAATGGTCCGAAAAAGGGAAAACATCCAGTGAGCGGCAGTTCTGTGGGCGAAAATGCCTTGTTGATGCCAGAGGTCAGAGCAGAATGGCCAGAGTGGTTCGAGCTGATAGAAAGGCAACAGTAACTCAAATAACCACTCGTTACAACCAAGGTACGCAGAAGAGCATCTCCGAACGCACAACACGTCTGACCTTGAGGCAGATGGGCTACAGCAGCAGAAGACCACACCGGGTACCACTCCTGTCAGCAAAGAACAGGAAACTGAGGCTACAATTCACACAGGCTCACCGAAATTGGACAATAGAAGATTGGAAAAATGTTGCCTGGTCTGATGAGTCTCGATTTCTGCTGCGATATTCGGATGGTAGGGTCAGAATTTGGCGTCAACAACATGAAAGCATGGATCCATCCTGCTTTGTATCAACGGTTCAGGCTGCTGGTGGTGGTGTAATGGTGTGGGGGACATTTTCTTTGCACACTTTGGGTCCCTTAGTACTAATTGATCATCGTTGCAACGCCACAGCCTACCTGAGTATTGTTGCTGACCATGTCCATCCCTTTATGACCACAGGGTACCCATCTTCTGATGGCTACTTCCAGCAGGATAATGCACCATGTCATAAAGCTCGAATCATCTCAGACTGGATTCTTGAACATTACAATGAGTTCACTGTACTGAAATGGCCTCCACAGTCACCAGATCTCAATCCAATAGAGCACCTTTGGGATGTGATGGAACGGGAGATTCGCATCGTGGATGTGCATCCGACAAATCTGCAGCAACTGCATGATGCTATCATGTTAATATGGACCAATATCTCTGAAGAATGTTTCCAGTACCTTGTTGAATCTATGCCACGAAGGATTAAGGCAGTTCTGAAGGCAAAAGGGGGTACAACCCGGTAATAGAAAAGGTGTACCTAATAAAGTGGCCGGGGTCCCTCTTATTTATTTAAATATTTTCTCCTGTGTTTGTGTTAATGTCCTTCCTTTAAGTCTGAATGACAAGTTACATATTGTGCATCTCATTGGCTACAGTCTGCAGTACAGACATCTTACCTTCAGTGACTGACAGCTGGATCCATGTTCCCACAGCTGCACCTCCGCTGATCTCCACACCACACCAGTAGTGATCAGAGTCCCCAGCCGTCAGATTGTTCATGGTCACAGTGAAGACTCTCTGGTCAGGATCATCTCTGATTGACACTTCACCACTTATCTGTGGAGAGTCAGTGCGTACGATGGGAGGATATGAACTCCAGTAACTCCGTTTCCACCAGAATTTCACATGTGTTTTATAACTGTCTTCATAGAAACATGGGATGGTGACAGATCCTCCTCTCTGTACAGACACCGATCCCACTGAGGACACACTGTCAGCACCTGTGGGGAAAACAACCAACTGAATTCACATTTTCAGCATCACAGTATCTCTGGTTAATATTATATATTATCAGTTTGTGTAACACTTGTACCAGGAGTCATGGCACAGAGAGATGGGTTTAAGAGGACAGTGAGGAGGTGAAACAGCAATAAGAACAAGGGAAAGACACAGAAAAACCAAGCAAGTGTGTTCTAGGGGAGGGTCACTCAGCTATCATCCCCATCAGGGGCACATAGCCAAGATCCACATCATTTACTGAGCAGGGATGGGGGGGGGGGACTGGATTTAATTGTTTCAGTGCAGTGTTTGCCATTTGGGCAGCCCTGTTTTAGGGTCTGATAGGAAAAGCAGGTCTTTTCCTCCACATGTTTAAAGGGCCAGTACAGTACAGGGAGCATGGAGCTGATCTGAGGAAGCACAGGGCACAAGGCAGGGAACCAGCCAGGACAGGATGGCAGTCTGTCACAAAGGCAGGGGAACACCCAGGACAGGATGCCAGTCTGTCACAAAGGCAGGGGAACACCCAGGACAGGATGCCAGTCTGTCACAAAGGCAGGGGAACACCCAGGACAGGATGCCAGTCTGTCACAAAGGCAGGGGAACACCCAGGACAGGATGCCAGTCTGTCACAAAGGCAGGGGAACACCCAGGACAGGATGCCAGTCTGTCACAAAGGCAGGGGAACACCCAGGACAGGATGCCAGTTTGTCACAAAGGCAGGGGAACACCCAGGACAGGATGCCAGTCTGTCACAAAGGCAGGGGAACACCCAGGACAGGATGCCAGTCTGTCACAAAGGCAGGGGAACACCCAGGACAGGATGCCAGTCTGTCACAAAGGCAGGGGAACACCCAGGACAGGATGCCAGTCTGTCACAAAGGCAGGGGAACACCCAGGACAGGATGCCAGTCTGTCACAAAGGCAGGGGAACACCCAGGACAGGATGCCAGTCTGTCACAAATGCATGGGAACACCCAGGACAGGATGCCAGTCTGTCACAAAGGCAGGGGAACACCCAGGACAGGATGCCAGTCTGTCAGAGGGCAAACACTCACACACAATCACTATGGGAACTTTTAGAGGGACCAATTCGCCTGGACCATGCGTCTTTGAACTGCCACACTGAACACACAGAAATGACTGACGGCATCCCGGCTGCCTGCTCACATAACCACCTGTGCTGCTGAAATGAACCCAGTAAGATAATCGTGCACCTCACAGAATATCAAAGTAGGCAAAAGACAAGGGCATTTTATCTACACTAACGGTTCTTAACTCCCTCACTTTTCTCTTCTGCATGAGCATAAAGCAGCTAAAGCATTAGCATGATATAGAAAATATTCTCAGACACTTATTCTGAAAAGCAGAAATGTCGTCATACAGGATGTGAGGGTGAGACTCTGCAGAAACACTGTGCTGTATACAGAGGGTCTGTCCTCAGGCCTTTGGTTCAGCCTTTATTATGTGTTATATAGTTTTCTATAGTGATGTGACTGAAGGGTGTCACATAACCAGCTGTGCTGCTTAACTGACTACAGCAAGATCAGGGCCTTATCAGCCGTCCAATCAGACTGAGTTTCTCCCGGCCCCTGAAAGACACATACAGACACAGACACCCAAGTCCTCAGCCTGTGGTTTCATTACAGAGATTCTTACAGATAAAACACAGATAAAATACACTTATTTGTGTCTCACTGGCCTCAGGTCGGGGGCGGCATGGTGGTGCAGTGGTTAGCACTGTCGCCTCACACCTCTGGGACCCGGGTTCAAGTCTCCACCTGGGTCACATGTGTGCGGAGTTTGCATGTTCTCCCCATGTCGTCGTGGGGTTTCCTCCGGGTACTCCGGTTTCCCCCCACAGTCCAAAAACATGCTGAGGCTAATTGGAGTTGCTAAATTGCCCATAGGTGTGCATGTGTGAGTGAATGGTGTGTGAGTGTGCCCTGTGGTGGGCTGGCCCCCCATCCTGGGTTGTTCCCTGCCTCGTGCCCATTGCTTCCGGGATAGGCTCCGGACCCCCCGCGACCCAATAGGATAAGTGGTTTGGGAAATGGATGGATGGATGGATGGATGGATGGATGACCTCAGGTCTGTGGAGACTGACACTCCCTCCCGGATTCTCCACATCTTCACTGTTTCTCTGTCTCTGTCTGTGACCAGGAATCCTGGAGTCCAATGAAAAACCCACTTTCTCCCCTCTGCTTGGTTTATACAGGTTCTGCACTCTTCTGTTCCGTTTACATGGGGTGTCGGCTCCTTCTCACCAACTGACCACAAACTTTATCGTCATGCTGCCTTTGCACAGCCCACCTGACCAACATCATCACTTACAGCAATGGCTGGCTGTGGTATGTGTGGCTGGGGCTCTACATCAGCAGGAAACTGACTGCAAGACAATAAACGTCCTTTGCAAGAGAAACAAAGTATAGCAGCACTGAGATACAGTGACTGATAATTAAGTGAGCTGTCCTCACCTCCTGCTTCTATTTTCTGGGGAGGTACTTCCCCCTCTGTTATGACCATGTCGTGTCCACCCCCCCCCCCCACAACCAGATCACCCAATGCTGTCTTGCTGGACCAACCATTAGCTACTAGGCGGCCTATTGGCTGGGGGGCAGGACATGGTCTGGGCTGACTTCCTGTCCCAAGAACGTGGGGGGTCAGTGCTGGTGGTGGATCAGTGTCATTCTTACAGTCTTGATGCAGCCTTTGGAAAAGTTCTCTTAGGATCCCATTCCTGCTAGATTTCCTGTTACTTTAACTATGTATACCTACATCCAAAGATGGAGATTTCAGGTCCAGAGAGTATAAATCCAGACCAAGATTTTGTTTCATCCAACCAGTTGAGTACTCTGTGACTGTGACTCTTTATACTCAACTGGTTGGTTGAAACAATATCTTGGTCTAGATTTGTACTCTCTGGACCTGAAATCTCCACTTCTGCCTACATCTGCAAATCTGAATAATTTTCAGATTAATTTTCTGGTGAAAACATTCTGTATAATTTAATATACTGTTGTTAGTATGTAATTCGCTCCTGCCTAGATCCAAGACACAAAGCTGGAGGCAGAATTCCGTGCTATCAGGGTATATGAATTTATACACACATCAGCCACGAGACAGAATAAGACCATTCCTGTATACTGCTGCCACATAGTGGACACAAACAAGACTGCAGTCAAGTGTAAAATCATTCTGTCAGGCTGCATTTAACCTCTGCACTACAAACAGGAAGTGACTAAACCATAATAAATCATCCGTTTTTCTGCATGTAATGTAAAAACAAACAAACATCATTCAATAAATGTCTATCTGTTTGGCTTATTTGTGATTACAGAATACTGAGAGTTTTTGATTTTAAAGCAGGGGTCATTCATTCATTCATTCATTCATCATCCAGGTACTTATCCTGCTCAGGGCACCAGTCATCAAGGAGCAATTAGAATTTAAACTTATAAATGTAATAAGATTATTATTTATAATGTATTAAAAAGTATCTGCTGTCTGTCTGTTTACCTTAAATATGCAATTGTGATCTAGAGCGGGTACTACTCTCTAGTCACTATTTTATTTTACGCTCCCCAGCGCCCACATACGATAGTCTACAGTATTTTTCATTTTCATAGAATGACTGCAAAAGCATTTACACTGTTTCACCACCAGAGGGCTCACAAGTGTCTTCTTTACATCTCATTTACTACGTTGACACACAGTGTCCATAGCTTTGCTACCCTCGTGTGGCTGTGAACTGTAATTTCAGCCTGTGATTTTCTTAAAAGTACTCGAGGTAGTAAAAGATATTTTCAATAGTCATGAAATATGAAATATCATCTTAGATAAATCCAAGACATTTCTCTGGTAAACTGTACGTTATGCATGAAAATCAGACGAACCAAAAACTTTATATAATGTCAGTTTAGAATTCAAGGTGGCTTTTTATGCATTGATACTGATAACATGCATTGATGCCAAGAGCTATAGAATTGATAATATATTAATTATTTTGCTGATACTGGAATACAATTTATATAGAAAATTGAAAAAAAAGATGTTTTATTTGCCATATTCTACAACTGCATTGGAAAGCTTACTTGTTCAGACATCGTATACAAAGAATGACTAACAGCACCCAAATAAATATTAACAGACAACTGATAGACATGCAGAACTGCAGAGAAATACCCTTGTGATACATTTATCACTATAATTCACAAACTCCACAGGTGCAAACAATTTTACAGCAGCCTGGATTTAGCTGTTAATGATGAGGATGGTTTGGGGGAAGAAACTATTCTTGAATCTAAAGCCAAAATTCTGATGCTGTGAAATATCCTATGAAACTCCAGGGCTGAGACCAGCTTGTGGTCGCTGTGGTTCGGGTCTCGTGATGCACTTTGCTGCAGCAGTGGTCAGTGTATATCCATGCAATGGATGGAAGTTGTTACGGTTAACGCTAGATCCCTTAATTTTAAGTAGATTACGCAGAAAATATGTAAAAATCAAATCTGTGGATTAACAAAAGTTATATTATAAAAGCCACTTCTATCTAAATCTGACACAGTCCATATTGCACAGACCCGAATGTTGTACCTGATACCACATGATAGTTTCAAATCCCGTGACCCTTTTGCTGTAAGTCAACATCATCTGGGGAATCATATAATAATATATGATCAGATGAACTTAATTGATCCTGGGGGGAAATTTTTCATACAGCAGCAAGATACACAAACTGCAAACGTGATCGGAAGGTCGCCAGTTCGAGCCCCGGTCTCGGCAGAATAGTCACATGTCTGTGGGTCCTTGACCAAGGCCCATAACCCCCAGCTCCAGGGGGCCACACATCGGCTGCCCCTGTGCCATCAGCCCTGAGCTATGGAGAGCAAGATGGGGGAAGGCAGGAAGAAGATTCCAACTCGTACTCATGCAATGTGATATTGGCGATTAATAAATGTGTGCAAATAACAATTAATAAAGGTCTAAACATATTTTAGATCATTCATTCATTCATTCATTATCTACATACTTATCCAGTACAGAGTCAGTAAAATACAGGGAGCACTGGGCTGATATAAGGAAGCACAGGGCACAAGGCAGAGGAAAATCCAGGACAGGATGCCAGTCTGTCACAGGGCAAACACTCACACACAGTCACTATGGCCACTTTTAGAGGCACCAATCCACCTAGACCATGTGACTTTAGATATGAAACCAGAGACCTCATAGGAAACCAGTATATATACAGGAAGAACATGCAAACTCTACACAGAGAGCTGGGCCAGATACCAAAACCACAAGCCTGGAGGTGTGAGACCCCCACGCTGCCCCCAGTCTCTACCAGCTAGAGCTTAACTAGCTCTCCAAACCTGCTGCAGAGTGAAAGACAACCAGCTCCAATCTTCAGCTCTGAAGGCCAATTTATACTTTCAGTACCACACAGGGTGAGGTGACATAAATTTCGTCATCAAGGGTTTACGCCAGATGACTATTGATGATGCATGTTTAGCCCAAATTTTTAGTTTGGTGGAGATCATGCACATTGGTGCACGTCAACTGTACTTGTGTAAGATAACTGACTAGATCTTTCCAGCAGGTGGCAGCACTGACTTTCATAGACCAACCAAAATACAGCAGAGGAAGAAGAATTGTTGTAAGAGGAGGTATCTGCATATCTATTTTTAAATTTTTACTATGCAGGTAATTTATGACTGTCTGCACCCTGAAAGCCACATGGAAAAGCAAAGAATGAAGTGGGCTTGAGGCTGATCTTCACCCCTTATAAACAGAGACCTGCTCCAGTAGCACATGAAGCTGGGTGTTTAGACCCCTCTGACTGTACACACAGAAATGACTGACGGCATCCCGGCTGCCTGCTCACATAACTACTTGTGCTGCTGAAATGACCCCAGTAAGATAATCGTACACAACACAGAACATCAAAGCATACTAAGGACAAGGGCATTTTATCTGCACTTACAGTCTTTGTACTGTTTGGTTACTAAAGAAAGACAGGGCAGTATTACAATGAATACTTAGATATTAAATTTATATCATCAATAACCTGTTACATGCAAATATTAGCATAGCAATTGCAAATGTTTTGATACAAACACCCAGGGGAGTTTCCAGCTACTGAACAGATCAGGGACTGAGTAAAGTTACCAGGGGTTTGACTTTTTTCTCTTTTGAAGGAAGATTGGCATCGGGGGTAAAATACTCAGAGCTACAGCCCTGACTGATCTGGCCTAACGACGCCCATGAATACAACCATAGGAATCCAAAAAATATTCACAATTTCCAAGACAACGTTACAGAAGGCAGATGAATCTCTTCAAAATTGACATTTTGCGATTTCTCCTGACCAGATCTCCATCCTAATCTCCATACTGTATCTGACAGTGTGTGAGGAGCAGGAGAGAGATCTCTACTCAGTTCACTGTAATGAGTGACACTCACCTGTGCGCCCAGCAATGAGAAGAAACAGGAGCATCAGAGGATCCATACGTGTGTGTGTCACTGAGCCCAGACCTGTGGAGAGTGACACTCACTTCCTCATTCTCTGTACCTTCACTGTCTCTGTCGTTTCTATTCTTACACACAGCAAACAGAGCGAAGGTGGAGTGGAGACTTTAAACAGGAAGTGAGAAAACCACAAGGCTGAATGTTTAGCCCTTCAGAAAGTCAGACCATTATTATTAGTGTGTAGAGAATTAAATCAACTATCAATGCACAGACTCAATTCACAAAATAAAAAATCTGCATGAATAAAGAAGACCATGAATTTCTCTGTTTATCATAGTTATTTATTATTAGTATAATTATCTGGATTCTAATGCTGGAAGCACACAGTGTAAAGTCAGGTTAACCTTCAACAGCATGTCAGTCCATTGCAGGGCACTGGAAGGTGGAGAAACACCATGTGATAATTATAACATTCGATACTTTATTGATACTTTATTGATCCCCGTAGGGAAATTGTCTTTACGCCTCCCACAAGTTGCTCTTTTTTCATAGAGTAAGTTGTCTACTAAGGGCTCCCACCCGTAGCGGCGCCCAGGGAGCTGGGGGTTAAGGGCCTCGCTTAAAGACCCACAGGCTGAGGCTGGGTTTGAACCTGCAACCTTTTGATTACAGGCACACAGGCTTAGCCCACAAAGCCACACGCTGCCCCCAATAACCCAGATGGGACTCGAACCCACAATCCCCAGCACTGGAGGCTGATGCCTTATCCATTAGGCCACTGGGTCAGTGATATCAGTGATCAGAGGAAGGATCAGAGGAAGCCTGCAAACTGCAGAGAGACACAGTCATGGTTACATTCAAAGCCAACACTCAGGAGTGCTGAGATAGCAGGTGAATCAGTCAGATATCTAATATCATGATGAGCTAAAGACACAGAGGGACTTTGAGGAACCACAGCAAGACCAACAGGAGACATGGGCTCCTGACAGTAAGGCATCAATATCCATAAGTTCACTGTTGCAGTCCAGTTGCTCTTAGCTGCAGCTGCAGCCAAAGAAAAAAAAAACGTAAATCTTCAGCTTGCCCTCTTTCCTGTGTTAGTCATGTGACTCACAGCCATTTTCTGCAGCTTCACAAGTAAACTGAAATAAACTGCGAGGTATAAAACAGTGATGTCACATCCTGCCTGCCATGTCTGCCTGACCCTCCTGTCTCCTCCCTCACGTGACCATGATGGGCTACACCTGGTGCTTGTTGCCCCTCATTAGTCTATGTATACAAGCACCTGTTTGTCTCACCATTGCTTGTCTGGTGATAAACATCACTTGTCCTGTCAGTCCGTGTCCTTCTTTGTCCTAACCTTCTCATTCTGATCCCTGCAGTCGTGTTAATTTGCAGTCCCTGTGTGTTTAGTTTAATTAAACCTCCTTTCTGTTTTGCGAAACACCTATCCGGGATTCCCGCATGTTGTGACAGAATGATTGAACAATTCAATTCAATTCTTTAGTGCATTTTCCCATTACAGTATCTCTAGGCACTTTACATTATCGCTGCCCAAAGCCCCCAGTGAGGAAGCCAGAGGCAACAGTGGCAAGAAAAATCTCCCTAGAAGAAAGAAACTTTTGAGGAACCAGACGCAGAGGTGGAGCCCATCCTCCAGGGGCTGGCAGAGGACATCAAATGAGCAAGATAACAGGTATCTCTGGGAACCTCCTTCGCTTCACATCTCCACCTGCACACTCTCCCCTGACCTCCTCCTAGTATCTGAGCTTCACGCACAGTGATGGTTGGTAGACAATCCCCTCATCGACCCACTGAGCGAGAGCGACCTCGAGGACCCTGAGGAGTCGCCCGGCGGGTGGATCACCCCACCCATACTGGGCTCACCTCCACGACGAAGAAGACACCCCCACATTGACCCTCCAGAGCCCCACGCCTCCAAGGTGGGCTGGTTTGACACTCTATCCTAAGTCCCGGTGCAGTCAGCAGTATCTCCTGGGCTGCAGTAGAGGGGCTGGCTGAGTCTCCGTCTCCAACAGAGGGAGATGGGGGACACACTATCTGGATCAGTCACCCAGACTCTTGTCTACTCGACGTTATCCCGCCTGACGACACTCCTGCTGCGGCTGAGAGGAGAGGAGCCACGCCGTCCTCCTGCTCCTGCCCTGCAGTTCTCTCAGCACCCTGTGGCCTCACTGGCCCTCCGAGCCTCTCAGGTCCTCTCCAGAATCATTGTAGCTCAGAGAATAAAAATACATGCAAGTGAAGCAAATATGTCCTTGTTTTTCACTCATGCATGAGCATAAAGCAGCTAAATGATTAGCATGATGCAGAAAATATTCTCAGACACTTATTCTGAGAAGCAGAAATGTCGTCATACAGCATGTGAGGGTGAGACTCTGTATAAACACTGTGTGCTGCATACAGAGGGTCTGTCCTCAGGCCTTTGGTTCAGCCTTTATTATGTGTTATACAGTTTTCTATAGTGCCACTGTAGTAGGTCCTTTTCATCTCTGTGGATCAGTAGGAAACAAGAGGCCTAATAGGAAGGTGTCACTGTAAGACAGGGGTGGGGGCTGTCCTGGGGGGGGCAAAGTCAGGTGATGAGCACATTGATTCACTTCACCTGGGCCTTAACAGCCGTCCTATCAGACTGAGAGCTGTTTGTGTTTCTCTCAGCCCCCGACAGACACAGATGCCCAAATTCACAGCCTGTCATTTCATTATAGATTATGATTCTCCATACTGTCACTGTTTCTCTGTCTGTGACCCAGGACTCCTGGAGTCCAATGAAAACCCACTTTCTCCCCTCCGCTTGGTTTATACAGGTTCTGCACTCATCTGTTCCGTTTGCATGGGGTGTCGCTCCTTCTCACCAACTGACCACAAACTTTATCGTCATGCTGCCTTTGCACAGCCCACCTGACCAACATCATCACTTACAGTAATGGCTGGCTGTGGCATGTGTGGCTGGGGCTCTACATCAGCAGGAAACTGTCTGCAAGACAATAAACTTCCTTTGCAAGAAAGACAAAGTATAGCAGCACTGAGATACAGTGACTGATAATTAAGTGAGCTGTCCTCACCTTCTGCTTCTACTTCCTGGGGGGGACTTCTCCCTCTGTTGTGACCATACCCCTCCCCCCCCCCCCCGCGCCCCCAACACCCAGATCACCTAGTGCTGTCTAACTGGACCAGCCGTAAGCTTCTAGGCGGCCTGTTGGCTGGGGGGCAGGGCCTGGTCTGGGCTGACTTCTTGTCCTGAGAAGCTGGGGGGGGTCAGTGCTGGTGGTGGGTCAGTGTCATTCTTACAGTCTTGATGCAGCCTTTGGCAAAGTTCTCTTAGGATCCCAGTCCTGCTGGATTTCCTGTTACTTTAACTATGCAACTATGCAATTTTGTTCCTAAAGAAAAGTGCATAATATAATTCTGTCATACTTTAATATACTGTACATACTACTATAATATACTGTAATATACTATACATAATTTAACATACTGTTGTTGGTATGTAATTCGCTCCTGCCTAGATCAAAGACACAAAGCTGGAGGCAAAATTCCATGCTATCAGGGTATATGAATTTATACACACACCAGCCACTAACACAAAATAAGACCATTCCTGTATACTGCTGCCACATGGTGGACACAAACAAGACTGCAGTCAAGTGTAAAATCATTCTGTCAGGCTGCATTTAACCTCTGCACTACAAACAGGAAGTGTTTAAACCACAATAGGTCACACATTATTCTATACTGTATGTAATGGAAAAAAATTGTTCAATAAACATCTACCTTTTCTGCTTATTTGTGACTACAGATTACTGTGAGTATTTGATTATACAGCAGAGGTCATTCATTCATTCATTCATCCATCCTCCAGCTGCTTATTCTGTTTTTTCATCTTAATCATGAAATTGTGATTTAGTGCAAGTACTGGTCTCCCATGACCATTTTACTTTATGTTCTGGTGACATGCAGTAATTTTCATTTCCATAGATTTATTGTGGAAGTAATTTACATCGTTGGATGGATATAAAAGTTACACAACCCTGTTAAAATACCTGGCATTTGTAATGTAAAAAATGAGGCCAAAATGAATCATTTCAAAACTTTTCCCACCTTTAATGTTACCTGTAATCTGCACAATTCAATTGAAAAGCAAACAAATCTGTTAGGGGGAAACTATAAAAAATATGCTAGTTGCATACAGTAAGTCTGCACTCCCTTAAACTTATACTTTGATGAAGCACCTTTTGATTTCATTACAGCATACAGTCTATTTGGGTTCACACCTGCAGGCAATTAAAGTGACGCTGATTAACCCCAGATGAAGTTCAGCTGTTCTAGTAGGATTTTCCTGACATGATTCACATAGAGCTTACAAAGCATCAAAGGGATCTCATTCCTGAAAGGTATCAGTCAGTAGAAGGGTACAAAAAAATTCCATGACATTAGATATACCATGGAACACAGGGAACGGGACAGACAGAACCAGGAGGCGAAATAATGAGGGAGGTAGGACAGACAGGGTACACAGGAACTGGGATGGGGCCACCAGATGAGGGAACACAGCTGGGAACAGACCTTGGGGACCAGGGACCTATAAACTGGGAACAGACCTTGGGGACCAGGGACCTATAAACTGGGAACAGGACACGGGAACTGAGGGACAGAACCAGAGAGAGACCAGCTGGAAACAGGATGTGAGGACTGAGGGACAGGAACAGGAACAAGAGGCCAGGACCAGGAAAGAGAAGGGGAACTGAAAGGGAAAGGAAAAAAAATGAGCCTGATGGGACAACAGGCTCAGGAACTGAGGAGGAAGGGACTGGGTAGTAATAGACTGGGGTCAAAGGGACACTGGAAGGTTGCCAGAGTGGGGACGAGATACACAAGGATGGGGTGAATGGATCACCACAGGCCTAGATGAAGAATGAGCAGCTGCAATTTAGGAGATGGAGGCAAGTCAAGTGTGTGGATGGAAACCACAGGATGGGAACTGGAGGGCGATGAGGAGACTATAGAATGGGAGCTGGAGGGTGACAGGGGGACTGGAGGGTGACAGGGGGCCTGGAGGGTGACAGGGGGACTGCAGGACGGTAATAGGCAGGAGAGTTGGAAACTGGTCCTGGACGGCTGGCATGAGTGATACGTCCCTGTCTCCCCCTTTGAAAGACAGAGAACCAGCCTGGCCCTGTACTGCTCCCCTGTCTGCACCACAGATGGAACAGGTGCTTGGGGCCTAATCAGCCCAAGCCTCAGGTGGAGGCTGGAGCCTGAAACGTGGGACTCAGGACCAGGTCCAAGGGTTCCCACTCCAAGTCCTCTGGAGCGGTATCCTCCAGGTCCATCCCCACTAGGATGGGGGTGACCTCGTGCCAATATGCAGGGCCCAAGGCAAACTTGGGCGGAGCTACAGGGGCCAGGGTGACCTCGGGCAGAGCTACAGGTGTAAAGTCAGGATGAGTGGCCCCCTGTGGGCTGGAATCGGGAGTTAATAAAAGTCCGAGAAGTTCCCCGAATTCTCTCAGAAGCAAAGTGTATGATCCCGGTGGTCTGTGTACTATAAGAATATATATGGGCGGGTCGGACACCATGTGAATTATCATTGCTTCAAATGTTCAAATAGGGTGACTCGGAGATACATTTCAGTACAAGTTCTACTGTATGTGATGAATAAACCTCTTGAATCTTGAATCTAATTATAAATAAAGGCAATGTTTTGAGATGTGCACCAAGTCTCTAAGCAGCTGTTTAGGGAGAGTAGCGTATTTTAGGTTACATCCCCTCTATAGAGAATTGGTAAGTGTGGCAGGGGGGAGTGATGGACGATCCATGTTGCAGCTCACAGAAACAACAAGGGACTTTATTGTATCTGAACTCAAAACAAAGAGAAACAAAAGGAAGCATGAGGGGTATAAAGACAGGCAGGTAGAAAACAAGAATGAAAGCAGGGAGAAGCACAGAAGAAAACAATGCAGAACACAGAGAAAGACAGGGAGTGAGCAGCCGCACGCAGGAACAAATACAATGGCCGACTCGGGAACAGGGTGGGGGCAGGCACTTAAATACACATAATAACGAGGGCTTCCACAAAGGACAGGTGGGGGCTATAACTAAACGAGAGCCTGTGGGCAATGAAGAACAGGTGAGGGTAATCACCATCAATTACACACTAGGGACTAAGGCTACACTGGAGATAAAGGGAACACAGGTGAAATAATTACAAAACTACTGCAGATAACCAGACACAAACAAAAACAAGATCCGATACAGAAATAACCAGAATGCAAGGTAACAATGGGAAAAAAACAAAAACTCAAAATGTCAAAGTGAAGCTGGGCTCTGGAGAGCCTCAAACCCATGACAGGGAAAATGCTTGGTTTTCTGCTAAACATTCAACCCATTCAGCCACACAGCAGCCCAGACAGCAGTGGAACACACTAGGACCTGTGAAGCATAATAGACTAGGGGAACAGAAAGTGGAATGACCAGCGACACTGACAGGGTCACTGATTGGTGGGATCTGGTACTGCAACGTGAGCTGAAAACCACAAAAACATTCACTTTAAGCTTGAAAAATGCTTCTTCTTTTTAATCAGTTTAATAACTCCAGAAAATAAAAACTGCACAGTAAACCAAATCTATATCAATCATTTATTAAATCAGAACAAACCATTTAAGTTTCACTATTGAGTAAATTATTATTAACACTTATACTACATTTAACCAGCAGGTGGCAGCAACGCGTTTGTGAAGCAAAAGCTATCAGTCATACAAAGCACTGGCTCTACTGGTTCCCATCCGATAATCCAACACTGCAGACCAACCTCTCTATATTCCACTGACTCTCATGGTATGACTGGACAGACTGAGCAGGGCCGTGTGAGAGAGGCCTCACTGCAGTTACAGTAGCATGACCATACAGTGGTACTTCAGTTCACGAAATTAATTCGTTCGAGGACTCAGTTCGTGACCCGAATATTTTGCGACCTGAATCAATTTTTCCTATTTAAAATAATGTAAATACAAAAAAATCATAAAAATAACATGTTTACGGAAGGCGGACCAATAACCAACTGAGCATACGCTTGTTGGCAGGCTGGTTGCTCGAAAGACGCCAAAACACGGAAAAGAACCACAAAACATCCCCCCCAAAAACTAAATAATTAACATTAAAAGACAGAGTAAACAACAATACAGTACTTTCGAAAATGTGATTTTTTTATTACACTGTACATTATTTTCATATGCCTGAATTTTTTATGCACATCTCATACTGCCACGCGCTGTATGGCGATGGACATCTTTGTTTGTACTGCAAACAAACAATACGCAGTTGTCACTATGTGTGAATGGAGAATATAACAGAAGTAGGAGTTACTTAATAAGTTGTTATTAATGAAGTACTGTGATTTTATGCATTGATATGTGACTGTTAAAAACCATCACAAAAGCTATGACAGAACGTTCTCTCTATTTTTTTTTTTCAAATATTCAATCCCTGAAGAAATATAGTAAAGACATGCATCTGCGACAAGTTTTTGATACATTCCACAACCGTTATAATGTTCCCTTATTCGTGTTTCAGGTGGTTCTTTGGAGCGCTTTCAATGGACCCGTTTGGGGGATGTTTGTGTTCGCAGCCTGAAACACGGTTCGCGAGCCAGTACAAAGATTTTCGAACATCTGGTTTGTAACCCGATTTGTTCGTGAACAGGACTGTTCGTGGGTCGAGGTACCACTGTACTTTCTTGCTCTTCTGATTACAGCATAAACAAAACTATATGGAGACACATTTCATACAAGCACAGCAGGACCCTGCTGATACAGCCTTATGGTTTTTCATTTATATGCGCTAATAGAAGCTGTACATTAATCATTTTAACAGGATAAACAAGCTTGTATATTTCTTGTAAATTAAGCTTGTATATCAGAATTTCTTAAGACCCATTTTCACCCCTCCCTAATTTTCTCTCTGATTGGATCCCCTCTTTCTATAGGTGCTCCAGTGCAGCTGAATGGCGATGATGGTGCAGATCAGATAAAACACACCAGTCCCAGCTTTCAGTACAGCATCCAGAACCTGCTCCCACCTGTCAGACATATAATACATCAGTGTGTCTGTCAGTCACACGTAACACATTTTAATCTGAAGAACAGTGCAGTGAATCTAATCTGATAGAATTATAAGCATGAACAGCAGCACCAATAAACCAAGTCCTACATACAGAGAGAGCTGGACCAAGGAGCTGAATAAGAGGCTGGATTTGAACAGTAAAATCTGACATGCTTTATAACAACATGGTACAGCCAAATCTGTACTGTTACACAGGATACATGTGAGTAACAGGAGACATTAACAAATAATATGAAAATAGCTACAGAATTTTAACTGCCAGTTTTACTGTTAATGTTGTACATTTATTAATATTTATATATTTCCACTTGTACATATATAGTTTTTATCATATTTCTGTTAATTTTTGCTACTCTATTCTTGTACTGTCCACTTTCTGCTGTGACTATGCAAATTTCCCGCTTGTGGGACTAATAAAGGATTATCTTATTATCTTATCTTTCTTGCTGTGACTTTAAACAACATTTTATATCCATCCATATATCCATCCATCCATCCATCCATCCATCCATCTTCTAAGCTGGCCTTCAGCCTTTCCCCAGCAGCATAGAGCACAAAGCAGGGGCTCAACCTGGATGTGATGCCATCACAGGGAAATTATAATTAAGGAATAAAAGAAAATCAATGTTCCCATAAAGTAACAGAAGTTTCCCATCACTGTGTGATCAGGGAGACGCTCATAGCTGGACACCACACTGCTGTAAGTGCTGCTGGATGCTTACCTCTGTTTTTCATTATTCCCTCCTTCTTCATCATGTGCCAAGAATGGACAGTAGTGGAAACAAGAGAAAGGATTGTTACATAACAAATAAACATCCCTGTTCCTGGAGGCCAGTAGCGATTTTGGGCCCCTGAAAGCATATCAGATTGGGCCCCCAGCCTGGACCAATCCGATTATGTTCCTAATTTCTTTACGTCGCATCAATTGGGGGTCCATGGAATCATCCTAACTCTACCCCCCTTTTTACAGCACCTCTGCCCTGATCTGTCAGTCAGTACAGACTGTGAAAGGTCATTTTTAAAATTGAAAATGAATAACCAGATATATTCAGTAAAATATCTGTTTGGATGCAGAATAATAAATTAAGGTTGTGACCAGAGTGTCCACATCCCAGGGCCCGGATAGTGAGCAGGTGAGATAAATAATGTTATTAATAAATCATAATGTATTCATGCTGGAACTGGATCAGTTATTACAGAGTGTAACTGTAACACTGGCCTTTGCTGCAGTTAGAAACTACCTGCAGACAATCACCCAGTCTGTACACCTTTAGTAACAACTAATCCCTACAAATGTCTGAAATCTGAATGGAAGTTTTTGATGTATGAGAATAAAAACCTACATTTTATGTTTTCCAAACATTGCACACATGATAAATGGCTGTAAGATGAATATGTCTGTATGTCTGTTTTCAGTAAGCTGATGCCTGTGATGTTTTATGAAAGACATCTGACTGGGTGTCTGATGGAGAAAATAGTCAGATCTGTAATATTTGTCATATTATACAAATGTATCATAAACTAGAAATATGTGAATCCTGAGGCCTCTATACAGCTGCCAGGTGTAACATGCAGATCAGACACAGAGCAGAACCTGTATCTGATGAGGTCATCAGGCTGTATTATGGGATGTCTCCCTTAGAGTTAATACTAATATGCAAGTTAATTTTCCTGTACATTCATACAGACACTTTAAATTATAGCCATTAAACATACATAACTGATAGTAAATTAAGTTTCATAAAATTGATATTGAAAACATTTTCCATGTTAATGTCCTTCCTTTCTGCCTGACTGACATGTTACATACTGTGCATCTTATTGGCTACAGTCTGCAGTACAGACATCTTACCCTCAGTGACTGACAGGTAAACCCGTGTTCCCACAGCTGCACCTCCGGTGATGTCCACACCACACCAGTAGGAACCAGTAGCTGTCAGATTGTTCATGGTCACATTGAAGACTCGCTGGTCAGGATCATCTATGATTGACATTTCACCACTTATCTGTGTAGAGTCACTGCGTACTATGGGAGTACATGAGCTCCAGTCACTCCCATTGCACCAGTATTTCACATGTGTTTTATATCTCTCATCATAGGAACATGGGATGGTGACAGATCCTCCTCTCTGTACAGACACCGTGTTCAGTGTGGACACACCTGCAGGGACAGTATGAAAATCACCCAGCTGATTAACTCTCACTCCCTATTACACCATTTATACACATATTAATAAAGAGTCAGTATCAGTCTACTGTAGGCTGCAGTACTTTACTCTGCAGAATATTAAAATTTGTTTTTAATGAATGTTCTGTTTACTATCACTGTATTGGTAAAAACCAAAACAATGTAATGAATGATTAACTGAACTGATCATTCAGCAGAAAATTAGCCTGCAGAAACCTCATTTGCCAGCTCACACATTTAAGTTCACATATTTAGGTCAAAAATTAGGAACTGAGAGCCAATCAAATGATAGGATATTCTCACCCCTGAAGTAGCCCATTGAAAAAGACACTGTTACTTGCCCCTCCCATATATCAATGAAGTTTAATTTTTTGTTTATTTTCCCTTTAGGAATGATATGATGCATGTACAATAATGCGTAACATTCCCATTTCAGCATTTACAACAGGAGTCCCCTCACCCGACCCAAATGGACCTTGGCAGCAGGGCCGTTTTGGGGCGAGGGGAGGGGGGACAACATACATGGCCACCCCTGTACTCCCCCCCCCCCCCAAAATGCACATGCTGCTTGGCTGTCAAATAAATGTACTATTACTGGTAAAAAGTATAAAATGTAACTGCAAACATTACATAAATAGCTGATCGGTTTTCAAAAGTGTCCTTTGCCCCTTAATACTGACAATCTAATGTACGTGATATTTCGGGGACATGAAGGTCAAATGCATCTGTCCCCCCCATCAGAACAATTGGCCGCTGTCTGCCCCCCTCCCGACCATTAAAATGATCTAGAACTGCCGCTGATGTGTTCAAAAATGTACATTTTCATAGCCAAACCCCAACATGCGTCCAAGGCTCAGACACACATATACCCAACATATATGTGAGATGGTCCAGAATACACTCACTCACAATGTACCAGCCGTCCTGTGAGGTAATCAAATGAATATACAAAAATGGGGGGGTCCTCCAGTTACAATCAAAGACCCTCACCGAGTGCGTAGTTCCCTAAGATTCACCAAGAATGACAGGAAAGGTTCCCATCTGGAGTAGAGCTTTTTCACAGACCCCTCAGCCTACAGTTAATCTCTTTCTAGCTGTATGAAGTGAGTTATGTCTTCCAGACAAGCAGCAGCACATGGAGGAGTGGGAGATTTCCAGGGCAGCCAAATTCTCCTACAGGCCAAAAGCGACATGAATGCAACGATGGCAGATTGGTTTATATTTAAATCAAAGTCGTCATCTGCTACCCTGTTATGGCAGAGCATGGCGAATGAGAGACGATCCACATAGCAGTTCCAACCAACCAGAAAACAAGAGCAGCCAGCATGTGCTAGATCAGCTGGAGAAAGGAGAAAGGAGAAAGGAGCCCCTGTCAGGATATATGTCAGCAAGCCTGGCTTTGCTGAACTGAACCCTGTGCAAAACTTTAAATCTCAGCATGCTACAGTGTTTTAGACCAGTATTCCACAGTCAGATCCACACCGAGTTCATTCTCCCACCTAGTTTAATATTTCCTAGGTTTTGATCTGCAAAACACATCAGTTGAGAGTATAATGCTGAGATCAGTCCTTCATCCTCAAAGTAAAGAGCGTTTTTCCAGCACCATAGTGTCACGATCATACGGTCGTACGGAACGGTGATCGTGCGGGCAGGCGGGTAAGGACCAGGCAGACAGGGCAGATACGGGGCAAAACTAGGGTTTTAATCGGGTCTGGGAACGGGGAACACCAAACGGGCAGCAGGAAGCATCAGACCACAACAAACTACAATGACGAACAAGGGGAACAGGTCAGACCAGGACTTAAATACACGAAGACTAAGCATGGAAATCAGACAACACTGGAGACAATCAGGGTAGTACATGTGGGTAATCAGGGGGCGTGGCACACGAGGAGCGGACGAGCCGGGCATGACACATAGCAGGTGGGAAATCAGAAAAAGAGGGAAATTTTGCGACAAATCTGTAGGTATTTAAAGAAATTATTATGTGGGAGGCCATATTTTCTACACAGGCTATCAATACTATCAGAAGATGTAGTTGGTCTATAAATCCTTAACACACATAAGATCATTCAAACCTCACTGTCCGAACTGATTGTCTCCAGTGTGTCTTTGTGTATGTAAACAGATGGTGTGTGGATATGCAGAGTGTTGAAAAGTTGTTCAGCAGACACTGAACTGTTAATGGTAAACTGCAGACCCATTTACCTACCAAGGGTGTAGTGTAATTTAGGGGGCGGCATGGTGGTGCAGTGGTTAGCACTGTTGCCTCACAACTCTGGGACCCGGGTTCGAGTCTCCGCCTGGGTCACATGTGTGCAGAGTTTGCATGTTCTCTCCATGTCGTCGTGGGGTTATCTCCGGGTACTCCTGTACTGCTAAGGCTAATTGGAGTTGCTAAATTGCCCATAGGAGTGCATGTGTGTGTGAATGGTGTGTGCGTGTGCCCTGCGATGGGCTGCCCCCCATCCTGGGTTGTTCCCTGCCTCGTGCCCATTGCTTCCGGGATAGGCTCCGGACCCCCCGCGACCCAGTAGGACAAGCGGTTTGGAAAATGGATGGATGGGAGAGTAATGAGTGATGAGTACTACAATTCCCAGGATGCTTTGTAAGGGTCAGGGGGTTTTGCAGAAATAAATTGTTACCTGCATGTTGGTCTCTGCGTCTCATTTATGCCTGACGTTACATGGTGTCAGAAATGGGATTTTTTTGCCGAAATACAGTGCAAGCGTTCATGAAACTCGCGCTTCATCTCCATAGGAAAAAAAAAAAACAAAAAGAAAAAAAAAAACGCGTAGTAGTGGCGCGAGTTACTAAAGGCTTGAGCTTCTCCATTTTTTTTCCCACTGGGAAGAAGAAAAAAATAAAAAAATTTAAAATGGCTTTAGCAGCAGTGCAAATGGCTCTTCTGAAGCCTTTCGATTTTTCCAAACCGGCTGAATGGCCACGTTGGATACGACGATTTGAATGATACAGTTAAAAAACAGCAGGTAGTACTACATGGACCGGACACAAGAGGCGGGGCTAACACAAATGCAGATGCAATTAAAGGAAAACTAGTACAGAAGAAATCCTCCCAGTTTTATAATTACAACAGAAATGACAAGAAAATGACTAATAGACACAAGCCAAAAATTCAAAATGATTGTGGCAGATGTGGCACAGGGCAGAAACATGCTTGGAAGGACTGTCCAGCAAGAGAGGCTGAATGCCATAAGTGTCATAAAATGGGTCATTTTTCTGTGGTATGTCGCACATTTAAGGTGGACACAGTAACTCAGGAACAGTGTGATTTCCCATCTGAAGACTATGTATTTTTAGGGGAAATGTCTTCAGTCACAGTTCAGGAGTGGATAGAATCTGTGGGAGTGAATGGTGATGTTATCCATTTTAAATTGGACACTGGAGCAGCGGTAACAGCCATTCCAGAGTACAGTTTTGATGAAAAAAGACATGGAACCCTTGGTACAACACATAAGACATTGTATGGGCCTGGGCACAATGTGCTGGAAGTAAAAGGGTGTTTTCAGGCTGAACTGACAGCAAAGGGATGCAGCTCCACCCAGGAAATATATGCGGTGTCAGGACTTTCTAAGCCACTGCTAGGGTTACCAGCCATTACAGCCCTGAACCTGGTGCAGAGGACTGAGTCCATCACACAGCCAATAAGTGACTTCACAGCTGCCTACCCTTCAGTGTTTACTGGACTGGGGCTGTTACGAGAGCTGTACCGCATTGAGCTGGTGAGTGGCGATACACCATATGCACTGTCCACACCTCGACGAGTACCTCTCCCTCTCTGAACAAAAGTTAAAGAAGAGCTTAACAGGATGGAGAGAATGGGCATCATTTCTAAGGTGAACAGGCCTACCGAATGGTATGCAGGGATGGTAGTGGTCCCCAAACCAAGTGGTGCAATACGTATTTGTGTTGACCTCACAAACTTAAACAAGTGGGTCAAGAGGGAACGACACATTCTTCCAGCTATAGACCAGTCATTGGCTCTGCTTTCAGATGCACATGTCTTCTCTAAATTGGCTGCAAAGGCAAGATCCCTCTCACAGAAGACACAAAGCCTCTCACCACCTTCATCACTCCATTTGGGAGATACTTTTTCAACCGTCTCCCATTTGGAATAGCGTCAGCACCAGAACACTTCCAAAGGCGCATGACCCAACTACTGGAAGATCTGGAAGGGGTGATTTGCCATGCGGACGACATTCTAGTCTTTGGACAGGACAAGGAAAAACACGATTTGCGTGTACACCGAGTTCTACAGAAGCTCCAGTCTGAGGGGTTAACCCTCAATGAAAAGTGTGAGTTTGGTAAGTCAGCATTGCACTTCGTGGGACACAAAATCATCCACAGTGGCATAGAAGCCGATCCATCCAAAGTCAAGGCCATTCTTCAGATGCCAGATCCAACATGTATTGCGGACGTATGCAGACTGCTGGGCATGGCTAACTTCTTGGCCAAATTCCTCCCTGAGTTATCCACTGTCACTGTACCATTAAATCAGCTACTTAAACAGGAAAATGAATGGTGTTGGGACGTGCCACAACAGCAGTCCTTCCACAGACTTAAGGAACACTTGAGTTCTCCCAAGATTCTGGCCCGATACTCGCCTGACAAAGACACTAGAGTTGAAGCCGATGCTTCTTCGTACGGCTTAGGTGCAATGCTTACATAGAAACAGCAGGATTGTACATGGAAGCCTGTTACATATATATCAAGAAGTCTGAGCGATGCAGAAAAGCGCTATGCTCAAATTGAGAAGGAGGCTTTGGCGGTGACGTGGGCCTGCGAAAGACTGTCAACATACATAATGGGCCTGCACTTTACTATACTCACGGATCACAAGCCTCTCATTCCTCTTCTCAGTTCCAGAGGCCTTGATGACTTGCCACCGAGAATCCTTAGATTCTACCTTCGTCTCCTGAGGTTCAGGAGATGATATACAGCATGTTCGAGGAAAACCCTCATCACAGCTGATACGCTCTCCCGAGCCCCCACCAGAGAGGGGCTGACTCATGCTGAAGAACAGCTGGAAAAAGAGGCTCAGGTCTTTGTGGACACAATGGTGTCTTCCCTGCCAGCAACAGAGACTCGTCTGACACAAATAGCCAAGGCCCAGGCAGCAGATGAAATCTGCAGGTCACTGAAGATATTCTGTTTGTCGGGCTGGCCTGACAAACATGCAGTGAGGAAGAATCTCATGCCCTTCTGGCATGTCCAAGGAGAACTGACAGTAGCAAATGACCTCCTCTTAAAAGGAGACAGGATTCTGATTCCAGGAGCATTACAAAATGAGATGCTCAAAAAAGATTCACGAGGGCCACCAGGACATTTCTAAATGCCGCACCCGAGCCCAGCATTCCATATGGTGCCTGGGCCTCTCATCACAGATCCGCCAGATGGTTGATCAGTGCACAACTTGTCAGGAACACAGGGTGCCCCACTATGAACCACTGCTGCTCACCGTAGATCCCAAAAGACCATAGGAAAAGGTTGGAATAGACCTTTTTGAGTGGGAAAAGCAAAATTACTTGCTCATTATCGATTATTTCTCCAGATTTATTGAGGTGGCACACCTTAGAACAACTTCATCAGAGGTCACAATCAGCGCCCTCAAAGACGTTTTTGCACGTCATGGTATTCCTGAGGAAGTTGTCTCAGACAATGGTCCTCAATTCCTGTCAGAGGTCTTCCGTCAGTTTGCCAGGGCTTTAGACTTCAGACACTCTACAGCAAACCCGCATTATCCTCAGGCAAATGGGGAGGCTGAGAGGGGGGTGTATACAGTAAAAGAACCGTGGGCTAAAGAGAAAGAGCATAGCAAAGCACTGCTTGTCTACAGGTCCGCACTACTGCAGCACGGCTTCTCTCCCTCACAACTGCTTATGGGCAGATGATTACGCGCAACCCTTCCCCAGACGTCTGGTAACTTGGACCCTCTGTGGCCAGGCATTCAGGAATTCCAGCAAAAAGATCGTCAGGTACGACAGAAACAAGTACGGCACTACAACTCTCGCCATGGCTGTCGTCCACTTCCCAAGCTCCACTCTGGGCAGACGGTCTGGCTGGCGGCAGAGAAACTGCATGGATCTGTCGTGGGTCCAGCTCACACTCCAAGGTCTACTTTGTGGAAACTGAAAGCGGAGGTTTGTTTAGAAGGAGCCGTAGGCATTTACGGCCCTCGGGTTTTATTACTAGATCAGGGCGGCATAGTAAAGCTCCTGAAAGACTGAACTTGTGAGAAAAAAAAACAGAAATAGGAGAAGTGTGTTAAATGATTATTTCTCTGGATGTTATTCATGACTATTCCTCAGGAGGTAGGATGTTTTGTTGGTTCTTTTCCAGTTACTTAGTTACATGTTCTTCTCAAGTAATAGTACATGTTTAGATACAAAGGAGAATGTGGGATTATAAATTCTTGGGGAAGAATCGCTTGGCTAAAAGGCGGAGGTGTAATGAGTGATGAGTACTACAATTCCCAGGATGCTTTGTAAGGGTCAGGGGGTTTTGCAGAAATAAATGCTTACCTGCATGTTGGCAGTACAGGGTCTCTGCGTCTCATTTATGCCTGATGTTACAGGGAGTGTACCTCTGTTTCTGCTGGCTGTTTACATTCCGCCACAGCCGGATCATGTGACCGTGCTCAGGATATTACATGACGTCATTAGCACGTGGGAGACTGCACATCCAGATGCTGTGTCCATTGTGGCAGGTGATTTTAACCACTGCAACCTCAGGAATGTCCTCCCCATGTACCAACAACTTGTATAGCAACGTGGAGGACGCCTATAAGGCTGTGCCACAGCCACACTTCAGTCAGTCAGACCACTTCTCAGCGTTCCTCTACCCAACCCTACAGCCAACTCCCCAAGCCAGCTCCCCCAATAAGTAAAACCATTGAAGTGTGGACTGAAGAATCAGAACTGCTATTTTGTGACTTCCTTGACAGCACAAACTGGGGAGTGTTTAGTACTGCTGCAATGATGAGGGACTCTACAGTTGACTTACAGCGGTACGCTGCAGCTGCAACTGGCTATATTAGCACATGCTCTGAGAACATTGTTCCCATAAAACACTGCAAAACCTCCTGTCCCAGTGATAAACCCTGGATTAAATGGGGAGTGCGGTCTATGCTACATGCTCCATTGGGTTTATCTCAGGTGAGGCTGAGGACTATAAAACAGCCAGACACAACCTGCACAGACCAATCAGGCCAAGAGGCAGTACAGACTGAAGGTGGAGGGATATTACACCACTGCTGATTCCCGGTGCATGTGCAGGACCTGCAACACATTACAGGGCATCAGGAGAAGAGCCGGGGGATCATAACCAGCGAAATCACACCCCCCAGATGAGTTGAATGAGTTTTATGCTCAATTAGATGCCTTCAACACCAACCAGCTGGGCAGGATTCTGGCCACAGAGGGCATGCTGAACACACCACTGTCTGCGCCATCTTTCCAGATAGTGTCATCACCAGCACAATCACAGTGTGGCATGGAAGCTGCTCTGCCTAGGGACAGGAAGGCTCTCCAGCGTGTGATAAAATCTGCACAGTTTCTCTGGAACAGCCTTCCCATCACTCCAGGACATCTACACCACCGGGGTAATCAGGAAGGCCCACAGCATTATTAAGGACAGCACACACCCACAACATGGGCTCCTCACACTTCTGCTGTCAGGAAGCTGATACAGGAGGGTGAAATCAAGGACAACCAGGCTCACAAATAGCCCATCAGACTCATGTACCATGCATCCAACACTGCTTCAGTTACTCATAACTTTCATTGACTGTTACCTCATTTGTAGCAATGCACAGAACACTTTACTTTTACATTCCTTATTGTCGCTGTTTATAAGCAGATGGCAAAGTAAGAATTACATTGCATGGTCTGAATGTTCTCTTTTTACTGTGTATTTGACAATTAACTTCTCACACTTGAAATGGTTTATAAGTGGGACCCAGAACTGAAGCTGATGAGAAGGTATCATCATTGATAAAAAGCACATTTGTATCATCTAGCTCTAGCTAACTGCTCACTCCCAGATAGACCTATAGTGTGAGGTGCAGAGCTGGGTGGGAGTCAGTGCTGGGCTCACTGCTGTTCACTTTATATATGCTACCACTTGGTAACATAACTGGAAATCATAGTGTTAAGTTCCATTGCCATGCTAATGATACATAGTGTGTGTGTGTGATATATATATATATATATATATATAAATAATTTAAGCAGAAGATGCATTGTGTTTGCCCATCAGGATCCTTACCCAAACTTCAGTTAGTACAAAATGCAGCAACTACAGTTCTCACAAAAACCTAAAAATGTGATCATATTTGCCCTGTTCTGTATTCCCTTCACTGACTTCCAGTTAAGTCTCAAATTGACAACAAAATAATGCTAATAACTTATAAAGCACTAAATGGTCTTGTACCAAAATACCTTCAAGATCTACTAGCCGCTTACAGCCCTCCCTGCTTGCTTCAGTTTTGATGTCTGTTAGTATCTAAGGTAGAAAGAGCTACGGTAGGCAGCAGAGCAATCTCTTAAAGAGATCCACAAATCTTAAAATTTGGTCTGTGTGAATTGGTACTTTGCCATCCTGCTCATTTGACTTCCTTTGCCGGCACCTGGAGGATAGGCTCCTCTCTGAGTCTGGTTCCTCAAAAATTTCTGTCTTCTAGGGAGTTTTTCCTTGCCGCCGTCCCCTCTGGCTTCCTCACTGGGGGCTTTGGGTGGGGATAATTTAAATTATGTTTCTTTTTTTAACCACAAAGTCCCATTGAGATTAAAATCTGTTTTACAAGAGAGAACAGGTGACGGTAGCAGCATATAACATTAAAATACAACATATTTATGCCTATATTTTTGTCTGCTTTTCAGGTGTTTGACGCGACATATTTTCAGACGCACGCTCTCTGTCCACTGGTGGAAGTGTGCTCACCTGTGTGTCCGCGCAAGTGTTTGTGCACGCGCATCGGAGCGGAGCTCCGCCATGCGCGATACAGAGAGCAGAGGAGAACTGTAAACGCGCAACTGTGTAGAGAAAAAAATGACAATCTGTTATGTAAATAAGATAAGGCTATTTAGTTTGTTTAATAAAAGGATAATGTATAGACTTGTCCTATAGGAAAGGTAACCTTAAATGACTTCTGTTGTGATCTGGCACTATATAGAAAATAAAATAAAATTTACTTGACCTTCAAGGGGGGGGTGGGAGGTGCCGTTGTTGGGGGGGGCGGGGCGCCCCCTATTATAATGGTAGGGGAAACACTGCCTTGTGATGCTTTGCCTGGACTTTACTGCAGCTGTCTTCAGTTGTTGCTTGTTAGTGGGTCTTTCTGCCTTAAGTTTTGTCTTTAGTAAGTGAAATGCAGCTCGGTCGGGTTGAGATCTGGTGATTGACTCGGCCATTGCAGAATATTCCACTTTTTTGCCTTAAATAACTCCTGGGTTGCTTTCGTGGTATGTTTTAGGTCATTCTCCATTTCTACTGTGAAGAGCCGTCCAATCAACTTTGCTGCATTTGGCTGAATCTGAGGAGAAAGTAAATCCCTTATACACTGCAGAATTCATCCGGCTGCTTCTGTCTTCTGTCATCATCAATAACCACTAGTGACCCAGTGCCACTGGAAGCCCTGCATGCCCATGCCATCACACTGCCTCCACCATGTTTTACAGAAGATGTGGTGAGCTTTGGATCATCAGCCATTCCAAGTCTTCTCCACACTTTCTTCTTCCCATCATTCTGGTACAGGTTGATCTTAGTTTCTTCTGTCCACAGAATGCTGCTCCAGAACTAGGCTGGCTTCTTTAGATGTTTTTTGGCAAAGTCTAATCTGGCCTTTCTAGTTTTGAGGCTGATTAATGGTTTGCAACTTGTAGTGAACTCTCTGTATTTGCTCTCATTAAGTCTTCTTTATGGTAGACTTACTGTAGATACTTTTACATCTACTTCCTGGAGAGCACTCTTCACTTGGGTGGATGTTGTGAAGCCTTCAGCACCTCCAGCAGCATTGCCAGGTGACCCGCTGTTTTGCTGAGGGATTAGACACTGAGCCCGGCCGCCAGCCGGACCTGGGTCAGGTAGCGCTCCAAGGGACCTTTTCCATCATAGCGGGGCAGCTATAGGAGGGTCTTCATAGCGACTGGCTGTATCCCTGTGCCGCACCACTGTCACCCGGGCAGGTGGGGGCGCTAGTGCCATCAGGTTGCTTCAGGAAGGCAAAGCACTCGGTTCTCACAGGTCCCCTGGAGCTGGCTGCTCCCCTTATGGTGTCGGCATCTTGGAGCTCCTCTCGAGCTCCTCGATTATCATCCCCAGCTCTGACACCAATGTACCGTATTGTCTAACCATGGTGTGGAAAGAGTAATATGCAAGAGGCGATGGGATTCAACTACTAGGTGTTTGTTTTGTTAGTGACTGGCACTGGTGAAACACACACTGCCTACTGTGCCCATCACCCCGCTTACTCCTAACCCACACGGTGGGCACACACACACACAATGTACCACAATTAACATTACACATGACCCTAGGATACAGCACAAGACGATGTCTGGAAATCACAGAACTATGTACAAGGTTGGCACCAGTCCAATATGCTGCTCTGCCCTGTGGTACCTACTGTGCTATAATATATTCATGTATGTAAATACATATTTCAAATAAATTTGTTAAGACATGATACTTATTCATTTCAATTCTCTTGTTTTTTTACGTGTTAATTTATTTTTCAGAGGGCTTGTGAACATGAACCGGAACCTTGCGTTCATTCCCAGTAAAATGTGAAACAGCGCCCCCTGGAGTCACACATTGTGACAGTCACAAAATATGGTGTAACACTGGCATTGATAAAGGAAGTGATAAGCTCAGAGGGGTACGATTGATGCTTTGGAAAATTTGGAACCGGTTCTCAATTGCCATCCCTAGTACCAGGTCCATTAAGCCCCTTTAAGATATAAACTTCACAGGATGGCTCCTATAGCAACAGCCATGTTAGCCATAAAAGACATTCACAGCATGTGACCCAAAACAGCAGAAGGGTACAAGCTGCGTGTGAGGACATGCAATGAAAAATAAGTTTGGTTCCTTCGTAAAACTGAAAAGGAGACGCTGCCATGGTAATACCCAGAACATATCCCAGATCTCCTTATAAGGAAAAGAGCATTCAACCCCAAAAGCGGTATCTTCTTCCCCATGTAGCGAGTGACGTAATGCAATACTGCCAAATGGTACCATTGTTTGGTACTAATAGCCACAGATTAGCCCGACTACGCCAACCCAGGTATCACACCCAGAGAAAGTTCAATCGCCCTACCCCCGGGCAAAGGCACACTGGTCCGTTCACCATATAAGCGGAGAGACGTTGTTCCAAACAATTTATTAAGTAAAACCATGAAAGGAGTAGTCCGTCAATCGGAACACCATCGGCTTGAAATACCGCCCGCGTATCAGCAGCCACTTCTTGCCGGTCTAAACCTGGGCGCTTGAACACAAGACAGCACAGCTGAACCAGCAAAAATCATGCGGGTCACAGGTGGGAAGGGAAAGGTACAACTACATGCCACAATAATAAAATCACACAAAACCCAAAAGGGAAAAAACACTGCAGACTACAAAGGAAAAAAGTACAAAACCATTTACATTGATATACAATAAGGACATTACTCAAAACATGACACCAAATACCGAACAAAACGAACATAATACAATTAAAAAAAGGAAAAAACACAAACCTTTGAGGAGCGGGGAGACCAGTCAGCCCCTCCAACACCCGCTCTCACGCATGTGGACACACACACCCAGCCAAACAGTTCCCCAGCTAAGGACCCGCTAATGAATCAGCCTGCTACAGGCTGAACAAGACAAACCGAAAACGCACAAAGCGCAAAACCGTGCGAGCGTCACTAAACAGCAGCAGTAAGGCAGAGCAGAGCCGCCGCTAGGCAGAGCAGAGCCGCCGTCCCACGTAAGATGAAGCAGCTGTCACCGCCACGCCACAACACACGGGACCCTGTAATAATAAAATAAGTCAAGGGCTGATTATAATAACACGCTATCTGCCCAGCCGTATTAATCCCAGCGTCAGGCGTCCTATCGCAGCTTGTAACATTCACCGTCAGGGAGCTAAACACGCCGGTATGAGAGGTCCCAACCACTAGTCCACGGACGAACAGAGAATCCAGCAATTGAAATGACTGCCGAAGAACGCCTGTGCCGGGGTAACCCTTATAGTCTGAGCGCCCTCGCCTATTGGCTACTCACCACCAGAACTTAATTGGGCACCCACCTCGTTTTCTCCTCCTGCTACACCCAGCTGAAGTAAATCGTATCCATTACGTAACGAAAAACTTATATGATTCCCCATACAAGTAAAACTTCAATGAAAACAAATCAAACTGAGGACGACTCCCTTCCTTGAAATTTCCACGTTCATCTGTTCCACCTGTAACCAAGGTTAATATCACCCCCACACGTTAACGTTGCCGTAATGTGGGCTTTTAATATCTGGGTCAGTAATTATGTCTAGGTTCAACTTTCGGAGTGAATTGGTCACAACCACTAGTCGACAGGGAAAAACAGTAACAATTTTTTATTAACAATATTCCACGAGAATGAGAATCACGTTCGGAACAATGAAATAAGAATGAAATAAGAATAAACAATTCCTCCCTCCCTACAACAGTCGGTCAGAACATATGCAGTTCAGTTCACTTTAAATTCTCTGGTATACATATAATCCTATATACACTCACGAGTTTTCTTTCTTTTTTTTCATATTGGGAGTGCTACATATATAATAATACTAACCAGGTAATTAAAAAAAAAACAAAGATATGTATTAGACTGGAGATCTCATCTATCTTATCTGTGCCCAGGAGATAACTGCATCCGCCGACTGGGAGGTAGGCTGACTGGTCTCGAACGTAGCTGGGCACTTCACAGCTCTAATACGTAGAATCGGTGGCTCGCCATCACATGTCGTAGAATATAACAAAGAAAAGAAAAGAAATCCAATCGGAGAATCGCTCAAAAGTTAACCCAACTAGATAATGCAACACGAGCGCTTCTGTTGCACTTATCAATGACAATAATTAAAATTTACTTTTAAACATAAACCCTTTTTTTTCTTTCTTTCTTTCTTTCTCTTCTCTCACCTGATGCATAAATCAGCTTTTTCACCTGCAGCGGCTTCTCTCTCTCTCCCTTTCTTTCCCGCGATCAGAGAGACAACTAAGTTAACCCGGGCGATCGCGATAAAAGAGCTCAACCGAACTAAAGACAGTGCCATCTATGGGACTGGAGAACCACGACACCCTTGGTCCTGCTCACTTTAAGTGGGTTACACACCTTTAGGGTTTTTCAAAGCCACAGATAGCAAAGGTCAAGCAAACCATTAAAAACTATGCCAGCTCACTTCATGCTGAAGCCGGAAGTCCCCAGTGAAGTTTTAAAACATTGAAATAGTAGAATATTTTCTAAAATATTTTCTCCTTCCTTTCTACCTGAATGACATGTTTTATACTGAGCATATCATTGGCTACAGTCTGCAGTACAGACATCTTACCCTCAGTGACTGACAGGGAAACCCGTGTTCCCACAGCTGCACCTCTGCTGATCTCCACACCACACCAGTAGGAACCAAAGTCCCCAGGTTTCAGATTGTTCATGGTCACGGTGAAGACTCGCTGGTCAGGATCATCTCTGATTGACACTTCATCCTTCGTCTGTGGAGAGTCACTGCGTACTTTGGGAGTACATGAACTCCAGTCACTCCCTTTGCACCAGTATTTCACCTGCTGTTGATACATGTTGTCATAGAAACATGGGATGGTGACAGATCCTCCTCTCTGTACAGTCACCGTGTTCAGTGTGGACACACCTGCAAGGACAGTATGAAAATTACCTGCTGATTAACTCTCACTCCCTCTTACACCATTTATACACATATTCATGAAATCATTTGCAGTCTACTGTAGGCTGCAGTACTTTACTCTGCAGAATATTAAAATTTGTTTTTAAACAATGATCTATTTACTATCACTGTGTTTGCAAAAACAAAACAGTGTAATGAATAAATTACTGATTATTCAGAATAAAATTAGCTGCAAAAATCTGCTTTGTGGTATTATTGTCATTTAATTTTCATATATAGATCAAGCATCAGCAACAGAGTCAAACTGATGCTCTTTTACATTATTTTAACATATATTTATACTTTTCAATTGAATTTATGAATTTCTTTAAAAGTCACTTAATGCAAAACCAAAGTATATGATTTCTCATATTTAACCCCTTGAAGTAGCACATTTACTGTTATTTGTGCCAGGTCTCATTTATGGTGTTCGTCTTATATATTAAAATATTATTTTCTTTATTTCTGTTAATGTCCTTCCTTTCTGATTGAATGACATGTTACATACTGAGCATCTCACTGGCTACATTCTGCAGTACAGACATCTTACCCGCAGTGACTGACAGCTGCATCCATGTTCCCACAGCTGAACCTCTGCTGATCTCCACACCACACCAGTAGTAACCAGAATCCGCAGGTTTTACATTATTAATGGTAAGGGCGAAGACTGGCTGGTTAGGATCATCTCTGATTGACACTTCACTTATCTTTGGATAATTAGTGTGTACTATGGGAGTACATGAACTCCAGTCACTTCCCCTGCACCAGTATTTCACATGTTGTTGATACATGTTGTCATAGTAACATGCGATGGTAACAGTTCCTCCTCTCTGTACAGACACCGTGTTCAGTGTGGACACACCTGCAGGGACAGTATGAAAATTACCCAGCTGATTAACTCTCACTCCCTCTTACACCATTTATACACATTAATAAAAAGTCAGTCAGCTGTAGGTTACAGTATTTCATTTCGCAGAGTATTAAAATGTTGCGGCACAGATACCAGACATGGTGATCCCAGTGATAATAAAGAGTCACAGACAGGTACTGATTTATGCCATATATACTCACAACACACAGACACTGGCCACTGTGCTGAGGGTCCCAGCTACTCTCACTACACATGGTGGCCCAAACAATGATAACTACAACAATTAACATTAATACTATACCTGACATTAACGTACAGCACAATAACAACATAATACATGATAAATACACAGAGCTATTTACATCATTCACACTATTTACATTACTGGCACCGGTCCAGTACGCCACTGCGCTGCCCAACAGGAATCCCCAGTGCTACACTGCCCCCCTTCTGGGGGGGACCCAACCTGGTACCCCCACAAAGTCCTGGCAGTGCTCCAGACAGCACTGAGCCCTCTGTGGCCACAGGGCCCCAGGTTCCCCACCATCCTCCTCAGTTCCAGCTGCTGGGAAACTCATCCCAGGTCCTGCTGATAGTTTCACCAAATGGGCCAAGGGTTGGTATAGAAGCAGCTGGTCTCAATGCAACATGACAGTCCTGCTTCGGAGATTCACTTCAGGACCTCCTGGGGGTCCCTCCAGTGGCTGTCCAGCTTGGGCAACCACCCCTTTTTCCTGATGGGCCAGTACACCCAGAGTCCCCAGGCTGGGAGACCTGTCCCCAGCAGCGGATGTCATAGGCTCACCTCTGTCTGACTCTGCCCATGTCCTGATGTTACCTGGCCAGCTCATGCACGGTCCACACATGGTCCTGGAGCTGGAGCAGATAATCCAGTCCTGGTGTCTCCGGCAGCTCCGGCCCAGGGGGTGAGGCAAACACCAGCTCTACTGGGGTCCACAGCCTACAGCTATACATGAGGGACGCAGGGGCACAGCCAGTGCTCTCCTGTACTGCTGCATGATAAGTCCACAGAACCAGGGGAAGGTGAGTGTCCCAATCATGCTGGTGCTCACCAACGAGGATTGTCTGCTAGGGAGCTGAGATGCGATTCTCTTCACCAGCCTGTCACTCTGCTGATGGGGGTGTGTGTGTGGGGAGGGGGGGCAGGGGTCTTCACAATCCCTAGCAGCCAGCTGACCTCATAGAACACCAGCACCTTGAAGTTTCTCTCCTGGACACTGTACAGCTGCTCTGAAGCCCCAAAGCTCCTAGAGCTGTTTTCTGCCATGGTGGTCAGGTCACACTCTGCTCTGGAACCATGTGACCCTCAGCCCACTTTGTGAAGTAGTCCATGACCACAAGAATGTAGTGATTCCCAGCCTCAGTGTGGGGAAAGGGGCCCAGGACATCGACCCCCACATGCTCCCCTAGGTACAGCTGGAGGGCAGACCGGCACTGCCAGCTAGGACCCCTCTGAGCCGCACATGCAGCACAGCAATGCAGGAACATCTGGGCGTCCTGCTGGCAGCCGGCCAGGTGAAGCGCTGCCACAGCTTCCTCAGCATCTTCTTTACGCCGTACTGCCCAGCCCCGACGGCTCCGTGCACTGACCTCAGCATGAGAGAGCACAGGTGTAGCGCCCCCTTCAGGCCTTTTGCTGGGCCCCAGTTAACAATCACTTGACGGGGGGCCTGAGTTCACTATGGTGTCTGTCTGTAGGCTATATGTTCCCTTCAAAACTAACCCAGGGCTAACATGCCCACCCTAAATACTTTAGTCACCTTATTCAACAACTACACAATATAAAATTATGCAGTTAAATTTAAAAACTTTACAACATAAAGGCTAATATTAAGACAAAATATTAATAAAATATATACAATGTAAACAGTATTTATAATAGTTCGCACTCCATTATTGCCCACTGAAAAACCTAAAATTGCAGCCTGATCTGGCTGCTCTCAGGAGCCGTAGCAAGTGACTCGTCAGGCACTCGGTCCTTTACCACCGTGAATGGAATAGCTCTCTCTCTACTCGCAGATGTACTCTGGAATTTAGTAGCTTCAGCAGTAAGCTTGCTGAGAGTGTGGAAGGAAGACATGCAGTCTTATCACTTCTCCCACGTATACCATATCTCCTGGGTTGATCCCAGCCCTTTACGGGGATTCATGGGATTACTCCCATTGGCAGATATTAAATGAATAACTCATTAAATTATATTTAACAAGCAATAAAAAGAATATAAAACACAATTGATGCAGAGGATGTGTCAGCTCAGTACATAAGAAATTTACATTCGGCCCATCAAGCTTGTTTGGGGAGAACTTAACTAATACATCAGAGTTTATTTATTTTTTTTTTATTCACCTTTATTTAACCAGGCAAGACAGATTAAGAACATGTTTCTTATTTACAACTGTGGCCTGGAAAGGGCAAAGCCTTTAAAAAAAATGTAAAATAAAACATTTTAAGAAAAATACATATATACAATATAAACAAGTTTACGAAAGGAAAAGAAAATAGAAAAAAATAAATAATAATAATAATAATAGTTATTAAAATTTTATCCAGGTCTAATTTAAAGGAACCCAGGGTTTTAGCTTGCACTACACTAACAGTAAGACTATTCCATACTCTAACTACACACTCTGTGAAGAAGTGCTTTCTCAAATCCATTTTAAAATTATTCTAATTTCCACCTATTGCTAATACTGAAGTAGCTATTTGGTTGAACAGCATCCAGACCTATTAGAATCTTATATACCTGGATCATGTCCCCCCTTAGTCTCCTTTCCTCGAGGCTGAACAGATTCAGCTCAGCTAACCTCTCATCATAAGACATTCCTCTAAGTCCAGGAATCATTCTCGTAGTCCTACGCTGCACCCTTTCTAAGGCAGCAATGTCCTTTTTAAGGTAAGGTGACCAAACCTGCACACAATATTCTAGGTGGGGTCTTACAGTGCCAAGGAATTGTATAATTGTAGCATCACGTCCCTTGACTTAAACTCCACACACCTAGAGATGTAACCTAACATCCTATTGGCCTTTTTAATTGTTTCCCCACACTGGTGAGAGTGGGACATGGAGGCATCAACATACACACCGAGGTCTTTCTCATAATCAGCTACCTTTATTTCAGTGGAACCCATAAATTGTCTGTACTTTATATTTCTGCTCCCTGCATGGATTACCTTACATTTATCTACGTTAAACTTCAGCTACTAGCTATCTGTCCATCCACTAATTAATTCAAAATCACGTTGTAACCTCTGTGCTGCTAGTTCAGTATCTGCTACATCCTCCACAAAACTATACAAATCAGATTAATCATATACACTGTACCTAAACAAAAGAACCAGACACTGGGTTACACAGGCTCTGGGGCACCAGCAGCTGCTCCCCTGTGCTGTCCAGCGATCAGCTGCGGCTTAACAGCAGGCCCTCGTGTTCCTCCATGGTGCCCCACTGGGTGTGGTAGGCCTTGTTCTCTGGACCGGAGGCTGATATCACCTCCCAACCCAGTCATCCTCCTTCATCCAGCTGCTCCCTCACCCTGGTCAGCATGGGGCTGCTCTGCTGCTTTGTGATGATCTGCTGGCAAACAAAGTCTTGGTGGTGACCTGGTGGTAATGTACTGTGAGCTGCTTCAGGGTCAGTGAGACAGAATGTCCAGGTTTCCATGCAGCTTCCCAGGGTGATGTTGGACCTCAAAGTCAAACTCTGCCATTACCTCCAACCAACAGACCAGCTGTCCCTCTAAGTGCCAGAAACTCAGGAGCCACCCAAGCGATTTGTGGTCCTTCTACAACCAGAACCACTGGCCACTGAGGTACAGACGGAAGTTCTTGCCGGCCTAGATAGAAGCTCCCTTCACGGTCCTGCCTGTGATTGCACAGCACCCAGCCCTTCGTTGCTAGTGTCTGTGTCCAGCATGACAAGGAGATGAGGGTCCAGGTACTCTAGCATGGGAACATCGGTGAGCGTCACACAGAGCTGGTTAAAAGCCGCGGCTCAGGCATCTGTCCACGCAAAGCCACTTCCCTTTTCTGTAGACGGTGCATTGTGTTTGCCATGCTGGCGAAGTCCTTACAAAGTGTTGTTAATATGACACTAACCCCAGGAAGCTGTGCAGCTCTGCTACAGTCTGTGCAGGGGGCCAGTCTCACACAGCTGCCATCTTTTGCGGGTCGGTGGCCACGCCCTCCCTCTGATGATGTGGCCCTGGAAGAGCATCATGCACTGGAGGAGGGAACATTTCCGGGGGTTCAGCCACAACCCTGCGCAGAGGGTCCCTGCAAACACTGTCTTTAAGTTCCACAATGTCCGGGCAAAATCAGCGGCGTTGAGCAGCAGATCATCAATGTTGATGACACATTAGGTCCAGGTGAGCTGGGATATTAGCCTCCATTAGCCTCTCGAAGGTGACCAGGCTGCTACAGGGGCTGAATGAAACTGACCAGAAGTGTCATAGCCTATGACCGATGGTGAACACGGTCTTAGGGTGGTTTACTGGGGACAGGTCGACCTGCCAGAAGCCACTCCGGAGGTCTAGGGAGCTGAACCATGTTGACCCAGTGATGCATGGAAGCACACAGGAGTCTTTCCTTGTCACCTCATTCAATGGTTGATAGTTGACGCAAAATCAACATGACCCATCCTTGTTGGTGACAAGGTCCGTGCCGCTTATGGACTGTGGGAAGGCTTCATGACTCTTGTCTGCCATTTCTTGAATCTGCTGCTCAGACACTTGTAGTTTCACCAGTAGCAGTTGGTTCAGATGCAGATGGGTGAACAGGGCTGATTGCTGTACTGCCACAGTTGCTGCACATCCTGCACTGTCTATGGAGACGGTCCTGCTGTGGTGCTGCCATTCAGCGCAGTTTGGACTGGAGTTGCAGTCGTGTGGCTGGTGGAGACTTTCCCTCAGGAGCTGTGGGCAGATCTTTTCCCCCCACTGGGTGGACGGCTCTCCTCCTCTCTTCCCCCATCGCTATCCCTGGCCGCTGCTGGCCACTGCTCTCATACTGGAGGACCCCCACATCTGTACCCAAAGCAGATGGTGGCCCCTAGCTGTACTAGTAAGTCCAGCCTGATGACACAGGGGTCAGCAGTGCTGGCTAGTCAGACCTCTTGTACCACCGACTGTCCTGTCAGCGTAACTGTCAGCTGCCTCCCCCCCCCCCCCCCCCGCATGGCCATGCGCACGATGGGTGCAGATCAGCTGTAGGGGTGGGGCTCTGCTTAATAGAGCTCGCAATGCCTCCTCTTCCAGTGGCATCACCAGGTGCCCCCCCCCCATCTTGGGGGACCAGTGATTGGGCCGTGCCACCAGCCGGACCGGTACTTGGGAGGGTTCCAGGGGCCATTACCCACTGTACCGGGGCAGCTTTAGGGGGGTCTTCACTGCGATCGGCCGTGTCCCACGTCATGCTGCTCCCTGCTGAGCTCTGTCACCTTTATCCTCAGGTCTGACACCAGTGTGGTTCGGGTACCAGAGTCACAGATAAGCACAGGAAGGCTACAAAGATGGGGTTTCCTGATGTCTGCCAGTCATACTCACAACAGACACACAACGCAATACATGGTAAATAAGCAGAGCTATGTATGTATTACTAAGAATGTAAAAATATTTTCTTCTGTATTTGTGTTAATGTCCTTCCTTTCTGCCTGAATGACATGTTACATACTGTGCATCTCATTGGCTACAGTCTGCAGTACAGACATCTTACCTTCAGTGACTGACAGGTAAACCCATGTTCCCACAGCTGCACCTCCGCTGATCTCCACACCACACCAGTAGTAACCAGAGTCCCCAGCTGTCAGATTGTTCATGATCACAGTGAAGACTCGTTGGTCAGGATCATCTCTGATTGACACTTTACCCTTCTTCTGTAGAGAGTCACTGCGTACTATGGGAGTACATGGATCCGAAGAATAATTATCTTTGCACCAGTATTTCACATGTTGTTGATACATGTTGTCATAGTAACATGGGATGGTGACAGATCCTCCTCTCTGTACAAACACCCGTCCCACTGAGGACACACTGTCATCACCTGTGGGGAAAACAACCAACTTAATTCACATTTTCAGCATCACAGTATCTCTGGTTAATATTATATATCATCAGTTTGTGTAACACTTGTACCAGGAGTCATGGCACAGAGAGATGGGTTTATCAGGACAGTGAGGAGGTGAAACAGCAAGACTGTCATTTTGCCATAAGAACAAGGGAAAGACACAGGAAAACAAAGCAGGTGTGTTCTAGGGGAGGGTCACTCAGCTATCATCCCCATCAGGGGCACATAGCCATGGTCCACATCATTTACTGACCAGGGCTGGGGGGGGATACATTGAATTCTGTTTCAGTCCAGAGCTTGCCATTTAGGCAGCCCTCTTTTAGGGTCTGAGAGGAAACCAGGACCTTTCTTCCACAAGTTTATCCAGTACAGGGTCAGTACAGTATAGGGAGCATGGAGCTGAACTGAGGTAGCACAGGGCACAATGCAGGGGAACATCCAGGACAGCATGCCAGTCTGTCATAAAGGCAGGGGAACACCTAGGACAGGATGCCAGCCTATCACAAAGGGAGGGGAACACCCAGGACAGGATGCCAGTCTGCCATAAAGGCAGGGGAACACCCAGGATAGGATGCCAGTCTGTCACAAAGGCAGGGGAACACCCAGGACAGGATGCCAGTTTGTCACAAAGGCAGGGGAACACCCAAGACAGGATGCCAGCCTGTCACAAAGGCAGGGGAACACCCAGGACAGGATGCCAGTCTGTCACAAAGGCAGGGGAACACCCAGGACAGGATGCCAGCCTGTCACAAAGGGAGGGGAACACCCAGGACAGGATGCCAGTCTGTCACAAAGGCAGGGGAACACCCAGGACATGATGCCAGCCTGTCACAAAGATAGGGGAACACCCAGGACAGGGTGCCCTGTCTGTCACAGGGCAAACACTCACATACAGTCACTATGGGCACTTTTAGAGGCACCAATCCACCTAGACCATGTGACTTTAGATATGAAACCAGAGACCTCATAGGAAACCAGTATATATACAGGAAGAACATGCAAACTCTACACAGAGAGCTGGGCCAGATACCAAAACCACAAGCCTGGAGGTGTGAGGCCCCCACGCTGCCCCCAGTGTCTAACAGCTAGAGCTTAACTAGCTCTCCAAAGCTGCTACAGAGTGAAAGACAACAAGGTCTAATCTCCACCCCCTGAAGGCCAATTCATACTTTCAGTATCACACAGGGTGAGGTGACATAAATTTTGTCATCAAGGTTTTACGCCTGATGGCTGTTGATGATGCATGTTTATCCCTGATTTTTTGTTTGGTGGAGATCATGGTGCATATTGACTGTTTGTAAAAGATAACTGACTAGATCTTTCCAGTAGGTGGCAGCACTGACTTTCAGAGGGCAACCAAAAAATAGCAGAGGAAGAGGAATTGTTGTAAGAGGTGAGGAGGTATCCGCATATCTATTTTTACATTTTTACTGTGCAGATAATTCATACTGTCATTATACAGCTATATATGGTCTTTTGAAAAGCAACTGCCCAAGTCTCTACTATAAACTAATATACTATTTGTAAAAAGTTTACCCATTTCACTTCACTGCTTTTGTGTTTGTTGCAACATATCTGCTCTCTCCGGGTCTGGTGGAATATCACTGCTGCATGCAGACACAGACCATGATAATCTGCATCCAGCAATAAATGCAGCATGAACACAAGCTGCTACGCGCATGACCACTTACAGCCTGAAAGCCACATGGAAAAGGAAAGAATGAAGTGGGCTTGAGGCATGAGCCCTGATAAACAGAGACCTGCTGCAGTAGCACGTGAAGCTGGGTGTTTAGACCCCTCTGATTGTACACACAGAAATGACTGACGGCATCCCGGCTGTCTGCTCACATAACCACCTGTGCTGCTGAAATGACCCCAGTAAGATAATCGTACACAACACAGAACATCAAAGCATGCAAAGGACAAGGGCATTTTATCTGCACTAACGGTTCTTAACTCCCTCACTTTTCTCTTGTGCATGAGCATAAAGCACCTAAATCATTAGCATGATATAAAAAATATTCTCAGACACTTATTCTGAAAAGCAGAAATGTTGTCATACAGCATGTGAGGGTGAGACTCTGTATAAACTCTGTGTGCTGCATACAGAGGGTCTGTTCAGGCCTTTGGTTCAGTCTTTACTATGTGTTATACAGTTTTCTATAGTGTCACTGCAGTAGCTCCTTTTAATCTCTGTGGATCAGTAGGAAACAAAAGGCCTAATAGGAAGGTGTCTCTGTAAGACAGGGGTGGGGGCCGTCCTGGGAGGGCAAAGTCAGATGATGAGCACATGGATTCACTTCATCTGGACCTTATCAGCAGTCCACTCAGACTGAACGCTTTGTGTTTCTCTCAGTCCCTGACAGACACACGCAGACACAGATGCTCAAATTCACACCCGGTCATTTCATTACACAGATTATGATTCTCCATACTGTCATTGTTTCTCTGTCTGTGACCCAGGACTCCTTAAATCCAATGAAAAACCCACTTTCTCCCCTCCGCTTGGTTTATACAGGTTCTGCACTCTTCTGTTCGGTTTGCATGGGGTGTCGCTCCTTCTCACCAACTGACCACAAACTTTATGGTCATGCTGCCTTTGCACAGCCCACCTGACCAACATCATCACTTACAGTAATGGCTGGCTGTGGCATGTGTGGCTGGGGCTCTACATCAGCAGGAAACTGTCTGCAGGACAATAAACTTCCTTTGCAAGAGAGACAAAGTATAGCAGCACTGAGATACGGTGACTGATAATTAAGTGAGCTGTCCTCATCCTGCACTTCTATTTCCTGTTGCTTCCCCCTCTACTGTGACTGCTCCCCCCCTCCACCCCCCCCCCCCCGACACCCAGATCACCTAGTGCTGTCTAACCGGACCAACCGTCAGCTTCTAGGCAGCCTGTTGGCTGGGGGGCAGGGCCTGGTCTGGGCTGACTTCCTGGTTCGATAAACAGCTCATTCAATAAACAACTATCTGTTCAGCTTATTCGTCATTATGGGATAGAAAGAAGATTTGATTTTACAGTCTGGGTCGGTCATCCATTCATCCATTCATCCATCCTTCCTCCATCCTTCTCAAGCTGCTTATTGTCTTCAGGGTCCTAGTCATCAAGAATAATCAGTCACAATTTCACATTTTACATGACGCACACATACAATGATCTTCACTATTTCCATTTTCATGGACTTACTGCCGAAGTAGTTTACATTATTTCACCACAAGAGGGCAGACATTTTCATTTTCTACATTTACATAGAGTGTCATATACTCTGCCTTTCTCCTCCCTGTCAAAGTCCTTTCTAAAACTGAAATAAAAGTTATGAAAATATTTAATAGAGTAGCTGATTGGATACAGAATAATAAATTACGGTTATGACAAAAGTGTTCATATGCCAGGTCACCCACAGTCAAGATGAGATTAATTATTTCATTAATATATCATAATAAATTTATGATGGACCTGGATTAACTAATACAGAGTACAACTGTAACACTGGCCTTTGCTGTAATTATTAACCATCTATAATCACCCATTCTGCAAAGCTTTAGTAACAATCCCTACATGGCAGAAAAATGCCTGAAATAGTCTTTAATGTCTGACAATAAAACCTACATTTTTACTAAATTAACAAGTTTTGAAATATGGATTTAAACTGATATACACATAGCACATGGCTGTAACACTGGTGTCTGTCTGTGGGAAAATCCTGCGATATTTGTCATTTTACAAAGATTAATCATACTGTAAACTAGAATTAGCCAAATCCAGAGGCTTTAGTTCAGGTCCCAGGTGTAGCATGTCGATCAGGCACTCATGTATTTGATAAAGAGCAGGACCAATATTATGGGATGTCTCCTTGAGAGGTAATGCTGATATGAAAATAAACCTTTCATTTCAAACATACAGACACATAAAACTACAGCCATCTATGTTCTATATGCTCATCCTGGTCAGGGATGTGGGCCTGGACAGGACACAGGGATGGAGTTCATCCTGGATGGGACACCAGTCAGTCACAGAGCACATAGACTCACATTCCTGTTTATAGACACCAATTAGCCTGACTGCATGTCTTTGAACAAAGCAAGGAAACCCACACAACATATAGAGAACATGCAGACTCCATAAAGACAGAGCATTAGTGAAATTCAAACCCCTAAACATGGAGGTGTGAAGCAACAGCACCATCTACTGGGCCACTGGGCCACCCGCATGGAAACTATTGTATTGGCAAATTGCCCTATTTAACAACAGTTGAAAATAGGGGAGTTAAAAGAATTTCCTAGTGACTTACTGAGATACTGAGATACTTGAGAGACTGAGAGTTGCCCTTGATAATTTGCTGCCAGCAGATACAACTGACCACTTTAAGTTCCAAACGTTGGTAGACCACCTTAAGTTTGAAGGGGCCTCACTATAATTTCTTAACAACTCCCATCCCTACATATCCCTGTATCCTTACCTCATATTCAAGCCACTCGGACAGGTGACAGAGGGCCGGTATGGGAGTGACAATAGGGTTAATGTATCTCCTAAAGTTAGCTCTCAGATCATATGGCAGCTTAACCAGTAATGTGGAGACATGAGACCCACAACTCAACTCTGTCAAACCCTCTTGACCAAGCTGATTTGACATTCCTATGAGTGTCCATACAGCCAATGAAAACTTGCTGAACCCTCTAAGATCTCTGCATATAATGTTAGGCCCATCTACCAGCATAACGATATGCTGTAAGGCTGTGGTTGTCCATACAGTTCAATGAGGGCTCTCATTGTGTCACTGTATGGGTACTGGCTGTTACTCTAAGAGTCACCTATGAGTAAGTTTAAGTAAAAATATTTCAGTACCACTATACAATAAGGCTACCCTTATAAAAGGGGTTATGAATGGTTTATAAGCCGATTATAAATTAGGTTGTAACACTTCGTTACACTTCACCCTCTGCACATCACATTTCGCTGCCTGGAAAGCTAGCGTGAACGAGTTTAGTTTTTCTGGGCGTGACGCGATTGCTGCCTCAGAGGAGTTATCACTACCACCCTGCATCTCATCTTCCAAAATGTATGAAACAAATATATATATAATTCGTTTATGTTTCCAAAAACATGCCTGTAGGTTAAGGCACCGTAGGTAAAGTTACCCGTGACTGTGGAGACACAGAATACCCTAGACATGCATGATATCCTGGATGACAGCTGGTGTTAAGGAAGCGAGGCATAGTGCAGGCAGAAAAAGAAGGTGACAATCCACTGGCAGCTCTGAGACATGGGGGGGGGGGTTATTACAGAAACTAAAGCACTGGTAAAACTACAAAGGAAAGGACCACAAGGGGTCAAAAAGCAAAATGGTGAAAACAATGACTAACTACAAAGAAATAAGGTCCAGGAACAAGGCAAGGAACTCATATGCCAGGGCTGAGACCAGCTTGTGGTTGCTGTGGTTTGAGTCCCGTGATGCACTTTGCTGCAGCAGTGGTCAGTGTATATCCATGCAATGGATGGAAGTTGTTACGGTTAATGCTAGACCCCTCAATTTTAAGTAGATTATGCAGAAAATATGTAAAAATCAAATTGTGGATTAACAAACGGTATATTATAAAAGCCACTTCTATCTAAATCTGACACAGTCCATATTGCACAGACCCGCATATTGTACCTGATACCACATGATAGTTTCAAATCCCGTGACCCTTTTGCTGTAAGTCTACATCATCTGGGGAATCATATAATAATATATGATCAGATGAACTTAATTGATCCTGGGGGGAAATTTTTCATACAGCAGCAAGATACATAAACTGCAAACGTGATCGGAAGGTCGCCAGTTCGAGACCCAGCCTCAGCAGAATAGTCACATGTCTGTGGGTCCTTGACCAAGGCCCATAACCCCCAGCTCCAGGGGGCCACACATCGGCTGCCCCTGTGCCATCAGCCCTGAGCTATGGAGAGCAAGATGGGGGAAGGCAAGAATTAGATTCCAACTCGTACTCATGCAATGTGATATTGGCGATTAATAAATGTGTAAATGAGTATCATTCATTCATTCATTCATTTTCTACATACTTATCCAGTACATAGTCAGTAAAGTACAGGGAGCATTGAGCTGATGTAAGGCAGCACAGGGCACAAGGCAGAGGAAGATCCAGGACAGGATGCCAGTCTGTCACAAGGCAAACACTCACACACAGTCACTATGGGCACTTTTAGAGGCACCAATTCACCTAGACCATGTGACTTTAGATATGAAACCAGAGACGTCATAAGAAACCAGTATATATACAGGAAGAACATGCAACCTCTACACAGAGAGCTGGGCCAGATACCAAAACCACAAGCCTGGAGGTGTGAGGCCCCCACGCTGCCCCCAGTGTCTAACAGCTAGAGCTTAACTAGCTCTGCAAACCTGCTGCAGAGTGAAAGACAAGCAGGTCTAATCTCCACCCCTGAAGACCAATTTATACTTTCAGTATCACACAGGGTGAGGTGACATAAATTTCATCATCAAGGGATTACGCCAGATATCTGTTGATGATGCATGTTTAGCCCAGATTTTTTGTTTGGTGGAGATCATGAACATTGGTGCACGTCGACTGCGCTTGTGCAAGATAACGGACTAGATCTTTCCAGTAGGTGGCAGCACTGACTTTCATAGACCAACCAAAATACAGGAAAGGAATAAGAATTGTTGTAAGAGGAGGTATCCGTTGACGGGGTATGAATAGCCTGGGGATTTCGTGTAAGCCGTTCTGAAGGGAGCGGGCCGTACGTGGAGAGACGTGCGATACTGAAATGTAAGTTAAAAAGAGCGCTATTGTTCATTTCTGTGTTAAATGAATGTATGTCTTAGTATTCACAACCAACGGTTGTACGTATTTTTGTATTTCCTTGTGCAGTTTCAGTCCACTGCCGTATTTTACACACGGTAAAAAAAGAAAAGTTAGATTTATTTTATTTAGAGTATTTGCTGCTGGGGAAAGCTGATTAGCACCCGTGTGTTGTAGCCATTGTACCGCACGGTAAAACTTATAAAGGAAAGAACGGGAAAACTCCGCTCAGTTGCCTTTCCATTTTCTTTTGGGCATCTAGCAAATAAAGAACCCCAAATTATTTGTGTTTGTCTGTGTGATGTTAATTGCACTGGCTATATATATTTTTACATTTTTACTGTGCAGATAATTTATGACTGCCTGCAGCCTGAAAGCCACATGGAAAAGGGAAGTATGAACGGGGCTTAATTGAGGCAGATCTTGAGCCCTGATAAACAGAGACCTGCTGCAGTAGCATATGAAGCTGGGTGTTTAGACCCCTCTGACTATACACACAGAAATGACTGATGGCATCCCGGCTGTCTGCTCACATAACCACCTGTGCTGCTGAAATGACCCCAGTAAGATAATCGTACACAACACAGAACATCAAAGCATGCAAAGGACAAGGGCATTTTATCTGCACTAACCGTCTTAGTACTGTTTGGTTACTAAAGAAACACATGGCAGTATTACAGTGAATACTTAGATATTAAATTTATATTGTCAATAACCTGTTACATGCAAATATTAGTATAGCAATTGCAAATGTTTTGATACAAACACCCAGGGGAGTTTCCAGCTACTGAAAAGATCAGGGACTGAGTCAAGTTACCAGGGGTTTGACTATTTTCTCTTTTGAAGGAAGATTGGCATCGGGGGTAAAATACTCAGAGCTACAGCCCTGACTGATCTGGCCTAACGACGCCCATGAATACAACCATAGGAATCCAAAAAATATTCACAATTTCAGAGACAATGTTATGTAAAGCAGATGAATCTTTGCAGAATTGACATTTTGCGATTTCTCCTGACCAGATCTCCATCCTGATCTCCATACTGTGGCTGACAGTGTGTGAGGAGCAGGAGAGAGATCTCTACTCAGTTCACTGTAATGAGTGACACTCACCTGTGAGCCCAGCAATGAGAAGAAACAGGAGCATCAGAGGATCCATACGTGTGTGTCACTGAGCCCAGATCTGTGGGAACTGACTCTCACTTCCTCATCCTCTGTACCTTCACTGTCTCTGTCATTTCTATTGTTACACACAGCAGGCAGAGCGAAGGTGGAGTGGACATTTTAAACAGGAAGTGACAAAACCACAAGGCTGAATGTTTAGCCCTTCAGAAAGTCAGACCATTATTATTAGTGTGTAGAGAATTAAATCAACTATCAATGCACAGACTCAGTTCACAAAATAAAAAATCTACATGAATAAAGAAGACCATGAATTTCTCTGTTTATCATAGTTATTTATTATTAGTATAATTATCTGGATCCTAATGCTGGAAGCACACAGTGTAAAGTGAGGTAAACCTTCAACAGCACGTCAGTCCACTGCAGGGCCCTGGAAGCTGGAGAAATGCCATGTGATAATAATAATAATAATCATTGATACTTTATTGATCCCCATAGGGAAATTGTCTTTACACCTCCCACAACTTGCTCTTTTTTCATAGGGTAAGTTGTCTACTATGGGCTGCCACCTATAGCGGCGCCCAGCGAGCTGGGGGTTAAGGGCCTTGGTCAAAGACCCACAGGCTGAGGCTGGGTTTGAACCTGCAACCTTCTGATTACAGGCACACAGGCTTAGCCCACAGAGCCACACGCTGCCCCCAATAACCCAGATGGGGCTCGAACCCACAATCCCCAGCTCCGGAGGCTGATGCCTTATCCATTAGGCCACTGGGTCAGTGATATCAGTGATCAGAGGAAGGATCAGAGGAAGCCTGCAAACTGCAGAGAGACACAGTCATGGTCACATTCAAAGCCAACACTCAGGAGTGCTGAGATAGCAGGTGAATCAGTCAGATATCTAATATCATGATGAGCTAAAGACACAGAGGGACTTTGAGGAAGCACAGCAAGACCAACAGAAGACATGGGCTCCTGACAGTTAGGCCTCAAGATCCATCATTTCACCGTTGCAGTCCAGTTGCTCTTAGCTGCAGCTGCAGCCAAAGAAAAAAAAACGTAAATCTTCAGCTTGCCCACTTTCCTGTGTTAGTCATGTGACTCACAGCCATTTTCTGCAGCTTCACAAATAAACTGAAATAAACTGTGAGGTATAAAACAGTGATGTCACATCCTGCCTGCCATGTCTGCCTGACCCTCCTGTCTCCTCCCTCACGTGACCATGATGGGCTATACCTGGTGCTTGTTGCCCCTCATTAGTCTATGTATACAAGCACCTGTTTGTCTCACCATTGCTTGTCTGGTGATAAACATCACTTTTCCTGTCAGTCCATGTCCTTCTTTGTCCTAACCTTCTCATTCTGATCTCTGCGGTCGTGTTAATTTGCAGTCCCTGTGTGTTTAGTTTAATTAAACCTCCTTTCTGTTTTGCCAAACACCTGTCATGGAGTCCCGCATGTTGTGACGGAATGATTGAACAATTCAATTCAGTTAAATTCAATTGTGCAGTACATTTCCCATTTCAGTGTCTCTAGGCACTTCATATTATCGCTGCCCAAACCCCACAGTGAGGAAGCCAGAGGTAACAGTGGCAAGGAAAATCTCCCTAGAAGACAGAAACTTTTGAGGAACCAGACGCAGAGGTGGAGCCCATCCTCCAGGGGGCCTTCAGAGGAAGTCAAATGAGCAAGATAACAGGTATCTCTGGGAACCTCCTTCGCTTCACATCTCCACCTGTACACTCTCCCCTGACCTCCTCCTGGTATCTGAGCCTCATGCACAGTGGTGGTTGGTAGACAATCCCCTCAACGACCCACTGAGCGAGAGCGACCTTCAGGACCCTGAGGAGTCGCCCGGCGGGTGGATCACCCCTCCCATGTGGGGGTCATACTGGGCTCACCTTCACTACGGAGAAGACACCCCCACATAGACCCTCCAGAGCCCCACGTCTCCAAGGTGGGCTGGTTTGACACTCTATCCTCTATCCTAAGTCCCGGTGCAGTCAGCAGTATCTCCTGGGCTGCAGTAGAGGGGCTGGCTGAGTCTCCGTCTCCAACAGAGGGAGATGTGGGACACACTATCTGGGTCAGTCACCCAGACTCTTGTCTAATCGACGTTATCCCGCCTGACGACACTCCTGCTGCGGCTGAGAGGAGAGGAGCCACGCCGTCCTCCTGCTCCTGTCCTGCAGTTCTCTCAGCACCCTGCGGCCTCACTGGCCCTCCGAGCCTCTCAGGTCCTCTCCAGAATCATTGTAGCTCAGAGAATAAAAATACATGCAAGTGAAGCAAATATGTCAGATTTATCTCTGAACTGTTTGATTTCCTTGTTTTTCACTCACGCATGAGCAGAAAGCAGCTAAATAATTAGCATGATGCAGAAAATATTTTTACACTTATTCTGAAAAGCAGAAATGTCGTCATACAGGAAGTGAGGGTGAGACTGTATAAACACTGTGTGCTGTATACAGAGGGTCTGTCCTCAGGCCTTTGGTTCAGTCTTTACTATGTGTTATACAGTTTTCTATAGTGTCACTGCAGTAGGTCCTTTTAATCTCTGCGGATCAGTAGGAAACAAGAGGCCTAATAGGAAGGTGTCTCTGTAAGACAGGGGTGGGGGCCGTCCTGGGGGGGCAAAGTCAGGTGTTGAGCACATTGATTCACTTCACCTGGGCCTTATCAGCCGTCCTGTCAGACTGAGAGCTGTTTGTGTTTCTCTCATCCCCAGACAGACACACGCAGACACAGACGCACAAGTTCACAGCTTGTCGTTTCATTACACAGATTATGATTCTCCACATCTTCACTGTTTCTCTGTCTGTGACCAGGACTCCTGGAGTCCAATGAAAACCCACTTTCTCCCCTCCGCTTGGTTTATACAGGTTCTGCACTCTTCTGTTCGGTTTACATGGGGTGTCGCTCCTTCTCAGCAACTGACCACAAACTTTATGGTCATGCTGCCTTTGCACAGCCCACCTGACCAACATCATCACTTACAGTAATGGCTGGCTGTGGCATGTGTGGCTGGGGCTCTACATCAGCAGGAAACTGTCTGCAAGACAATAGACTTCCTTTGCAAGAGAGACAAAGTATAGCAGCACTAAGATACAGTGACTGATAATTATGTTAGCTGTCCTCATCCTGCACTTTACACTTCTACTTCCTGTTGCTTCCCCCTCTATTGTGACCATGCTGCTCCCAACACCCAGATCACCCAGTGCTGTCTAGCTGAACCACCCTGCAGCTTGCAGGTAGCTTATTGGCTGGGGGGTGGTACCTGGTCTGGACTGACTTCCTGTCCTGAGAAGCTGGGGGGGTCAGTGCTGGTGCTGGATCAGTGTCATTCTTACAGTTTTGATGCAGCTTTTGGCAAAGTTCTCTTAGGATCCCATTCCTGCTGGATTTCCTGTTACTTTAACTATGCAACTATGCAATTTTGTTCCTAAAGAAAAGTGCATAATATAATTCTGTCATACTTTAATATACTGTACATACTGCTATAATATACTGTAATATACTATACATAATTTAATATACTGTTGTTAGTATGTAATTCACTCCTGCCTTGATCCCTGAGGCACAGAGTTGGAGGCAGAATTCCATGCTATCAGGGTATATGAATTTATACACACATCAGCCACGAGACAGAATATGACCATTCCTGTATACTGCTGCCACATGGTGGACAGAAAGAAGACTGCAGTCAAGTGTAAAATCATTCTGTCAGTCCACATTTAACCTCTGCACTACAAACAGGAAGTGTTCAAACCACAATAGGTCACACATTATTCTATACTGTATGTAATGGAAAAAAAATTGTTCACTAAACATCTACCTTTTCTGCTTATTTGTGACTACAGATTACTGTGAGTATTTGATTATACAGCAGAGGTCATTCATTCATTCATTCATTCATCCGTCCTCCAGCTGCTTATCCTGTTTCTTCATCTTCATTATAAAATTGTGATTTAGTGCAAGTACTAGTCTCCCATCACGATTTTACTTTATGTTCTGGTGACATGCAGTAATTTTCATTTCCATAGATTGATTGTGGAAGTAATTTACATCGTTTCACCGCCAGAGGGCTGAAATTTTCATTTACCATGTTTACAGTGGATATAAAAAGTTACACAACCCTGTTAAAATGCCAAGCTTTTGTAATGTAAAAAAATGAGGCCAAAATGAATCATTTCAAAACTTTTCCCACCTTTAATGTTACCTGTAATCTGCACAATTCAATTTAAAAGCAAACAAATCTGTTAGGGGGGAAACTATAAAAAATATGCAAGTTGCACAAGTCTGCACTTCCTTAAACTTATACTTTTTTGAAGCACCTTTTGATTTCATTACAGCATACAGTCTTTTTGGGTTCAAACCTGCAGGCAATTAAAGTGATGCTGATTAACCCCAGATGAAGTTCAGCTGTTCTAGCAGGATTTTCCAGACATTTATTCAGTTGCATCCTGCAGCAAAAGCCATGGTTCACATAGAGCTTGCAAAGCATCAAAGGGATCTCATTGCTGAAAGGTATCAGTCAGTAGAAGGGTACAAAAAAATTCCATGGCATTAGATATACCATGGAACACAGGGAATGGGACAGACAGAACCAGGAGGTGAATTAATGAGGGTGGTAGGACAGACAGGGTAAACAGGAACTGGGATGGGGCCACCAGATGAGGGAACACAGCTGGGAACAGACCTTGGGGACCAGGGACCTATAAACTGGGAACAGGACACGGGAACTGAGGGACAGAACCAGAGAGAGACCAGTTGGAAACAGGATGTGAGGACTGAGGGACAGGAACAGGAACAAGAGGCCAGGACCAGGAAAGAGAAGGGGAACTGAAAGGGAAAGGAAATAAAATGAGCCTGATGGGACAACAGGCTCAGGAACCGAGGAGGAAGGGACTGGGTAGTTATAGACTGGGGTCAAAGGGACACTGGAAGGTTGCCAGAGTGGGGACGAGACACACAAGGATGGGGTGAATGGATCACCACAGGCCTAGATGAAGAATGAGCAGCTAAAATTTAGGAGATGGAGGCAAGTCAAGTGTGTGGATGGAAACCACAGGATGGGAACTGGAGGGCGATGAGGAGACTATAGAATGGGAGCTGGAGGGTGACAGGGGGACTGGAGGGTGACAGGGGGACTGCAGGACGGTAATAGGCAGGAGAGTTGGAAACTGGTCCTGGACGGCTGGCATGAGTGATATGTCCCTGTCTCCCCCTTTGAAAGACAGAGAACCAGCCTGGCCCTGTACTGCTCCCCTGTCTGCACCACAGATGGAACAGGTGCTTGGGGCCTAATCAGCCCAAGCCTCAGGTGGAGGCTGGAGCCTGAAACGTGGGACTCAGGACCAGGTCCAAGGGTTCCCACTCCAAGTCCTCTGGAGCGGTATCCTCCAGGTCCATCCCCACTAGGATGGGGGTGACCTCGTGCCAATATGCAGGACCCAAGGCAAACTCGAGTGGAGCTACAGGGGCAAAGTCAGGATGAGTGGCCTCCTGTCGGCCGGGAATCGATAGTTAACAATAAAGTCAGAGGGAAGTTCCCCGAATTCTCTCAGAAACAAAGTGTATGATCCCGGTGGTCTGTGTACTATAAGAATATAGATGGGCGGGTCGGACACCATGTGAATTATCATTGCTTCAAATGTTGTGAAATCTTTGATAATCTTGCGTTTTCAACAGTGAGTTAAAATAGCTCCGCGCCCAGAGCCGCGTGGTTTCTGTACAGAACTAAACCCATCAGGTGAGGCTTCAACAAGAGGTACAGTGTCTGTGTGTCTCAGTCAGGTTTCAGTTAAAAATCACAGGTCTGCACCAGTGTCCAGCACCATGTCATTAACAAAAAGTGATTTACTTCCCAAAGAGCGAATGTTCAATAGTGCACATTTTATGGTGGGTTTATGTTGTGATTCAATCGGTCTTATTAATGGCATTGATATTAAGTTATCCACACAAAAGCCCCCAGTGGAACATTTAGATCTAAGTCTTGGTCTAACAATACCCTTCCTATGCTCACTCAACTGTTCCTAAATAGTTACCGTGTGACGGAGCACCTGGGTGAAGACCGAACATGATCTAAAGGTGGGAGAATAAACAGCCTTTGATTTAAGATGGCAAAGCTGAGGCCTGGGTGCTGCTCTCAGTCAGGCAGGTAATTTACTTGCCATTCTGGGATAACATAAATGATCCTCCCCAATTAGGGTGAAGACCGTCCCGTTTATAAAAACCAGGCTGTTCCCAGAAGAGATCCTAATTTTTATGTATTTATATTTTGAATTTTTCTTTTTTACTCCTACTTTACTTTTTACTTATTTTTTCTTATATTTTTACACAGCCAAATAGGGTGACTCAGAGACTGCATGTGACAAATAAACCTCTTGAATCTTCAATCTAATTATAAATGAAGGCAATGTTTTGAGATGTGCACCAAGTATCTAAGCAGCGGTTTAGGGAGAGTAGCGTACTTTAGGTTACATCCCCTCTACAGAGAATTGGTAAGTGTGGCAGGGGGGAGTGATGGACGATCCATGTTGCAGCTTACAGAAACAACAAGGGACTTTATTGTATCTGAACTCAAAACAAAGAGAAACAAAAGGAAGCATGAGGGGTATAAAGACAGGCAGGTAGAAAACAAGAATGAAAGCAGGGAGAAGCACAGAAGAAAACAATGCAGAACACAGAGAAAGACAGGGAGTGAGCAGCCGCACGCAGGAACAAATACTATGGCCGACTCGGGAACAGGGTGGGGGCAGGCACTTAAATACACATAATAACGAGGGCTTCCACAAAGGACAGGTGGGGGCTATAACTAAACGAGAGGCTGTGGGCAATGAAGAACAGGTGAGGGTAATCACCATCAATTACACACTAGGGACTAAGGCTACACTGGAGATAAAGGGAACACAGGTGAAATAATTACAAAACTACTGCAGATAACCAGACACAAACAAAAACAAGATCCGACACAGAAATAACCAGAATGCAAGGTAACAATGGGAAAAAAACAAAAACTCAAAATGTCAAACAAAGTGAAGCTGGGCTCTGGAGAGCCTCAAACCCATGGCAGAGAAAATGCTTGGTTTTCTGCTAAACATTCAGCCCATTCAGCCACACAGCAGCCCAGGCAGCAGTGGAACACACTAGGACCTGTGAAGCATAATAGACCAGGGGAACAGAAAGTGGAATGACCAGCGACACCAGCTGGACAAAGAGGGAAACTGGGACAGGTATTGACAGCTCTGTGTTACATCACTCTCTGACAGGGTCACTGATTGGTGGGATCTGGTAGTGCAACGTGACCTGAAAACCACAAAAACTTTCACTTCTTTTTAATCATTTTAATAACCCCAGAAAATACAAAATGCACAGTAAACCATATCTATATCAATCATTAATTAAATCAGAACAAATAATTTAAAATTTCACTAATGAGTAAATTATTATTAACTACTTGTACTACAGTTAGCATAACCATTAATCACCCCCCCTTCCCCCCAAAAAAAGTAATCTCTAACAGGGAGATTTATGCACAAAAAATGGCTATAACATTAACAGAGCTACGTATATGAAGACACATTTCATACAAGCACAGCATGACCCTGCTGATACAGCCTTAAGGTTTGTTCATTTTTATGTGCTAAGAGGCTGCACAAAAGATAAACAAGCTTGTATATTTTAACAGAATTTCTTAAGACCCGTGGTTTGTATTGGCTCCTCCCTCTGCTTCTCTCTGATTGGATCCCCTCTTTCTACAGGAGCTCCAGTGCAGCTGAATGGCGATGATGGTGCAGATCAGATAAAACACACCAGTCCCAGCTTTCAGTACAGCATCCAGAACCTGCTCCCACCTGTCAGACATATAATACATCAGTGTGTCTGTCAGTCACACGTATCACATTTACATCTGAAGAACAATGCAGTGAATCTAGAATTATGGCCATCAACAGCAGCACCAATAAGCCCAGTCCTACATACAGAGCCAGCAAGGGATGGCTTCCGGTTTGGAACCGGATCTTATTGCTGCAAAAAACCGGAATCATACACCCCTGATTCCTCTAACGATTCATCAAGAGAGTCTAGCTGCAGATGCCTGTAGAGTGGAGCTCCACCGGAAATACGTCACCTCCACAGGAAACACGTGATCTTTAAGGACGTAAAGTGGAGCTCCGGTTAGGGTTAAGGTTAAGGTCAGGGTCTATTCGGTGTAACACAGAGTTGAGGTCACGTGTTTCCTGTGGAGCTCCACTCTACAGGCGTCTGCAGCTGGACCCTCTCCGATTCATACGGACTTTTTGAGTCGCGCAAAATGACGCCGCGACCTGAAATCCACATGATGAAGCGCAGGAAACGGTCCAGGGCATGGCAGCACTTTACAAAGAAGGACGACCATTGTGCAGTGTGCAGCCAATGCAAAGCCGATGTCACCTCTAACGGTGGTAACACTAGTATATATAACACTAGCTTAAGCATTTAAGCTGCCAACACGGCATTACATTTAAAGATCGGCATGTGTTCCCCTCTCTGCCGAGCGCAAGCTCCGTGGTCTCCATAGTCACGGGTAACTTTAACTACGGTGCCTTAACCTACAGGCACCTTTTCTGAAACATCTATAAGAAGAATCAATGATGGCACCGATATCAATAATTTCTTAACGATTCCAACTCCTAGAGCCAGCTGGACCAAGGAGCTGAATAAGATTGTGAATTTCAACAGTAAAGTCTGACATGCTTTATAGCAATACGATTCAGTCACATCTGTACTATTACACAAGCTGCATGTGAGGAACAGGAGACATTAACAATGAATATAAAAATAGCTAGAGTGTTTTACTATGGTTATTTAAAAACATGGTATATTATTTTGTAAAATCAATCCATCCACCCATCTTCCAAACTGGCCTGCAGTCTTTCCCCAGCAGCATAGGGCACAAAGCAGGGGCTCAACCTGGATGTGATGCCATAACAGGGAAATTATAATTAAGGAATAAAAGAAAATCAATGTTCCCATAAAATAACAGAAGTTTCCCATCACTGTGTGATCAGGGAGACGCTCATAGCTGGACACCACACTGCTGTAAGTGCTGCTGGATGCTTACCTCTGTTTTTCATTATTCCCTCCTTCTTCATCATGTGCCAAGAATGGACAGCAGTGGAAACAAGAGAAAGGATTGTTACATAAAAAATAAACATCCCTGTTCCTGGGGGCCACTACAGATTTTGGGCCCCTGAAAGCATATCAGATTGGGCCCCCAGCCCAGACCAATACGATTATGTTCCTAATGTCTTAGAGGCCTGTCACTTAGGGGTCCAAGAAATTATCTTAACTCCCCCCCCCCCCTTTTACAGCACCCCTGCCACATCTGTCAGCTAGTACAGACTGTGAAAGGTCATTTCTAAAACTGAAAAAGAATAACCAGAAATATTCAGTAAAATATCTGTTTGGATGCAGAATAATAAATTAGGGCTGTGACCAAAGTGTCCACATCCCAGGGCCCTGATAGTGGGCAGGTGAGATAAATAATGTTATTAATAAATCATAATGTATTTATGATGGAACTGGGTCAGATATTACAGAGTGTAACTGTAACACTGGCCTTTGCTGCAGTTAGAAACTACCTCCAGACAATCACCCAGTCTGTACAGCTTTAGTAACAACTAATCCCTACAAATGTCTGAAATCTGAAGGGAATAAAGTTTTTGATGTATGTCGGTAAAAACCTACATGTAACATTTTCCAAACATTGCACACATGATAAATGGCTGTAAGATGAATATGTCTGTCTGTAAGCTGATGCCTGTGATGTTTTATGAAAGACATCTGACTGGGTGTCTGACTGAGAAAATAGTCAGATCTGTAATATTTGTCATATTATACAAATGTGTCATAAACTAGAAATATGTGAATCCTGAGGCCTCTGTACAGCTGCCAGGTGTAACATGCAGATCAGACACTCATGTATTTAATAAAGAGCAGAACCTGTATCTGATGAGGTCATCAGGCTGTATTATGGGATGTCTGCCTTAGAGGTAATGCTGATATGTAAGTTAATCTTTCTGTACATTCATAGAGACACATGAAATTAATGCCATCAAACATCAGTAACTGGCAGTAAATTATGTTTTAAAATGTTGATTTTGAATGTATTTTCTCCTGTGTTTGTGTTTATGTCCTTCCTTTCTGTCTGCATGATATTTTACATACTGTGCATCTCATCATCTTATCTTACCCTCAGTGACTGGCAGGGAAACCCGTGTTCCCACAGCTGCACCTCCGCTGATCTCCACACCACACCAGTAGTAACCAGTAGCTCTCAGATTGTTGATGGTCACAGTGAAGACTGGCTTAACAGGATCATCTCTGATTGACACTTCACCACTTTTCTTTGGAGAGTCAGTACGTACTATGGGAGTACATGAACTCCAGTCACTCCCTTTGCACCAGTATTTCACCTGCTGTTGATATATGTTGTTATAGAAACATGGGATGGTGACAGATCCTCCTCTCTGTACAGTCACCATGTTCAGTGTGGACACACCTGCAGGGACAGTATGAAAATTACCCAGCTGATTAACTCTCACTCCCTCTTACACCATTTATACACATATTAACACAGAGTCAGTACCAGTCTACTGTAGGTTACACTGCTTCATTTTGCAGCATATTAAAATTTCTTTAATTAAATGTTCTATTTACTCTGTATTTGCAAAAACAAAACAGTGTAATGAAACATTAACTCATTATTCAGAATAAAATTACCTGAAAAACCTGCTTTTCCGGACTATTGTCATTGAATTTTCATGTAAAGGTCAAGCATCAGCAACAGAGTCAAACTGACTCTCGATGATGATGATGATGATGATGAAAACCCTTTATTGCTGTTGCAATATACCATGTCACTAGTTACGAGTACCAGCGAAAAAACTGGCCATCAACCCGACCATATATATACACAAACATCACAGTAGGGGGTAGGCCGATCGGGAGACAGGGGAAGAGAGAAGAAAAGAAACAGAATAACATGAGGAGAGAGGAGGAGAATAATAAAAAAAACAGCCCCCAGGCTGTACTCCAGTGGGGAGGACATTGTGGGAACCGAAAAAAACACCTCAGCAACATAAGCACATGGTCACTACGCCTTACAACATAAAAATGACACGACTTGCAACAGGTGAGGGAAATGGGGATGTGGAGGTAGTCCAGCATAGACAGACAGCCATCCGGTCCTGCAGCCATGGAGGCGCTGGTCAACAGACAGTTGACAGTGTCTGTTCACGCTGGGGGTATGAAGCGGCGAAGGCGTTGGATGGGGGGAGGGTGCGGTAAGTCCTTGGGATCGGGGGAGAGGAATGCAAGAGAGTCTCACTGCCTTGTTCTTCAGGGGGAGTTGTTAGTTCAGCAGCGGCCTTGGCCGAGGCCAGTGCTGATTGGGGGGAGCCAAAACCTGATATAATAGGGTTGTTTGGGTTTCCGTACGAGAAGCTGTAATTTCCAGCTCCACTAATGTCCACGCTGGTCTCTGCCATCCAATAAGTTTTGCAAAGCTGTGAGCTTCTCCATGATGTTATCCAGTTTCACAGTCAGAGTGCTAACAGCTCTGCCCACTCCATCAATCATTCCGGCCAGCCTAGTGGGGCTTTGAGCGGCTGTCACCGTCTTCTTCAATCTTTGATAAACCAGGGCAATGCCTAATCCAATCAGCATAATACCTGTAATCATAGTTCCGAATAGGTAGATGTCTTCAATGTCCTCCACGGAAAGAGCTGCCAGGCACACGACCCTCCATCGCTCCCATCCGTCCATCGTGTAGCCAGCAGCATACGTTCCTGCCAGACAGGTTCCCCCGAACCTAGGCTTCTCGTCGAGAAGATGGTGTCAATTGCGTTGAGAGACCAGCTGATCAAATCCATCGTTTTTCGTAATTTGGAGAGCAGGGCTGAGAGAGTCTCTCAAGTATAAGACAGTAGACTAGACGAGACGAGAGGAGCGAAGCAGGGAAGATAAGGGGAGGGAGAGGGAGAGAAGTGCGACCGCCTCCGCTGAGAGCCAAACGAGACTCTCCTTATGCTTGCACTCACCTAACTGTCTGCACTGCCTCTAATTTCCTCTACTTTAGCTAATTGCAGGGCGGCATGATGGTGCAGTAGTTAGCACTGTTGCCTCACACCCCTGGGACCCGGGTTCGAGTCTCCGCCTGGGTCACATGTGTGCGGAGTTTGCATGTTCTCCCCATGTCGTCGTGGGGTTTCCTCCGGATACTCCGGTTTCCCCCCACAGTCCAAAAACATGCTGAGGCTAATTGGAGTTACTAAAGTGTCCATAGGAGTGCATGCGTGAGTGACTGGTGTGTGAGTGTGCCCTGCGATGGGCTGGCCCCCCATCCTGGGTTGTTCCCTGCCTCGTGCCCATTGCTTCCGGGATAGGCTCTGGACCCCCCTGCGACCCAGTAGGATAAGCGGTTTGGAAAATGGATGGATGGCTAATTGCACTTTCCTCTACCCTTCCTGGAGTGTGCTGCACTGACTCGCACCCAGCTCTGCACCTCACACTATAGGTCTATCTGGGAGTGAGCAGTTAGCTAGAGCTAGACGATACAAATGTGCTTTTTATCCATGATGATACGTTTTCATCAGCTTCAGGTCTGCAGTGTGCTGCCTGGAGACCTCATAATATCAAGATATTCTGTTGCCTGAGACACCTCTACTACCTGTAGTGTCTTTTCCTGCCTGCTTGCTCGTCTATCTGAGGTGTCTCTCCTGCATGCCATGCTGCTGTACCACTGTTCCTCCTGCCATCAGAAGCAGTACAAGCACCTGCCTGCCTCCCGCTTTAATACTCAAATGTGAAAATTTGGTCTGTGTGAATTGAGACTTTGTCATCCTGCTCATTTGACTTCCTCTGCCGCCCCTGGAGGATGGGCTCCCCCTTTGAGGCTGGTTCCTCCCAAGGCTTCTTCCTTCTAGGGAGATTTTCCTTGCCACTGTTGGCTCTGACTTGATCACTGGGGCATTGGACTTTGAGCAGGGATAATGTAGGCGATGTAATCTTGCGGAAATGCAATATACAGATAAAATGGAATTCAACTGAATTAACACTTTATACATCCCAGTGGAGAAAATATCCTTGCCACTGTCCCCTCTGGCTTGCTCACTGAGGGCTTTGGGTGGGGATAATTACAATTTTATTTATCTTTTTTTAACCACAAAATCCCATTGAGATTAAAATCTGTTTTACAAGAGAGAACTGGAGACGGTAGCAGAAATAAGGATGCAAAAACTGCCGCTCCAGTGTGGTAATTAGGGCCCCACAGTCCTCCTGCTCTCAAGGAGAGAAGCTTCAGCTTCCCCCGTCCAGCAACATTGCCAGGTGACCCGTTGTTTGCTGGGGGATTAGACACTGAGCTTGAACTATGTACAAGGTTGGCAGCAGCCCAATATGCCGCTCTGCCCTGTGGTACCTACTGCGCTATAATATATCCATGTATATGCATATTTCAAATAAATTAACGTGTTAAAACTACATGATAGTTATTCTTTTTAATTTTCTTCTCTTATTTCGGATTTTTTTACTTGACGTGTTCATTTATTTTGCACAGAGGGCTTGTGAACAGGAACCTTGTGTTTATTCCCAGTAATATGTGAAACAGCGCCCCCTGGAGTCACACATTATGACAGCCACAAAATATGGTGTAACACTGGCATTGATAAAGGAAGTGATAAGCTCAGAGACGAACGATTCTGACGCTTTGGAAAATTTGGAACCGGTTCTCAATTGCCATCCCTAGTACGAGGTCCATTAAGCCCCTTTACTTTCCAAGATATAAACTTCACAGGATGGCTCCTATAGCAACAGCCATGTTAGCCATAATAAAAGACATTCACAGCCTGTGACCCAAAACAGCAGAAGGGTACAAGCTGCATGTGAGCACATGCAATGTAAAATAAGTTTGGTCCCTTCATAACACTAAAAAGGAGACGCTGCCATGGTAACACCCAGAACATTCCCCCCCATCTCTTTATAAGAACAAGAAAGAACATTTAGCACCTAAAGCTGTATCTTCTTCCCAACTGAGGTAAATCGTAGCCATTACATAACGAAAAACTCATATGATTCCTCATACAAATAAAACTTGAAAACAATCAAACTGAGGACGACTCGCTTCCTTGAAATTCCCGTGTTCATCTGTTCCACCTTTAGGGTTTTTCCAGGCCAAAGATGACAAAGGTCAAGCAAACCATTAAAAACTATGGCAGCTCACTTCATGCTCAAGCCGGAAGTCCCCAGTGAAGTTTTAAAATATTGAAATAGAATATTTTCTAAAATATTTTGTCCTTCCTTTCTGCCTGAATGACATGTTACATACTATGCATCTCATTGGCTACAGTCTGCAGTACAGACATCTTACCCTCAGTGACTGACAGGTAAACCTGTGTTCCCACAGCTGAACCTCTGCTGATCTCCACACCACACCAGTAGGAACCAGAGTCCACAGCTGTCAGATTGTTCATGGTCACATTGAAGACTCGCTGGTCAGGATCATCTCTGATTGACACTTCATCACTTTTCTTTTGAGAGTTACTGCGTACTATAGGAGTACATGAACTCCAGTCACTCCCATTGCACCAGTATTTCTGATGCTGTTGATACATGTTGTCATAGGAACATGGGATGGTGACAGATCCTCCTCTCTGTACAAACACCGTGTTCAGTGTGGACACACCTGCAGGGACAGAATGAAAATTACCCAGCTGATTAACTCTCACTCCCTCTTACACAATTTATACACATATTAATAAAGAGTCAGTACCAGTCCACTGTAGGTTACAGTACTTCAATTTGCAGAACATTAAAATTTGTTTTAAATAAATGTTCAAATTACTATCACTGTATTTGCATAAACAAAACAGTGTAATAAATGAATAACTCATTATTCAGAATAAAATTATCTGGAAAAAACCTGCTTTGTGGAGTTATTCTCATTTAATTTTTCATATATAGGTTACGCATCAGCAGCAGAGTCACAGCGATGCCCTTTTATGGTATGTTAAAACATATTTATGCTTTTCTATGGAATTTATGCATTTATTTAAAATTCACTTAACATTTAACCAAAGAATATCAACCTCCTGAAACAGCCCATTTACTGTTATTCCTCCCAGGTCTCATTCATGGTGTCCCTCTTATATACAGTATCTCACAAAAGTGAATGCACCCCTCACATTCTTGTAAATATTTTGTTATATCTTTTCATGGAACAACACTGAGGATATGACACTTTGATACAATGTAAAGTAGTCAGTGTACAGCTTGTAGTGTTAATTTGCTGTCCCCTAAACACACAGCTATTAATGTCTAAACTGCTGGTAACAAAAGTGAGTACAACCCTAAGTGAAAATGTCCAAATTGTGCCCAATTAGCCATTTTCCCTCCCCGGTGTCATGTGACTCATTAGTGTTACAAGGTCTCAGGTGTGAATGGGGAGCAGGTGTGTTAAACTTGGTGTTATCGCTCTCACACTCTCTCATACTGCTCACTGGAAATTCACCTCATGGCAAAGAACTCTGAGGATCTGAGAAAAAGAATTGTTGCTCTACATAAAGATGGCCTAGGCCATAAGAAGACTGCCAACACCTTGAAGCTGAGCTGCAGCATAGTGGTCAAAACCATACAGGACAGCTTGCACTCAGAACAGGCCTCGTCATGGTCAACCAAAGAAGCTGAGTGCACATGCTGAGCGTCTTATCCAGAGGTTGTCTTTTAAAAACAGATGTATGAGTGCTGTCAGTATTGCTGCAGAGGTTGAAGGGCTGGGGGGGTCAGCCTGTCAGTGCTCAGACCATACGCTGCATACTGTATAAATTGGTCTGAATTATTGCTGATCAGGAAAATTATCCAGCTGATTAACTCTCACTCCCTCTTACACCATCTATACACATATTAACACAGAGTCAGTACCAGTCTACTGTAGGTTACAGTACCTCACAATATAAATATTTGTTTTGATTATTTGCTGTATTTACAATCAATGTATTTGTAAAAGTTAAATAGTGTGATAAATTATCTGATTACTTAGTATAAAATTAGGCTGCAAAAACCTCCTTTGCTGGTTTACAGTTAAATTAATATAAATAGGTCAAACTTCACAGAGCCAAACTGATGTCCTTTCACAGTATGTTTATTTACAGATTTATGTTTTTCATTAAAATTAATGAATTTATTGCAAAACCCAAGAACATTTATTAACATATTACATATCACATTTGACCCCCTGAAGTAGCCCATTTATACTGACACTGTTACTTCTCCCAGGTCTCATTTGAGGTATTGATCAAAACTAAAATTCAGTCCCTCTTATATGCTGAAATATTTTCTCCTTTGTTTGTGTTAATGTCCTTCCTTTAAGTTTGAATGACATGTTACATACTGTGCATCTCATTGGCTACAGTCTGCAGTACAGACATCTTACCCGCAGTGACTGACAGGGAAACCCGTGTTCCCACAGCTGCACCTCCGTTGATCTCCACACCACACCAGTAGGAACCAGAGTCCCCAGCTGTCAGATTGTTCATGATCACAGTGAAGACTCGTTGGTCAGGATCATCTCTGATTGACACTTTAACCTTTGTCTGTGGAGAGTCACTGCGTACTATGGGAGTACATGAACTCCAGTCACTCCCATTGCACCAGTATTTCACATTGTTGTGTTCACTGACTGTAATTACAACCTCAGAACATTAGGTGGCAGTGTTAAAAAAAAGGCAGAGACTGTAGGATGAGAGAAGAGAGAAGAAGTGTGAATAAGAGTGAGACGTATACGACATGCTTGCTCCTGTGCTACCTTGATTATTTCTATGTAATGTTTTGTTAAGTAAACAGCATTTTGTTCTAACGCATTCGTATATGCTCCGGCCTGCTTATTCGAGCGCCTTACTACATTTCTGGCAACACTACATTTTTGGCGACGAGTTTTGTGTTTTCACCTCTTCTTTTTTTTGCTGACTCACCATGGCTGGAAACGTGCCTGCACCTCCGATGTTTTTGCCGTGTCCGGGAGAGCCCCCGATACCTTTCGACATGTGGCTGCGGATTTTCAAGAACTACCTACTGGTAATTAATGCAACGGGAAATGCTTGGCCTGAAGCGCGCAGGAGAGCTACGCTACTCCACTGTCTCGGAACCGAGGGACAACGGACTTTCTACTCGCTACCAGATACGGGTGACTCCTTTGACTCTGCTGTCACTGCTTTAGAGAAACATTATACACCTAAAGTAAACGTTGTTGTGGAACGACATACCTTCAGACAGCGAAAACAAGCACCTCATGAGACTATTATACAGTATGCGGCCGTATTGCGTGATCTCGCTTCAAAATGTGGATTTGATGATAAAACCGATGAGATGATCCGTGATCAGCTGATTGAACATGTGAATAACTCAAACATAAGAGAGAGGCTCCTGCTCGAATCGGATCTGACACTGGACAAAACCTTAACACTTGCATCACAAGTAGAATCTGCTATTCAACAAGCTAAAACTATAACAGGAAACGACAGTGTCTCAGTGCAAGCTGTACAACCCCGTTCACAATTTACTACAAAGAAATACACACAGCACATTCATCCTAATAAGCCATTCAATGCCTCCACTACATCTTCCCGCAGCTGTTTCAGGTGTGGTTCTAACACACATCTGGCTAATTCTTCTCAGTGTCCTGCAGCCAAAGCAACTTGCAAGTCTTGCCATAAAGTTGGACATTTTGCTCGTGTTTGCCGCTCATCCAAGACAAGTGATGTACGTGAGATTCAGCTACCTAAACTGACTGTGCTATACTTAAACAACACTTGCCATGCACCACATACACTCACATGCAAAATCAATATCAGTACTCCTGCTTCTCTTACCAAAGAGCATGAAATGGTTGTTGACACAGGATCAGCAGTATCTATTTTGCCACACCACATCTATGTTCAGTATTTCAATGACACACCACTGCTTCCACCTGTTAGTCAGTTAGTGACTTACACAAGGAAGAGAATTCCTGTGCTTGGTTGCCTACAAGTCAAAGTGAGTAGAGGAGTTCTCACTGCCCCAGTTACATTTTACGTGGTGAAGAAGGGCACTTCTCTTTTAGGAAGAGATCTCATGAAAGCCTTAAGCATCTGCATTGAAGGTAACACTATCCTTCCTCCCGTGTTTACCACAAACTCTGCATCTGCTCCCTGTATCCCTACTGCTCCTGCTGTTAGCTGTGTGACTGTTTCAACCGCTTCCTGCATCCCTACTACTCCAGACATTGGTTGTGCACAAAACTTTGTGCATAAGGTGAAAATTGACCCCACTGTTAAACCAGTACGCCAGAAATTACGACGCCTGCCTTTTGCTGTAAGAGCTTCTGTCTCAGCTGAACTTGACCGCTTGCTGAAAGCTGGTGTGATTGAAAAAATTGATGCATCACCTTGGGTTTCGCCTATTGTAGTTACAGGACGGAAAACTGGTGGAATACGAATGTGCACAGATCTCCGTGAACCAAACAAGGCTGTGGTCACAGATTGCTACCCTCTACCTCATGTGGATGAACTGCTTGCAAATTTACAAGGTGCAAAGCTGTTTTCTACAATCGATCTGGCTAATGCATACTACCAGTTGCCTCTTCATGAAGATAGCAGAGACCTTACAGCATTCATCACACACGATGGTCTGTTCCGATTCTGCAGAGTTCCTTATGGCCTCGCATCAGCCCCCTCAGCCTTCCAGAAAATGATGGCTGACATTCTCAACGGTCTTCCAGGTGTTCAAAATTATTTGGATGACCTTATTGTCTATGGCAACTCCCCTGTTGAGCATGACCAGAACCTCAACGCTGTCCTCCAAAAGCTGAAGGAGGCTGGATTGGTTCTCAATGAGAACAAATGTCACTTCAGGAAAACCTCCCTACGCTTCCTAGGTCATGTCATTACTGTAGATGGCATTCTTCCTGACCAAGAACACATTAATGCTGTCCTGAAAGCCCCTCCTCCATCTGACGCTGTTGCCCTGAGATCGTTTCTGGGCCTAGTGTCCTGGTATTCAAAGTTTCTGCCTAACTTTGCGACGGTTGTGGCTCCTATGCGTGCCTGTGTCAGTGAAAAAGACACATTTACATGGTCTCCTGCAGCACAAAGCAGCTTTGAGGAAGTTAAGCAACTTCTTGTGAACAGTCCTGCGCTTGCTCTTTTTAACCCTTCTCTACGACCGGTAATTTCCACAGATGCAAGTGACTATGGACTTGGAGCTGTCTTTGCACAAGTACAGCCTGATGGCACAGAGAAGCCTGTGGCTTTCGCTTCCCGCACACTGACTGAAACGGAGAGGAAATACTCGACTGTTGAAAAAGAAGCACTTGCTTGTGTGTGGGCTACAGAAAAATGGAGAACGTATCTGTGGGGACGTCGTTTTACTCTCCGCACAGATCATCAGGCATTGACAACACTGCTCAGCACAAAGGGAATCGGTCGGGCTGGTATGCGGGTTGCCCGCTGGTCTGCACGCCTGCTCTGTTTTGACTATGATGTTGTCTATCGACCAGGCTCCCAGAACTATACGGCTGATTGTCTCTCGCGCCTTCCCCTGCCTGCGCCTCCTGACTCTATTTCAGATTCAGAACCCGAGATGGTGGCACATATTTCTGCTGTCTTAAGCTCCCTTCCGGTGGTTGACTTCAACTCTGCTTGTTCTACTTGTCCTGAACTGTCAGCTCTGCGCTCACAAATTGAAAGTGGTTGGCCTCCATCCGTTAAATCAGTAAGTGGTATACTAGCCCTATACTATAAGATCAGAGATGAGCTCTCCGTTAAGGATAACTACATCCTCAGAGGCTCAAGACTCATCGTGCCACTCTCCTTACGACACACACTGATCACGCTTGCACATGAGAGTCATCAAGGAATTGTCCGCACAAAACAACGTCTGCGCGACCTCTACTGGTGGCCAAAGATGGATTCACAAGTTCAGTCTTGCATTGCTTCATGTATACTCTGCCAGGCTAATGATAAAACAGCTTCTACTCACCCTGCTCCTTTGCAACCAGTCCCACTGCCTGATGGACCATGGAAGAAACTTGGCCTTGATATTGTTGGACCCTTTGACACTGCAGTTGCTGCTTGTAAATACGCTATCACGCTGACAGATTATTATTCAAAGTGGCCAGAAGTTGCCTTTTCACATACCGCCACTACTGAAGATGTTATTCACTTCTTGACATCTATTTTCTGTCGTCATGGTAACCCAGAGAACATTGTCACAGACAATGGTCCACAGTTCACCTCTGCAGCTTTTGCATCATTCCTGCACACCTATGGTATCTCCCATAGCAGAACATCAGTCTACTATCCAGCTGCTAACGGAGCTGTCGAGAGATTCCATCGTGCCCTGAGAAGCTGCATTCAAACCGCCAATCAACAGTCTCAACCATGGAATGAGACTGTTATGAACTGGCTCCAGGTGTATCGTGCAACGCCACATGCCGCAACTTCCACCTCACCATATGAACTACTTTATGGTAGGAAAATGCGCACCAAATTGGATATTCTTCCTCTGCCATCTGCCATGTCTCCGCTGGATGTTTCTGCTCGTCGTGCAGTTCAGAGACATCAGAATAACATGCAGCATTACACTGATGCTAAACGTGGCGCATGCATGCCTTCTTTTCGACCAGGAGAGAGAGTGAGGATAAGGAAACCTAATCACGTCCCTAAAGCTCATCCCAGATTTACTTCCCCTACAACCGTGAGGAAGAGGATAGGTCCAAATTCTTTCTTGCTGAGTGATGGAAAAATTTGGAATGCCTCTCATCTTGCCAAGATTCCTCCTGTGGCTGGACAAGACTGCGACACATCTCGACTGATACACACAGGTGTTAGTCATTCCCCCTCTCACAAACAGCCACGTGTTAAATACAAGCCCAAGTGGCTTAAGGACTATGTCATGCAATAGTTGATTAAAGAGAAGCTGGGATGATTCTAGTAACTTGATTGTTATAACTAAGACTGTTTACAAGGTTCGAAGTACTTTAGTTTATTCACTAGATAAGAGTCAAGTTTAAGTATAGGTAATTTACTGTTTACAGTGATTTTACAGTTACATGTTAATGCACCTTATGTAAAGATACTTTATTCACGATTTCTGATGCAATGGTACCACAAGAGTTGTATTTGACAGAACTACATTTCAATTCATTACATTTAACTACTACGTTTTCCTGTTTGCATTCACTTTGTATAGAGAGTGTATTCTTTTACAGAGAGAGGAGATGTTGTGTTCACTGACTGTAATTACAACCTCAGAACATTAGGTGGCAGTGTTAAAAAAAAGGCAGAGACTGTAGGATGAGAGAAGAGAGAAGAAGTGTGAATAAGAGTGAGACGTATACGACATGCTTGCTCCTGTGCTACCTTGATTATTTCTATGTAATGTTTTGTTAAGTAAACAGCATTTTGTTCTAACGCATTCGTATATGCTCCGGCCTGCTTATTCGAGCGCCTTACTACATTTCTGGCAACACTACACACATGTTGTTGATATATTTTGTCATAGAAACATGGGATGGTGACAGATCCTCCTCTCTGTACAGTTACCGATCCCACTGAGGAAACACTGTCAGCACCTGTGGGGAAAACAACCAACTGAATTCACATTTTCAGCATCACAGTGTCTCTGGTTAATATATATTATCAGTTTGTGTAACACTTGTACCAGGAGTCATGGCACAGAGAGATGGGTTTAAGAGGACAGTGAGAAAACAGCAAGACTGTCATTTTGCCATAAGAACAAGGGAAAGACACAGGAAAACAAAGCAGGTGTGTTCTAGGGGAGGGTCACTAAGTTATCATCCCCATCAGGGGCACATAGCCAAGGTCCACATCATTTACTGACCAGGGATGGGGGGGGGGGGGAGGGGGGGCTAAACAAAATTGCATTTCAGTCCAGAATTTGCCATTTAGGCAGCCCTGTTGTATGGTCTTTTAGAGGAATGCTAGTCTGTAACAAAGAAAGTGGAACACCCAGGACAGGATGCCAGTCTGTCACAAAGGCAGGGGAACACCCAGGACAGGATGCCAGTCTGTCACAAAGGCAGGGGAACACCCAGGACAGGATGCCAGTCTGTCATAAAAGCAGGGGAACACCCAGGACAGGATGCCAGTCTGTCACAAAGGCAGGGGAACACCCAGGACAGGATGCCAGTCTGTCACAAAGGCAGGGGAAGACCCAGGACAGGATGCCAGTCTGTCACAAAGACAGGGGAACACCCAGGACAGGATGCCAGTCTGTCACAAAGGCAGGGGAACACCCAGGACAGGATGCCAGTCTGTCACAAAGGCAGGGAAACACCCAGGACAGGATGCCAGTCTGTCACAAAGGAAGGGGAACACCCAGGACAGGATGCCAGTTTGTCGCAAAGGCAGGGGAACACCCAGGACAATATGCCAGTCTGTCACAAAGGCAGGGGAACACCCAGGACAGGATGCCAATCTGTCACAGGGCAAACACTCACACACAGTCACTATGGGCACTTTTAGAGGCACCACTTCACCTAGACCATGTGACTTTAGATATGAAAAGACCAATTTATTCTTTCAGTATCACACAGGGTGAGGTGACATAAATTTCGTCATCAAGGGATTACGCCAGACATCTGTTGATGATGCATGTTTAGCCCAGATTTTTCGTTTGGTGGAGGTCATGCATATTGGTGCATGTCGACTGCGCTTGTGTAAGATAACTGACTAGATCTTTCCAGTAGGTGGCAGCACTGACTTTCATAGACCAACCAAAATACAGCAGAGGAAGAAGAATTGTTGTAAGAGGAGGTATCTGCATATCTATTTTAAAATTTTTACTATGCAGGTAATTTATGACTGTCTGCACCCTGAAAGCCACATGGAAAAGGGAAGAATGAAGTGGGCTTGAGGTTGATCTTCACCCCTTATAAACAGAGACCTGCTGCAGCAGCACGTGAAGCTGGGTGTTTAGACCCCTCTGACTGTACACACAGGAATGACTGCCGGCATCCCGGCTGTCTGCTCACATAACCACCTGTGCTGCTGAAATGACCCCAGTAAGATAATCGTACACAACACAGAACATCAAAGCAGGCAAAAGACAAGGGCATTTTATCTGCACTAACGGTTTTTAACTCCCTCACTTTTGTGCATGAGCATAAAGCACCTAAATCATTAGCATGATGCAGAAAATATTCTCAGACACACTTATTCTGAAAAGCAGAAATGTCGTCATACAGCATGTGAGGGTGAGACTCTGCAGAAACACTGTGTGCTGCATACAGAGGGTCTGTCCTCAGGCCTTTGGTTCAGCCTTTACTATGTTTTATACAGTTTTCTATAGTGTCACTGCAGTAGGTCCTTTTAATCTCTGTGGATCAGTAGGAAACAAGATTCCTATTAGGAAGGTGTCTCTGTAAGACAGGGGTGGGGGCCGTCCTGGGGGGGTAAAGTCAGGTGATGAGCACATCGATTCACTTCACCTGGGCCTTATCAGCCGTCCTATCAGGCTGACAGCTGTTTGTGTTTCTCTCATCCCCCGATAGACACACGCAGACACAGAAGCCCAAATTCACAGCCTGTTGTTTCATTACAGAGATTCTTACAGATAAAATACAGATAAATTTATTTGTGTCTCACTGACCTCAGGTCTGTGGAGACTGACACTCACTTCCTGATTCTCCATATCTTCACTGTTTCTCTGTCTCTGTCTGTGACCAGGACTCCTGGAGTCCAATGAAAACCCACTTTCTCCCCTCCGCTTGGTTTATACAGGTTCTGCACTCTTCTGTTCCGTTTCCATGGGGTGTCGCTCCTTCTCACTAACTGACCACAAACTTTATCGTCATGCTGCCTTTGCACAGCCCACCTGACCAACATCATCACTTACAGCAATGGCTGGCTGTGGCATGTGTGGCTGGGGCTCTACATCAGCAGGAAACTGTCTGCAAGACAATAAACTTGCTTTGCAAGAGAGACAAAGTATAGCAGCACTGAGATACAGTGACTGATAATTAAGTGAGCTGTCCTCACCCTCCATTTCTTCATCCTGGGGAGGTACTTCCCCTTCTATTCTGACCATACTGCCCCCCCCCCCCCCCCCAACACCCAGATCACCCAATGCTTTCTATCTCGGCCAACCCTGAGCTGTTAGGCGGCCTATTGGCTGGGGGGCAGGACATGGTCTGGGCTGACTTCCTGTCCCAAGAACGTGGGTGGTCAGTGCTGGTGGTGGGTCAGTGTCATTCTTACAGTCTTGATGCAGCTTTTGGCAAAGTCCTCTTAGGATCCCATTACTGCTGGATTTCCTGTTACTTTAACTATGTATACCTACATCCAAAGGTGGAGATTTCAGGTCCAGAGAGTACAAATCCAGACCAAGATTTTGTTTCAAGCAACCAGTTGAGTATAAAGAGTCACAGTCACAGAGTACTCAACTGGTTGCTTGAAACAAAATCTTGGTCTGGATTTGTACTCTCTGGACCTGAAATCTCCACTTCTGCCTACATCTGCAAATCTGAATAATTTTCAGATTAACTTCCTGGTAAAAACATCCATCCATCCATTTTCCAAACCGCTTATCCTACTGGGTCGCGGGGAGTCCGGAGCCTATCCCTGAAGCAATGGGCACGAGGCAGGGAACAACCCAGGATGGGGGGCAGCCCATCGCAGGGCACACTCACGTACCATGCACTCACACATGCACACCTATGGACAATTTTGCAACTCCGATTAGCCTCAGTTTTTGGACTGTGGGGGGAAACCGGAGTACCCGGAGGAAACCCTATGACGACATGGGGAGAACATGCAAACTCCACACACATGTGACCCAGGCGGAGACTCGAACCCGGGTCCCAGAGGTGTGAGGCAACAGTGCTAACCACTGCACCACCATGCCCCTGGTAAAAGCATTTAATGTAAAAACAAAAATCATTCAATAAAGTCTATCTGTTCAGCTTATTTGTGATTACGGAATACTGAGAGTATTTCATTTTACTGCAGGGGTCATTCATTCATTCATTCATTTATCATCCAGCTGCTTATCCTGGTCAGGGCAGCAGTCATCAAGGAGCAATTAGAATTTAAACTTATAAATGTATTAAGATTATTATTCATAATGTATTAAAAAGTCTCTGTTGTCTGTCTGTTTACCTTAAACATGCAACTGTGATCGAGAGCGGGTACTTGTCTCTAGTCACTATTTTATTTTACGTTCCCCAGCGCCCGCATACAATGATCTACAGTACCTTTCATTTTCATAGACTGACTGCAAAAGTATTTATACTGTTTCACCACCAGAGGGCTCACATTCTCATTTACTACGTTGACACACAGTGTCCATAGCTTTGCTGCCCTCGTGTGGCTATGAACTGTAATTTCAGCCTGTGCTTTTCTTGAAAGTACTCAAGGTAGTAAAAGCTATTTCTCCATTAGACTGACAATATTTTCATTAGTCATGAAATATCTAATATCATCTTAGATAAATCCAAGACATTTCTCTGGTAAACTGTAAGTTATGCATGAAAATCAGGTGACAAACCAAAAAAATGTATATAATGTCAGTTTCGAATTCAAGCAGGCTTTTTAAACATTGATAGCGATAACATGCATTGATGCCAAGAGCTATAGAATGGATAATACATTAATTATTTTGCTCATACTAGAACAATAAAATTTGTATAGATATTTAAAAAAAAAGACGTTTTATTTGCCATATTCTACAACTGCATTGGAAAGCTTACTTGTTTAGACATAGTATACAAAGAATGACAAACAGCACCCAAATAAATATTAACAGATAATTGAAAGACATGCAGAACTGCAGAGAAATACCCTTTTGATACATTTATCATTATAATTCACAAACTCCACAGATGCAAACATCTAAAGTCAAAATTTGTGACGCTGTGAAATATCCTATGAGGCTCCAGGGCTGAGACCAGCTTGTGGTCGCTGTGGTTTGGGTCCCGTGATGCACTTTGCTGCAGCAGTGGTCAGTGTATATCCATGCAATGGATGGAAATTGTCAGGGGTAACGCTAGACCCCTCAATTTTAACCAGATTATGCAGAAAATATGTAAAAATCAAATCTGTGGATTAATGAATGTTATATTATAAAAGCCACTTCAATCTAAATCTGACACAGTCCATATTGCACAGACCCGAATGTTGTACCTGATACCACATGATAGTTTCAAATCCCGTGACCCTTTTGCTGTAAGTCTACATCATCTGGGGAATCATATAATAATATATGATCAGATGAACTTAATTGATCCTGGGGGGAAATTTTTCATACAGCAGCAAGATACATAAACGGCAAACGTGATCGGAAGGTCGCCAGTTCGAGACCCAGCCTCAGCAGAACTGTCACATGTCTGTGGGTCCTTGACCAAGGCCCATAACCCCCAGCTCCAGGGGGCCACACATCGGCTGCCCCTGTGCTATCAGCCCTGAGCTATGGAGACCGAGATGGGGGAAGGCAGGAAGAAGATTCCAACTCGTACTCATGCAATGTGATATTGGCGATTAATAAATGTGTGCAAATAACAATTAATAAAGGTCTACACATATTTTAATTCATTCATTCATTCATCCATTCATTCATTCATTCATTCATTCATTTTCTACATACATATCCAGTACAGAGTCAGTAAAGTACAGGGTGCATTGAGCTGATATAAGGCAGCACAGGGCACAAGGCAGAGGAAAATCCAGGACAGGATGCCAGTCTGTCACAAGGCAAACACTCACATACAGTCACTATGGGCACTTTTAGAGGCACCAATCCACCTAGACCATGTGACTTTAGATATGAAACCAGAGACCTCATAGGAAACCAGTATATATACAGGAAGAACATGCAAACTCTACACAGAGAGCTGGGCCAGATACCAAAACCACAAGCCTGGAGGTGTGAGGCCCCCACGCTGCCCCCAGTGTCTAACAGCTAGAGTGTAACTAGCTCTCCAAACCTGCTGCAGAGTGAAAGACAAGCAGGTCTAATCTCCACCCCTGAAGACCAATTTATTCTTTCAGTATCACACAGGGTGAGGTGACATACATTTCGTCATCAAGGGATTACGCCAGATATCTGTTGATGATGCATGTTTAGCCCAGATTTTTCGTTTGGTGGAGGTCATGCACATTGGTGCATGTCGACTGCGCTTGTGTAAGATAACTGACTAGATCTTTCCAGTAGGTGGCAGCACTGACTTTCATAGACCAACCAAAATACAGCAGAGGAAGAAGAATTGTTGTAAGAGGAGGTATCTGCATATCTATTTTTAAATTTTTACTATGCAGGTAATTTATGACTGTCTGCACCCTGAAAGCCACATGGAAAAGGTAAGAATGAAGTGGGCTTGAGGCTGATCTTCACCCCTTATAAACAGAGACCTGCTGCAGTAGCACATGAAGCTGGGTGTTTAGACCCCTCTGACTGTACACACAGAAATGACTGATGGCATCCCGGCTGTCTGCTCACATAACCACCTGTGCTGCTGAAATGACCCCAGTAAGATCAATCATAGGCCTCAAAGAGCATCAAAGGATACAAGGGACAAGGGCATTTATCTGCACTAACGGAGTCTTTATACTGCTTGGTTACTAAAGAAAGACAGGGCAGTATTACACTGAGTATTTAGATATTAAATCTGTCATCAGTAACCTGATACATGGTAAATTGGTGTTTAAAATATTAGTATAGGAATTACAAATGTTTTGATACAAACACCCAGGGGAGTTTCCAGCTACTGAACAGATCAGGGACTGAGTCAAGTTACCAGGGGTTTGACTATTTTCTCTTTTGAAGGAAGATTGGCATCGGGGGTAAAATACTCAGAGCTACAGCCCTGACTGATCTGGCCTAACGACGCCCATGAATACAACCATAGGAATCCAAAAAATATTCAAAATTTCCAAGACAACGTTACACAAGGCAGGTGAATCTCTTCAAAATTGATATTTTGCTATTTCTCCTGACCAGATCTCCATCCTGATCTCCATCCTGTAGCTGACAGTGTGTGAGGAGCAGGAGAGAGATCTCTACTCAGTTCACTGTAATGAGTGACACTCACCTGTGAGCCCAGCGATGTGGAGAAACAGGAGCATCAGAGGATCCATGCGTGTGTGTGTCACTGAGCCCAGATCTGTGGAGAGTGACACTCACTTCCTCATCCTCTGTACCTTCACTGTCTCTGTCGTTTATATTCTTACACACAGCAGGCAGAGTGAAGGGGGAGTGGACATTTTAAACAGGAAGTGACAAAACCACAAGACTGAATCTTTAGCCTTTCAGAAAGTCAGACCATTATTATTACTTTGTAGAGAATTAAATCATCAATGCACAGACTCAATTCACAAAATAAAAAATCTGCATGAATAAAGAAGACCATAAATTTCTCTGTTTATCATAGTTATTTATTATTAGTATAATTATCTGGATCCTAATGCTGGAAGCACACAGTGTAAAGTGAGCTAAACCTTCAACAGGGGTGACAGCGTGTGGTGCAGTGGGCTAAGCCTGTGTGCCTGTAAACAGCAGGTCACAGGTTCAAACCCAGCCACAGCATGTCTGTGGGTCCTTGAGCAAGGCCTGTAACCCCCAGATCCCTGGGCACCATTGCTGGTGGCAACCCTTCGCGATCAGCTTACTCTACATGGAGCCAGCTGAGGGAGGTGTAAAGACAATTTCCCCACAGAGGGATCAATAAAGTATGAATTATTATTATTATTAACAGCACGTAAGTCCATTGCAGGGCACTGTAAGCTGGAGAAATGCCATGTGATCAGAGGAAGCCTGCAAACTGCACGCAGACACAGTCATGGTTTCATTCAAAGCCAACACTCAGGAGTGCTGAGATAGCAGGTGTATCAGTCAGATTTATAATATCATGATGAGCTAAAGACACAGAGGGACTTTGAGGAAGCAACTGTGGCAAGGTAAATCTACCTAGAAGACAGAAACTTTTGAGGAACCAGACTCAAATGAGGAGCCCATCCTCCAATGACCGAGGAAGTCAAATGAGCGTGAAACAGATATCTCTGGGAGCTTCTTTCACTTCACATCTCCACCTGCATGCTTTCCCCAGCGCCTGACCTCCTCTTGGTGTCTGAGCCTTGCTCGTAACGATAGTTGGTGGACAATCCTTCAGGACCCTAAGGAGTCTCCCAGCATGTGGGTCACCCCGCCCATGTGGAGGTCATTCTGGGCTCACCTCCACTATGAAGGAGATATGTCCGTATTGACCCTCCAGAGCCCCACGTCTCGAAGGTGGCCTGGTTTGCCGCTTTCCTGCTGCATGAAGCCACTCAGTCTGCCGCCTCTCTGTTACATGAAGGTGGTCATCCCGCTGCCTCTCCACAGGGTAAAGCAGCTCAGTCTCTTGACTGAGGGTGGGGGCTGGGGGGTGTCCTAGGGAGAGGCAAAGTCAGGTGATGAGCACATTGATTCACTTAATCTGGGCCATATCAACAGTCCTATCAGACTAAGCGCTTTTGTGTTTCTCTCAGCCCCCGACAGACACATGCAGACACAGATGCTCGCAGCCTGTAGTTTCACTACAGAGATTCTTACAGATAAAATACACTTATTTGTGTCTCACTGACCTCAGGTCTGTGGAGACTGACACTCACTTCCTGATTCTCCATATCTTCACTGTTTCTCTGTCTCTGTCTGTGACCCAGGACTCCTAGAGTCTGTTGAAAAACCCCTCCTGTCTGCTTGGCTTAGACTGGTTCTGCACTCTTATGTTCTGTTTGCGTGGGGTGTCGCTCCTTCTCACCAACTGACCACAAACTTTATCGCCATGCTGCCTTTGCACAGCCCACCTCAACAACATCATCACTTACAGTAATGGCTGGCTGTTTTATTTTCTGTTTCACCGTGTACATTTATCCAGTAGGTATCCAGTTTATCCAGTTGTAACGACAACCTAAATAAGCCTAGAATTATGTTATATTGCATCATGCACACATCATCCATCCATCCATCCATTTTCCAAACCACCTATCCTACTGGTTCACGGGGGGTCTGGAGCCTATCCTGGAACCTATGGGCACAAGGCAGGGAACATCCCAGGACGGGGGGCTAGCCTGTCACAGGGCACACTCACACACCATTCACACACACACCATTCACTCCTAACTGGAGTTTAGTAACTCCCATTAGCTTCAGTATGTCTTTAGACTGTGGGGGGACACTGGAGTACCCGGAGGAAACCCCACGACGACATGGGGAGAACATGCAAACACTACACACATGCAACCCCGGCAGAGACTCGAACCCAGGTCTCAGAGGTGTGAGGCAACAGTGCTAACCACTGTACCCCCATACCGCCCCCTTGCATACATCATCTAGAGTTTATTGCATCATTTTCTGATGCAATGCAGTACTGCTGCCAGGAGGCTGCTGAAGTAAGCTGACGTCAGCAGTGTACTATATAAAGCCCAGTCGGAAAGGTTGTGCATTTAAAATACTTCAGACTTCGTGGGATACAGGTTAGGCTACTGTTACATAAAACTGTTATTACTTTATCCATTTAGTTACAGTACAGAACAGTAATACCGTGGACAATCTTTGCTAAATTTGTAGGGAAGGGACATTTGTCAAGCAGAAGAAAAGTATTACTTCTCAAGTGAAGAAGGCATATCATCTATACTTGGGATGCAAGATTGGCGACCAAGACGAGCCTCGAGCCCCACATATATGCTGTGCTACATGTACAACACAGCTTTCACAGTGGTTGAACGGCAAAAGACCATCAATGCCGTTTGCAGTCCCCGTGGTGTGGAGAGAGCCAGGCAACCGCACAAATGACTGTTTCTTCTGCTTGGTTCCTCCTCTTTCCATTGGGATAACGAAGCAAAAGACGTCGAGAAAAGTCTACCCCAAGACTTCATCTGCATTGAGACCAGTTCCACATGGTGAGGGACATCCTATTCCAGAACCTCCAGCAGAATATTCTCTTGATTCAGCTGCTGAGGACGAGGGTGAGCTGACCTGTTCTTCTCCTGGTCCGCAAGCATGCAGTGATCCAGATTTTCACTGTGGTGCATCATCATCAACCATACACAGAATAACACAGGAATTTTGTGATGTAAACAATAATTATTGCAAATTACAAAAAAACTAGAACCAATTTAGCATTTTCACTGTCATATTCGTGTTGAGCAAATAAAAATTGATAAAGGAATTTTATCTCAGTAACAAGAATTTTGTAAAAATTTGTTGAATAGTGTTAACTTCCGGGTCAAAACATTTTGTGTGATGTAATTTTGTCATACTGTCTTTAGTATGAAATTCACTCCTGCCTAAATCCCTGACATAAATTTGGAGACAGAATTCCATGTTATCAGGGTATATGAATTTATACACGAGACAGATAAGACCATTCCTGTATACTGCTGCCACATAGTGGACACAAAGAAAACTGCAGTGAATTCTAAAATTACTGTCAGGATACAATTTAAGCTAGGTACACTACAAACAGGAAGTGACCAATTATACTATAAGAGGTATAACTGTTTTGCATGTAATAAAAAAATTCAATAAATGTCTGTCTGTTCAGCTTATTTGTGATTACAGAATAATGAGAATAATTGATTTTACATCCATGCCTCCTCCAGCTGCTGGTCAGGGCACCAGTTTTCATGATTGGTTGCAGGGGCAGGAGTCAGGGAAAACCAAGGAAGTTTATTTAAACAAATCAAACAGGAAACAAAACAGGATCACACAGGAACAAAAAGGGACCCTAGACATGGACAACAGGAATGCACAACATCAATGATGGAACTGGTCCCCCACAAGACTGGGAAGCAGTTAAATACTGGATTAATGAGGGAGCAAACAGGAAGCAGCTGGGCATGATCAACATGAGTACAGGGGTGGATCTCAATACCAAGAATGCAAAGACCGTACTTGTGGTCTTGGCAAAACTGGTCTTGTGAATTTTCCTTCCAAGCATGATCTCACAAGATCATGAAAACAGAGAACACTATGAGTCTTCAGCTTTTAAGAAGCACAAGCTGACTGATGCCACTGGACATCTGCAGGACAAGGTCTGTCCCCAGCATGACAAACCCCTGGAGGTCTGCTGCCGTACCGACCAGCAGTGTATCTGTTATCTCTGTACGATGGATAAACACAGAGGCCATGATACAGTCTCAGCTGCTGCAGGAAGGGCAGATATACAGGTCAGACCAGAACTGTCTTGTATATATTATATTATATGTTTAAAATGAACATGAAAATGTAAGGTTTTCTGTCTGTTTCTGTGTTAGTGTGTCGGCTTTGAAGACACAGAAATTTAGTTTGGCTATATAAGCTGCAAGGATGATATACAGAAAATTAGTTACTGTGATTTTCCTATTACTATAATCAGTTGCTGTTTTTTCAATGATGCAAAATATCTGATGTTACTATAAAGTGCAAAATGGTCTGATTGAATTCATAATGAAAACTGCTTCAAACAGTCAGTTATTAACTGTGGTCATGCTAACCACACTTTATTGGTAACCACACATTTTAAGTGCGGATGATTTTACCAAGTATCAGCACATACAAAATTACAGTATCAGATCACGCATAGGAAAATGGTTCACGATGTACTGTCATATGTATGAAGTACAGGATAAAGCACAGGACTTCACTATACTTGGATTCCTTTAACAGTAACTGTGGTTTCAGCTTGAAACATATGAAACAGATTATGTGCCACCTTGAAATGCAAACACAACTTACTATGCGGAAGAAAAACAATCGACAAAATGTATTAATTTTCAGTACGCGGCATGCAGAAACCAAGCTTTACAATAAACTAGCATATCAAGGCAACACCCCAACAGAAGTAGGAGCAACGGCGGAAAAACACACAGCAACAAAACGCAATGAATTGAACCCATGACTGGAGGGTTAACAGTACCCACTGAGCTATGCCGTGGTGTGGGAAACCGGGGAAAACACACTAGGGACTGAAGGGTAGGACACATGAAGGGTAGGAGACATGAAGGGTGGAGTCGGATGGGTGCTGGCCTTGACTGTACCCCCCCACCAAAGGCGGGAACACTGGGCTTGCAAGGGCACCGCCAGGGCCAGAAAGACTAGGAGAATAAAAGACTTAAAGCACAGAACAGGAGGTGAAAAAAACCCACTAACGGGAGCTAAGGAACTGGACAGACAGAGCCAGGAGGTGAAATAATGGAGCATGGACAGAAAGGCCAAACACATGGAATTGTGGTAGGACCACCAGATGAGGGAACCAGACAAGAAACAGACCAATGGGACCAGGAACACATAAATTGGGGACAGGATGAGTGACATGAGGTGGGGACTGGGATGGAGTACAGGAAATGAAAGGGAAGGGTACAAAAGGTGCTCAATGTGGGGGCCAGACTCGGGAACAGAGGAGGAAGGCACTGGGTAAAAACAGACCAGGGTCGAAAGGACACTGGAGGGTTTGATAGACCGGGAATGAGACACAAAAAGACAGGGTGAGTTGACCGTCATAAGTCTAAATGAAGGATCTCCTGGGCTGAGCGGCGGCATGGCTGGATCCAGTGGGCTCCTGGGGACGACAGGACAGGAGCAGACGGGTGATGAGGGGACTGCAGGATGGGAACAGAGGGCCGATGAAGAGACTGCAGGACTGTAACAGGAACTAGGATCAGAGGGTATTGAAGGACCTGCAGGATGAAGACAAGGGAGCCCCGAGGGCCCTGCTGGACAGGAGTACTCCAAGGGGACTGCAGGGCTGGAGCAGGAGGGAGACATGAGACCTGGGTCAGGGTGGCTGGCCCAACTCCTCCAGGATTCCGCATCAATACGTACCTTTGCCAGAAAGTTTGCTGTGTCTCTCAGCACAGTCTGAAAAGCATGGAGGAGATTCCAGGAGACAGGCAGTTACTCTAGAAGAGCTGGACAGGGCAGTAGAAGGTCCTTAACCAGGGCTGGACTGGGACAAAAAAAGGGCCCTGGCATTTTCGCTTAGTCCGGCCCACCACAATCGGTCGGACACAACCAACAAGTACACCATCATTGCGGTCCCTGTAGATATGCATATCTACTGTTCCATTCCCAAAAATTGACTATACATAAGGACAGAGAGAAATGATTGAATAATTAAAATAATCAAATAGCATCATCTAAGTTTTTCTAGAGAAGGGCTGTCGACGGCCGTTATGTGTTTTAAAGGGTTACCATTAGAATAGTCAGCAGAAGTTGCAATTGAATAAGTTAACTCTGCTAACCTAGCTACAAAAACAATGCAAAATAGCTTATGCTGTGTAATTTGACATTAGCTGACTGTTAGGTTGAAGAAACTGTTATTAATCATTTGTTATCATTTCTGTATAATCAGCAATGAGTGTAAATATGTATATACATTATTTAGTTTTTCTTTACCTTCATACTTTAGATTATATTAGTTTACACGTATCCTGAGCACGTGTTTAAATAGTTGTCTACCTGAGTAAAACCAGAACTTCTTCTTACTCTCACAGTCTTTTATTTGTTCTCACTCCAAGACCCCTGCCCCCCATTGACTATAAATAAAGGTGCCAAGGGGAACCACCCTTTGTAACACATTCCTTTGTAGCCTAGCATGCAGAGAGTGTGGTTACCCTTGTGCAAGTAAAACTCTAAGTGTGTTGTCTCGTAATTAATGGTGTGTACAGAGTTGGAGTGGAAAGCCTGTCGCTTTCTCCAACATATACTGTATTGTAGTTTGGTCCTGTGTGCAGAGTTGGAGTGGAAAGCCTGACGCTTTCTCCAACATATAATTTGGTCCTTCGAGCCGGATCCGAGGACACCTGACGACATCGCCAGCACGCCGAGAGGAGCGACACTGAAGCCTGCCGGCAGCCACTCGGAGACGGGTGCAAGAAAGACCTGTGACGTGAATTCGTCATCAGGCCGGTGGTTAGAACTGCGCTCGACGTCTGGTGATGTCTGACGGACCTCGGTGGCGGAACACAGGCACACGGGACAGGTGAGACAACAAAGGTTATTCAGCGAAATAACCGGGTCAATTGACGTGGGTTAGGCTTAGCCGTAATTAAGCAGAAAAGGGGTTAGGCTTAGCCGTAATTAAGCAGAAAAGGGGTTAGGCTTAGCCGTAATTAAGCGAAATATGAACATGCATGTATTGTGTGAATGACTGGACTAAGACTGTTATAGAGGCTTAGAGTTGCTTCTGTCAGTCCATTTCTTATTTTGCCTGGTGGGAAAGAAGTACTGGTGATTGAAGGATCAAGGACGGGTTTCATCCCTGAAAACCGGTACCGCTGCACGAACAGCGTGTAGTAGAAGGCCGTATTGGTGTCCTCCCATATATCTCGTACCAGTGAATTTCCACCCAGGACCTGTGTAGTGCGGAGACGGGAAAGAAAAAAAATGGGAAAGAATCAGAGTAAGAGGATTGAACTAGAGGGAGATGAGAAGTTTATGGAAGGATATAAACCAGGTTCAGGACAAATAAGTAATCAGAGGTGGAGGAAAAAACATGGGTTTGAAGGGAAACTCCACACTCCAGATATCTTAAAATTACAAGGAAATTTAAGACTAGAAAACAGGCAATACAAGAGGCACCAAAGCCAAAGACTTAACAGCAAATGATGTCCTTCTTAGGACTTTGCAATTATTGCAGGGAATGGTTACCTGATTATGCTGCACTCGTTCAACCTTTACAAACCCTGATTTATGGGAAGGACATGGCACTGAAAGATAAAATTCAGTGGACAAAAGAAGGAGAATTGGCATTCACAAACTTAAAAATGATGTTACAAACTAATGTGACACTTGCTCTGCCAGATTATCAACAACCATTTACCCTATGTGTTGATGCAAATCAAGGGTATATGAAGGCAGTATTAACACAGCCATTCGGCGCAAAAGAGAGGCCATTAGCGTTCTATTCTAAACGATTAGATGCAGTGGCAGCTGGTTTTCCGCAGTGTTTGCAGGCATGTGCAGCTGCTGCAGAAGCAGTGAAATTATCAGCAGAATTAGTGTTGTGTCACCCACTCACTTTGAAGGTGCCACATTCAGTTTCTTTAGTTTTACTGCAGACGCCACTGCCATTCCTCACACATGTTAGACATCTGACCCTAGTCTCACTCCTGCTTTCACAGTCAAACATCACAATACAGCGATGTGGTCCTCTCAACCCTAGCACCCTTCTTCCGACAGCGGAAGATGGAGAGCCACATTCGTGCAAAGCAGTTGTGGAAGAACAAACCAAACCAAGAGCAGATATTTTACAGACCCCAATACCAGATTCAACGGTTGTTTTTGTAGATGGATCAGCATCAAAAAATGACATGGGGAAGAACAAGGTCGGATATGCTGTAGTTACATCTACTGAAGTGTTAGAGGCCGATGCACTCCCCCCTGCTTGTTCAGCACAAGCGGCTGAACTCTATGCTGTAATTAGGGCATGTGAGCTCTTCAAAAACAAGCCACTTACAATATACACTGATAGTCAATATGTGTTTGGAGCTGTTCATCACCATGCAAGAGTGTGGAAAAATAGAGGATTCAAGACATCGCAAGGAACATCTTTAACTCATACGAACCTATTACTCAGGTTGTTAGATGTTGTGCAATTACCAAATTGCCTTGCGATATGCAAATGTAAGGCACACCAAACTGATGCTTCCGCAATAGCTAAAGGAAACAGTTTTGCGGACATGACGGCAAAAAGTGCTGCACAAAAACAACCTGCCTTAAATGTTACAGATGTCTTGTTGATAGATAGTGATGTACTATGTGATGCACAGACTCATGCACCTAAAACAGAAATACAGAGCTGGATTAAGAGAGGAGCAATACAGCAAGGGAAAACTTATTATATGAATGACAAGCCCATCCTACCAAAAAATTTATACAAGACAGCTGCCTTAGTGAGCCATGGAAACACCCATGTCTCAACAGGAGGGATGGTACATATTATTCAACAATACTTTTATACTATAAATTTTTCTGATTATGCAAAACAATTTTGTAGAGCGTGCTTAATTTGCTGTAAACACAATGCACAAGGCAACATAAGGCCAAAACGTGGCCAGTTTCCCGCAGCTGAGTATCCATTTCAAATTGTACATATGGATTTCATTGAATTATCTTGGTCACAAGGGAAGAAGTACTGTCTAGTCATTATAGACACCTTTTCTAAGTGGGTAGAAATATACCCTGTAAAACACTGTGATGCAATGACCGTTGCAAAATGTTTGGTAGGCCATTATTTCCCTACCTATGGCATACCTCATATTATAAGATCGGACAATGGGACTCATTTTGTGAATCAAACCATGTCCCTTTGCTCACAAGCACTCGGGTTTACGATCAAAAATCATTGTGCTTATCACCCCCAGAGCGCAGGCTTAGTGGAGAGAACGAACGGCACCATTAAAACAAGACTCAGAAAGACAGTGGAAGAGACAAAAAGACCGTGGCCAGAATGTTTGTCTCTAGTAAAATTATGGATGAGAATAACTCCCACTCCTGCAGGATTGACACCATTTGAAATAGTGTATGGTAGACCGTTTCCCTTAGCAACCGAAATGAGTGATATAGGAAAAGCAGACAGAGAGAATACGTTACGATTAGAAACTATTGATTATCGTTTGGGGCTGTTCATAAATAACTCCATCATAATAAATGAGCAACAGAATGGTGAGATAGATGCTATTAAACAGATGGTCATTCAGAATAGAATGGTTTTAGACATACTTACTGCTGCACAAGGTGGTGTGTGCGTGCTTTTAAATAATACCTGCTGTACATATATTCCCGATAATGTGCACTCACCCAACATGACTACAGCCTTGGACCGTCTGCGAGAACTTCAAAAGATCATGACCTTAGACCCTCATGCTGGCCCCTCATGGTTGAATTGGTTTCTTACTGGGTCCTGGTGGCAGTTACTGCTAAAGTTCTCACTCCCCATTCTTGTTACATTATTATTTGTATGTTGTTGTTTCATTTGTATTATACCCTGCCTCCGTTCCATGATACAACATACTTTTAGTTCTGTTTTTCTGCTATACACTGCAGAAGAACGAATGGATTTACTAACCTTGTCTAGCCCTCTTAACACTAGAACTGCCAAATCTACGCAAATTTGCGTAAATTCCCTGGGCCTAACACCTACTAGCATCCCTGCTGAGAGTTTCTTGGGCCATTGTCCTCCTGCTTTTGTTGTGCAAACACACCCATTACCTGTGAGGCCTGGCACATTTGCATTTTTTTACTCAGAGCAGCTAAAATCCAAGGCAGGCTAAACCTCTGTGTGTGACATGGAAACCTTCACAAAAGTCTGCCATATCTATACCAAATATCCCACATGCTGACTGACCTGCAAATATGAAAGACACACATTCACAAAATATATGGAAGCACAAGTCTGTTTTATTTATAAAAAAAATTTAGTGTTTCAAACTTTGCAGTGTTTGCAGACCCAGTGACCATCATCCCTGCATTTGGCGCAAGTGAATTTGTAACACTTTGCACTGGTAAACCTGCTGCGGTTTCTGTTGCAGTTCTCCTGTACCTGACACTGAGTTGTCCATACAAGTCCTGGCACAGCAGCAGCCTTCCTCTGTCCCCATAGCCTTTTGTGGCATAAATTGGCAATGGAGTTCCTTGGCTAGATGACTCAAAAATAATCTTCTTTTGCCTTCCCACCCTGTACATGCCTTGTACAGAACGTAGGAATTTGCCACCACCAGGTCCAGCATGTTGTAAAATACAGCTACTGGCCACCTGCATGTTGCTGCTCTTACGGAATACATGCGCGCCATTTGGTCCAACACATTTACACCACACTATAACAGCAGAGAGAGAGAGAGTCATGAGTGTATTTGCTTTTTTTCTACCTTCTTTCTATATAGGCCTGTATAGTACATATCAGAAAACATTGTAGCACTGATGTAAAATTATACACACATTCACATACCTTCATGTGGTTATAGTCTGTTATCGTGTTGGGTTTCCTCTTTCTGCCTTCACAGATCGCCACATCTTGGTCCAAGGAACTCAGAACACACACAATCTTGTTTTTTTAGGTGCATAAATTGTCAAGGAGACACTGCCACTTCTAAGCACTGACGCGGAGAATTCCTCTTGCTGTGCAGTGTCCTTTGAAATTGGAGGAAGTTCATACCAAACTTTATTCCCTGTGCTCAGTAGTGTTGTTTTGCGCTGAAGCAGTCTGTGTGACAGTGCCAGTGAGGTGAAGAAATTGTCCGTTGTGACATTTCTCCCGTCATCCAGAAATGGCTCCATCAGACTCATGACCATGTTCTCTGCCAGCCTCTCCCTTTTCTGGTGACTGGGGTCCTTTCCCAAGTTAGGGGACACGTTGCAGACGTATTTGGTCTCCAAATCCGTGGCCATCCAGAACTTGATCCCAAATTTGTCCGGCTTGGATGCGATATACCAAGTGACATGGAATGGATCCACATCTACTCCACGTTGTCTTTCCACCGGTGTCCCTCAGGGCTCGGTTCTTGGCCCTCTCCTATTCTCCCTCTACACTAAATCTCTTGGCGAAGTTATATCCTCACATGGCTTCTCCTACCACTGCTATGCCGATGACACTCAACTCATCCTCTCCTTCCCTCCCTCAGACACTCATGTCTCCACTAAGATCTCTACATGCTTGGCAGACATCTCATCTTGGATGACCACTCACCAGCTAAAACTCAAAACTAGTAAAACTGAGTTGCTTTACATCCCGGCTGACTCATCCCCCCTCCAGGACCTTGCGATCTCCTTTGACAACTCCCTGATCCGTCCTTCGGTTTCTGCTAGAAACCTTGGAGTTACCATAGATGATCGGTTGTCATTTTCCTCACATATCGCCAGTCTTTCTCGCTCTTGTCGGTTTCTCCTCTTTAACATCAGGAGGATACGTCCATTTCTTTCCACCCAGGCTACCCAGATACTCGTCCAGTCCCTCGTCATCTCACGCCTTGACTACTGCAACTCGCTTCTAGCGGGTTTACCACTGAGCGCCATCCGTCCCCTCCAACTGATTCAGAATGCAGCTGCTCGTCTTGTTTTCATCCTTCCCAAGTTCTCCCACACCACTCCTTTGCTGCGCTCCCTCCACTGGCTTCCTGTAGCTGCACGCATCAGATTCAAAACACTGATGCTCGCATACAAAGCCAAAAATTCTCTGGCACCATCCTACCTAAAGGACCTCATCACACCCCGCTCTGCACCACGATCTCTCCGATCCTCCAGCACTGCTCGACTGGTCCCACCTCCCCTCAAGGCACAAGGAAGACACGCATCTCGGCTCTTCTCTGTCCTGGCACCTATTTGATGGAATGAACTCCCCCTAGATGTCCGAACAGCTGAATCCTTGAATGTCTTCAAGCGACGACTCAAAACTTTTCTTTTTCAGAAATACCTGACGTAGAACTTCTATATTCTTACTCGACTCTTTTTCTGGTGTGTGTTTTAAAAAAATTAAATAAAATAAAAATTCTGCACTACTCAATGGCGTTCTCAGAGATAGTATTTGTAGCTGGGGTCCTTATTGAGCTAGCATCGGAAATTCATTGCAGAGTCTCAAAGCACTTATGTAAGTCGCTCTGGCTAAGGGCGTCTGCCAAATCCTGTAAATGTAAATGTAAATATACTGCATGGACAATGAACCTTGGTCGAGAACAGCTGTACATCTATGTTCATGTGTTCTCCTGGAGTGAAACTTTCAGCACAGTTCTTGGTGAAGGCTGGCAGAGAACGTGGTCATGAGTCTGATGGAGTCATTTCTGGATGACGGGAGAAATGTCACAATGGACAATTTCTTCACCTCACTGTCACTGTCACACAGACTGCTTCACTTTACTGGGCATGGTGAATAACGTTTGCCGTGAACTTCCTCCATTGGCAAAGGACACTGCACAGGGAGAGGAATTCTCCACGTCAGTGTTTAGAATGGCGCGCATGTATTCAGTACGAGCAGCAACAAGCAAGTGGCCAGTAGCTGTGTTTTACAACATGCTGGACTTGGTGGCGGTGAATGCCTACGTTCTGTACAAAGCATCTACAGGGTGGAAAGGAAAAAGAAGATTGTTTCCGATTCTTCTAGCCAAGGAACTCCATTGCCAAATACAGGGATGATGGTCACTGAGTTTTCAAACGCTGCAAACACAGACTTTGAAAGATAGACAGACTGTGTGGGACAGTAACCACTGAGACAAAAGGCAGAAAGATGACGAAGAGATGAACCTGGAACTGAGGCACGGATACATCAATTTTTACATGAACAGCCAAACATGCAAAGCTGGAGAGATCACACAAAAACAAAATTCACTTTTGGTGTTATAATTCAGTGATGGCCAATGAAAATGAAATGACATTTTATTCTGTATGTGTATGAGCATGTCAAAAACCATGGACCATGACTTCACTCAGCTTATGACATTTATATACAAACATGCATTGGAGACTGAAGTGTTAGCATGTTTTCATTTTATTCATTTCATTCTATTAGCAACTTTTCATTCTATTTTCACTCAATTTGTTTTATAAATAACACAGACTTGTGTTTCCATATATTTTGTGAATGTGCGTCTTTCATATTTGCAGGTCAGTCAGTGTGTGGGATATTTGGTATAGATATGGCAGACTTTTGTGAAGGTTTCCATGTCACACACAGAGGTTTAGTCTGCCTTGGATTTGAGCTACTCTGAGTAAAAAATGCAAATGTGCCAGGCCTCACAGGTAATGGGTGTGTTTGCACAACAAAAGCAGGAGGAGGATGGGGCTGAAGACCTGCGAAAATCACAGCAGGGGTGACAAACACCTTGGGACTCTCAGCAGAGAATAAAAACTCGGCAAATCTAGTGTTAATAATGATGATGATGTGATCTGAATGACGGTTGTGCTGAAAGTGTTTTTGCAATTTGTACAATACTGATGCTTCTGATCATACTGTCATGATAAACAGGAGGGACTGTTAGGTTGAAGAAACTGTTATTAATCATTTGTTATCATTTCTGTATAATCAGCAATGAGTGTAAATATGTATATACATTATTTAGTTTTTCTTTACCTTCATACTTTAGATTATATTAGTTTACACGTATCCTGAGCACGTGTTTAAATAGTTGTCTACCTGAGTAAAACCAGAACTTCTTCTTACTCTCACAGTCTTTTCTTTGTTCTCACTCCAAGACCCCTGCCCCCCATTGACTATAAATAAAGGTGCCAAGGGGAACCACCCTTTGTAACACATTCCTTTGCAGCCTAGCATGCAGAGAGTGTGGTTACCCTTGTGCAAGTAAAACTCTAAGTGTGTTGTCTCGTAATTAATGGTGTGTACAGAGTTGGAGTGGAAAGCCTGTCGCTTTCTCCAACATATACTGTATTGTAGTTTGGTCCTGTGTGCAGAGTTGGAGTGGAAAGCCTGACGCTTTCTCCAACACTGACTGAGTCGCTAGTGCAGTAACAGACTGATAATATGACAGACTTTATAATAGTGACAACGATTAGTTTGTTTTATTATAATTAGGGGTGGCCATGGATTATTTTTTTTAATCTAGATTAATTTAGAAATTAATCATTTGAATTCTGCCAAAGACATTCAGAATATCTGTGCTACCTAAATAATGATTAAAAGTAACTAGTGTTTCAGGGGTTCATTAGAGAATGTTTTGTTTCACAGACGTACTTGGTGATTTTAATCCCTTCCGAATCTGCTATGTCTGTGTTTTTCTCTCACAACCTCTGTGATAATTTCCGAATGCGATGTCTTTGATATACTTTTTCATTCTTTCATCATAGCTTGCATAGTATAAGACCCAGCTCCCAACTTAGTGAATAGATTAACGGAAATATTTTTTTTTTATCTCGCAATAAGAGAATCGCATTAACACAGCACGTTAACGCCGATAACGGCCCACCATTAATTATAATATTCATTAATTTAGGTAAATCATCATCTTCCTCGAGGCCCAGCCAGGCCCACACACGCTATCCTGCTGCATCCGCCCTGTTTAACACTCCCTCCCTGTTAAATCATGTAGCTACCATGCTTACCGTTTCAACTACACTCTCCTCCTGCTCACTCTGTCTCTGTCCCTCCTTGACTTCACTGTCAGACACCTGCTCCTCTGCCTGGGTGCCGCCATGACTAGTCACCTCTCCTCCATGTGCTATGTTCACCTGTTTAGTGTCGTCAGGTAACGTTACTGTTGGCTTGGAAACCGAAGCTACAGCACTAAACATGTCGGTTATTTTTGCACATGTTGAGGCATCAACCTCTAAATTTTTTTATTTTTTTTGGCCCGCAACTTCTCTGCACCCCCCTTGCGCTTTTGCTTCTCCATCCTAAATCCACTGATTTCTGGTTCTGAGCCACTGACTGCATCTGACACAAGAAACAGAGGGGGAGGGGTGGAGCCTGTTAAGAGATGATTAGATCAGCCCTGTGTCAGTATGGAAAATGAACCAATGGGCCGATGTCCCTGCTTTATGGGCCGGTCGTTGGCCAATTAAAAAAAATATATATATTCTTATTAAATCAACCAGCCCCCAAGTGCGTCGGCCCACCGGGCATTTGCCAGGTATGCCAGATTACCAGTCCAGCCCTGTCCTTAACTCATCTGCAGGCACTGTGCTCACTGCCCGGCACCATGCACCCTGAGCACATGTGACAGATGTGAAAGGGTCTGGAGAAGCTGTGGAGAACATTATGCTGCCTGTATCATTGTTCAGCATGACCGGTTTGGTGGTGGGTCAGTGATGGTCTGGGGAGGCATATCCATGGAGGGACACACAGACCTCTACAGGCTAGACAACGGCACCTTGACTGCCATAAGTTATTGGGATGAAATCCTTGGACCCATTGTCAGACCCAACACTGGTGCAGTGGGTCCTGGGTTCCCTTTGGTGCATTACAATCCCGGCCTCATCTGGCAAGATGTATGCAGGCAGTTCCTGGAGAATGAAGGAATTGATACGATTGACTGGCCCCCATGCTCGCCTGAAATCCAATATGACACCTCTGGGACATTATGTTTTGGGCCATCAGGCCCTGCCAGGTTGCACCTCAGACTGTCCAGAAGCTCAGTGATGCCCTGGTTCAGATCTGGGAGGAGATCCCCCAGGACACCCTCAGTCGTCTCATTAGAAGCATGCCCCGACATTGTCAGGAATGCATACAAGCACGTGGGGGCCATACAAACTACCGAGTACGATTCTGAAATGAAATTTCTGCAAGACACATTACCCAGTCCGTATCTGTATAGATATCCAGCATTATTTTTTCCCATTAAGATCTGATGTGTTTTCAAAGTGTTCCATTTTATAATGTTTACACAAAAAGAGCTTTTACTGTGTTTACATTTTACACATCCTAGAACGTGCTTACAGTATGCATTTTATTCTTCTTTGATTGGAAGGTGATGAGATATAACAGAATTTGATGGTCCAGGTTTTCAGCACCATGGACAGCATCCACTCACTCTCACTTACAATCAGAAATCACTTTGTCAGAATTCACTGGCCAGGTACATCTGCATGTTCACCTGTTTTGGCAATGTGGGTACATACATTCATAGACAACACAGAACATAAATTAAGAAAAATAGAATAAGTAAAAATAAAATAAAACCAATAAAATCTATGTGAGTATGGAACAAGTATTACTGTACTTAGACCCAGGTCGGTAAAAAATACTGATGGTCAATTTATGGTTCATCCATCCATCCATTTTCTGTAACCACTTGTACTATTTAGGGTTGGGGGGGATCTGGGATGCCCAGGATGGGGCGCCAGCCCATTGTAGGGCACACTCACAGCTATGAACATTTTGGTAACTTCAGTTAACCTCAGTGGGTTTCTGGACTGTGGGGGGACACCGGAGTAGCCAGAGGAAACCTCACAACATCACGGGCAGAACATGCTAACTCCACACACATGGAGCCATTTCAGAGAGTCAAACACTGGACCTATGTGAGGTAACAGTGCTGACCACTGCACCACCGTGCCGCCCACAATTTATGATAATTATATTATATATATATATATGGATCTGTCCCCTTTTCCCCTTGATTTACGGGCTGCTGCTAGCTGACATGGGCTGGCGTGGATTTACTGTAGGGTGACAAATGAGTGGTCCTGGTTTTGCGTGTTACATCACACTCTGAGAGGACCACTGATTGGTGGGCCCTGGCTGGAAGGCGTGACCTGAAAACCACAAACCATTTACTTCACGTTTGAAAGATTCTCCATTTTTAATGGTGCTTCCTCTGAGCCAGGGAGACTGTGGTTTATGATTATGACTGAGAAAACTCTGTTCTGCCAGTCAGTAAGGACTCCTAAGAAAAATATTTTAAACCTGAAATGCGAATAATGTGAAATATACAGTAGAGCAGCTGGTTGGATGCAGAATAATAAATGAGGGTTAATGGGCAGGTGAGATGAAGCATTTCATACATCATAATGTGTTTCTTTGTCGGGGCTCGTGACCCGGGACAGTCACTGTTTGGCTCTGGGAACATTCCAGAAAGAAAGAGAGAGAGAGAGAGAGAGAGAGAGAGAGAGAGAGAGAGAGAGCAGAGCCAGTGCCTGCTACCATGCTGTCAGTGTGGGAACAGACTGCTCTGTCCTGCCCGACTCCCGTGGGTTTGCGGGATGTGTGGCAGGACAGAGCAGGAGAATGGGCATGTGGGAAGGGCTCCAGGCTCCCGCTGAGGCCACAGCAAGAGGGCGCTAACATGGAACAGGCGATGATATCCCGGTTATTACTCAGAAACATAGGCGACTGTAGGCTTTCCTCCCAGGGCGTGAAAGGGGAGAGAGCCCAACCAGTTATGCATCCATAATAAACATGGTATATAGTCCCAAATACTTATTCTGACACATTGACATTTTCAAATATAACTTTGCAGTGTAACTTTACTTAATTTAACTTAATATATAATAATAACATTTTCATCAGACCAGTAGGGGGTAAATTTCACCTTGCAACCTTGGCACAAGTGACATATTCATGAGCGCCCCGCACAAGTCCTTAAGAACACGCAGAACACCAGCAAACCTTTTCTCTATCACTTTTTCACCACCCTCTTTCTTCCAGTTCTCGGCTCCTGCTTCCTCCCATGCTCACTAATGCCCAGCCCACCTTGGCTGTATCGGCCTGCTTTTCGCTTGATGGAGTTAATCTCCCATCCTATGGATATGCGGCAGGCATGTTTAACAAGCATTTTTGTTTGTATGTGTGGGAAAGTCATCCCAACGTTCATATCTACAGAGGCTGCTGAATCCCAGGATCCTATAGCTGTGGACAAAAACAGACAATTTTAGTATAAAATAAAACATGCAGTCAGTATTACCCAATGCATACACTTCAAGTCTACAAAGAGCCTTAAATAATTGTTACTTGGTGGGAGACCATAATACCCCATAACACCACAGATTAACAATCCCAGTTAAATCTTCCAGTTTTCCCATTGTGTACGTTCATGGTGCTAATTTGAAAATACAGAACTTGGTGTAAAAGAACTCCTGAAGAGTCACTGTGGGAATATTAGCCGGTCAATACGCTCAGCTCTGCCTGTAAAGTGCCATGAATTTTAAAAGGATTTAATATGCTGTGCACATTTTGACCTGAGCATAGAGCAAGAATTTGTCTTTTCTGATTTTTTTAATTATTTGTTTATTACTACCAAATGCCCATCCCACACTCCACAGCACTGCATCAAAAAAAAAAAAAAATTGACAAATTTAATACCAGCAGTATCATTTTACAGGATCTTGCAGATAGAAGCACACAGGACTGCAAAGTCTCCAGAATCTGTCTGATTTATGGTTCATATCATGTGTCAATTTCTCCTTCAGGAGAAGGGCTGATATCTGTGACATCCTCATATAGGAACATGGGGAATGGACCAGAGAAGCAAAATGCATTTTTGCTAAAAACAATAGTGTCAGGATCGCGGGTGTAGTGACAGGCTGGCTGGCAGGAAGGAACAGGCAGGCAGGTGGAATACGGGAAAACTGGGGATTTATTAGGGGATAGAGGGCTAAGGGGATAGCAGGACATCGCTCAGACACTAACATCAATGACGGACAACCAGGCAGGGCAAGACGTGGACTAATAAAGAAAAGACATGGCGAAATAACAAGGAACAGCTGGGTACGATCGGGGAAGCACACGTGGATAATCAGAGGGGCGTGGCACACACGAGGATCAGATGGGCCGGGCATGACAAATAGAGTAGTGAGCAAATTTTAAAATCCCCTGGTCCAATAAATAAAAGAGAGAGGATATTGTAAATTGCTTCTCAAGAATGTCTTGCATTAGAGACTGAACCTCTTTCCAGAACCTTTATATATGTTCACAAGACCAAAACAGGTGGAAAAATGATCCAGCATGTGCTTTGCATTTATACCACAGATTTGAAATATTAGGGAACATTCTATGGAGGCGGGCTGCTGTGTAATATGTCTTATGAAAAAACTAAACATTTTGTTCATGTATTGAAATCGAGGTATATTTGGGAAAGATCTTGGTACAAACCGCGTTCCAGTCTGCAGGGCTAAATAATACATCCAGGTCATGTTGCCAAATTGGGTTAAAAGCAGCAAAAGACAATGCATCGGAGTACAGGAGTAAGAAATAAATCTCAGAAATATATCCTGAAATGTTCTGGCAGAGAGTAAGAGATTTTCAAGTTCTGAAAGCTTCTAACATGTCCCATTCTCCTTTAACAGAAAGTCAATAAAGTCTCGTATCTGAAAGAACTTAAAAAAAAATCATTATTTGAGATGCTATAATTGGTCCTAAGTTACTTAATAGACTTTAGGGAGTCATCAATCAGTAGATCTGAAATATATAACAGATTGTTCAACAAATAAACCAGTGATTCTTAACTGTACATGAAAATCAGGATGTAAAGTCAAAGGTGAATGTAAGGAGAAAGTCCAGGGGATTTTAAAATATCTTTTCTCATCTCTACATAGCAACAAAGTGTAATATGTAATAATATTATCTCTAACAGAGATTGCTTGATGAAAGGTTGAGATTTAAGCAAATGCTGGTGGCTGGGTAAAGACTCCAAACCAATCCATAAAGAATCGTGTTGATTCATCAACCAAGTCAACACTATATTGGACCTGTGCCTCTCCACTACATATTTCAAGTACAATGAATGTTTTTACAGACAAAAACACGGCTGTGCCATGAGTTCACCTGTGTCCCCTATTGTGGCCAATCTCTGCATGGAAGAAGTAGAGATCAGAGCCCTGAGCTCGTTCCTAGGGATCATACCCTACCACTGGTTCAGGTACTGCATGTGGATGGTACCTGAGTCAACATAAAAACAGGGTGAGGTGGAGAATTTCACCACACACATCAACGCTGTGGACATTAACATCAAATTCACTCGAGAAGATGTCACAGGCAATAGCTTGGCCTTCTTGGACTGTGCGCTACACATTGAGGAGGACAGGAACCTCAACACTGAAGTGTACAGGAAACCCAGACATACTGACCAGTATTTGATTTTTGACTCTCACCACCCACTGGATCACAAACAGAGTAATCAGAACCCTACACCATCAGGCAAAAAATATCCCAGCTAGAACAGAGGGAAAGGAGAAGGAACACAAACATATCAAGGAGTCCCTCAAAACATGTGGATATCCTAACTGGGCTTCCTTGAAATCTATGAGAAGATCAAATAAGAGCAGTACTACAATGGACAGGAAAGAGAACAAACGTAAGAGCGTTGTCATCGCTTATGTTGCAGGGGTGGCTGAAAAGCTCAGGAGGATTTTCAACAAACACGGCATCCCTGTATATTTCAAAGCAGGAAACACACTGAGACAGAAGCTGGTCCACACCAAGGACAAGATACACGAACACAGAGCAACGTCGTATATGCAGTTCAGTGCAGTGTGGAATGTACATTTCTGTACACAGGAGAAACCAAACAGCAGCTCCAGAAACGCAAGGCTCAACACAGGAGAGCCAGCTAATCAGGACAAGACTCAGCAGTTCATCTACATCTGAAAGTCAAGGGCCACTCCTTTGGTGACCAGGACGTTAAGATTCTAGACCGGGAGGCTGACTGCTTCAAACGAGGTGTGAGAGAAGCAGTTTACTGCAAGATTGAAGGACCCTCGTTAAACAGAGGAGGTGGCCTTAGGCATAATTTATCACCCATTTACAATGCAGTTCTTTCATCTCTGCCCAGACGGTTTCATAATCATTCACACCCTGGCCCAGGTGGTCACAGTGACATACATGAAAGCCAAAGGAAACAACAACCCACAGGTGACCATCAAGTATTAACGACTTGAGGGCTTTATAAAGGATTTATAAACCTGCTACTCTAACCATTCAGGCAGAATTCAGAAAGTCCGCTGGGTTGAAGGGAGAGATGTTTTCAATGAACTAAACAAGTACAGTTGTCACTGAATCACCTTTCTTTGGATAACCATGACCTGGATGACTGAGAATCTTCACAGACAAGTCAACATATTTTTAATTGTGGCAGAACAACAGTAGTGTTGTAAATCAGGCAAGGATAATCCCCCAGATCTGTTGGTTTGGTAAGTTTATAAAACTTGACTCTCGGGTGTTTATTGTTCCAGGTGTAATGATAAATGAGAGAATTTAAAATAAAAAAAAATGTCTTCATGATACAGCATGGGAAATTCTGAAATAAATAGTTTAGTCAAGGAAGTAAGTTCATTTTTATAACATTAATTCTGGCAAGAAAGGAGATTGGTGAAGATGGACATTTCTCCAAATCCCTTTTAATTCGTAAAAAAAAAAAAGAAAAATTAAACTCAAATTCTTGTGCCACCTGTGGTTTTCTAAATTGTCACCTACTAGCAGAAGCCAGTCCCCTGTTTTCTGCAGGCTGAGTAAGTCGATGTTGTGACGGTCGTAGCTATCATCCTTACTGGAGATTCTGCTCTCAGCCTCGCCTAAGTGCCTTTCTACATTAGTCACTAGGTTATAAAGGTTTGAAAGAGAATTTTTCAGTGAGGTAACAGACGTCTTTATGTCGTTTACGGCACCATCCATGGCCTCTAGAGGAGTTCTGACAGATTCCTCCAAGCAATTTAAACGAGTGGTCATGGGTTTAACCTCCGACAAAATCTGCTCCATAGTTACTGGACTAGCTGTCTGCAGCATACTGACCTCAACAGCCTGACCGTCATCAGCAGTGCATGCAGCTACCTGCTGAGCTGCTCTTCTCTTCCCAATGTGAGAATGAGTGAACGATGAAAGTGGGCAATCGTTGTGAGCAAGACTCTCTGCAGCATGCAGAAAGATCTGAATTTGTCTAATGACCGAAGCAGAGCAAATTCAAGTCACCTGCCTTTCCGACTTTAATATTTACATTGTACCATAATATCTCATACCTCGTAAAAACAAACCAGATCCATCCATTCACTAAGATTCCAGCTGTGGCCATCAAAGATCCATATGAATATGAAGATTTACATATAGGAAGAACCCAAAATGCATTGAAATGTTTCATTTACTTTCTGTTTGTATTTCTGTATAAATATGCTGGAACGTGGAGTAAGAGAGGGTGAGACCCTGTCCCAGAGTAAGTGATCTTCACCTGGAGGCCCATCAGTGAAGAAGAGGATGAAGATCTGTGGAGACTGACACTCACTTCCTGATTCCCTGTAACTTCACTACCTCCCTTTTATGGGTTTTAAATGTTTAAAAATAATCCATCTATCTTTCTCCCTCTTACCCAGGATGGGGTCACTGTCAGTCTGGGGCACATCCCAGGAAGCACGGGACACAAATCGGGGGACTCAACACCACACTGAGATCTGAGGCAGAATTCAAACCCAAACCCCAGAAAGTATGAGGCGTCCGTGTTACACACTGAGACACCACTGCAGCTTGTAGGATTAATGAAAAGCATCTTTATTAACAGTATGTATGATGAGCCACACAGTCTGTGGTCTGCATTTTACTATATAATAATACTCAATTTATCAATAAGCAAAAGCCTAACATTCTGTGGAAACCTAAAGCTAAAGCTTTTATCCTCAAATGTGATATGATGGTAACAGGTCAGCTTCTAATTCCACAGTCAGAGGAGAGCAGGGAGGCAGCGAAATAGCAAAGCTGCTCCAGCAGGGGGCAGTGAAGTGCGCAAGAAGAGCATAAAATTAAAGCCGGAGCCCTTAGACCTCACTAAATGCTCAACAGTACAAGAGACAAACAGACACTGGCAAATACCCTGAAAATGATGCATATTGAAATAGCAAACATTTTATTTTATACTAAACAAACAGGATAGCTGATGATATTTTTTCCATTTATATGAATGAAAAGTGACAATTCACAGACCAAGATAATACCTTACATTTACATTTATTCCATCTTGTCCAAAGCAACGTACAAGTGAGGCAAACATTGATCATACTATAATGTGAGAGAGCTGCATGCTATTTAAATACAGCTCACATCACTGTAAGATGCTCCTGTCTGGTGATGATCACTGCAGTATCTGTGTCTCCCTCACAGCCCTCATCCAGAGCAGCAGCTCCCCACAGGTAGAGGAGCCTCTCTGTGTTGCTGCCCCCTACTGGAAAAGGAACAGATAAGCATTAACATCGGCTACATGATTTATCATTTCAGCTTCTGAGGCACCAACACCTTTCTTAGCATTTCAGGCAGTGTGGTGTGTTAATGTTACTGCTACAGAAACAGGAAATGAACCAGAGCAATAGATTAATCTAGGAAACCTCTTTAGTTCACTTTCATCTGGTTTATAATTTGAAGCCGAAGTAGCTGCGCATATGATGTTGGAATTGTGGCTCTATGCAGCGTCAAAGGAAACATACGACACACATGAAGCATCACGGACTAAATGTATCACAGCTCAGGTTAGAGCAGATTCTCCAAACTCACCTCTCTGTGCTTCAGGGTGACTGAGCTGTAGACCACATCGCTGGCTGGGGTTACAGCAGGGCGATGTGAAGAACATCTAGAGGACACCTGCTGAGAGTATTTAGCTGCTTACAGTGGAGGTAGGAGACCAACCTTTGTACAGAAACCACAAATCCATGAACTCCCAAAACCTCCCCTCCAAATCACTGTGAAATATCAGGGGTATCATGGTACTTCTTGGTACATTACAGCTAATTCTGATACACATGGATCTGAGAGATCAGCTGAGGTGTAGATGTAGCCAGTGAGGACATTATTGATATATGTTTTACTCTCATTGTGACACTCATGCTGAACACTGATTTACATAAAACCATCTTACCTGTGGATCTGGCAGGAGAATGGAGCTGTAGGTGACATCAGCACCAGGCTCCACAGAGGCCTGAGAGAGGAACATGTTATTTGCTTTTAGAAAACATTTTAACTGCAACTTAACAACTGGCTTATGAGAATGTGCCTTATAAAATGCAGTTTCTTCACACACTAATAACATCACATGTTTGGGGACAGGGGCTACAGTCATAAATACCATCATAAGTATGTTATTTCTGTGCTTTACCTGCTCTGCTGGGTCTCCCTTGGTGACGCCAGTTCTGTCTATGATGGCGTATTCATGGTCTGGGTTCAACTAGAAAAAAGACACAACTCAGCATTCAAACCAATCACTCCTCACATCAGCGTTATTTACAGAGATAAACTTCTTAATGAGTTACTGGCTGTTAACAGCTTGGTTTCTGTTTTTGTTCTTTTTTAAAAGACAAAACCTTGTTGAATTTTCTACAGTTCCTCCCCATATTAAACATGAACTCACTGTTAATTCTGTACTTCCTGCATTTTGGTTCATGGCCCTTTTTTTCTCTACAGGGAAAGAAATGAGAAATAAAGTCAAAGAAATTTATTCTGATCACATCACTCACTTTCAGCTGATTCTGTTAATTTGCTGTATGACAAACACACGGTCATTTCCTCTTGGTTATCATGTACATATGTGTGTAAATGTTACCCAACCTAATAACTGCATAAAACTACACAAATGTATATGAGCCATTGGCAACTCAGGTGAAATCTGATTACCAGCCTGCACTTACTGGTAACCCAGTTAATGGTGCTCAGTTGGCCCTGGTTGGAATAACTAACTTGTTCAGGGTTTTGTAAGCTCAGCTGGGTGGACACAGACCCAGAGGGTCAGAGGAAAGTCTGCAGGATCATGGAGGAAGGATCCTTCAGGGCTGCTGTGCTCTGATGTCCAGTTTGCTCCACAGCGGGTTTTAGCTCTGCACTGTTTTTAGTCTGTGTTCCCAAAGGGGCTGTGACCATGTTTTATGTGTTTTATGTTTTATGTCTTAATGTTATTGTATAACCTGTGTGTCTGAATGCTGCTGTCTGTGTCTCTGTCCAGCCGTCTTTGGAAAAGGATAAAAGCATGAAGTTGTATCTGCTGCTTACAGGAGTGCAGAGGGACATGCATCACTGCTCAGACACTCAGGTCACTTATACACCGTCTGCATCAGCAGATACTCACTGTGTTTGTCCCACACTTTCCATGTGATGATGATGATGATCAACAGCAGCACCAATGAGCCCAGTCCTACATACAGAAACAAGCTGGACCAGAGAGCTGAATGAGAGGGTGGATTTGAACAGTAAAGTCTTACATGCTTTATAGCAACACGATTCAGCCACATCTGTACTATTACACAGGATACATGAGAGAAACAGGACATATTAACAAAGAATATAAAAACAGCTAGAGAATTATAACTGCCAGTTTTACTATGATTATTAAACAACGTTTTATATCCATCCATCCATCCATCCATTCATCCATCCATCTTCCAAACTGGCCTGCAGTCTTTCCACAGCAGCATAGAGTACAAAGCAGGGGCTCAACCTGGATGTGATGCCATCACAGGGAAATTATAATTAAGGAATAAAAGAAAATCAATGTTCCCATAAAGTAACAGAAGTTTCCCATCACTGTGTGATCAGGGAGACGCTCATAGCTGGACACCACACTGCTGTAAGTGCTGCTGGATGCTTACCTCTGTTTTTCATTATTCCCTCCTTCTTCATCATCTGGAAAGAATGGACAGCAGTGGAAACAAGAGAAAGGATTGTTACATAAAAAATAAACATCCCTGTTCCTGGGGGCCACTACAGATTTTGGGCCCCTGAAAGCATATGAGATTGGGCCCCCAGCCCAGACCAATACGATTATGTTCCTAAACTCTTAGAGCCCTGTTACTTAAGGGTCCATGGAATCATCCCCCCCCCCACACACACGTTAGAGCACCCCTGCCCTGATCTGTCAGCCAGTACAGACTGTGAAAGGTCATTTCTAAAACTGAAAATGAATAACCAGAAATATTCAGTAAAATATCTGTTTGGATGCAGAATAATAAATTAGGGCTGTGACCAAAGTGTCCACATCCCAGGGCCCTGATAGTGGGCAGGTGAGATAAATAATGTTATTAATATATCATAATGCCTTTATGCTGGAACTGGATCAGTTATTACAGAGTGTAACTGTAACACTGGCCTTTGCTGCAGTTAGAAACTACCTGCAGACAATCACCAAGTCTGCACACCTTTAGCAACAACTAATCCCTACAAATGTTTGAAATCTGAATGGAAGTTTTTGATGTATGAGGGTAAAAACCTACATTTTATGTTTTCCAAACATTGCACACATGATAAATGGCTGTAAGATGAATATGTCTGTCTGTCTGTTTCCTGTAAGCTGATGCCTGTGATGTTTTATGAAAGACATCTGACTGGGTGTCTGACTGAGAAAATAGTCAGATCTGTAATATTTGTCATATTATACAAATCTGTCATAAACTAGAAATATGTGAATCCTGAGGCCTCTGTACAGCTGCCAGGTGTAACATGCAGATCAGACACTCATGTATTTGATAAAGAGCAGAATCTGTACCTGACAAGGTCATCAGGCTGTATTATGGGATGTCTCCCTTAGAGTTAATACTAATATGCAAGTTAATTTTCCTGTACATTCATACATACACTTTAAATTATAGCCATTAAACATACATAACTGATAGTAAATTAAGTTTCATAAAATTGATATTGAAAACATTTTCCATGTTAATGTCCATCCTTTCTACCTGACTGACATGTTACATACTGTGCATCTCATTGGCTACAGTCTGCAGTACAGACATCTTACCCTCAGTGACTGACAGGGAAACCCGTGATCCCACAGCTGCACCTCCGCTGATCTCCACACCACACCAGTAGGAACCAGAGTCCCCAGCTGTCAGATTGTTCATGGTCACATTGAAGACTCGCTGGTCAGGATCATCTCTGATTGACACTTCACTACTTATATTTGAGGATTTACTGTGTACTATGGGAGTACATGAACTCCAGTCACTCCCATTGCACCAGTATTTCTCATGTTGTTGATACATGTTGTCATAGAAACATGGGATGGTGACAGATCCTCCTCTCTGTACAGACACCGTGTTCAGTGTGGACACACCTGCAGGGACAGTATGAAAATTACCCAGCTGATTAACTCTCACTCCCTCTTACACCATTTACACACATATTCATAAAGTCAGTATCCGTCTACTGTAGGTTACAGTACATTACTTCCATTTCTGGATTTGAATATTAAAGTTTGTTTTGATTAATCATTGTATTTACTATCACTGAATTTGTAAAGGTTAAGCAGTGTAATAAATTATTAACGGTTTCATTTGTATAAGATTAACCTGCAAAAACCTCCTTTGCTGGTTTGCAGTCAAATAACTTTAAATGTATAGGTCAAACATCAGTAACAAGCCAAACTGAAGCTCTTTTACAGCATGTTTATTTGCATATTTACGCTTTTCAATGAAATTCATGAATTAATTTTAAATTCACTTAAACAAACTAAAGGATATTTCATAACATGTTACTTATCATATTTAACCCCCTGAAGTAGCACATTTAAACTGACACTGTTATTTCTCCCAGGTGCCATTTATACTGTTTATCAAAATAAAAATTTTGGTCCCTCTTATATATTAAAATATTTTCTCCTGTGTTTGTGATAATGTCCTTCCTTTCTGACTGAATGACATGTTATATACTGTGCATCTCATTGGCTACGGTCTGCAGTACAGACATCTTACCTTCAGTGACTGACAGGTAAACCCGTCTTCCCACAGCTGAACCTCTGCTGATCTCCACACCACACCAGTAGGTACCAGAGTCCCCAGCTGTCAGATTGTTCATGGTCACATTGAAGACTCGCTGGTCAGGATCATCTCTGATTGACACTTCACCACTTATCTGTGTAGAGTCAGTACGTACTATGGGAGTACATGAACTCCAGTCACTCCCATTGCACCAGTATTTCTCATGTTTTTTATATATGTTGTCATAGAAACATGGGATGGTGACAGATCCTCCTCTCTGTACAGACACCGTGTTCAGTCTGGACACACCTGCAGGGACAGTATGAAAATTACCCAGCTGATTAACTCTCACTCCCTCTTACACCATTTATACACATTAATAAAAAGTCAGTCCACTGTAGGTTACAGTACTTCATTTAGCAGAATATTATCCTTTTGCGGCACAGATACCAGACATGGTGATCCCAGTGATAATAAAGAGTCACAGACAGGTACTGATTTATGCCATATATACTCACAACACACAGACACTGGCCACTGTGCTGTGGGTCCCAGCTACTCCCACTACACATGGTGGCCCAAACAATGATAATCACAACAATTAACATTAACACTACAGTTGACATTGGGAGCTGGGATGCAATTCAGCCTCTTCACCAGCCTGTCACTCTGCTGATGGGGGTAGGGGAGGGGGGGGGGGGAGGGGTCTTCACAATCCCTAGCAGCCAGCTGACCTCACAGAACAGCAGCACCTTGAAGCTTCTCCCCTGGACACTGTACAGCTGCTCTGAAGCCCCAAAGCTCCTAGAGCTGTTTTCTGCCATGGTGGTCAGGTCACACTCTGCTCTGGAACCATGAGACCCTCAGCCCACTTTGTGAAGTAGTCCATGACCACAAGTATGTAGTGATTCCCAGCCTCAGTGTGGGGAAAGGGGCCCAGGACATCGACCCCCACATGCTCCCTTAGGTACAGCAGGAGGGCAGACCGGCACTGCCAGCTAGGACCCCTCTGAGCCGCACATGCAGCACAGCAATGCAGGAACATCTGGGCGTCCTGCTGGCAGCCGGCCAGGTGAAGCGCTGCCACAGCTTCCTCAGCATCTTCTTTACGCCGTACTGCCCGGCCCCGACGGCTCTGTGCACTGACCTCAGCATGAGAGAGCACAGGTGTAGCGCCCCCTTCGGGCCTTTTGCTGGGCCCCAGTTAATCACTTGACGGGGAACTGAGTTCATAATGGTGTCTGTCTGTAGGCTATATGTTCCCTAAAAAACAAACGCAGGGCTAACATGTCCACCCTAAATACACAAAACCCCTTCCATTTTCTGTAGATGGTGCATTGTGTTTACTATGCTGGCAAAGTCCTTAACAAAGTGTTGCTAATATGACACTAACCCCAGGAAGCTGTGCAGCTCTGCTACAATCTGTGCAGGGGGCCAGTCTCACACAGCTGTCATCTTCTGCGGGTCGGTGTCCATGCTCTCCCTCTGATGATATGGACCTGGAAGAGCATCATGCACTGGAGAAGGGAGCACTTCTGGGGGTTCAGCTACAACCCTGCACAGAGGGTCCCTGCAAAAACTTCTTTAACTTCTGCAATGTCCGGGCAAAATCAGCGGCGTGGAGCAGCAGATCATCAGTGTTGATGACGCATTAGGTCCAGGTGAGCTGGAACATTAGCCTCCATTAGCCTCTCGAAGGTGACCAGGCTGTTACAGGGGCTGAATGAAACTGACCAGAAGTGTCATAGCCTGTGAACGATGGTGAACACGGTCTTAGGGTGGTTTACTGGGGACAGTTCGACCTGCCAGTAGCCACTCCGGAGGTCTAAGGAGCTGAACCATGTTGACCCAGTGATGCATGGAAGCACATAGGAGTCCCTCCTTGTCACCTCATTCAATGGTTGATAGTTGAAGCAAAAGCAACATGACCCGTCCTTGTTGGTGACAAGGTCTGCCTGTGCCGCTTATGGACTGTGGGAAGGCTTGATGACTCCTGTCTGCCATTTCTTGGATCTGCTGCTCAGACACTTGTAGTTACACCAGAAGCAGTTGGTGCAGATGCAGATGGATGAACAGGGCTGATTGCTGTACTGCCACAGTTGCTGCATAGCCTGCACTGTCTATGGAGACGGTCCTGCTGTGGTGCTGCCGTTCAGCACAGTCTGGACTGGAGTTGCAGTCATGTGGCTGGTGGAGACTTTCCCTCAGGAGCTGTGGGCAGATCTTTTCCACCACTGGGTGGACGGCTCTCCTCCTCTCTTCCCCCATCGCTATCCCTGGCCGCTGCTGGCCACTGCTCTCATACTGGAGGACCCCCACATCTGTACCCAAAGCAGATGGTGGCCCCTAGCTGTACTAGTAAGTCCAGCCTGATAACACAGGGGTCAGCAGTGCTGGCTAGTCAGACCTCTTGTACCACCGATTGTCCTGTCAGCGTAACTGTCAGCTGCCCCTCCCCCCCCCACATGGCCATGCGCACGATGGGTGCAGATCAGCTGTAGGGGTGGGGCTCTGCTTAATAGAGCTTGCAGTACCTCCTCTTCCAGTGGCATCACCAGGTGCCCCCCATCTTGGGGGAACAGTGATTGGGCCGTGCCACCAGCCGGACCGGTACTTGGGAGGGTTCCAGGGGCCATTACCCACTGTACCGGGGCAGCTTTAGGGGGGTCTTCACTGCGATCGGCCGTGTCCCACGTCATGCTGCTCCCTGCTGAGCTCTGTCACCTTCATCCTCAGGTCTGACACCAGTGTGGTTCAGGTACCAGAGTCACAGATAAGCACAGGAAGGCTACAAAGATGGGGTTTCCTGATGTCTGCCAGTCATACTCACAACAGACACACAACGCAATACATGATAAATAAGCAGAGCTATTTACACTATTTACACTGATGGCACCAGCCCAACATGCGACCTTGCTGTCCGATGGGCCCCAGTGCAACAATTTGTTTTGATTAAATGTTGTACTTACTATCACTGATTATTTAGTTTAGAATTAGCCTGCAATAACCTTTTTCTTGCTTACAGTTATTTAAATTTACATTTATATGCCAACAACAGTAACCGACAGCCCAACTGAGCCTCTTTTACAGTATGTTTATTTATATATTTATGCTTTTATGAATTTAACATTCACTTAAAACTAAACCAAAGAATATTACTTCTCATATTAAACCCCATGAAGTAGCACATTCATTGTTATTTCTCCCAGGTGTCATTTATGGTGTTGATCAAAACAAAATTTTGGTTCCTCTTGTATATTAAAATATTTTCTCCTGTGTTTGTGTTAATGTCCTTCCTTTCTGACTGAATGACATGTTACATACTCTGCATCTCATTGGCTACAGTCTGCAGTACAGACATCTTACCTTCAGTGACTGACAGCTGGAACCATGTTCCCACAGCTGCACCTCCGCTGATCTCCACACCACACCAGTAGTAACCAGAGTCCACAGCTGTCAGATTGTTCATGCTCACAGTGAAGACTCGCTGGTTAGGATCATCTCTGATTGACACTTCATCCTTCATCTGTGGAGAGTCACTGCGTACGATGGGAGTACATGGATGGCTATAAGTCCATCTGCACCAGTATTTCACATGTGCTTTATAACGGTCTTTATAGGAACATGGGATGGTGACAGATCCTCCTCTCTGTACAGACACCCATCTCACTGAGGACACACTGTCAGCACCTGTGGGGAAAACAACCAACTGAATTCACATTTTCAGCATCACAGTATCTCTGGTTAATATTATATATTATCAGTTTGTGTAACACTTGTACCAGGAGTCATGGCACAGAGAGATGGGTTTAAGAGGACAGTGAGGAGGTGAAACAGCAAGACTGTCATTTTGCCATAAGAACAAGGGAAAGACACAGAAAAACCAAGCAAGTGTGTTCTAGGGGAGGGTCACTCAGCTATCATCCCCATCAGGGGCACATAGCCAAGATCCACATCATTTACTGAGCAGGGATGGGGGGGGGGGGCCTGGATTTAATTGTTTCAGTGCAGTGTTTGCCATTTGGGCAGCCCTGTTTTAGGGTCTGATAGGAAAAGCAGGTCTTTTCCTCCACATGTTTAAAGGGCCAGTACAGTACAGGGAGCATGGAGCTGATCTGAGGAAGCACAGGGCACAAGGCAGGGAACCAGCCAGGACAGGATGCCAGTCTGTCACAAAGGCAGGGGAACACCCAGGACAGGATGCCAGTCTGTCACAAAGGCAGGGGAACACCCAGGACAGGATGCCAGTCTGTCACAAAGGCAGGGGAACACCCAGGACAGGATGGCAGTCTGTCACAAATGCATGGGAACACCCAGGACAGGATGCCAGTCTGTCACAAAGGCAGGGGAACACCCAGGACAGGATGCCAGTCTGTCACAAAGGCAGGGGAACACCCAGGACAGGATGGCAGTCTGTCACAAATGCATGGGAACACCCAGGACAGGATGCCAGTCTGTCACAAAGGCAGGGGAACACCCAGGATAGGATGCTAGTCTGTCACAAAGGCAGGGGAACACCCAGGGCAGGATGCCAGTCTGTCACAAAGGCAGGGGAACACCCAGAACAGGATGGCAGTCTGTCACAAAGGCAGGGAAACACCCAGGACAGGATGCCAGTCTGTCACAAAGGCAGGGGAACACTCAGGACAGGATGCCAGTCTGTCACAAAGGCAGGGGAACACCCAGGACAGGATGCCAGTCTGTCAGAGGGCAAACACTCACACACAATCACTATGGGAACTTTTAGAGGGACCAATTCGCCTGGACCATGCGTCTTTGAACTGCCACACTGAACACACAGAAATGACTGACGGCATCCCGGCTGCCTGCTCACATAACCACCTGTGCTGCTGAAATGAACCCAGTAAGATAATCGTGCACCTCACAGAATATCAAAGTAGGCAAAAGACAAGGGCATTTTATCTACACTAACGGTTCTTAACTCCCTCACTTTTCTCTTCTGCATGAGCATAAAGCAGCTAAAGCATTAGCATGATATAGAAAATATTCTCAGACACTTATTCTGAAAAGCAGAAATGTCGTCATACAGGATGTGAGGGTGAGACTCTGCAGAAACACTGTGCTGTATACAGAGGGTCTGTCCTCAGGCCTTTGGTTCAGCCTTTATTATGTGTTATATAGTTTTCTATAGTGATGTGACTGAAGGGTGTCACATAACCAGCTGTGCTGCTTAACTGACTACAGCAAGATCAGGGCCTTATCAGCCGTCCAATCAGACTGAGTTTCTCCCGGCCCCTGAAAGACACATACAGACACAGACACCCAAGTCCTCAGCCTGTGGTTTCATTACAGAGATTCTTACAGATAAAACACAGATAAAATACACTTATTTGTGTCTCACTGACCTCAGGTCTGTGGAGACTGACACTCTCTCCCGGATTCTCCACATCTTCACTGTTTCTCTGTCTCTGTCTGTGACCAGGAATCCTGGAGTCCAATGAAAAACCCACTTTCTCCCCTCTGCTTGGTTTATACAGGTTCTGCACTCTTCTGTTCCGTTTACATGGGGTGTCGGCTCCTTCTCACCAACTGACCACAAACTTTATCGTCATGCTGCCTTTGCACAGCCCACCTGACCAACATCATCACTTACAGCAATGGCTGGCTGTGGTATGTGTGGCTGGGGCTCTACATCAGCAGGAAAGTGACTGCAAGACAATAAACGTCCTTTGCAAGAGAAACAAAGTATAGCAGCACTGAGATACAGTGACTGATAATTAAGTGAGCTGTCCTCACCTTCTGCTTCTATTTTCTGGGGAGGTACTTCCCCCTCTGTTATGACCATGTCGTGTCCACCCCCCCCCCCCCCCCCCCCCAACCAGATCACCCAATGCTGTCTTGCTGGACCAACCATTAGCTACTAGGCGTCCTATTGGCTGGGGGGCAGGACATGGTCTGGGCTGACTTCCTGTCCCAAGAACGTGGGGGGTCAGTGCTGGTGCTGGATCAGTGTCATTCTTACAGTCTTGATGCAGCCTTTGGAAAAGTTCTCTTAGGATCCCATTCCTGCTGGATTTCCTGTTACTTTAACTATGTATACCTACATCCAAAGGTGAAGATTTCAGGTCCAGAGAGTATAAATCTACACCAAGATTTTGTTTCATCCAACCAGTTGAGTACTCTGTGACTGTGTCTCTTTATACTCAACTGGTTGGTTGAAACAATATCTTGGTCTAGATTTGTACTCTCTGGACCTGAAATCTCCACTTCTGCCTACATCTGCAAATCTGAATAATTTCCAGATTAATTTTCTGGTGAAAACATTCTGTATAATTTAATATACTGTTGTTAGTATGTAATTCGCTCCTGCCTAGATCCAAGACACAAAGCTGGAGGCAGAATTCCGTGCTATCAGGGTATATGAATGTATACACACATCAGCCACGAGACAGAATAAGACCATTCCTGTATACTGCTGCCACATGGTGGACACAAACAAGACTGCAGTCAATTGTCAAATCATTCTGTCAGGCTACATTTAACCTCTGCACTACAAACAGGAAGTGACTAAACCATAATAAATCATCCGTTTTTCTGCATGTAATGTAAAAACAAAAATCATTCAATAAATGTCTATCTGTTTGGCTTATTTGTGATTACAGAATACTGAGAGTTTTTGATTTTAAAGCAGGGGTCATTCATTCATTCATTCATTCATTCATCATCCAGGTACTTATCCTGCTCAGGGCACCAGTCATCAAGGAGCAATTAGAATTTAAACTTATAAATGTAATAAGATTATTATTTATAATGTATTAAAAAGTCTCTGCTGTCTGTCTGTTTACCTTAAATATGCAATTGTGATCTAGAGCGGGTACTACTCTCTAGTCACTATTTTATTTTACGCTCCCCAGCGCCCACATACGATAGTCTACAGTATTTTTCATTTTCATAGAATGACTGCAAAAGCATTTACACTGTTTCACCACCAGAGGGCTCACAAGTGTCTTCTTTACATCTCATTTACTACGTTGACACACAGTGTCCATAGCTTTGCTACCCTCGTGTGGCTGTGAACTGTAATTTCAGCCTGTGATTTTCTTAAAAGTACTCGAGGTAGTAAAAGATATTTTGAATAGTCATGAAATATGAAATATCATCTTAGATAAACCCAAGACATTTCTCTGGTAAACTGTAAGTTATGCATGAAAATCAGACGAACCAAAAACTTTATATAATGTCAGTTTAGAATTCAAGGTGGCTTTTTATGCATTGATACTGATAACATGCATTGATGCCAAGAGCTATAGAATTGATAATATATTAATTATTTTGCTGATACTGGAATACAATTTATATAGAAAATTGAAAAAAAAGATGTTTTATTTGCCATATTCTACAACTGCATTGGAAAGCTTACTTGTTCAGACATAGTATACAAAGAATGACTAACAGCACCCAAATAAATATTAACAGACAACTGATAGACATGCAGAACTGCAGAGAAATACCCTTGTGATACATTTATCACTATAATTCACAAACTCCACAGGTGCAAACAATTTTACAGCAGCCTGGATTTAGCTGTTAATGATGAGGATGGTTTGGGGGAAGAAACTATTCTTGAATCTAAAGCCAAAATTCTGATGCTGTGAAATATCCTATGAAACTCCAGGGCTGAGACCAGCTTGTGGTCGCTGTGGTTTGGGTCCCGTGATGCACTTTGCTGCAGCAGTGGTCAGTGTATATCCATGCAATGGATGGAAGTTGTTACGGTTAACGCTAGATCCCTTAATTTTAAGTAGATTATGCAGAAAATATGTAAAAATCAAATCTGTGGATTAACAAAAGTTATATTATAAAAGCCACTTCTATCTAAATCTGACACAGTCCATATTGCACAGACCCGAATGTTGTACCTGATACCACATGATAGTTTCAAATCCTGTGACCTTTTGCTGTAAGTCAACATCATCTGGGGAATCATATAATAATATATGATCAGATGAACTTAATTGATCCTGGGGGGAAATTTTTCATACAGCAGCAAGATACATAAACTGCAAACGTGATCGGAAGGTCGCCAGTTCGAGCCCCGGTCTCGGCAGAATAGTCACATGTCTGTGGGTCCTTGACCAAGGCCCATAACCCCCAGCTCCAGGGGGCCACACATCGGCTGCCCCTGTGCCATCAGCCCTGAGCTATGGAGACCGAGATGGGGGAAGGCAAGAATTAGATTCCAACTCGTACTCATGCAATGTGATATTGGCAATTAATAAATGTGTGCAAATAACAATTAATAAAGGTCTACACATATTTTAGTTCATTCATTCATTCATTCATTATCTACATACTTATCCAGTACAGAGTCAGTAAAATACAGGGAGCACTGGGCTGATATAAGGAAGCACAGGGCACAAGGCAGAGGAAAATCCAGGACAGGATGCCAGTCTGTCACAGGGCAAACACTCACACACAGTCACTATGGCCACTTTTAGAGGCACCAATCCACTTAGACCATGTGACTTTAGATATGAAACCAGAGACCTCATAGGAAACCAGTATATATACAGGAAGAACATGCAAACTCTACACAGAGAGCTGGGCCAGATACCAAAACCACAAGCCTGGAGGTGTGAGACCCCCACGCTGCCCCCAGTCTCTACCAGCTAGAGCTTAACTAGCTCTCCAAACCTGCTGCAGAGTGAAAGACAAGCAGGTCTAATCTTCAGCTCTGAAGGCCAATTTATACTTTCAGTACCACACAGGGTGAGGTGACATAAATTTCGTCATCAAGGGATTACGCCAGATGACTATTGATGATGCATGTTTAGCCCAAATTTTTAGTTTGGTGGAGATCATGCACATTGGTGCACGTCAACTGTACTTGTGTAAGATAACTGACTAGATCTTTCCAGCAGGTGGCAGCACTGACTTTCATAGACCAACCAAAATACAGCAGAGGAAGAAGAATTGTTGTAAGAGGAGGTATCTGCATATCTATTTTTAAATTTTTACTATGCAGGTAATTTATGACTGTCTGCACCCTGAAAGCCACATGGAAAAGCAAAGAATGAAGTGGGCTTGAGGCAGATCTTCACCCCTTATAAACAGAGACCTGCTCCAGTAGCACATGAAGCTGGGTGTTTAGACCCCTCTGACTGTACACACAGAAATGACTGACGGCATCCCGGCTGCCTGCTCACATAACCACTTGTGCTGCTGAAATGACCCCAGTAAGATAATCGTACACAACACAGAACATCAAAGCATACTAAGGACAAGGGCATTTTATCTGCACTAACAGTCTTTGTACTGTTTGGTTACTAAAGAAAGACAGGGCAGTATTACAATGAATACTTAGATATTAAATTTATATCATCAATAACCTGTTACATGCAAATATTAGCATAGCAATTGCAAATATTTTGATACAAACACCCAGGGGAGTTTCCAGCTACTGAACAGATCAGGGACTGAGTCAAGTTACCAGGGGTTTGACTTTTTTCTCTTTTGAAGGAAGATTGGCATCGGGGGTAAAATACTCAGAGCTACAGCCCTGACTGATCTGGCCTAACGACGCCCATGAATACAACCATAGGAATCCAAAAAATATTCACAATTTCCAAGACAACGTTACAGAAGGCAGATGAATCTCTTCAAAATTGACATTTTGCGATTTCTCCTGACCAGATCTCCATCCTGATCTCCATACTGTGGCTGACAGTGTGTGAGGAGCAGGAGAGAGATCTCTACTCAGTTCACTGTAATGAGTGACACTCACCTGTGCGCCCAGCAATGAGAAGAAACAGGAGCATCAGAGGATCCATACGTGTGTGTGTCACTGAGCCCAGACCTGTGGAGAGTGACACTCACTTCCTCATCCTCTGTACCTTCACTGTCTCTGTCGTTTCTATTCTTACACACAGCAAACAGAGCGAAGGTGGAGTGGAGACTTTAAACAGGAAGTGAGAAAACCACAAGGCTGAATGTTTAGCCCTTCAGAAAGTCAGACCATTATTATTAGTGTGTAGAGAATTAAATCAACTATCAATGCACAGACTCAATTCACAAAATAAAAAATCTGCATGAATAAAGAAGACCATGAATTTCTCTGTTTATCATAGTTATTTATTATTAGTATAATTATCTGGATTCTAATGCTGGAAGCACACAGTGTAAAGTCAGGTTAACCTTCAACAGCATGTCAGTCCATTGCAGGGCACTGGAAGGTGGAGAAACGCCATGTGATAATTATAACATTCGATACTTTATTGATACTTTATTGATCCCCGTAGGGAAATTGTCTTTACGCCTCCCACAAGTTGCTCTTTTTTCATAGAGTAAGTTGTCTACTAAGGGCTGCCACCCGTAGCGGCGCCCAGGGAGCTGGGGGTTAAGGGCCTCGCTTAAAGACCCACAGGCTGAGGCTGGGTTTGAACCTGCAGCCTTCTGATTACAGGCACACAGGCTTAGCCCACAGAGCCACACGCTTCCCCCAATAACACAGATGGGACTCGCACCCACAATCCCCAGCACTGGAGGCTGATGCCTTATCCATTAGGCCACTGGGTCAGTGATATCAGTGATCAGAGGAAGGATCAGAGGAAGCCTGCAAACTGCAGAGAGACACAGTCATGGTCACATTCAAAGCCAACACTCAGGAGTGCTGAGATAGCAGGTGAATCAGTCAGATATCTAATATCATGATGAGCTAAAGACACAGAGGGACTTTGAGGAACCACAGCAAGACCAACAGGAGACATGGGCTCCTGACAGTAAGGCATCAATATCCATAAGTTCACTGTTGCAGTCCAGTTGCTCTTATCTGCAGCTGCAGCCAAAGAAAAAAAAACGTAAATCTTCAGCTTGCCCACTTTCCTGTGTTAGTCATGTGACTCACAGCCATTTTCTGCAGCTTCACAAGTAAACTGAAATAAACTGCGAGGTATAAAACAGTGATGTCACATCCTGCCTGCCATGTCTGCCTGACCCTCCTGTCTCCTCCCTCACGTGACCATGATAGGCTACACCTGGTGCTTGTTGCCCCTCATTAGTCTATGTATACAAGCACCTGATTGTCTCGTCATTGCTTGTCTGGTGATAAACATCACTTGTCCTGTCAGTCCGTCCTTCTTTGTCCTAACCTTCTCATTCTGATCCCTGCAGTCGTGTTAATTTGCAGTCCCTGTGTGAATAGTTTAATTAAACCTCCTTTCTGTTTTGCGAAACACCTATCCGGGATTCCCGCATGTTGTGACAGAATGATTGAACAATTCAATTCAATTCTTCAGTGCATTTTCCCATTACAGTATCTCTAGGCACTTTATATTATCGCTGCCCAAAGCCCCCAGTGAGGAAGCCAGAGGCAACAGTGGCAAGAAAAATCTCCCTAGAAGAAAGAAACTTTTGAGGAACCAGACGCAGAGGTGGAGCCCATCCTCCAGGGGCCGGCAGAGGACATCAAATGAGCAAGATAACAGGTATCCCTGGGAACCTCCTTCGCTTCACATCTCCACCTGCACACTTTCCACTGACCTCCTCCTAGTATCTGAGCTTCACGCACAATGATGGTTGGTAGACAATCCCCTCATCGACCCACTGAGCAAGAGTGACCTCGAGGACCCTGAGGAGTCGCCCGGCAGGTGGATCACCCCACCCATGTGGGGGTCATACTGGGCTCACCTTCACTACGGAGAAGACACCCCCACATTGACCCTCCAGAGCCCCATGCCTCCAAGGTGGGCTGGTTTGACACTCTATCCTAAGTCCCGGTGCAGTCAGCAGTATCTCCTGGGCTGCAGTAGAGGGGCTGGCTGAGTCTCCGTTTCCAACAGAGGGAGATGGGGGACACACTATCTGGATCAGTCACCCAGACTCTTGTCTACTCGACGTTATCCCGCCTGACGACACTCCTGCTGCGGCTGAGAGGAGAGGAGCCACGCCGTCCTCCTGCTCCTGTCCAGCAGTTCTCTCAGCACCCTGCGGCCTCACTGGCCCTCCAAGTCTCTCAGGTCCTCTCCAGAATCATTGTAGCTCAGAGAATAAAAATACATGCAAGTGAAGCAAATATGTCAGATTTATCTCTGAACTGTTTGATTTCCTTGTTTTTCACTCATGCATGAGCAGAAAGCAGCTAAATCATTAGCATTATGCAGAAAATATTTTTACACTTATTCTGAAAAGCAGAAATGTCGTCATACAGGATGTGAGGGTGAGACTCTGCAGAAACACTGTGTGCTGTATACAGAGGGTCTGTCCTCAGGCCTTTGGTTCAGCCTTTATTATGTGTTATACAGTTTTCTATAGTGCCACTGTAGTAGGTCCTTTTAATCTCTGTGGATCAGTAGGAAACAAGAGGCCTAATAGGAAGGTGTCTCTATAAGTCAGGGGTGGGGGCTGTCCTGGGGGGGCAAAGTCAGGTGATGAGCACATTGATTCACTTCACCTGGGCCTTATCAGCCG